>NC_137219.1:19424694-20082194 GCF_949987685.1 Ammodytes marinus
TTTGTTCATTTGTTTCTTTTCCTTTTTTAGATGTATTATGTGAGGACTGGCTAACTGAGATTTGACAAAAGGTGTAAATTGAGAATATAACCTGTGTACATTTTGTATTAGGCCAAGTTAATTTCCAATTGTGAATTTGACTGGAGGCTATCATATCATCATGATACACCGTCATCAGATGTTGTCCTCTAGCTGGTTAGCTATAGCGGGTAGTCACATTACTATAGGCCTAACTATGTGCTGTTGTTTCTGGTGACGGTTTATAGCACTGGGAGTCTAGCCTTTACTTCTTTCTCGAGCGATGCCAAAATTAGAAATTGTTTCATATTAACGGCCTATAATGCAAGCATGTTGAGAATGAGACAAAGGGATGTACTGTATCACAGCTCAATGTTGTTTTAATCTAGTATTTATATGATAAGATAAACTTCAATGTCACAAAGGAAATTTGTCTTGGGGATAAAATGCTTGCAACATCAGCTGCGAGCAAACAAAACATCAAACAATACTTCCAGAGCGTAATGACTTCCTCTGCCTTCCCTGAGCATTGTGCAGCATTTATCACGCATTGCTCTCGTCTATGAAACAGCTTTCATACATAGCCTATGTGAACGCTATTTTAAACTGTGTGTCAGATTATCTTCCAAAAGCATTGTTCGAAATATGTAACTGATGTATGTCAGTGTATCACAAAATATACGATATCCTGTGTTTAAATCCCGCTGTAAAAGCCAAACAAATACCGGTAACACACAGCTCTATGAGGCACACATAGACGCTGTGTTACAAATGCCTTGGATTCTGTAACATTTACTCTGACAAGGGAATCAAAAAGGTAGATCTCAGCAGCTGGCCCCCTGTGTCCATGGCAACCTGACGACGGCCCCCAGGTGTGTGAATTGAATCTCAAAATGAGGAGATGGGTTTTATAATGCTATTGTTACAACAGGTTCTTCTTAATATCTCTATACAACGCAACAGCTGTGTGTTCGCACTGACACACTTCACACAAAGGACTGTGTGTTTACCATTTTAGACATGCCTCCTCCTCCGACCCGACTTACAAGAGATAGCAACGGGCAGGATAAGCTCGGTTACAATTTGATTAGATAGAAAATGAATGAAGGCTTAATGAACCTTGAACAGGAAATGGGCCGACCGCAGCAGCAACCAGAGAGCGATTTAGATCAGACTAGAATAAATACAGGGGACTGAAGGCAATAAAGGAATAACAAGATATCATGTGCAAGTCACTGTCAACGAAAGACTGGTTAAAAAAAAAAAATGCATAGGCTACATCTTTCTACGTAATCGACCAACCCGACAAAGATGTAACAGATGTTCTCATTCTCTAGCAATGATCTAGCTGCCTGCTGTATTCAATATTAATTTCAAGTGCTGTATTTAATACCTGATCTTTTAAAAGGGACACGGCAGGGGGGGAACATCACAAGCTTATGCTTTTTACATTTTCAGATGTATTATATGTTTGTGTTGTTGTTACTCCTCATAGGGCCTTCCAGTTGGCCTACGACATTTTAACAACTCCTAGCAAAGGGTCTGTGGTGATGGATTTCTTCCGGTATGACTGATGTTTGTCAGCAAGGCCAGTGTGGGAAGAGGCTCTTTCTCTTTGTTTCGTATAGGCCGACAGAAACATTCACTGTGGATTTTCACAGTGGTGGCCTGTTTTCAGGAACCGGAGCCCTGCTGCTTTCTTTTCCGGCCATGGCTAATCAGGGGATGATAAACAACTATAGGCAGTGGGTGAACCAGCAACAGCACTGAGGCACAACTGAGAAGCACTGCTAGGTAGAGTTAAAAATGTAACATATACCATCATATAATACCATCAGAAATGCAAAGCAGGTCTACATTGCTTGTGTTTGGAGCATTTACTCAATTGGAAGTTGGATATATTTCTTTAAGATTTTCAAGTAAAGCAGGATGACTTCCCGTATCAAATATGACAAGAGTTGATTTAGGTAAACAAAGCAGAATTATTAAGCTATGTTAGGATCTAATAAGCATGTACAGTAAGCCTCTAATGCAGCCTTATAAAGTAGCTCAGCCCACCAAAAGGATCTCTTTTGTTGGCTTGGCTATATTACATTTGCTTCAAAATAACATGTTTGGTAATCTGTATTAGTGGCTTATACAGCTTTAGTTTAGCAGAGCTGAATTGATTTTTGGGTTAAGATAAACTATTTTACATTATCAAGGTCAGGATAAAGGATATTAATACGGATAAATTCCACCAGAGGAGGATATTTTGGGATTATCAGAACAGTTGATATGGGTAAGCTGAGCTCCCTTTTTTGGTAATATGTGTGCATTATAAGCATACAATCATTAGAAAAATGTGACATAAAATATATTTACCCACAGCAGAATGTAACAGTATTGTTTAAACACATACACATCTTTTTAAAAATGATAATATAATTATAATGCCGAAGAATGGCACTTTACAAACCTTCTCTTCACAAGTATTGTTGTGCAATTCACTCAGTTACTCTTTAAACAAGGAAAGTGAACATAATGCAGCTGCACTCAGATACACTTGAGTGTTACATTTTTGCTTTCAGTAATATGAGTGCTGCTTTTTGAAAGCTTTACGCTTTAACTTGAGCGAGATATTTGGTGCAAAGTCACTTGTGTTTCTGTGAGCGTAAAAACAAAATTTTTGACATGTAGGGGCAGATTTAAGCAGTTGTACTTATTGATTTGTATTCGTAAAAGGAAAATATCCCAAGAAAAAAAAAAAATATTCTACAGGTGTGCAACTCTTATTCACACCGACCTACTGATTTTTCAATATGCAAATCTGGTCCATGACTTGATATTTCTTCATACGGTTTTTAAATCTGTTTGGCACCATATTCACTGCAAGAACATCATCAAAAGTGTAATGATTCATAGAATAGGATGTGTGCACCTGTGATTAGGTATTTGAGAACTGTAGTTTTGTGTTTGTGGGACAGGGAGAGGGAGAGGGGGGGACATCTAAAAAGTTTGCAACTCCAAAATATTTTTTCTCGTGACTACAAATGTACTGTTACACATGTGAGATTGTTTTATACAAAAACAAATGTACTGACACCCATGTATGACTCTTTTCTTTAACTACTAATTCATTTTTCACCAAATTGACCTCCATAGGGAGTGAACACGCGTGCATTTGGAATGTTTGTGTTTGAGGAATGAATGTGTGTATGTGGAATGCATGAGTGATGCAGCATTCTGAACAGAACAGAACAGAACTCTTCTGTGACATCAACATTCTCCTTTCAGTGTGACTTCAGTGAGGAGCTCATTTCACTCCTGGACTCTGAAGAAGACACACATAACAGACAAAGGGAAGAAAAACTGAAGATATTTCAACACAGATAGGTATATTACCCAACGATCTAAGTCAATTTACTCAAGTGCTGTTCTAACTATATTGTACTGACTAATCTTAACTCAAACAGTTACAAAATATGTGTTAAAGATATTGTCTTCATGGGGGCTAGCAATGAGGGACTAAAACAAGTTGAATTAATTAGTTAAAATAATGAAATCTCTTATCTCATGATAAATAGTGAGTAATGTACACTACTCAAAAACAAGCTAAACTGTCATGTGAAGGGAAAGCAATTGGTAGGGATTTGTTGGGTGGTATTTGACAATGACAAGGTCTCTGGGTTGCAGGTGCTCACCTTAGTAGTGAGTAAAGCTTAAGTCAGGTGGTGTTGACAGCTGTATTGATTAAAACAGAAACCAATCTCTTCATCAGACACAGATGAATGCCTTAATACCAAGTAGCACAGAAGTTAAATTATCCCTTGCTTTTGTCTAAAAATTAAAACAGTTCATGAGATCATAGCAATTGTCAAGAGTCGGACCGGCTAGAAATTGGGCATTAGAAAGGGGAAAGCACAACATGAGAAAACAAATGCTAAATTTGAAATCTTGTGTACGTTTTTTACTGTTAGATTCTGCCATGTGGACAAAATAAAACATTTGGTAAAAACTGTAAACAGCAGCAGTTTGTAAAATGTTAAAGCAGTGATAGCTGAGTCCATTGAGGCTAAAGAGGATAAAGTAATTGCTAAGGGCCACAGCCACCAGTGGGTCTCAAAACCACCAAGTTATTATTTGTTAAGTGAACAAGTTTTGTTTTCAGTTGGTTATTTATATATTGGTAACACTTAACAAAAAGGTACACACAATTGTAGCTACCTAGTAGTTACTGAGTAAAAAATGAAAAATTAGCAAGTAAATACTAAACTAATATAGCAACTACCATATACAAATATAGTACCTACTAAATAACTATGTAGTAGTTAATAAATTATTATACAGTAGTTACTATTAGTTATTCAATAACTATTTGGTAGTTGCTTGTTAATTTTTCATTCGGTACTCAGTAACTACTAAGTAGCTACAATTTTGTGAACCTTATTTTAAAGTGTGACCCATTCATTTATCACTATACTACATTGATTCAAAGGTGCTTGCTTGGTGGTGACCCTGGTACTAGTAGTAGCTGTATCTTACAATTTGCCTCCTTATGTTTTTTCCTACAGAATACGAAAGTCAAACAAAGCTCTCTAGATCAAGAAAAAATGGCGGACGAGGCAGTACTTTTCACAGATCGTGAAACAGATTCAACCTCAAGACACACCAAGGAAAGCATCTCCTCTGCTTCCTCTCAGATTGCCAACACAGTCACCACAAAGACAGTGGATCGAGCCTCTGGCAATGTCAGTGAGCTGATGCAGTGTATCTCCTGGTGGGAAGCTGGAGATAGACTGCTAGATGACAATGAAGGTCAATTCTCAGCAGCCTGGTGCACCAATGAAAAGGCGGAACGGCAGTTGCAAAAGTTCTTTCACCTTCGGCGAATTTTCGCAGAGTACCAAGAATGGACTCTGGCCCCTGAGATGGATTCAACACCAGGACCATCAGGGCAAGAAGGACATCAAGGGCCTGCAACTGATAAGAGGGAGGAAAATGTAAGCAGAAAAGAATGCAAAATATATAAAAAGCTGAAGTCTGCATGGAAATGCTGCTTTAAATGGAATCGGAAAAAAAAGGGCCAGCTGACAGTCGAGCAGGATGTCGAGTCTGAAGACAGTGACGTAAAAAATGACTCCCCATGTCCTGAAGAGACGTCTACCACTGCCTCAACATGCCGCAGTGAGGAGGACATCATGGATTCAATAAAACAAGACCGGACGTCTGCCCTTGTGAAACAGATGCTGGAAAAGTATTCTGCACCAGAGGGTGTCACAGAGGATTGTATGGAGTTCAACCCGGTCACAGACGTCAACGCAACACCAGGACCCTCCCAGGGATTGCTGGAAACAGAACATGTTGTTGATGTTGTCGGTTTAGCCAGAAGCTACCCAACATCTCAAGACGCTATTTTGACAAAAGAAGAGTCTTCCCAAACCAACATGGATGCACCTTCTCAGGAGGACAACCGAGATGTCTGCGAGGACTTTCTGACTGCCAGTACACAGACATGTAGGGATTCTGGCAGGACAGATGACAAATCTGCTAAAGGACATGCAGAGTACCGAGAATGGACTCTGGCCCCTGAGATGGATTCAACACCAGGACCATCAGGGCAAGAAGGACATCAAGGACCTGCAACTGATAAGAGGGAGGAAAATGTAAGCAGAAAAGAATGCAAAATATATAAAAAGCTGAAGTCTGCATGGAAATGCTGCTTTAAATGTAAACGGAAAAAAAAGGGCCAGCTGACAGTCGAGCAGGATGTCGAGTCTGAAGACAGTGACGTAAAAAATGACTCCCCATGTCCTGAAGAGACGTCTACCACTGCCTCAACATGCCGCAGTGAGGAGGACATCATGGATTCAATAAAACAAGACCGGACGTCTGCCCTTGTGAAACAGATGCTGGAAAAGTATTCTGCACCAGAGGGTGTCACAGAGGATTGTATGGAGTTCAACCCGGTCACAGACGTCAACGCAACACCAGGACCCTCCCAGGGATTGCTGGAAACAGAATATGTTGCTGATGTTGTCGGTTTAGCCAGAAGCTACCCAACATCTCAAGACGCTATTTTGACAAATGAAGAGTCTCCCCAAACCAACATGGATGCACCTTCTCAGGAGAACAACCGAGATGTCTGCGAGGACTTTCTGACTGCCAGTACACAGACGTGTAGGGATTCTGGCAGGACAGATGACAAATCTGCTAAAGGACGTGAGAGCAACATTTTTCAAAACATGAAGTCTGCATGTATGACCTGCTTCAGATCGAATCCAAAGAAAAATGTCGACCAGGCACCACAGGTAGATTTGGATGAAGCAGATGGGGCAGAGAGCAACAACTCTGTGTCTGGCTCTCTTTGTCTGGTAAAGACATCTCCCCCTGCCTCAGTATGCTCTAATGAAGACATCAGGGATGTAATGAAAACAGACCTGAGCTCTGTCAATATGGAGCAGGTGAATGTGCCAGAGGGGATCATGGAGGAAACTATGGAGTTCAACCCGGTCACAGACCTGGATGCAACACCAGGACCCTCCCAGGGATATCTGGAAACAGAACATGTTGCTGATGTTGTCGGTTTAGCCAGAAGCTACCCAACATCTCAAGAAGCTATTTTGACAAATGAAGAGTCTCCCCAAACCAACATGGATGCACCTTCTCAGGAGGACAACCGAGATGTCTGCGAGGACTTTCTGACTGCCAGTACACAGACGTGTAGGGATTCTGGCAGGACAGATGACAAATCTGCTATAAGACATAAGTGCAAAATTTTTCAAAACGTGAAGTCTGCATGGAAGACCTGCTTCAGATCGAATCCAAAGAAAAATGTCAACCAGGCACCAGAGGAAGATTTGGATGAAGCAGATGAGGCAGAGAGCACCAACTCTGTGTCTGGCTCTCCATGTCCTGAAGTGACAGGTCCCACTGCCTCAGTGTGCTCCAGTGAGGACATTAAGGTTGCAACAAAAGCAGACCTGATATCTGTCTCTCCGGAGTTGGTCAATAATGTGTTGAACATAACACAAGAGACGAAAGAAGTAACTTCATTTCTGACTCCTACTGGATCAACCTCTCAACCAGAGGAGCATTATGAAGTCAAGTCTTCAACCTGCTCAAGTAAGAATATCAAAGCTGCTGAGAAAGCAGACCTGATCTCTGTCCCTTTGAAACTGGAAGATGTGGAGTATGAGGACATCTCACAAGAACCAAAGGGAGATGTTGGAAGTATATATGGAGCAGCATCAGTAGCTCAGCTCCCTGGCATGAGAATTTCTTTCTATAATATAATCAAGGGATTCTTTGACAGCATTACTGAAGAGTAAGTTTCCAATGTTTTCTCACTGAAAATCCTGTGTAAATTGAAATGCAATTCTGAAATTTCTAGTGTACTTTTTCTTGTGTTTTAACTTTTGTTCCACTGTTGTTGTTTATTCTTTTCTTATAAAGGGAGCGGAGGGAAATGAGCCTAGGCGTGTACAACATTGATGTTAAGAAGAAGCTGGCTGAAATGTGTGTAGAGGTTCTGAGGCTTGTCATAGAGACCATTATTGGAACTATCTCATTAACCATCAAGCAATTGGCTCCCCCAAATGGTAGCTGGACCACAGAGAGTCTCACTGCTTTCCAGGAATGTGGGAAGAAGATGGCTGACAAAAAATTGCTCTCAGAGCTATTCAGGGAGAGGTTTGACATTACCGAAGAGAAACTCCAGCTGAGTTTAAACGGTTCCTTTGGAAAGGCGTTCTGTGATGTGGTTGGTGAGGACGTGACACCAACCTTCACGGAGGCCATTGTTAGAAAAATCACAGATGAGGTCAACTCTGTTCTGTCAGACACCATAAAGGCATCTTTGGATGGGAATTCCTCCAGAGGCCATGCTACTAGGTGCTGCCAGTTCTCAAATTGCAGAGCATGCAGAGAGATGTCGACAGGAGTTATCCGGACACTGAAATCTGTCATCATAGGCCTAGGTACACCAAGAAAGAAGAGCATTCAGACTGTCACAACACAGGGACAGTTAGATCTAGAGAGTAAAGGAGACAGATCGACGGCTGTACATTCCATTGAAGTCCATCAGAAGAGGACACGGTGGTGGAGCTTACATAAATGTCGGAAGACTAAGATCCAGCCCCATTCAGGCAAAGAAATGGACGAGTCTGTCCGGTTGTCATCTGGTGAATTGTCATGTGGACAAACACACTCTGCGTCTCCTCCAGCCACATCCAACATCTCATCTGTGCACTCCATCAGGCAGAATACTCCAACAGCGAGTGTGGAGGATAAGTCCATTGTCCCAGTTTACAACGAGAGCCCATCCTTGTCCCAAACTCAGAGCAAGGCCAGAAGCTCTTCCTTTCACCAGTGTGGTGACTCTGGCAATGGCATCCGTCATAGTGATGCTAGGACGGGTGAGGTTTTCATCTCTGCCTCTGACACTGACAAGAGCTGCTGCAAGGTATGGATAACTTTACTTTTATGCGGAATTTAACCAATAAGACAGTATTGAAAGCAAGAAAAAAAGAGGCTAGATTCAACATTATAGGATTTTCATTTCAGAGTTCACAATTCAGTTACATAAAATAGAAAACTTTGGTCTATATACAAAGATGAACTTTTCCTTCAAATACAGGGTTTTCCCATTGTGCTCATCGTGTTTATTTAGTCAAGGATCTGAGTATTTCTTCCACCAGAGGTTGTGCAGTCAACCCTCAGTTGGTTTCTCCTGTTGTCTTTAAGTTGACAATACAGTGCTGTTTTAATCCCTGTACTTAGCCTTTTTGTTATATTTTCATATCCTCAAAGGGCAAGAAGAAGGAGGACAAGATGGCCTCAGCTCAGGATCGGGCTGTCAGGACCAGAAGACCTGCTCTGCTAAAGAGAATACTGTGCTGCTGCTGTATGACCTGCTGTTCTGATGATGACGATATTTAAGGGACCCCTACCCATACTCTATTCCCTTGCTCTTCTACCATTTTCTTTATTAAAACATTACATTAAAACAAGTTTTGATGTCCGTCTATTCCTTGGTAAATGCTTTTTGCTGGTTCTGGTGAAATGATAGAAAGATCTGTAATAGTAAGTAAGTAAGTAAGTAAAATTTATTTATAAAAGCACATTTATAACAGTTTTCACTGACCAAAGTGCTGTACATAGTGCATTCAGTAGGCCAACATGGGCCAACATGAAAGTAAAATAACAACAACAACAATAGAAAAAATAAAGAGACTACAACCTTACATCCTGCTAATGTCCCCAATGTTCATTACATCCAACAAGTTTCAAGTGTGTAAAAGAGGAATAACAACCTGCTGATGTGGATAATTTATATTATTATTATATTTTATTTAGATATGGATATTCTCATATATGTATGTATACGTGTACATTTTTATTAATTTACTTAATTTTTTTGTAAATCTGTAGTCACATGTTAGGGAGGGGTGATGGGAGGTTGAAAAGGATGAAACATGTTTGCTGTGTCCATTTGTCATCCACAATACAATTTGAAGTGATTTGCATATGGAAAGGCAATCTATCGTACATTTCAAAAGAATGGAAAAAATTTAATTAATGCATTCCGATGACAATGGGGAAAACGACCTCTGCTATGTGTTACGATCAAAACCTACTGTGCAGCTATTGGACTCGAGATTAAAGGTGCCCCTAGGAACTTTTAGTTTGTGTTAATTCCATGGACATATAAAGAAATGGACACCGTATTGAAACATGGCGCCCATTAATTCCTATGAAAGCTGCTCATAGGCGCAGAGAAGCAACAAGGAAGCATAATCCGGAAATTCCATGCGGCCCAAAGCATTACGTAGCATGGACGTAGCGGCATTATGGACCTATCAAGAAAGAGGGCGGCAAGCGTAGCGGACTGGAGGCGGGTGTCTCGTTCTGTAGCATCTAGCCTGGCGAAAACAAACTGAAAGCTGTTAAAAGCCGTTGGGCTAATAAAACGCTTGAGGTGGCGTTTTGAAATGAGAAAACTTACATTTTAATAGTATATGGTCTAAAGATAAGTATGAGCCTATGATTGATATCCAGAAAAAATGTGCAGAGACACAATCTGGTTCGCTGCTTGTACTGTGTGGACAGGGACATCTGCCTACGGGCTGCATGAAAATAAGCTCCACCCCTTACCATGCAATGGTGGGTTGGCCACATGTCCATGCTGGCTGCTCGGAGAAGGCAGCATCCTGGGGGCCTGGTTAATTCTTGTACCCTCTTTAGACAGAAGCGGAAGTATTTTCACTACGCTAGCTGTTATTCCTGGGTGAGCGTGCCCATGATAAAGGCATTAAGAAAAACTATATGGAAAAATAATTATTTGCACTGATGGTCTCATTTGCTGTTACATACATGTATGATCATTAGAGGGAAAATGAGACAATTTCAGAAATATTAAAAAGTACTTATAGCACCTTTAAATAAGATTATTTTATTAATTAATTTTTCCAAGATCAAGAATGAACTCAAAGATCACTTCAACTTTTTTATTTATTTAACGTTTTTTTTATAGGCCTACAGTTAATCTAATTGAGACACGTGGTCTCATTTTGAAGAGAGACCTGTGTCTGGTACAGCATTTGTTTCAGACAGTCATTTAAGTTCCTCCCTGGTGCCAGGTGGACCGTACCACATCGTGGAGTTCCCCCCTCCCTACCACCTTACAGTGGGCCGCTCCCCCTTCTTCACCGCCCGCTTTGGTGGAAGCCAAAACAGAGCATCATGGCGATTGATGGTAAGTAGGCCAATAACGGCTCTCCTCTCCTCGCAATTAACTTCCCCTGGCATGTCACAGCTGAATTCTAAAGCTAAAAAAGTGCTAACGATTACCGGGGGAAGGTTATTGCTTTGGTTTGTGTGAGGGAAAGTTGTTTTTTTATTTATTTCCCTTCGCTGTCTGTGTGAGAGTGAATGGTACGGGTGAATGTTAAAGCGGCGGCTGCTCTGTCTGTGCTTTCTGCCGGCGGTGCTGAAAGGACAGCTCCGCTAGTTTGCCTGGATACCGTTTGTTTCAACGGGGAGTCTGTTCGCTTGGTTGTGTTTCTGTTGTTTTAATATAACTCCGGCTGTCATTTTGGTCTCGTTGAAGTCTGTGCTGTGGACGGTTGTGTAGCCTCGTTACATGTTGGTAGGCTACTTTACAACTTGAGTTAAAGGGAGCGAGCGGGTAGAAATATTGTTAAGGCTGGCAGAGTGTGTGATACGTGCCAAGTTTTAGAGCAGGACAGTATGTTCTACTTTAAAACACTAAGTTTAGCTTATGTTCAGTGTATAATACATACTAGTCTCTGTGTTATTATCTTATGGGATATCCCTCCCCCCCACCCCCTGATCTAAACGGGCTGCACATTGAATACATAGTGCTTTTTACTCTTCACCTTTCTCTGCTTATATAACTTTGCAGGTTGTAAGCTGCTTAAGTGCTTATTGTATCTGTTATAATATCATAATGCTTGCAGAGGACTGGCTTGCACTGGTACTTTAAAATGTAACTAAAATAGGCCACCACAAAGCTCAATGCTAGATCAAAAGGTTTGTAATAAGACAGACGCCTTGTTTTCCTTTTTAGAACCTTATGAAAAGCTGTTTTTAGAAAAAATATCATCCACTTATTGGGACTATTGTGTAGCCCAGTTAATAAAGCCGGAAATAAAGAGCATTCTGAGTAGCTTACTTGCATACTGATGAAAGCATGCCATGTAGATGACAATGATTAATGGTGACCAGTAGGTGAAACCCAGTTATAGGATGCCCCCAAACCTGTAAAAGTTTTAGGTCTGAAGGAAAAATAACAGGCCGTGAGGAATAGAGAGCAGCAGGGTTCACCTCTGGAAAGCAGCACAAGGATGTAAACTATCCATCTCCTGCTGTAAACTAGGCAAATAGAACAACCGACAGCCCAGGGCCTCGGGACTTGGCTAATAAGACGTTTCCAATTCAGCAATGCATCGCTCAATATGAGACTGGTCTAGTGTATGAGAAAGGATCTAAAAAAAATTAATAAAAATGGTTTGGTACGAACGAACCACATTTTGGACCCATGGACTAATCTGACTGGAACATTTTTTATCCTATATTAGTCTGTCATCGAAAGAACATCTGATTCCATCTTTTAAACTTTTGTCTAGTTGATTACTATTTGCATATGAGTGTAAAACCACATAACAGAAGCTTTGGGCCACAAGGAGCATCCCCTTTTGACCAAATTGATAGTGTTTTTTAGGACGCCAGCGCCCAAGCACATACCGGTGGCACAAGAACTTGTTTAGGAAGCAAGTGAAGAGAGATGCAACAGGGTGAACCGCAGTGAAGTAATGTATTTACATAACGTGACTAATGTAAGATTAATGATGCTAATATAACAATGGTGAAGCAAAGTCAACTTTGATTTAGTACCGTCGCTCATGAAACAGGCTTTACCGGTCTGCCTGACGTAAATCTTTTCGTCTGAGTTTGCGTGGATTCAGACCGCAGCATTAATAATAAAGTATAATGGAGATGGTCTCGTTTGATGTTACAGGTCATCTATAATCATCAGACGAAAAATGAGACCTTTGCATGAGCATTTAAAAGTTCCTTTGTAGTCTCTTGAACAAAAGCAACTTAAACCACAAATTCATGTTTTGTATATTCTTCGATTCATGAAAAATCTAAGAGTCTAATACCACAAATAGGCATTACTGAACCTCCCCCTGCCTGTTCTCCTGCAGTCTCACTACCGTCATACTTCCTCCAGATTCGCAGACAGCCACACCTTGTGTGAGTTACATGGTTATTCCACCGCGCCCGCTGACCTCAGCCTCCCATTACATTAGTCAGCAAAGTTCCTGAAAGGCGGCGATTTCATGTTCTCCTATCAGCGATATTTCCCCGGTGCTTGTTGGCTCTGCTGGGATCATTCAGCAGCTCTGGGGCTGACTGACAGCTGCAGCATCCGGAGTGTCTGTCTGTACCTGTGATTTTAGCTTGAATGAACAATCGTGAAGTGTCACTAAAGGCGTGTTTTCGGCATGACATTTTAGAGCAAAGAGTTGATTTTGTGGATGTTATGATGTCTCATGAATCAGTGTTTGAATGTAGTCGTGCAAAAAGGGCCTTTTATATAGAGCGCAACTTGTCGCCTCATTTAAAGTTCACACGCACCAGCCGCTGCAACAGTTATTTTCATTTGCGATTAAGGTGACAGTTATTCTTTCAAGTAATGAGTTACACATTTAGTTTAGTCAATGTAAAATAGTTATGTATTTACATATATAATTACTCACATTTGAGAAACTGGAACTGCAGCATGTTTGGAAATGTTGCTAGAAAAAAAGACCTATGATAAATAGATTACAAAAAATATAGTTGCAAATGATTTCCTGCTGATCAACCCATCAATGGATTGACTAATGAGGAAGGGCTGCAGTGCTTTAATGTTTTACATACTCGATTGGGAGACATGATGGAGAGATACTGACAACTGTGGTGCTGCAAGCTGTGCATTAACATTTTATTATTTCTGTTAAATATTACAACATTTCCTCTTAGTTTTAGGGAAGTGCCTCGAGTGTGTGTGTGTGTGTGACCCACAAATCAAAGCTCTCTTGATGCCTTTATTGTCCCATTTTAGCAGCTATATATTCCGCTAATCACTCAGTTCATGCTTCATCTCCGAATCATCATCTCAAAGCTACCTTCATCAAAGCTTGCTGCTGTAAATACCAAATGTGTCAGAGCTCCTTAAGCTTTTTAATCAGATATGCACAGCCAGATATATGTGAAGAGATCACTGAATGACTTAACCTAGCTTAAAGAACATTTCTAATCAAGAGAGATATCAATAGAGACTCGTATAATAAAAAATGCTAATCAAAACTCACAGGTGCCTTATACATTTTCAGAAAATGTGTAAATACCTCGCTATTTGTTAAAAAAAAAATTAAAATCTGGATTTTCTTGTACGAATGTAACCTCGACAGGACTGGTGTATTGTGTGTGTTTCCACTGCTTAGCCCCGGGAACTGAGCTCCACGTATCAGCTCCTGTGACAAGCTGCAGACAGATTGACTGGAGAAGCCTAAATGGATTTCACATATCATGGTTGAGCCTGCTTTCGTAGGCAGTGGGTTGAAAGCGGCCCTAACTCACTTGCTGCTCGGTATTCTGTGTGCGTGTGTGTATGTGTGTGTGTGTTTGTGGCGTGTTTGAAGCCTTGTCGAGTCTCGAGCTGGAGCTGAGTGCAGAGTAGGCAGCCCCGGAGGTGTTAAACTGTGGAAATATTACATGTTGACATTATTAAAGCAGCGGAGAAGCTTTTCTCGCTGACATTTGAACAGTATCTTTTTAAATCTTGTGCAAAATGTCTGCCTTGTCATTTGTTCTATGGTGCCCTTTGTCAACCATATTAACAAAATCAAATTAGAGATATAATATTAAGTTAATGGTGGATCCCATATTGATATTGTTATGACTACAAACAGCACAAAACATTAAGGCCATCCATGAAGCCTGATGCTTTCTGTAAGGCACTTTTCAGCTCCCCACTCTTCTGTTTGTTTTGGAGAGCGTGGAACAGGATATGAGGCGATAATAGCCAATATGTCTTCGGAACCATTTGAGCTAACGTTTCTTGCTATGAGACATTGTACTGTAGCTGGAATAGAGCAATACATTACTTTCAAAGACGTGAACCTAAGTGAAAGTGCTCCTGATGGGGGGGGCATGAATCAAAGCAGGAGATTTCAGTGTCACACCGCTGAAAGGCTTGCCGGTCCTTACAGTGACAGCATATAGATTATTTATGATAGCATTATAATTAAGGCCGCTTTTGATGAATGTGTTTGTATTAGCTGATGTAACGACTATGTATGATGTAAAAAGGTTAAGTAAGAGTTATCACATGACTCTGCAGTTACCTCTCCCACTCTACATAGCGACGTACCAACTTTTTAGCTCATTGTTTATTAATTGCAATTTTACTATTGGTCTCACGACTCTCATTAGCATCATTTCCAGCTGTTCTCTGGTAAAACCCACTGCACATTACCTTTATCAGCACCAAACGGCAACTAGTTGGTGAACAATGCTATAGTGAATAGTAGCTAAAGATAGAGAGAGATTTCGGCCTGGAGTTAGCGTAGACTAGAATAATGTTAGAAGTACATATTGAAGTTAAAACTCCTACGAATAACTTTTAAATGTTCATGAAACAGTCAGATTTTCCCTCTGATGATCATAAAGGACCTGTAACAGTAAACGAGACCATCAGTGAAAAGAATGCTATTTTTATATATCTTTTTATTAATGCCTTTGCACTAGTCCAATTTTTTCCCAAGGAACTTACAAAACAATTTACGGAAGGCAGACCGGAAAACTGAAAAAAATCCTCGTAGCTACTTTAAATTGGTCAGGCTTAGCTAATTAATACAGGTTCAAGTTGTACAGTTAATGGGGTAATTATGTATTTATTTGCAGGAATTGAAATAGGGCTACACAAATGGATTTTTTTGGGGTATTTTACAGCAAATCTTGAGCTCCTGAAGATGAGGGATGTTGTCTGCGTAATCTATAAAACACCATTTAATGAAGTAAAAATGTGACTTGTTGTTTACACGATCTCCTGTTGAATGGTGGAGACACGCCTCCCTTAGTGCATTGCTCCCAAGACATTTCTGCCCAGACCCTGTGTTTGGGGTTTTTGAAGAGAAAGTAGTTTTTCCAGTGCGAAGAGTACACACTCTAAACACTCACACTGTGTTAATAACCCATGGACACAGCTGACACACAGATGGATTGCACGTCCACTGCACTGACACACAGTCATCAACAATGTTTTCGCTCCATATAAGATGTCTCTGTCATCTTCAAGGCTTGTCGTCTGGCGAGACAAAGCAAGGGGATTTGTTACTCGGAGGATTAGGATTTTTGTTGTGTGTGGATTGATCATTCGCACTCCAAATGTCACATGGCAAGAATAGCAAGATACCGAAAATAGTTCAAATGCATATTTCTCATGGATATTTTACCCACACATCCATTGGTTTCAGGCTCATGCTATCAACCAGTCTTTTTGAAATGACTCTTCTGATTCTAAATTGGGCATATTTGGCTTTTTCTTTTTCAGTTCTAAAAATAAGGTTTCAACTGCACTACTTTGAAAGTGTGTTTCCATTTCCCAGGGCTATAGATAGTGCTAGTAAATGTAGAGCAATGCTTTGGCTGTGGCTTCACACATTTCTCTGTGTCCTCTCAAGAAAAAGCCAGAGCCAAAGTGTATTTAGTCTATGTATACTGTTTCTGCTTTGTGAACTTACAGCCAAACTGTGGGGTAAGCTGGCAAAACTTTGACATCCTGTAATTGGCTTAGCTTGATGTTACACACTGCAGTCGCTACCTCGTGCCTTTCATAACGACAACACAAACTCATTTCAACCACCGGATGAAGTGCCAACCTTCCCTCTGCCAGTTTCAGTAAAGAGAAACATGAGTGATATTCATGTAAATGGTAGCTGACAAGTATTGTGCCTCATAAATTAATTATTGCCATTGTCGAGGGGATATGAAGTAACCCAGGCAACAGAAGATGATACTCTGTCACTATGTTGTTGATGAGGATTAAGACCTCTGCACTCTCGTCTGTTAGCGTCATTTTATTAAACAAGAAATACAGTACTCTGTACGGGGTCTTAAAAATGCATTTTCATCATGTTTTTAAGAAGAAAATGTATCATAAATCAGACAATTTACAACACATGAACGCATCCTTCTGTTATAGCCTCACAAATAGTGCCAAGAATGATTATGGGAAGTTCAGTTGATTGTAAATGCTTTAGAAAATGAGATTTTTGCCTCAGATTATTCGAAAAAATCTAATGTTGAGATAATGGCCATTAAAGATGGTTATAGGAGTTAGCAGATGCAAACATATCTGATTTAGTCTAATAAACACTTCAACGTACATGGTGGACCTTTCATTTATTTATTTCAGCACGTTCTCTCCTCTGACCTCAATCAATCCAATATCTCTTGTCAGGTCAATGTCTTCAGCCCAACTTTCTGTGCTACAGCTTCGGCCCATCCCCGTCCCTCTTTCCTACACCCAGACATTGATAACACGGCAGCCTGATTAGAGGGGGCAGGTAGTGGAGGATTCCTTATAGAAACTGGGACAAATCCTAAAAAATGCTGCCGGCCCTGGCCCCAGACATCTGCATAAAGAGGCTGCAGACTTCAACTTGATTCAGCTTTGCACACGTGAGACATGCAACCTGTCGAAGCCAACGGTGTGAGAGAAAGACTCAGTAACTGCACAAATTATTGATCACAACTAGTGCTTCAAATTGATTTCTGTCAGTCGAGAAGAGATTACGTGAACGGCTACATGTACTGACAGGGTTTTATGAGCCACTGTTCTCCTTTTCAATGTAGTCCTATACTCTCGAAAAACAAATGCACTGACACGCTTTGACAAGTGCAATATTATTTCTATCACAGTTAACAACACCTGATTACTCTCACCACAGCTTTCATCGTCTCCCTGTCTTGGCCACAGGTGTTGAACTTTCGCTCAGAAAACAAAACGTCCATATTTTTCTCGGGGGAGTCTCCTTTCAGCAATGTTGTGTATGTCTTCATAAATATTAATTACATTTTTGAGTTTAGAAGTCTCAATAACAGCCATACTACTTTCTCATGAGGGGTTTATTTGTGGTCTTGTTTGGCTTTAATATTAGGCAGGTTTTTTTTGGGGGGGGGGGCTTATCTTGACTGATACAGCACATACAGTTCATTTTATCTCTAAGGCTAACTGTGTTTTGCCAAGTTACTGCATGTATTATTTTGTTAATAAGGCTCAAAATAGATGTATTTAAAACAAGAGATATATTCTTTTTTCTATTCTATTTATTTTTTTCTTTATCAAAAACCTGGTGCTTACATTTACCCACAACTCGGCCAGACAGGTTGTGTTTTGCTACTAGCAGTTAATGTAGCCTTGATCTGCTAGCCTCAGGCAGAGATGATGAACCAGCCACAGAGGTCTGGTTAGCTCACTTCTTTCCATCTCCCCTCCCTCAGATCATTTTTAATCCTCAAACTTACAGTCTTTGGGCCCAACAGACGCTGACTCGGGGTGAAAACACTTGGGGCAATTCATCAGACTTCGTACACAACTCCCTCTGGAGCCACTGAAAGGCTTAACACAACATTCTTCACTGTTGGACTTGTATTCCAGAAGTTTAAATTGGTTGTTCCCCTTCAAGAACAGCACTGGAGGGAGTCCAGGCAAAGACCAATTTGATTAGATCGAGGGGGAAAAAAACATGCTGGCTAATGGCTACATTCAGAATTAATGAGTATAATTTGTCTGACTGGTCATTTTTCCTATGTGTTGATGAACCATTTTTAGTTCACAAATATTTTCCAATTAAAAAATGACTTTGCTTTTGTCACAATCCATTAGTGGGCATGTTTTGATACATGTGTCTCTAAGTAATTAAGGCAACAATAAATAGAAGTATGGAATTCTATAGTAGATCCTGTAGCTAGAACAAAAACAAGATGATATCAATAGTAGAAATCAGTGGCGTGGAATAACATCTTCAAAAGTAAAGGCTGAGAGCTGGTTATAGAAACTTCAATCAGAATATTTAAAAGATGGAAGATATTGCTTGTGGGATATGAGCAACCAGCTGTGTGTACAGTAATATTCAGGAGCAAATGCCAGAACATTTTATTTTTGACAAGCATGGTGTGTGTGTGTGTGTGTGAGTGTGTGTGTGTGTGTGTGTGTGTGTGTGTGTGTGTGTGTGTGTGTGTGTGTGTGTGTGTGTGTGGTGAGTGACAGAGGAGTGAAAGAGCATCGGGAGCTTCCTCCCACACACAGCTGCTGTATCGATCTGCATGAAAGCAAATTCCAAGCTCCAAGTTCGGCCGGAAGGATATTCTGACAGTTTTTTCATGCAGTGGCATGCCTATCAGTCACACACTTTGTATGTGTCTTGTAACAGTTTTCCCGCGGCCATGAAAAAAAAACAGTTGAGAATATTTACTGAGGCTTTTAAGCAGGTCTGTGGTAGAGCAGATGGCAATAACCAAGTAAAGAAAATAACACGCCACAAAACCTGTTTAATATGCGACTTGGACCAAGGTGACGTAAAGTCATATTTTCACCGCCATAACATTTAACTGTGTTGTGTCATTGGCTTTACGTGATTTACAGAGTTTAGACTGTAAAAACCAGGCAGACTTGGTTAGTGTCAATTCTGCAGCCTGCCAGTGTATTTGTGAATTGTAAAATGTGAATTTTGAAAAGCAATTCCAACAAACTTACCCATTATAAAAGGAGAAGTAAGCGATATCTTTTTTGTTAAGATACCTGTTTAATCACTCCATATTCATACAGAAATAACTCTCTGTGTCAGTGAATCTCCATCGTGCCACTATCTGACGAAGACTGCTGTGCGTTAATGTGGTGGTGACGTAGGGACGAGGGAGGGGACTGCTAACTCCAGTCGCTGACAGGAAGTTAAATAAAAGGACCATACCACTCACTTATCCCTTAATGTCTATAGGACAAGCCCTCATCAGGTCCTAATGTATCAACTAATGTGTCCTCTTTAGGGTTGCAATTAATGATAACTTTCATGATCAATACATTTTTTCAATAATCAATATATTTTGAGTCTGCAAAATGTATGAACAATTTCCTAGTGCACCAGAATTCATTGACAATCGCTTGCTATGCGAAGATATTTTACACAGTTTAATGAAACTTGTTGCAGATAATCTTTTCTCATGGTTGACTTATCAGCCATATAAGCAGTTGTTGCCTCTGTTGTTCTCTTGTTCCTTCCTATTGTGTGATGGTCAGATGGACCTAAACCAGCAAAGACTACAAAAGGCACTGTGCTCTTATGATGAATCAATTTCAAACGTAGCTGATCTATATTTGAATTTTGGGCTTGACCTTTGCTGCGAGGCTGAATGAAGATATAAGGGAAGAACTCTGCTGTATGTTATTCTTCTCAGGGTGGATTGAGCTTTACATATTTCAAAACAAATGGGGGTTTAGATTTGTTGGCTCCATGTTTACTTTTAGACTGTATTTCAATTAATCTTGACAAGGGGTAATGTTTTCTACTTTTTAATGTGTTTGCATTTCTCTGTTGTCAATCACAGCTTTCTTTCTTTCTTTCTTTCTTTCTTTCTTTCTTTCTTTCTTTCTTTCTTTCTTTCTTTCTTTCTTTCTTTCTTTCTTTCTTTCTTTCTTTCTTTCTTTCTTTCTTTCTTTCTTTCTTTCTTTCTTTCTTTCTTTCTTTCTTTCTTTCTTTCTGGTAGCTTGTTAATATAAGATAAGAGAGGAATTGATTGACTCCACTTGTGTTTCTGCTTACAGTAAAAAGAAAAAAAGAAAAGGCATTTTCTCAATCCCTATACGCTACGTTTCAACCACAAATGTGACTGATCCCTTTCTAGATATTCCACTAGTTCAGAATATTAGCTTAGCACAAACAATGACAAGGGGCAAATGTCATGTGTCCTTATGACCACTGTTACACCACTATTACACCACTATTTGGTGCTTTCAGCCTTTTCTGTAGCAGACAGAGCTGCACAAAGTGTGACAGTGGCAGACAGCCTGAGCTATTTGAAACCTCAACCTGTAGGCAGCAGATCCCAGAGGCAGCCGCACACAGCTCGGAGACTGGGAGGCCTTCACAAGTGTGAGTAACAGTTGTGAAATACAGTCACTGTCTGGAAGCCTGTCGAAGAGAAACCAAGGTGAGCCTTTAGTAGATGTCCTAAGTGTCTAGGTATAAAGATGCTCACAGCGCTGAAGCTGCCACCCATTAGTGTCCAGGCTGCTGAGGTGACACAATACTACATAAGAGTTCAGAGAGACAGAGGAAACACAGTGAGGAAACTAGCAGCAGACAGACATTGCTCCTGATGTTGGGCTGTGAAATAGAATATGTTATAATAATGCATGGGACAATGGATTGGTCAATTCTGCTCGTGAAGTTTTCACTTCAATTTCTAAATAATAAGATCATTAGTTATTTGTAGATAGACATTTATAATACACCTATTTTGACATGACCGTGTGGCTGTTGGTAGTTTGGTCCACAACTTTGGTCCAGATTTAAATATATTTTGACAACTTTTTATATGGTCTGACATTTTGTACAAGCATTCATGGTCCCCAGAGAACGAACCCTAATTTTGTGATCCACTGAGTTTTTTGCCTAGCACCATTGTGATGTATGATGAAACTTTTTTTCATACATTCTAGTGCCCCCTCGGGATGGTTTGTAATAACTTTTGTTATCCCCAAACTTCTTATCTAGTGCCAGGTTAAAATGTGTATTTGCCCTTTATGACAGCACCTGCCTCAGCTGTGCTTTGCATGTAGTGCTAAATAACAACGGTTACCAAGCTAACATGCCAAACTTAATGGTAAAAAGGATTAACATTATACCTGCTAATGATAGCATGCTTAGTTTAGCGATTAGCTCAAAGCACCATGGTTCCTAACTAGTCTCACAGAAACTCTATCATAGCTGAGGACGTGTTGGGCTGAACAGCAGTTGGAGATGCTAAAAGGTTTTGCCAGTCAAGTCATACAATCTGCTGCCTGTTGGAAGGCAATGTCAAAAATGTTCATGTTCACTCAATGATGTCATGCTGATTTCAGTCAGCCAGTAAGTGTTCAGTGTGGGCAAAAATCCTGGCAGGTCCCACAATAGGCCTACACGTTGTTGTTAAATTTAGAAATGCCCAGAAGCAATGGCCGGAAATGTAGTTTACTGACAGTAAATGGACTTTGAGCTAATCGCTAAACTAAGCATGCTATCATTAGCAGGTATAATGTTAATCCTTTTTACCATTAAGTTTGGCATGTTAAAGACACAGCTTAAGCATTTGCATCCCAAGTTCCCTTTAGACGAGACAGCGGTGGGAAAAAGCTCGCTATGGCAGGTTGTCAGTTTACAGAGGGCCCAATTCACATTGTAATGTATTATTCCCACTTAAAATCTAACCTTCTATCACTGTGGGCTTAACAGCAATTCTTTGTGGGATCAGATCACAACAAAACCCTATCCGCATTTTACAGCAGTTTCACGATCAAGCCAGTGGGTTGCCTTTTAAATGTCATGTGAGGATCTTGTTAAATATCACAGGCCTTTATCTCCACTGCCTCGAGCCGCTAATAATGGTGTGGTGGTGGATGGGTGGGGTGGGGGGGCAGCGCACTCGTCTAATGGCTCGTCTTTCCGTGCTGTAGTTCCTTCCAGAAATTCAGTTGGGTTTCTCGACGATTTTTGAAAATACAAGCGGCAGCATGGTCAACTGAACACATCAAAAGCCTGTTACCATCCAGCCTCTGTATGTGTCTTATATACATGTGTCGTTCTTGTCCTTTTTTGTCCAAAATGTTCCAACACCAATTTCAGTGTGTTTTCCATCATGGTGTTGCGTGTGTCTTTCGTTCCCTCCCATCACAGCGTGCCTCATTGAACCTGCATTGTCTTTCCAGGTGGCGAGCGTAACTGTGGAGTACATGAGCTGATCTGCGTCAGAAAAGGTAGGGGCAGATCAGCGCTCTGAGAGGTTTGAACCTATGACCTCCCCCCACACCCCACCTTTCCCCATCAGCATTGTCAACTGTTAACATTGTCCCTGTTCTCCTGTACCGTTGTGTTGTGTGCTGCCTTCACTGTTTGCTGTGCTGTGCTGTTTTTTTTAGCCTTGTTTTGTTGTATGTGCTCATTGCTTTTGTTATTTTTTTTTCTCAGAGATGTCGACTGAAAATGCGTACATTTTATGGGGGTTGGTTGAGGCTATTTCAATGTCTTCTACAAGTGTGGTATAAATGAAAGAAAACTATATATGTGCTTATTTATGTCAAATGCATAGTTCTGGCGGAGACTCTAGAGCTTTAGTTAGACTATAGTACGGTTATGTCCAGATATTTGCCTAACAAGTCAAAATGTGACTTGAAATATTTTTATATGGGGCGCTTTGGGAGTAGTGGGTGGAGTGCGTACCACATGGGCTCAGTCCCTATAGCAGCGGACAGCGGGTTCGAATCCCCATTTCCACTCTGTACTTTCTGCTTTCCCACTGTCGAATAAAGGTTAAAACACGTAAGAAATATCTTTGAATATGTAAACATTTAGGATTAAAGTCAATATTTTGAACATTCAGGGAATCACAAATGGGCATCAGCTTAAACGTACAAAAAAATAAGTACTGGTAATAATATGGTAACCTATTTGAGTTACGTTACATCAAAAATAATTTCTTAATAAGACATTACCATGTTAAATGTTGCCCATATTGCGCTTTTACAGATAAAAAACAACACTAGTAACTTTAATGTAGAACATTAGAAATGGTGTAAACACTGTAAGTGATAATTAAGGAGTCTGTACAAAACGATTTTACTCTTTAATTTCCCAAGCTTTTTTGTAATAATACTTTTGAAGATAAATGATACCCTAGATCATATTATTGGACTGCAACTCATTTTACCCAGTTTTTCTGTCTTGTTACCAAGCAACAATTTATGTGACCCATAAACGCCACTGACACTGTCATTTATTAATTCATCTCTGCTTGCCCACTGTGCAATTTTCTTTTTGTAATTAACTACACTCTAATTTGAAGGCTGGAATCTGAGTGTGGTACTGTTGCACCATTTTGTATTTTGATTAATTAACTGTGTAAACAAGGCCTGAATAGCTTAACCACATTCCACTCTGTGTGTAATGTGGTTATAATGAGCTAAATTTACTTTTAAATGGCGTGTTCTACCCCTTGCCGTGTCACAAAATTGAATGGCCATAATTTTTCTTTGATGTGACTGCATGTGTTGAAGGTCACGATGGTGTAGTTGTGTAATAACAGGCTTTTTAGAAAATCAGGCAGGTTGAATTAAGCATCATGTTCAGTCAGAGTCCTCTGTGCCTCTCTTTGCTGTGGTAAAATTAATATTCTGGAAGGAGATGAGTCTCTTTTTAACAAATAAAAACATGCAAAAAATAGATTGAAAGGATGCTCATCATCATCACAGTGCATGAGCCAAATGAATGGTCTGGTTGTGTAACAGTGCGCGTGTTTCATAATTTGGATTATCCCATTTGTTTTTTGTTGAAAATTATTCCAGAGGTGTGTGTGTGATTGTGTGTGTGTGTGTGTGTGTGTGTGTGTGTGTGTGTGTGCGTTTGCGTGTGTGGACAGGTTTGTGGCTACCCAGTGGGTGTTGTGCTTGAAGCATTGTCTGAACATGTGTGGGTGTGTGTATGTGAGGTGATGTGGTGAGAGTGCTTGTGGGCTGGCTGTGTAGAGTGTGTGGGTTCCTTTGTGATTTTGAGATGGTATTTGTGCTTTTTGACATTCAGCATGGCAACTGTTTCCAGGAAGCAACAAAAACAATAGGGATAATAGACAAACATAAATAAATACCAAGGCAATCTGCCAGCAGTGACAATGCAGCACTCCACTTGCAGACCTTCAAGCTACAGCACATTTCAATTTGTTTTCTATATGGCAGTTGCAACGCTTCACCAACCGTCAATCCATCCATCAATTTTTTTTTATTGTTTCCTAATACCTGAGTCAGGTCACCATGGCAACTGGGTCAGCCAAACCGCCTAGATGTCCTTTTCCCCAGCAACATGCTCTTGCCCCTTCTTGGGGATTTTCTAACTGCTCCCGGGCATTGTGGGAAACGTAGTTCCCCCAGGGAGCCCTGTGTTAAAGGATGAGAGGATACACTGGCTCTCACTGTCATTGTCAAATCTGTTAAGAAAAATAATTATTTTGGCAATCATCAATCAAGCTGTCAGGGGGCATGACAGGGCCTAAATAAAATAACAAGAGCAGATGGGTCTTTGATTGTCTCGATTATGATGGTAAAATGATTAATAATACTGTTAAGTGGTTCTAACTAAAGCCTGTCAGTTCTGGTCAACATCAGACTGATCAAGGAACAATACCGTCCATATGTTAAACAAAAGAAAGGGTTGTGGTGTCCTTGGACCGTGGCTGGTGATTGGACAATCTTAATTGCAAACCGTTTTGGAGCCATGTCAAAATAAAAGTCCTTCTTGATCTTCAATATCTCACAGTGTCTGCTGAGTGAGACAGAGTTAAGTAAACAGGTCATTCTCATCCACTTCATAAGCTGCCACTTTAACACTTACTTGCAGTTTCTACCTCAAAATTTGTTGCACCACATGAATAACAACTGATATTCCCTTCATTATAACTGATTTGGAAAAATGTCAGGTTTTACTTCCTCTGAGTGCCATTGCTCTTTTATGTCTGAGTTTCATCACATTGTGTCATATTTTTCATGTATTTAAAATTATTCATAGTCGTCATTATATAGTATAGCAGAAGATGAATCCTTTCCTTAGTTTACCGTGATCATCATCATTATGAAGGAGTAGTTATTGCGCTGTAGTAAGTCTCAAATATCTCTGTCTTGGAAAAACTGTTTTTTTTTAAACTTTTATTTTAGTGTTTTTTTTACATATGGACAAAAAAAAAAACAGAATAAGTAAACACATACAATACATACACAACACCCAACCCCCTCTCCCCTCCCCCATCCCCCCTCCCTCACATAAACAGACAAGGAATACAGAAAAAAAGTGAAATAAATAAATAAGACAAAATGATTAAGAAAATAAGCTATAAGTACACAAGAAACAAAACAAAGCTAAAACAAAAACAAAAACAAAACTGGGGCAAACCTCACACCTTTTGGTTTCCTAAGTGCCGCAGCACTGGGCCCCGGAAAAACTGTTTGATAGGATTTTTATCATGCAAGGTGTGAAGTACCTTTTAGAACCATGACATGTTGCTCTCCCACAGTATTGTTGTCAGAGCATCTTATGTAACAATGTCTGATATTGTTTAATGTTCCTTTGACTCAGTGATTAATGAGAGAAAGTGAGGCATGAAACACTACACAGTTTATAGCGAAAGGAAAAAAAAATAGTATATTTTGTTCTGAAAACAGGCTGTGAAAGAGTACAGAAAATAATGTGTGGATTCCTATGATTAAATATTCTTCTCCCTTTGAGCCTGTTGGGGGAATAAAACTGAACAGGATCCCGCTCCATCTGTGCAGTGAATAATTCAGTCAACACAGTGAGAAGCCGGTACAGTGTAAGCAGACAGGCTTCCCCACGGGAGACCGCCTCCATGTGACCAAACAGTATGCACTACCAACTATGATCCAGGCTCATAAGAGTCCCAGGACACATTCAACAGACAGAGAGTATTTTTTGGATAATTTAAATCTAATCATCATGAGGAGTGTTACACAATGTGTTCAATTGTTGTATAATGTCTACTTTGGTTGTGAACTTATTGACGCCATTGGTTGCATTGCGGGAGTTGTAGTAGGACGGAGTGTTTTGGAGTATGGCCCTCACTAGAAACTAATAATTAGGAAATCTTTTAGCCCCTGTTTCTTCGATTGTGGATTATTCTTATCGTAACCTTTAAAAAAAGTATAAAAGTACAATATGACAATTGAGCACCACTTCAAGGCTGTATCTTTAATTTTAAATATTTCAAATCCTTATCATTTTAACTTTGATCATTTTCAAACGTTCAGTCTCGGTTTTGCCAAGTGTAAATGGGGCTGGAGTGGAGTCAGCCAGCCACAGTTAAATAGCATATATATCCTTTTCCGTTTTTTCCTTTTCACTGCATCCCACAATCCAAACCCCTCTCACCATGCTCCAGTGGAGGGTGGACAAAATACAGAGTGGTGCACAAGTATTGCTTTTCCCATCACAAACTTTTTTGCAGAAAGGTTTGTAGGCGGTGTTTGATGGAGTGTTGTGTTCATGTATAAAGCCCTGGGTGCAGCCTGCATGTTACACTGTGAAGACAAACCTCCTATGCAACACTGAGAAACAAGTATTATTGATTGGTATTGGTCGAGTGTGTAACAACAGTTTACACTTGACCAAATTTGCTTTAATTAGAGGCTGTTTACTTCCATTGAACTTGATACTAGAGCATGGGTCCACTTTCCCTCCCTAAATTATGGAGGATGCCTGATCTATTAAGCTATAACAAAAGTGACTAGCCAGATGTGTCCCTATTTGTTGAAAAAAAAAACTTCAGTGACAGCACAAAATCCAGACTCTGTATAGCAGTTTGTGCTGATGCTACGCTCTGTCCACATAGATAGGCTACACACGAAACAACATTTTGCACCCCACTCTAACATGTTGTTCCCACTGTTTTTTCTTGTTCACCTCGGCCAATATCCACTATACTGGGAGGTGACATTTTCATATTATGGATTTTATTTCTTCTTCTTTTTTCCAAATGTGTAACAGCTTGTTAACAGTCAGTGAGCCACTCACCTCCCCCCCCCCCCCCCCCCCCCCCTGTGAGTGCCTGATTCCAACAATTTTTTTTTGCCCGTGTAAAAATGTCAAATGAACTCCCTGAACTCCACTGCAGGAGTTGAAAGTCAATCTCTGCAGCTCACGTTTTGATTGCTCCTGAATGTTTGTAGTAGATGGTCTTTGGAGTGACAATGTTCTGCTGTCTGCATATCTATTGATGTGTTTTTCCGAACCACACCGCATTGACTGACTGACATGTGGCACTCAGTATTACGTTTGGTGGTGAGATCTGATTTGCCCATGACGAGAGTGACGCTGCACCTGAACCTGTTGCTATGACAACCAACCAATTATGCCACTCTCCTTGGTCCCATGATGTGTGTTCCAGTGGATGACATGAGTTTTTATTCATGTGTCACCTCAGTAAAACCAAACCAAGACACAAAGTCCACTCTCTAAGACGTACACCTTTAAGGTGCATTTGAGCTTTGCATTATAAACATTGTTGACTGTGTGAACGTGGACCCGGTCGTGTTGCCTTTGAACATTAACCACATTAAGTCAAACACTAATTCACATAATATAACATGGAGATAACACTAACAAGGCTGTATAGACCTGCTGTATTGGCAGGATATATGATGGTTTGCTTTATGGCCAAAAAAAGCCAACTGCAATTTTAGCATCACAGTTCACTGCTGCCAACTGTAATTTTCTTGGTAGCTTACGTTGCTTAGTTTTTTCCCACAATCAATTTTTTCCCCACAATTAATCGGAATGGTGTAATATTTTGGGAAAAACACTCGCTTTCTACCAGTAAGTGTCAAGCGATATCATACCACTGTCATGTCCTTAGCTGAATGTGAAGGTCTTGCCAGCAGGTGGTTAGCATAGCTTAGCCGCAAACAAGGACATGTTTACAACTAGTCTGGCTCTGTCCCAGAGAAAAATATTCCATTGACCAGCACCTGTAAAGCATGCTAATAAACACGGTAGGCCTATATAATATTTGGATAGTTATTTTATATAATAACTGAGGTGTAAAAATAGCAAGTTTTGGTTTTACAGGCTAGCTAACCTTCTACTGGCTGCAGCTTCATTATTGGGGACGACAATATATGCTAAGTACCTCTCTAAAAATGTCTCTTGGTTTAGTTTCAAGTAGAAAAATCCCTTTGGACGATAAAAGCAATGTTTATTATCTATGTTTTATTTTAATTGGGTGTTTTTAATGTTTTCTTACTACAGTGTGTGCGGATATGTAAAATGCCAAACAACAACCATGGTAACTTGGTTTTTATGTGTGTCAGTCTCTCCAGAGGTGCTGGGGTTTCTGACTGCCATCGGCCTCTTCATCATCCTCATGACCTTCCTCTTCTGGTACCTCAACAACAAGTTTGCACTAGAGAACCCAGGGAGCCTTCAGTGCCTTGATGACTTCAGGAAAAAGACTGAGCAAGGTGAGCCTGCATTGACATAGGCTACTGTATCTGTCCTTTTGTGTGTGTTATTTCTACATGTCACCTTGTGAACTAAGTCATTCCGGCTATATGTAAAGGTAAAAACCAGACTTATATACAGTACAACATTTTGAGATTGTGTCCTTTTGGAACTTTGACCCAACAAGGAGGCTTGCGTTGTCCTTTTGTCAGATATAGCCTACCTATGTACAGATACATGCATGTTCCCCCTTCATCTTACAACTAAGGACCAGACTGAAATATCATATTAAGGCAGTCTTCTTAACTGTAGACAACACAAGCTGCTCATGTTTTCAGATAAGGCGTTTTTCGACTTGCTTCACACGGTTATGACACTTTCTAAACCTCAGTGTTCTTCTCTGAGCCATAAAACCTCAAACTCACCACCTGCTGTGTTTATCTTACACATTAATGATCATATTAGAAAAACAGGCCACTGGTCAATAACTGTACCAAGATCCACAGGATTCTCCCCTCATTGTTAGTTACAGATATCTAACCATGGGCTCCACCCAGGTCCTTGAAAAGATAGACTCAAGTGATTTGCATCGTGCCGACACTTCGTAACACTTATGGATCCATGCCGCTGAATGCAGCATGAGGCCTGACCTCTGCATGGGGACATTTTCCACTGGCCTTTCTCAACCTGTGAGGGGATTACTGTTGGTGACAGGTGTAGGCCTGTTTACTTGTCATACGTCCACGGGGCTTCAGCGGTGTAAAAGGTTGGTGGCCCCAGGGAGGCCCCGCACAGGGAGTTACAGGCTCTACACTGAGAACATTCAGTTATAAACAAAGGAAGGCAGTATAAAGTGGTGAGGCCATTGTTCTTGGTGTCTCCTGGTTATCTCTTCACACAATGATTGAGGAACATATAAGGCTTATTTTAGATTAGGTTGTGTTATATTATGACATGAGAGAAGATTTACTGTCCATTCTATGCCAAAACATATATAGTATATATATTTTTTTTAAATGACCTGAAATGTTATACTTTATGCTCTGAAACGAAACCGACTTCACATTTACACTTAGTTTGGATAGATTTTTCAGTCTGTATGGGAAACGTTAGAGCACAGCTGTGGCTTGAGTCATTTTACAGCTCTGCTGCCCCTCGCTGGGACAAATGTGCAGCTACATCTGGTGTTGCAATGGTCGCTCCAGGTAAAGGCAACAATGTTGTGGTGACTGGTTTATTTTAATACAGTGCACTGAAGGACATTTAAATACAGGGAATTACTTCACACACTGTATATATTATAAGACTTAACAATACAATTATTGGGTTTCTTTAATGATATAACAGATAATATCGATTGTAACTCACCTATTTTCCATCATTGTTTCCCCTTTTTTCTCTTTTTCATTAACATCTACATATGAGTGGGCCAAGCATTATAAACACCTCTCCTTAGCAGTGTGAGGTGTTTCTATAAATGTTCTCTAATCCATGGTGCTTGAACTATAAGGGGATGCAAAGAATAATGTAAGAATGTCTCACTCGCTAAATGTAAACTAGCTGATACTTTGATATCGTCTTGCTTGAAAAATTTGAGGTAGGCGATTTATTTCCTTATCTAGTGAGATGCAACAGTTTAAATAACAGAAATGATTTTCAAAATAAAGATGTCTCTAATGTTATTTCTTTTCAAACAGTTACCTTCTGTCAAGTTTAGCATTTGTGACACGTTTGTGGACAATATCTGGTCAAATCATAAATTTCTGGACAATTATTCTGACAGTTGAAAAATGGTACCTGAGGTCATATTTTCTCCTTGCCTTTTTACAAAGCATTTCAGCAGACTTCCCAATGTAATGCAGTATTGTGGCCAGTAGAGGTTGCCAGTCAGCTATTCTGTCCCACATTAACCAGGCCATCTCCATCTCCATCTCTTCTCACCCCCTGAACAGACAAGGCCTACTCTGACCCTGACTTACAGGGCTCATCGTCAGACAGTGAGGATGAGTTGATGGGTCAGTATCAGGAGGCGGTCAACCGCTCACAGGGCCTCCGGGGGGGAGGAGCCAAAGCCGCTAATGCCTCCGCCGCCGCCAATGCTAAACACACAGGAGGCTTCACCTGGGAGAGCAGGCAGAAGTACAGCCCTCTGACCGCTGCCTATGACGGCTACAGCAGCGACGCCTCGGCTGATGACGGTTGGTTCTGTGTCTGTGAATATAAGGTGCTCCGAGGAACTTTCAGTTTTTGATAATTCTTTCACCCCCTTTGGACAAGTGTGGTAGTGTTTTTACTACGCCAGCTGTAGTTCCTGGGTTCTTTGCACTGATGGTCTTGTTTGCTGATGATTTATGATCTTCAGAGGAAAATTTTGACTGTTTCATAAATATTTAAAAGTTCCTTGTAGTACCTATAAATAAGAAATAGTGCTGTTATTCACTGATTGTATTCTTATGCAAGACCTTAAAGGTGGAGTCCGTGGTTTTGGAGAATGCTTGTTGTCAATTTTTTTGTTGTTGTCAGAATCAGTGGATATCTCATCACAATCCGCTACCTGTGCATACTGTTTGCGCTCAAGAAAAAAATATGCAGTCTTAATACAGAGCCTAGGCTCTGTAAATGGTCATATTGCAAGCTAAGGTGGGCCCCCTTTGTTTACATAGCCTTTGTTTACATACCCATTTACAGAACCTCAGCTGTGTATAAACAATAGGTTATTGTTGGTTATAGATTGTTATTCAGCGTGTGCACATTATGGACAGGTAGCTGATCGTGAGGAGATATTCACTGATTTTGACAACAAGCCAGTCACCAGAATCGCTGACTCCACCTTTAAAGTTAGCCGCAATTTTCTGTGTTTAAAGGTTGAGCATTGATGATCACTTACATTTTTAGTTTGTTTTTCCAAGAACACCCTTTAAAGGAAGCCTCATCAGCAGTATAGTTAGATGCTGCACTTGTTTCATAGATCAAGGCAGATATCCCCCCCCCCCCATATCACTGCAGTAAACGCTAGCCAAATGCACAAACTCATCTGACTGCATCTTCAAATTACAAACACAAACACCCCGCACTCACTGACACACACTGTCAGTTAATGCAGAGAGGTGATCAAAGCGAATGCTCCCGTTCAGCGCACTCTCCGTGGGAGGGTTGTGCAACAGTCAACTGTCTACATAATCTGCACAGCCGCAGCCTCACACCTTACCTTCTTTTTTTGACGGATCTTTGCTTCCCATCTGCCAGACTCACCAACACAAGGGGTTCACGGTGGTGGATGGAAGGCAGTTTTTTTAAACTAATTTTTTCATTTCATCATAGACCAAGACACAGGAGAATACTAGCACTGACCTATTTGGATCACACTGTTATTCATCACAACACGTTGCTAGAAGGGTGTGCGGTTGATTTATTTGACATTATGAAAGTGCCACTCACACTTTCTTTTTCCCCCTGACCGTGAATCAATCGTTCAGTTTGTGTGTCATGTTTATTTATTTTTAATGTATTTCAGTAGTTTTTCACATTTTTGCAAAAGATATTCACACAAGTAGAAAAAAGCACTTAATTAACTTTGAAACAAAACATAGGCAATAAATCAAACTGCATTGGCCCGAAAAGATATACGCTGAAGCTAAGGCGCTACTAACTTACTATGCCAAACCTTTGTACTTTGTATATTCAGCTTATAAACTCATTCACTACTGAGTTTCAGTTTATTTACCTAATCAATTCCGTCCTTTCTATTTTAAGGACGGAATAAGGAAAATGAAGAACAACTGTTAACTGTTAATGTAAACGTGGATGTTGTAATTTGCAAGAACTCATCGCAAGAGCCATTGATCGACCATTGCTTTTATACATCTACACCTGGTCCTTTTCAAAAGCGTAGAGTTGGTGCTTTTTCTGCAAACCAGATTCTGCCATTGCACTTTTGTCTGGACACATACAAAGAAGTGAACCAGACAGGCTTGTGTTGGACATCTTCAGACACTAATCAGCCGTCTTTGTGTCTGAGAGTGTCTTCTTCAAAGGAAGAAAAAACCCAACTCTAATCACTGCCATGGTTCCCAATCGGTGAATCACGGTCTGTACCAGCTTTGTGTTGTATAAGACAGTGGGTTCCAAGGGCTGGGCGTCTGGCACAGTCTATTTAAAGCAATGTTTGAATGTGTGTAGCTGAGGGATAAATTGTGCATGACAAGCTTCTGACTCCATTAGTTAAGGAGCAACGCACTGTACAAGGTTGTGTCATTATGCAAGCGCCGCAAGAGCTGTATGTCTACTCATAACCGCTAGATGGTTCCTGTCCCCCTCAGTCTCAGATGTATGGTGCCCAATGGTGGAACTTTAGCTTTTTTTTTTACTGTTATCAGATTTTCAGGTCATTTTGGTCGCATGTACAGAAATTCCTGAGGATAATTTTGCTTTTGTAATGCCAACTAGTTTTCTCAATGGCACATTTGATAAAAACTGGAAGACAACAGTTTTTTTCTTAAATTTCTGTCTCACACCCACAGTGATTGTCTATTCTGGGAACTAAAGCATTTGAGCTAATCAATGATTCAAGTGGCTCTTTGGCAACAGTGAGAGCATCACTGATTAGTTGTTGTCTACCTAAGGGGCAAATGTCTCACAGCAATATGTAGATCATTCTTCATTAGTTTTGTGCATGTTGCTTGCAAACATGATTAATTATATTCTGCTCAGTTTATACAACTTAACAATCGATGATCTTGCATGTACTATCATGTAGATTGTGATATATTATTCAAGATATTCTTTCTTGTAAATGTCATGTAACACGTGAAGCAGCCTTATCACATGAACCACCCTAAAATCCATTTCTCAAAAATTAAAGCACAACATTGTGAAACATGAAAATTAATATTTTTGCCCTTCTTTTCTATTAAACGACCCCTCAAATGTATATTGCAGAATAAGGGGCCCCAAACCCTAGGTAGGAAACACCTGATTTAAAAAAAATGTGACCTCCTGAATATCACTCTGCATCATGTTCGTTGGGAGATTTCCTGTACATCTTCGTAGCATAGAAAGCACAATCTGTTTTAACGTGTCCATCAATTCACATTTACTACAATTACACTAACTCCCCTGTTTCGGCTCCATGAGTCAGCTTCTCTGTACAAGCTGCTACATGCCATTTACTATTGCAACAGCAAAATGATGGGGAGGATTGGTTCTTTGAGGATATACAGTATGTGTAGAGTATGATGAAGACAGCAGTACTATAAATTCCATTAAATCTCAGATTTCAAAGAAGAAAATCCGAGTGGATCCGAGCCAGTTGTGTTGTTTGGGACAAAGTCCTCACTGATTTGTTTATCTGTAGTAGTATAGCCTACGATTATGCCGTGAGTGTTCCTTGTGTGAGGGAGAGGCAGGGATTTGAGTCATGTGTGCCCGGCAGCAATAATTTGAAATTGACTTGGTTTATTTATATGACAACATTTAAAGCTATGAAAAGGGGCTTGTGTGGCCTTTGTTTTTTGTGTGATTCAAATACCCTTGAAGGATTTGAAGGATTATATAAAAAAAATCAGGGTTGAAAGCAGATTATTTCTGTCTGTGAACTAATAAGAGGGCATTAAGAAAACACATGCATAGAGGGAGATTTCAGATACTTATGCAGTTTTCTTTTGACCAGTTTACTTGTAATCCACAAAGCATTATTCTGGTGTGTGGCCTGGGAGAGGAAGTGGGAGCGAGGACTTTGCCCATCAGTTGCTGCATGTTGGTTGAAAAGTAGTGGAGGACCATTATTTGAAATCTGTGGTAAGGCTTTGATCGCTGTTTGTTATCTCCAACCAAATCCTTATGGACCAGCAATGATGAAGCAGTGACCTCGCACCACTCCTGATATCACTGTATTCCTGTAAAAAAACAAAAATGTACACAACAGTATTTTCCATTATACAGTCGCCTCGAGAGTACACTTCATTTCATTAATTTTCAAACAAGCTGTCGTAAAAAAGTTTTCTAGGCGTCTGTGTGTTATTTTCTCACTCGACAACCACTGCTGCTCTTGTTTGTCAGTGAGTATGAAGAGCCTCATCCTCAGGACATATGTATTATACATGAGGGAGGATTTTGCGGAGGCTGCAGAATCAGGGCGGACTCCCAAAATAGGAACTAAGCAGCAGTGAGAAAGAAATAATCAGAGGTTTTTGGTCCGACTCTGGACTAACTTCCCTTCTCTTTTCTCTGAGGTTAGCACACTGTCAGGATGGCTTGATGAGGACATTGTAACGTGGTTACATTACTTCTTTGTAAATTATTTCGGTATTCATGTAATTATTCAATCGAAAGAAATTCATGAAAAGCAACTTTTGATCATCATTTTAGAATGTAAAACCTTGTTGAAAGGTTGGACTCTCTCCTGCTGGATGGAAGGATTTTCAACTATTTCACTACACTAGCTAGCAATCAGTCCAGTCCAACACTGGAAACCTTAAAGCGTTTGGTCATGGAGAGATTAATGACAACGAGTAACCAACAGGGCGAGAGGTCCGCTATGATTGCCCATTCTTTACGTCCGTGGGCAGGACAATAAAGCGCTGCTCTTCTCATTTGTCACCTAAGCTATTTATACCTATAGTTTCACAGGCAAGATTCACAAAGCCCTTAACTGTTTCCCCTAGTTAGAAAAGGTACAAGAAGGCAAAAAACAAGGCGACTGCCAGTACAGAAGGGTGATGCATCTCTGTGAAGGGAGGCTGGGTTAGACGAGAGAAGGAATGGTTACCATCCCAATTAGCGGGCATGGAGAAAAGAGCAGTGCTTTAACACAGCAGCTTCCTTTCAAAATCAACCGCCCCCGGCTAGGCAGGGAAAAAAAAAAAGCTGCTCAAAATGGATTTGCTCCTTTTATCAAGCCCTCCATGACACTTAGTTAAGACTCCTTTGCCTCCATCCTTGCGCTGTTATGTGCCACTTTGAGGTGGTGTCTGGCTGGCATTATTAAGAGTGAAAGTTTTTTCGAGAAGTTGGGAGAAAGCTGGGATTACGTCACCATAATGTTGGCTTTTTTTTCTAAAAGTTAGGAGACAGAAAAAGAAAAGGATTCCCCCCCAAGTTATTTTCTTCTTTATGTTTTGTTTTTCTTGATTTTTGCAAGAGACCAGGGTTCAAAGCACTTGTCGCTGGTGTCCCTGTGGGAGTATTATCATCGGCTGCTCAATTTTTTTGTGAATACAAATTGGACAAGGGGAGGCAGATTTGAGAATGCAGCTGACAACAGTATTCAAAGTTCTGTATATGTGCCACCGAGACTCTCAGCCGCATTCTCAGCCTTTCAGCCACCTGAATCATTTAGCGAGGTGAGAGGCGTGAAATCTGTGGAAGATTAGGAAGTATTCACTTCAGTCCTTAAATGGTGCATACCTGATGTTTTATTTAGCTTCAGGGGACACGGAACACATTATGCACATGAGGAGGGCAGAGTGAGTTAAGAATAAGATTGTGTACAAAAGTGTGTGACTAAATGTTAAAGAATTACGTGAACATTATACCAATACGAGCCTGAAATGTACTTTACAGTTCAGGTGTAGCTACAGATCAAAAATGTCCTCGCGTCATTTTATTAACTAATGTTAATTCTGTTAAACTCATTACAACATGGGTATACATTCTTTCTCCACCTTGTCGCCCGTTATCTAGAATTATTGTTAAAAAAGGGGAGGGAGGCTGTTCTAAATATGCTTCTACATGTCTCACCAAATATTGGGTATGCCATTTGTTTTTACTTCAAATCAAGAATAAAATATGAATATATTATAAATATTTATAATACGTGTTATTTTTGTCTTCGCTTTTTCTCAGTTTTTCTTATGTAAAGCACTCTTAGATAACCTGTTGATAAAATATGCTATAAAAATACAATGTACTTGCCTTGCCTGCAGTCATGCCAGCGGCTATGTAGGGCTGTACTTAGGCACAGTGTGCTTTGAACTAAATATTAATGCCAGTGTGGCATTCCATTGGAAAAGGAGAATGGGAGCACACTCATCACTCGATGCCTGTATTTCAACTCATACAGATTGATGTTTCAGCAATTGCCAAAGAATCACGGTTCTGGTTCACTGAAATGTCGAGGATTGAAACATTGAAATAAAACCATCAAAGGGAATAATTCATTCTGTTTCATTTTTGTCAGCCAGGGAGCAAGCACCTCACTTGAACAGTTTTTTTTAGCACTGTAATCCTTCCAATAATTGCTGAGACATAGCTAGCTAGGAACTAAAAGTGTTTGTACCAAATCATGTGCCAATTAATCGAGAAGATTTTGAAATACTTCACAAGATAAGTGCTAGCCTTGAATGGCTGTGACTCTACATGTAGTGTTAAGGGATCACCAAAGTGAAAAGGAGCTTTGTTAATAGCAAATTCACTGCAATCCATCCAACGAGAAATTTCAACTGGAACAAAGGAGTAAACCTGTCAGTGACTGAGTTATTTCTGTAGCAGGATTCAAATACATATTGTATCATACCTAATAATGTACCTTACTGCAATGTTTGATTTCCTCCTGACTTCCTTCCATCCAGCAAACTGTATCCAGAGGATGAGACGAACGCCCCCGCTGGATGAGCTCCAGCCTCCTCCCTACCAGGATGAGAACGGCTCTCCCAGGATGTCCTGCACCATGTCGGACATGGGAGACGCCAAGTGTGACCTGTCCCACACCAGTGGCAGTCCCCACATGTCCTTTGGCAAATGCCCCAGTGAGGGCAGCGACTGCCACGAGAGTTACCTTCACAAGGGCTACGAGGAGGACGTCCCCAGTGACAGCACAGCGGTCCTCAGCCCAGAGGTAAATATTATGATGGAAATGTACAAGGTTATTATTGCACATTAAAGGTCACATATTATGCCCATTTTCAGGTTTAAAATTGCAATTTGGTTTTCTACTACAAAACAGTTTTCATTGTGTAGTGCCCAAAAACCCTTCATATTTATAACAGTGCCATTGCCAAATCTCCTCTCCTTCAGCTTCTGTCTGAAAAGCTCTGTTTTAGAGCCTGTCTCTTTAAGCCGCCTCCCAAAAAGCCCAGTCTGCTAACTGCCGGTTTGAATCTTACTGACAGTTAGATTCAGGGGGATCTGGCGGTGTGCTTAGGTGGAGGTAGTGCTAAGTTAAGTTAGTAATCAGGGGGCGTGGCTGATTCCCTTATGATGTCATGAGGGGTTTTGGAACACAGATTTTCAGAAAGGGGGAGAAAAAGAGAGAGGGTTGTTTTTTCTCATACTTTGGGAGTCTCTAATTACACCAGGGACTCATATTCATGTTGAAAAAACATGAAAATTTTTATATTGCTTAACAGGTGACCTTTAAAAGATCTCATTGTGTTGTTTTTTTTTAAGGACATGTCAGCCCGCGGATCGGCCGCCGGGCTCCCTAAAGGCTATGAACACGATCCTCTGGCTAAGTACGGCACCCTGGACGTGGTGTTTGACTACGACTCTGAGGAGCAGCAGCTGGCCGTCACCATCATGGCCGTGTCGGACCTCCCCTCCGTCAAACGCACCGGCAACATCTCCTGGCAGGTCCACCTGGTGCTGCTGCCCACTAAGAAGCAGAGAGCCAAGACGGCCGTGCAGAGGGGCCCGTGTCCGGTCTTCACGGAGACCTTCCGCTTTAGCCACGTGGAGTCGGAGATGATCAGCAACTACGCCGTGCGCTTCCGCCTGTACAGCATGCGGCGGATGAAGAAGGAGAAGGTGCTCGGGGAGAAGGTCTTCTACCTCACCAAGCTCAACCTCCAGGGCAAAGTGTCCGTGCCGGTCATATTGGACGCGTGCTGCGCGGCTCTCCCCGTAAGTATACAGTATACTTTATTTATATATATATATATGATCAAAGCCAGCAGGTTTTGGCATTCAAGCGCTCATGCAACATCTCACTAATTGCTGATCTTCTATTGTTGATTGATCTTTCATGTGGGCTGATAGCATTTTCAGAATGAGGTTATGATTTGCAGCTTGAGAGAATAGGAATATTATGTTTTACAAAGCAGCCGCTTTTGTTTGCCTTGTCTGATGAATAGATGATGGAGTGACACTGTCTCCATTCCATATCAGGGAATAAAACAAGAATCAATTCAGTTGTGGCTTCCTTTTGCGAGCAATTAAAATGTTACAGAAATGTAAATACATTTAACATACTTTTCCTCTTAAAATAACAGCTTAGTAGTTAACACACAACTCAAACCACAAGTGCCATTTACATATTCTAAAAGGAATTTGTCATATATACAGTCAAGTGCGAAAGTTTGTGAACCCCTTGAACATTTTGGAATTTTATTTATTTTTACCATTAATAATTCATTTTTATCAATGCCAGTATTTTTTATATGAAATAACACATGTTTGTTTATCAATTCAACATTTTTCTTTTCCAGAAATCAATTGTTAAAACAGATAAAACAAATTATTTGACGAATGTTGTATGTGCAAAAGTTTGTGAACCCTGAGCTGCATTGCTTAAATCGAGCAGGTTGACACAATCAGGTGGGCCAAATTGGTTGATGAAATAGACCAATGTAATGAGAGATCTTTAGGAAAGAAATTGGGTGGCACTAGATAAAACAGAGATAAAACCAGGTCAGTTTAGGCTCACCAAAGTGAACCCATACAGGTCAGACATGCTAAAAGGGAAACAAATCTCTGAGGATCTCAGGAATAGAGTTGTGATGCTGCACATTTGTCTGGGGACAGCTATAAATTATTTAAAAAAAAGTTTGAGCTCCATCGGTCCACCGTGAGGCAAATCATCTACAAATGGAGAGCTTTAAGAGTGACTGAACATCTGCCTAGAAGTGGACTTCCTTCAAAAATATCCACAAGCGCCACAAGATAAGTGATTTTTCAGTTAAAAGCCAACCCAAACATTACATCTAGTGAAAATTCCAAAATGTTCAAGGGGTTCACAAACTTTCGCACTTGACTGCCATTTTTGTATATTATTGTAGTGTATTGGCAAAACGCAAATGAGTGGGGGAAAAGATTTTTAAAAACTCAGTTTTTTTCAACCAATCTGCAGAATTTCAAATGGCCAACCTTCTCCCGTTGTTATTATTATTATCATTATAAACCACACATGTGCTATGCGAGAAAAAGAAAGCGTGGCAGGCTTAGCAACTAACTCCGTGTGCCTACAGAATTATAATGTATTTTTGCTTTGGGTTTTGCGGATGACATTTATTTTGTTAGAAACTAAAGCAATACTAGGATCTAACCAATAAAAAAAATATCTGCATTGCACTCAATATGGGAACATTGACTTGGCTTTTTTCTTTTTTTCTTACATACCAGTGAGCAATTTTCTGAATGTCTTGGCAAACGTTTTCAGGGTGGTGAGTCCCAGGTCAGCCTCTCAGATATGACGTGCAGTGAAAGCGCCTCATCATTCCAGTCAGTCAGTCAGACTTCCACGCCAGAGATCCTAGTGGGTCTGGTGTACAACGCCACCACAGGACGCTTGTCTGTGCAGGTCATCAAAGGCATTCATTTCAAAAACCTGGCTGCCAACAAGCCACCCAGTAAGTACTCTAAAACGTTTCATTTCAGTCCGTTAGCCCAAAGAGCAGTGAAGAGTGTAAATGCTTTTTTTTGTACCTGTTTGGAGATTGGGAAAAAGTTGGACAAGTTGAGCTCTGTGCATTGGGATTTATGTTTAGACAGCTGTAAACAACAAGTATCAAGTGATGATAAAAATGCCATTGTAATCTGCACTTTCAGTTAATGCTAATGTTTTTTTTTGCTACTGCGGACATCAATCAAAATGGTGTAGTATTTGCTTGACATTTTTCTTTCCCACAGATTAGCAAGCCATACAGGCCATTAACTTGTTTTTCTCCATTAGCTTTTCAAGTCATCTTATAGTATATTGTCAGTGTACAACACAATACCTCCACTTAGATGAGTGGGCTATACCTTTTAATTGGCGCTTGCTCACACACTGTGTAGAAAAAACGAGGAGCTGAATTCATTCTTGGAAATGTTTTTGGTCAAAACTGATATTGTATGAAATGTATTTTCTTTGAGGCTATTTGCTTACGTTTGTCCAACTACTTCTGAGCCAGAAAGAAACTATATAGATTAGCCAGTATCTTCTCCGAATGACAACAGTTCTATCAGAGCTTCATTCCCTGCTTTTCAGTTTTCCTCTGATTTCATCCCATGTTTCCCGCAAACTCCTCAGTCAGTTTCAAACAGACATGGCCTCTTGTTGAACTTTTGTGTAATGTTGTTTGACTTCTGATCATGTTTCTCTTTCCTCGCATCTTCTGTTGTGTGTGCACCTCTTCTCTTAACCTTACTACCTTTTTGACATCTTGGTCCGTTTGTTTTTCTTACTGCTGTCCAACCCTTGTTGTCAGATGGGCTGTTCTGTTGTCTAAAACACTTGATAGGTGGACAGGTTTATATTATCAGAGGTGAGTCTCTGCCCTTGCCGCAAAAGTGAGATGCAATCCCCTGTTGAATTGTGGACCATTTCATACTATCTTCATGGATGCAGCCAATCAAACACATTTCGCTTTGATCAGTGTATGTAATTTAAAAAAAAATCACATGCCTAATCGTTTTGTTTAATTACCTGGTTTTCATGATAAATATATCTGTAAAAAAAAATCTCAAGAAATAGCTTGAGATGAAGAAACAGAAGAATGTGACAATCAAGATATGTGCAAGCACAAGAGTTCACATTGCTAAAAGTCTCAGTCTGGCACTTCTGTTTCTAATTCTTATAATATGATTTGTTTAATTTCCCTAAAGCAACAGTTCAACATTTTGGAAAATGAGCCTATCCACTGTAGGCTATGCTGAGAAGCTCAATCCTTTCATGTGTGTGTGGTGATATGAAGCTACATCCAGCAGCAGGTTAGCTTAGCTTAGCAAAAAGACTGGTAACAAGAGGAAACAGCTAGCCTGACTCCTTCCAATGTATGACAAATACCCCAGTTCATCTCTGCTGATTGCGTAGTTGTTATTGCGTACAGCTGAGACACATTTTTACACTTTCCCCTGTTACTATTCTTTATGCTAAGCTTAGCTAAGCTGACAGTAGCTTTATGTTTAGTGAAAATATATGTAATGTCTATGTATCTTGCCATTTATCTCTCTGCAAAAAGCCAATTTGCTAATTTTTGTAAAGTAAAATCTGGTGCAACATCAAAATGTCCTGTAATATTTGGTGCAACTAGCTCTTACTTCTCATTTACAAGTTCCTCTTTCACACGAACTGTACAATTCTAACATGTATCCATGAAGATAGCTGCTTGTTGCAAACCTCGCTCCTTCCATTTTGGGATGTGTATGTCTTGTTATGCATGCAGCCCTATAGCTACCTGAGTCTTGTGTTGGTGCCCGTGATCATGATGCCTGGACGTCTTTCATGTTTCCACTCAAAAAATAACACTTTTCAATCAAACTCAGTCTGTTTTGCTTGGTGGCTGATGGCCAGTTAGAGAGAAATACTGTGAGCCATTAAATGCTGGCTCTATCCAAACACTACACTTTGGCATGCTCCGAGTGCCGTTTTGAATTTTTCAGTGCTGAGACAAAAATAGGAGTTCTGCGATAGAGTGGAACATAAATATTCATGTGAAAGACACTGTGCCGTCCTTGCATAACTGCTGGGTTCCTTGTATTCTTAAATATATGTTACTAATGACTGGCTGCTGATATTTCGATATTGTTTGTGCTTTCCTGAAAAGCATATTCACACACTGTATGGTCTTCAAATTACATTTAGAAAATAGTCACATCTGGTAACACTGAAATAAAAAAAAATCTTTGTGCAAAATCCTTTACGAAAAGCCTTGATTGACTTTTGCGTCTCACAAAGTGGTGAATGACGAAGAGCAATTTCGAGGCACTTTTTTTTTCTATGGCTTCAAAACAGTACACCGAGCCGACAAGTCAAGTTAATCATCAGTCGCAGCCCCTTCACATTCGGCAACAATACCAAAGAGCCCTGCATCGCGGCTACTGACCACTTAAGACATCCACAGCTCTACACAGCCCATTCAGCGGCAGTCAAAAAAGAAATCAGGGCTATTTTTTTTTTGCACTGTGCTTTCTATGTCAAAGAGAGCAACTGAATGTGTGTGATTCGAGGCGGTGAGCTCCGGCGTTTGGAAAGGCAGCTGGCACTCGACAGCATGAAAGCCTCTGCAATTCATTCCTCACACTCCCCTGCTAGACAGGAACATAATGCACAGCATTATTATGGAGTACGGTTTGTAGACGACGGGCGAAAACACTCTCAAAGACCATTGTGATTGCCAGTCGTGCCTCGTTTACTTTTCAGCCTTTTAGTTTATATCATGATTTCAGCATGGAAACGAGGAGCGAATAACAAACAAAAAAAATGTGAACGCTGAATCACTCGATAATGGCAGTGTTTTTCCTTTTCCCTTTTTCCACTTTGGGTTCAAATGAATGACATTTACTGGGGATGATTTTTTGTTGGATTGTGCACTGATTTTTGATTTGATTCAAATAGAGGAGAATCAGCTGGGGGAATAATGCTGGGAAATGTCACACAGACCAGAAGATTATGAGTAGCATAACCACTCTTTATTAGATTTAAATGATTGAATACTACTAACGCGAAACCTTCAAAAGGTTAAGATCGCTGTCAGATTCTTTTTTTCCTGGCGTAGGCTATATGTAAAAGCTTTGCACCATTTCCTTGACACATTAGAATTATGCACCAGTCACTCACTATAATATACTGTATGTTTTGGAATATTGTCATTTGGTTGCAGCAGGCATGCATCTCCTTCAAAATATGATTCATGTTTTTGGACTGAGCTCGTTGGTTTTAGGACACTGCCAGGGGCTCTAATAGTATGTGCACACAGACATTATGTCAAAGTCAGTGAAAATAATAGCAGCTCCTGGAGGGCTAGTTGACGGGTAACATTCATTAAACAATGTTTTTTCTACAAAAGGGCTCCTCATCCTCTAAGCAAAGGCAGACGTATAACTAACTTTTTCTAGTCCATTTTTATCCTCTACTTCAGGTAAGACATGCAGCAGTTGCATAGCAACAAGACTGAAGTAACGCTCCTTGCACCCTTTGAGTTCTTGCTCTCTGTTATCAGAAAGACTCACAGCTGTGCTTTGTGTTTGATCAGGAGAATAAAACCGCATCCTATGTGGTCATGCTCCTGCACATCAACGGCAGTGACATTATTACAGGAACAAATGCTTTGTGTGTGGGGTGGGAAATGTGTTACACTTTGCGAGAGGAAACACAGCTGCACCAGATTCAAAGAGAAAACATATACTGGAGAAACATAAGGATTTTGCACAAATGATCCATCACTTGAGTTAGGCCCCTGATTATTTAAAAGTGGAGTCAGTAATTCTGCAGAGTGCTTGTTGACAAAATTACTTTTTGTCAAAATCAGTGAATATCTCCTCAAGATCTGCTACATGTCCGCACTGTGTGCCAAAAATAAAATACAGTGTAAATACACAGCCTAGGCTCTGTAAAGGGGCATGTTTTAGCTACTGTGGGCCCCCTTTGTGTACATACCCTTTGTTTACATACATGTTTACAGAACCTAGGCTGTGTATTAAAACAAGTTTTATTTTCAGCGCACACACAGTGCGGACAGGTAGCGGATCATGAGGAGATCTTCACTGATTTCGACAAAGTGATTTTAACAACAAGCATTGTCCAGAATCATTGACTACACCTTTAACCACTCACAAAACCCCCTAAATGTTTTAGCATTGTTAACATTTCAAAAGGTCTACACCATTTCCCCTTCTAATTGCCTACTGCACCTGTCTCTTGCTCAGACACGTACGTTAAGCTGACCTTGCTGAACTCCATGGGCCACGAGATGTCCAAGTGCAAGACGTCGGTGTGCCGAGGTCAGCCCAACCCCACCTACAAAGAGACCTTTGTCTTCCAGGTGGCTCTCTTCCAGCTGTCGGACGTCACGCTCATCCTCTCCGTCTACAACAAGCGCAGCATGAAGCGCAAGGAGCTGATTGGCTGGATCTCGCTGGGCCTCAACAGCTCCGGAGAGGACGAGCTCACACACTGGACTCAGATGAAAGAGTCCAAAGGACAGCAGGTCTGCCGCTGGCACAGTTTGCTGGAGTCCTAACGGCGGGAGAGTGGAGTAAGAGCTTGAGGAGAACTGTGAGGAACAGTTGTTGTTCTCCCCCCAGACTGGTGAGAAATGTATAAGAAGAAGGTGACAAAGATCCAGGTAACCAGGGTCAGTGGGGATGACCAACAAAGAACAGACACAACATACGTCAGCACTTAAGAGTTGTTAAACTTCGCGTCGCATTAAGCATTTTCATGGCACTGTTTGTTGATAAGTTGTATGGCTAGTCATTTGTCATTGTGCTTTAATTTATTGCCTTGTAATGACCTTAAAGTTTCTGTAGATGGCACCATTTTTTTCTTCTGTTGAACTGGTTGAGTTGGGACCTGTTCCAAGAAGCAGGTTCTGGATGACGTTATTGAGTAAATTATTGTATGATAATATTGTGTACCCACACCTCCAGTACACACAACTGACATTAGGATTACTATCAGGGATCAGAAAGGTTTACAACCCCTACGCAAGGCCCCATTAATTAGTGGTTGACCAAGGAAATTGTTTCCAGTTTTAAAAGCCAGAAGACGACATGCATGGGCACATCAGTATTACTTTCAGTAGAAGTATTTTCAACCCTGGACTTATCACCAAATGTTAAAGCCCTTGAAAAGGTTCTCAATCAGTTTCTTACAACGAGCAGTGTGGTCCCACACAAGCACAAACAATGTTCCATTGAAGTTTGAACAATTAGGGTTGTTTCTCCTGACTGATGTCCCTGTTTGTGTTCTTGCTCCTTGTTTTTCTCACTGCTTTGAAGTGGGCTGCCTTAGTAAGAACAAGGTGACGCCATTTATTACTTTGTGTCGGAGTTTAGCAAAACTTGATTCAAAATATGATGACAGTTGTGGGATAGTTTGCTTATGTTACCTCAAACAAACTGCACCCATACAGACCCGATGAAGCAGATTAGCAGAGCTATTGGGCCGCTAACTAATCTGTTCATAAGCCATTCATTAATGCATATTTAAATGTATTATGGGTACTTGTAAACCAAATTCCCAGCGACTTTTCAAAAAAGTATGAGAAACCAAACTTTTTTTTTAGCTAGCAAGCTAATTGTAGCAACTTCTTTGTAACAGCACTCAACAGGGCAGAACCAGTGCCATGCTCTGTCTGATATAAAACACCAGCCCACATTCGCTGCGGAATATTCAACATAAGTCAAGTTACTTTATTAGTCAATGAAATTTGTCTTTCCGCATATCCCCTCTCAAGTTACCACACTTCGGAGGGGGTCAGAGCACAGGGTCAGACGTAGTACAGCGCCCCTGGAGCAGTTTTGGGGTTAAGTGTCTTGCTCACAATGGTTACAACTAGGGCTGTCAAGCGATTAAAAAAATTAATCTAATTAATTACAGGCTCTGTGATTAATTAATCTAAATTAATCGCATACTTTTATGACACTTTTATGCCTTTTTATAAACAGCTGTATAGCCTACAGTTTCTCTCTCTCTCTCTCTCTCTCTCTCTCTCTCTCTCTCTCTCTCTCTCTCGTAACTTCTGTCTCCTCCCCTCAGCCAGCTTTCTACATTAAATAAAATGAGGAACTTCGCCGAATTTTCTACTTCAAACCACAAAAAAACAAGCAGGCTAAATGAAGACTGTCTATCTCCCACAACAGACAGCGCTGCACTGCCACAGGTTCGCTTAGCCTACGCCCTACGCCAACTCATGTACCATCGTCCTACTCATAGCCAAAAATATTGACACACACACAAGAGGAAAAAAGGCAGGCTGCATATATGCTAGGAAGAGTGACGGGGTGGGGGGGTGGGGTCCGTTTATGGGGGAGACGAGGCAGCTAGCAAACAAAAGTGAGACGGAAGATTGAGAGATACTGAGAGTTTTGAACCTACATTGTTAATTAGGCACCCACTAAATCAATAATTCACAGACACTGTGGAGAATAACATAAAATAACTTCCTACCTTCATGCTTATTTGCCCGAAGCTTCCCATAAAACATCCATAGAACCCTCTCTATGCTTCTTTCTTTACTCTTTAATCCCGTGCGGGCCGTGTCCGCAAACTACAGGTACAGCTGCGCTATCATCTCACCCCTTTTGCACCGGGTCAAAGGGCACTATAAAAGTGCGATTAATCTGAGTTAATTTTTTTAATCGCGTTAATTTTTCTGTGATTAATTAATCGAAATTAACGCGTTAATTTGACAGCCCTAGTTACAACTAACACCCTCCTGTCCGGTGCCGGAGCTCGAACCAGCGAACTCATGGTTACTACTACCAACCCTTCAATAGTTTGAATTTCTCCAGTCAGTTGTTTAAGCCAGAGGTGTGGCTACGTGAAGCTACCATCCAACTCATCATGATAGCTATCTACATTCATTACCACATCCTAATTTGTCTACTGAAAATCCATTGCGTTCTGTTATCTGTTGCATTCAAAGGACTTTCAGAGGATGGAGGCAGATATCTTTGAAGGCCTGGGAAGTGGTGGCCATCTTGGATAGGTTTTCCAGGGAGCTGAAATACTACAATACTCACAAATCCCTCTCATATCATATCAGTCGAACACTGCCAAGGCAAAACGTCTCAACATTGTCTGAACCTCAACCTAAGTAAACAAAACAAAAACTAAGTCATGTCAGCCATTTTTATCAGGCAAATCCAATGCATGACATATAACCTGACACCGCTGACAGTGAAGGTGACGTGATTGATGTTGAGATGAAGTTCAGCAGTGATCTCTGAAAAGAAATGAGCGCTTCGGATAGCTATATATTTTTGGATAAAGACTGACAGACTGAGGTATGTTATATATAGATAAGCGTAGTAGTTATTGTGGTGGTTGTGTGATCTTGAGATTTACCCATTCCCTATTCAAAAGTCAAAGAGAATGTCAAAGGCATATTGAAAGTTTATTCAAATTTATGACGCTTTTTTATGGGTATCTCTTAGAAAAACTCGGCACACACACGTCACAGCGGTAAAGCTAACAGGACAGAAACTAAATATACCTGTTCCTCTCTTTTACCTGCTCCGGTGCTAATTAGTGTTGTGGCTACACAGACACACACACACACACACACACACACACACACACACACACACACACACATAATCCCTTGCCTTATGGTTAAGTCTGTTCATAAATTACTTTCTGTGGACCCAGAGCTAAAACAGACACAGACACGCCCTCAGAGCACACAGACCTGCATCCATAATGACAGAAAGCACACCCAGGACTGGGCCATTCATTCATACTTTAAGAAATGTTTTCATTGGAGCCACAACGTGCACTGACAAACTCGCTGCGGGCACATTCTTCTCATGTCATTTCATTTACAGAAAATACATATACTCTTTACTGTGCCTGTGGTTGTGCTGAAAGCTACCTTTGTGCAGCGTTTAACAAGTTGACATGTGTATGTATGGTTGTATGTGTGTGTGTGTGTGTGTGTGTGTGTGTATGTGTGTGTGTGTGTGTGTGTGTGTGTGTTATGAAGGAGGTTTGGGGGGCTCTCATATAGGTAGTTGTTGCATTTTCTTGTTGGGTGTGACAATTTCTGAATTTTAAATTTCCGGTATTTAGAACCAAGTAAGCCACTTCTTGATTGTCTGCCATATACTTTATATACAGTCAATGTTTTCTTATCTATTTTTGTATCAATAATAATGGTTCAATTGTGTCAGTAGTACATGTTGTAGAGGAGAAAGTAACACGGTTATGTCTTTTGAAACACTTGCTCAAGACTTTTCACCTTTGATGCTTTTTAACCGTGTGAAGCACTAGCACAGCCTTTACAGCACAACAGTGAAACATACCTTGTAAAAGATAGTTAGCTTGGCATTGGTCCTGTGAAAATCAGTTATTGCAGTATGTGTTTCTTATAAATCTTGTTCATTTGATTTGACATCTGTCTCGCCGTTCAACCAACTGCAGAAAAAAAGGAATGAAAAGGCGGTGTGCGTGAATATTAATAGTCAAGATAAGCAGAGAAGAAGATGCTTTTTGTGCATATTGTATTTCTACCAAGATGATGAATGGTGAACATTGACGACATATAATCTCGTCAACAACTCTCCACAGAAATACATGATGGTAGAAAGAATGGAAAATATAATATGACAAAAAAAACACTATTATTAGTGTGCTTAATTTGCAACTTATTTTTTTGAAAGTTGAATCCAGGTCTAGCTTCAACTCTACGGAAGCAAAAAGAGGACAAAATGATTTAGGTTTCGCTGCGGCTTAATACTTAAATGTGAAAATGAGGCACTAATTTATGCTATAATTATGTATCATAATTAAAGAAAAACTACCCCAGGTTGCTAAAATTCAGCTGGTCATTTCCAGGTCGCAAAATTTAAAATTAAGACAAAATATATAGTTTATAATTGGTAGAATTGGATTGGGAACAATTCAAGAAGAAAATTAGAATTTTAACATGTGGACTAGCTTGATCAGACATCAGTTTTATCAGGTTGGGTGTCATCCAAGAAAAGGAATTTGAATTTGTGAACCTAAAATATAGACATTAACTAAATGAATAGAGATGGATTGGTTTTCAAAGTAAAATTCTGGAGTGGGATTAAATGTCAACATTTAGAATTCAGTAGTGGTTCTTCTTTATAGTAAACTGCTTTTAAAATTAAAATTATTACCTTTCTTTGCTTCCGTACGAACAACACAAAGACTGGATAGGACATTCTCTTAGCTTTTTGTTTCACTAAACTTTCACAGGATGTGTTTCACATCATAAGGTTTTACAAATAATATGATTATGCTTTGCAGTATTGCTCTTTGGGCTTTTAATGCTGGTTTTAACTTATCTGTCTTTTTTTTCTTTGAGATTGGAAACTACCTTTGCCTCAGATGGCATTGGTGCCTTACTGTTCTTCACTCAGCAACCTTGTGTCACAGTGTCTTAATGTACTTGTACTGTAAATGTACTTCTATTCTGTACTTCAGATAGAGTTAGATTTGTAAATTGTCTTACAAATGGATTTATGATAGAGAGGATTTATATGTGATGATATTGTTATAAAAAGAGCCGAGGGAAAAAAAAAATGTTTTGGAGCATTTTTTTCCTCATCACATGTTAACAAACTTACACTTGAAATATCTTATGTTGATATTATGAACACATTTTTTTGGACACTGTAGTCCAAGCCCTTTCATACTGTTAGGGCTTGTGCTTTTGGTAATATTTATTCGAGATATTTGGCTTTCCACTATTACAGTTATTTAAGTCTGCATGTTATCCCGCATCGCTACGAAACAACCAACAGGTGGAGCAAATATCGCATCGTACAGTGTTTGGCAAATCTGAACCTCACTTATGATGACAAACCTTTCATTCCTCTTAGTTAAATGTATAAATGCAGGAACCAACTATTAGTGCTACACAAGTTGTGTAGTGAAAGATGATTGCTTGCAACTGTAACGGGGAGAGTTGACTGGTACGGGGTGGCTCATTTGAAAAACTATTTTCTCCCCGTGAGAAAAAGCTGCTACTGATCTGTCGACAAATATTGTTGCCAGAAAATGGTTTTGCGAAATACCAGGGACATTATGACATTGGTATTGGTTCACCCGAAAGGCACAGTAAATGCTTAAAGGTGTATGTCAACAGGTGGATATAATAAATATCCACAATACCTTCCCTATTTGAGTACACATTGGGTTTTGTTTGTTTTGCATCCCAGGTTACACTAACGAGAAGTGTTTCCTGTTAGCTGATCATTTTGTGAGCTGAGTTTGATCAAACAGACGGAAAATAACTTTCAAGCCATTGGGTTCTTCGTTCCACTCTGCAGAGACATTGCTGTGATGTAAGTCTGACTGAATTGACGCCCCTGCTTTGTGTGATCTTGGCACAAACCTGAATCTTTCAGTGGCAGTTTAAACTATTGGATGGGGATACAAAAAAAAGGTAAAGGGAAGGGAAAACAAGATCAGAGGTATAAGGTTTTTTACAATTAACTGTGTTCTCTCCAGCACATTCCAGGGCTGAACGCAGAACAAAGCGCTCAGGGGGAGCAATGCTGGAAAATAAGATTCAGTGGCTGCTGCTGAATCAAAGGGGAAATGCATGACAGATGAGAGGGGGCTCGCTCCCTCCCTCCCCTACTCTCTTTGTCGGTCACATCCCTGCAGAGCAGATCTCCAACACACAGCCCGTCTAAAAGAAAGTGTTAGATTGCCTTCAGTGGCTGTCGGAAAGATGACAATTCAGTGCACATGCCATAACAAATTGCCATTATATGTGACATTGAGGAGACAAAAGGAAAATAAGGAACACGCAGGTAAAAGACGAGTGGGCTTATAACATGTAGTCATTGATGGACATGACAAAATCAGAAAAAAGCTGCAATGAATGGACAATATATCGATTAGCTGATAAAACAATTTGATATTTGTTTCATTTTGTGACATTTAACAATAAATATTGCCCAACTATTAGCTGTTTACATTGGTAAATGAATAGGCCACGTGAAAGTAAATCAAATGGCATTCGTTTTTAGTTTGTTGATGGATAAAGCAAACAATTTGAGGACCTTTGGAAATAATGATGGGCGTTTTTTGACAATTTTGTAACGTTTTGTTGACCAACGATAAATCAGTTATTCAAGAAATAAGTGAAGAATAACTCGATGTCAATGAGAAAATGTATCTTGCGTTGCGGAACTAAACAAAACCAACATAACTATCAATTCCAAAATCTGCTGTGCCTTCCACTCACTTTTCACTTGAGGACCAAGAGTGGAAATTCCGAGCTGCACCTGAACTCCTCGGCAGTAGTTGACTGGAGGGGATGGAGCTGCGTCGTCGGTGTTGTTTTCTTCGCCGCACTTTCATGTGAACTGTCAGCCGTATAACGACGTGAGCTGACCGGGACCTTCTGCACTGGAAAGCCACCCTGTATGGACTACCACGGAGCCCAAACGACCCATGCCCACCTTCTTATCGCAGCAAGGAAAAAGCAAAAACAACAGCTGCATGCGTTTTTGCCTCTGAGGAAAGCGCGCGGGGATGCTTCACGCGGGTTTACTGAGAGAATCGCGCGCGCTTCATGGGTTACTGTTTGGACACGTAGCTAATTAACCAGTAATTACATAAGTGGCATTTAAAACCGCCAGTTGTGGCTCGCGTGTCTGCTTGCTCGCGGGGCTAAAATTAGAAGAACGGGCTGCCAGGCGGAGGACACGGTAGTGTTTATTCTGAGTTTTTAATCTTTTTAATTTCGCGCACCTTGGATTCCAGCCCCTAATCACAAAGCAAGTGTGGAGCCGAGGACGAGGTCAAAACAATTCAAGAGAGGTAAGCTACTATGTCTATTGTTTTTGTCAAAATGTTTAGTCTCGTGCTCAGCGGCGTTAGTATTGAAAAGTAAAAAGTACCCTATGTGTGGCTAATGCATTTTTTTGCCTTCCTTATTAGGCTAATTCCTAAACGCTCTCTCACTTAAGTTTTTTACATGACCTGAAACGTACGTGTGTAGGCTATTTGTGTCTATAATAATAAAATATTAATAGCCTATAACCCTACTACAGCATGCCATTTGTATTCGGAACAAAATGTTGGCAGGTGTACCGTACATTGTTGACGCCCATAGACTACTTCACATGTCATTCAATGAGGTTACACTGAGAGATAAACAGTACCTTATTAGGCCTACTTAACGCTGTTGTTGCTTTTTAAATGCATAATAGGCACATTTTTAGAGTACCTTACTTATGTTTTGTTCAAAATTGTACTCAAGCAAATTGATAAATGAGAACAATTTCACAAGTAGCCTACAAACTGCCTCAACTGAATCGTTAAAAGGCATTTTTTTCAATTTAGCAAAACTGTTTGAGTCGAAAGTGGTTCATTCGCTCCCTATTCACTGAGTGAATGATTTGTATGAAGCTGCTGTAGTAGAATGATGAGATCTGATGATGCCCATAGGGATGAGAATCAGGGGCAGTTCAATAGCTCACTGGTATGACATGACAGACACCCTGCTCTAACATATTATACAGGCTGACATAAGCAGCCACCCCTCCTGGCATCCGTCCACACTCACTTCATTATTTTGTGGGGGGGACTGACTGCTCTTGGCTGCAAATCCTGAAGTGGCAGTTGCCTGTGCGCTCCCACTGCCTTCTGAAAGGAAGAAGTATTTTTTTTTTAGACGATTTAGCTGAATTCCTCTGAGCCTTCTGTTGTAATTCTCTCCTTGATGTCACTTTCTGTGCTGTCCTAGTGTCACGGGCATTGGACCAATTAACACAATGTTAGCAACAGACCGGATTAAAAAAATTATTCAAACATGGCAAGTATACGGGCAATAAACACACACCATTTTCCCCCTGTTCTTTATCTATCTGACGCTCGGGTGAAAGACAAGCTTCCAGCACGGTGGGGCTGGTAATAGGGTTGGATGTGCTTCACCTGCACTCACTGCTGCCAACAACATCCGGAGAGACACTCGCCAAGGAATTCCACCTTTTTTTGCTATTTGTTTCCCTTGGGAGGGAGCAAGTGTGTTATGTGGAATATAGCGGGGGCACGCAACAGGGAGGAACATCCAGCACAGATTAAACTAACAGACTAGAGAATAAGGAGAAGAAGAAGAACTGTGGCTTTATACAGCATGGTGGATGGACGGGTTCCTGGCATCTAGTACGGGCAAGTCCCATGCCAAATTCTCTCGACTACACCACTCCGTCTTTATCACAAGCCACTCGCTGTGACTCCCCCTTTCTCTTCCCAGTTCTGTCGCAGGTTCTATCAATCATATCTGGCTCTCAGCAGACACTCTCCTGCTCATTAAGAGTGTGAACCTGTAGGTAGTAGACTGCTGCAGCCCCCACCACCAGCCATTCATCTCTCCCAGCGGGGCACACACACACACACTCACATCTGGAGCAGCATTTCAAAACACAAGGCTGGTAGGTATAGCAGACATGCCAGCGAAGGAAGCGCCAAAGGAAGTGCAATACATTTTTTAAGAGGCTACCGTTCAGAGGACGACTGGACGTGGTGCCAGGAATAAAATGAACAGCCCTCAAAGTATTCGGTTAATACATGAAACCGTAATGGCTTTATATTTTGCCAAAAAGGAAGAGAAAAAACTGTGTTGTCGATAATGTGAATTCCAGTACAAAGGAAAGTTGACAAAATGCTAATGGATGTACCACTGCCGACGATAGTTGGAAACAAATAGGCCTGGCTTCACTTCTCATTCCCTTTGTCCCTCTCTTTTCTCTGCGCTGTTTTGTGCAAATGATCTCAACCAAGACAAGTTGAGCAGCTTTACTGTGTGTTTTGTGTGTGTGTGTGTGTGTGTGTGTGTGTGTGTGTGTGTGTGAGGACCGCAGGGTGTAGCCCTAAGACTTCTTTTTTCCCCTCAGGCACCGCTTTCCCATCATGAATATGCCTTTGTGCTCCAGAGAGAGAGACACACACACACACATACACACACACACACACTCGCACAACTAAGGGGGACGACTTGTGAGGGAAAGGAGAACGCGCGTTTGTTTTTCTTCACAAGTGCAAAAATAGAGGAAGGTGTGACATGACACTTATTTATAGCGAAGACCTTAAGACTTTCACCTTCACCGGAAAAAACTGCATTTACCACAAATCCTGCAGCGACCCAAAAAGAGACAACGCAGGACAGAATGAATGCAAGATGTTCAAACATTGCTTCAAAATGCCTGACATTCCAAAAGGTAAAAGTAGTTCTCTTATCACAGTGGAAACATATCTGTGGTGGATTACAGAGCCATTTCATTAGATTTGAAGATGACCTTCAAACAACGGAGTATGAGGGCCATCTTGAGGATTTTTTTATAAATAAATAACGACAATTACGTCGGAATTTTACAAGAATGAAGTCATAGTGTTAGACTGTGTGTTAATTTAAAGAAGAAATATTGTCATAATTTGAAGTTATAGCCTACTGCTCTCGTTTTGTAGGTTAATATGTTTTCCCGTGTTTGTTTGTTTGTTTTCTCTCGTAAAATTACGACTTAATTCTCATAATGCTACGAATTTTATCCCGTAAATGTACAACTTTATTCCCCTCGTTTTATTTTTTTATTTTTCCCCTTGGCCCCAATACTCCATCGTACCTACAGTTTAATACCGAAAATAAAAAAAAACTCAGCTTGGACAACCCTTCAACAGGCTGGGATTGACATTATAGTATGACGTGCCAAACAAGTTTTTTTTTCTAAACGACTACATAGCGATGCCCTTGTCCGTCCATAATGTGCTGCATCCGCCTATGGGAGCGCGGCAGTAAGGAAACCCACAGACCCCTGGCCTGTTAACCCTCACAGCCACAACAAGCCGTCCCCAGATAGTCCATAATGCAACACTGTACAGCTGCCCTGTCACAACACATGTGTCACCACTCAACGAAAAAAAACGCCCGAGGCCAAACCCCCAGGGCCCTCAACTCAGCTTAGTCACGCCATCGCCGCCAAGACGGCCCTCCACTCCACCAACTCTGAGCTGCTCTGATGACTCCTGACACATACACAACCTTAAGATGCATAATTAAAAAAGAAAAAAAAATACAAACGTAACGCGACACAAGAGTGGAAGGCGATTACTGCGTTTGTGTCATGATTCATCTGGCTTGTTCACAAAAGGATGCTCTGTATTGATAAGAAAGAGTAAAAAATGTCACCAGCAAATAATACAATATGCGTTTTAAGAACCAATTAGGACACCATACTTGCCTCTGGATGATGATAGCTCTTTGTTTTATCAGTCTATTAATCTATATGGTGATCTGAGTTGGCCCCATACGTCCAATGACAGCTGGTTTAGTCCATTTCTTTTCACTCTGAAGCAGGGATGGCAGCCAGGCTGTTTAACGGGAATCTGGGGGTTTATGAATTTCACTACTTCCTAAACCTACACACAAATTCCTACGGTGTATAAGGATCTAATGTCATCCATTAATGTTTGAAGGGATGGACTCACTTGTAGCCACTGACCCTGTTGTTAATATCAGAGGGCAAGGAAGCCCAACTAAACATGTATTTCGTGTTTTTGCATAGAACATGCCTCTTTAGACTTGTGCCCATGCCTGGCTGTTGTAACTGTTTGTGTGTGACTGTGGTCCACTCTACTAGCAGAGGGCTAATTGCTTGCTTGTTTGATTCATGGCTTTACAGTGCCTTGTTGTTGCTACTCTGAAGGAGGACTTGATGCCATGACACCTATTCTCTATTCTCTATCTGTTCTCTTGCTGTGTGCTTCATCCTCATATGCCAGCAGAAGCACTGGCACAATCTCGCCTCCCCCACGCCAACAGGCATATTGATGGGACACAGCGTCTCCATATTGAGAAGAAGTGGGCTGTGTCTTGGCGTAGAGTTCTCAGTTACACACACAAGATGTTCTGGTATCCATTTTTTTTGTCTTGCTGCACGTGCTTAGTATAATTTTAAATGGATTACAGGTAGAAAAAGAAATGCACTTAACCTTCTTTTTTATTTAGTTGAACTTTCTGATATTTGGTATTTTAAGATTGCCTTGACTGAGCCTTTTGAACCATGATATTAACATACAGCAATTCAAGCAGCATTTGCATAAGGACATACTGTACATGTGTGCTGCGAGCGTGGGAGGTGTTGGCGCGACATACAGTGCATTTCTGTAGGGCATTGGTTGAGTATTGGCATGTTTGTGACTCTTAAGCATCTCTCATGGTAGCAGTGCCACTTAAAGAGGTAATGAACAAACACAGAGAGTCAATGTGTGTAATGCAGCTTTAATTAAAACTGCCCAAAAAAAGAGGCTTGAAAAATATTCGATCAGATAGGATATTCAGTCATTTGAAAACCACGATGATGCATATTTTTCTGCACTCTTTTTGCTTAGACCTCAACCAGTACTGGATCATTGTGGCCAATAGCGATATGTTGCTGCTTTTCGGCCAACATATAGCAACATGCATATTCGGTAGCATTATCTAATGTATATTGATTTATTGCTAATGAAAATAATTGTAAGTTACACAGCTTTTATTTTTGTGTCATATCTTCTTGCATTTTATATGGGAACCTGCTCAATCATACCAAGATTGTATGTTCTTCAACTTCCAAATCATCAAAGTGATGCAGCAGGTGACCAGGTAGAACTATAAAGATACAACAGGTTCTCCACATGTCACAGTTTCCAATGGCCCTGTCAAATCACATCACCATTCAGTGTCTGTGTGAGCGCAGGGCAGCAGGCATCAAACTATAAAAAAAAAGAAGCAAGAAGAAGAATTGCACAGGAGCTGGTGGTGAGCCAGTGCCGGTATACTCAAGTCTCCCTCTTCCAGTGAAATTCAAAGTGCCTGCTGCCGTGAGAACACACACACACACTCACTCTCAGGAAGCTGGCTGTTGAAGCTCCTGTCAAAGCAACCACAGGCTGCTACGCCTACTTATCCTCTCACTCTGGAGATGCCTCGCTTCGATTGAGTCCACCACACAAACTGTCACTGCGCACAGACACACACACACACACACACACACACACACACACACACACTTGTCTGTAACCTGTACATGGATACATAGTGACATACACAGGGACTAACAATGACAAGAGCTGACATTGCCAAAGAGTGACTTGAAAAAAATCTGATCTGACTTACTTTGTACATATGCACATGGTTACTGCTGCCAACGCCCTCTGCAGCGCTTTAGACATATGGAATACATTTCAGTTGACTTTTGTTTCTCATGCTGCACCCTACGTTGGCCATTTCATGTGAACTCTCTCACCAGTGAAATGAGCCGTAGGGCACATGGTTCAACTTACCATCATAGCAGAACATGAAGTTGATGCACATATACAGTAAAGTCTCCTTTAGGAATAGATTTTGAATCCCTGCAAAGATGGATTACATAAGCGAGTTGAGTACCAACATTTACAGCGTTTATCCTTTTTATTTTGTCTGTTACATAGAAAATAAAGTATTTTATGTAATTGTTGTTTGACAGTTGATCACACATAATGGCAGTCAGCAATACTCTATTTATCATTTAACTTGTCATGCTGAACAGTTGTCAAGATGTAAGATGGAGAATCAGGCAGAGAGAACTGTAACAATGTCCATCTTAGGAAAAGTATCAATGTAGAAACACATCGGATTGTCTCAACATATATAATTGCAGTTAATGTTATGCGTACATTTTCTAACAAGCTGCTAAATTTACTGCAACATCAAAGAGAAAGATACACAGAGACACATAATTGTAATGAATTATGGTGATCCCAGTAAGCTGTAAATAACTTTCTAATAATTGTGTTGCTGCAAATACAGTTTATACATTTCTCAAATCCCCGCACTATAAACATACAATTTTGGTATACATGTTAGTCTTTTGTTTAACGCGCGTACCCGTGTAATTTGTGGTAATGCAATACGGCAGAGCAAAATGTTACCCACACGCTCATGTCCTCTGCACAATTCCCTATTCCACAATTTATCAGCTTGATTCAGTGCAGCTGTGAAGTCCTGACACATTGCATGCTTGTGTGTGTGTGTGTGTGTGTGTGTGTGTGTGTGTGTGTGTGTGTGTGTGTGTGTGTGTGCTGTTGAGACCCTCGCAGGCGGTCTGGGATCTATTTTGATGTGAAAACCACAGACATGAACTCTTTTCACTGCTATCTGGTCCCCTAAGGCCCGGAAAGACTCAGTAAAAACCTAGCCAAAAGAACAGGGAGTAAACACTTAACACACACACACACACACACACACACACACATACACAACGCCTGAGCATACACTCAGTCAAACCCATGTTGGATCGATTAGCATTTTTGAGGTCACGGAGAAAAAGCGAGAGAGCACAAAGTTTATTAAAGGCATGTTTCATATTTTCCTAGAATCATTGAACAAATGAAATCCTCCCCCACTTTTTGGCTTAAATATATTCCTTTTTCTTTGGATGTTTTTATTTATTTATTAAACGCAGGGCGAGGGCAAGTACATGGAACTCCAAAACACTCTTAGAAAGCCACGACAGACAGAATGAAGATAACGAGCGGATAAGCTAAGAGCTCCCCGTATCGATTGCTGCACTGTTTACTGTCGAGCTGTTGATTTTTCAGATTGATTTTTGACACGGCTTTTGGTTTGCAGAGCGGAGGGTTATATTTCATCCTCCTTAATAGAATAAATTCCTGCAACCATGGACAGCACCACTTTAAATGTTTAAACAGTTGGGGCTACAAAGTATAGGGGGGAGGGGGGTATAAGTGCATAAAAACATAAATGGCTTGGAAAACTTAAACAATACATTTCAAAAGTAGCCTACAGTATCAGTGTCTGCCTCAAAAATTCTGTAAGGGTTGCTGTGCACTTTTTTCTTTTTACGTCAAATTACGTTTATTATATAACAACATAATAGGGTAATCTGAGCCACTTTTTACATTTGCTCCCCTCTAAGCGAGCTAAAATGATTTATCACTCAAATGTACACATTTCCCATTAATTCAGGATGTTTCCTAGAAATGGGCATTAGCAGAATATTTTCAAGACAAAGGGCAGTGAAAATATGATTGTTTTAAAAAAAGTTGTGATGTGGCTCACTTTACCCGAGCTGTGGGGTAAACTGAGACGGACCAGAAAAATCAAGGGGGTAAAGTGAACCAGCCGGGGGTAAACTGATCCACTTACTTTTTCCACTCTGAAACTACCATAACAACACAAATTGTAACAGTTAGAATCCTGAAAGCTAGGCACACATTCCAGAACTAATGTCGGACTAGTAAAAGAATGATGGGGTTTGGTCAATTAAGCAAAGCTAATTTTCTAAACACTTGAAAGTAACTCTGAACAAAATCAAATACAACATATTATAATTCAAAAGGTTTTAATAAGATTCAAATAAAGATAGTAAAGATATAACCTGTTTGGTTAGAACACAGTCTGGGGGTCAGAACACAGGACCCTTGGCTCACTTTCCCCCACCACCACAATTTGAGAAAAAACTACCTCTCTTAGCATTTCAGGCCAATCTTTCGCTAATATCATCACATGGTTTTTATATGTTGGTAGTTCATCAACACGTATTATAGAAGTTTTTCTACGTGAATACATTTGCTTTGGCACAACAGTTGATTAAGTTGACAGCAAGAAAATTTACTTTTACATGCAAAATACCTATTTTGGTGAAAAAACATGCTTACCACAGCACCATGAGGTCCTCTCTTTCAGGGCCATGGGGAAATGAGAGGGGCTTGAAAACATATATCTCACATGACCACAAATGTTTTCCGTTGCCTAGATACAGGGGGTGGCTCACATTACCCGATGCCTCAGATTCCCCCGTTCTCCCCTACATTGAGATCAATTGACTTTTGCTTAACCCCACCCGCCTGAGGTACTGTTGCTAAGCCTGTAAAGCTTTAAGTCAGTTTTCACACTGTACAATACATTGCTGCCTACAATGATAACAATATACCAACAAAATTCTTATTAATATTTGAAACACTATTTTCCCTATGTGAAGCTAAAAAGTATTTAGGCATGTTCTGCCACTGTCAGTGTAGAGTAGGAAAACTACTATGGAGTTCCTTACGATTCTTTGAAGTTTGTCTCAAGTAACTTTGCTCAGTGCTTGTTCTTTTTACACTACATTTCCCAGAGGTCACTCCTCGAGCATGTAGTAGTGTGGGCGAGGCTCTTTTGAAGAAGTAAAATCAATAATTTATTTATATGCAGTTGTTACTTAAACACACAATGAACAGTCCCAGAATTAAAATCCTCAAAGTTGGCAAACGCACTGCCAAACCAAAAAGTGCCAAAAATAGCTTTGTTTGAGGAACATAAATGAACCCCTACTTTACATTTGTAGGAGTCCACAATTTAACACTGTGGTACCGCATTGTTCTGCCGGCGACCGACGTGTCCTGAGTTGACTTTCCTTCCAAAACATTTCAGGCTGCTTCAAGCTGTGCATGTTTGAGTGAATGTGTGTGTGTGCGTGTGTGTGTGTGTGTGTGTGTGTGTGTGTGTGCACGCCTGTCTATCTGAGCGCCAGAGGGAGGGAGTCAATCACAGCAGCAGAAATCATCCCTGCGGGCGATCTGTCTCCACTCATGACAAGGCTCCTAAGGCACTTATCCTTCCTTTTACTGACTCACTCCATCTATCCCTCCCTCCATCTCTCGCCCTTATTCTCCATTGCTCTCTCCGTCTCCCTCCCACGGTTTGTCTCATGCCCCGGCGCTGCAATTAGCTTCTCATCATCATCAAAGGGAGTGATGAAAACACCAATGCGAGATAGAGACAGTCAGACAGAGGTAGAGAAGCTGTGAGAGAGGGAAGATAAGAGGGATGGAGCCGGAGGAGACTGAACAGAGGTGAAGCAATGTTTCACACACACACACACACACACACACACACACACACTCAAGCACTCTCTCAATTTCTTTTTCTTTTCCTCCTCAAATACACACTCTGTTTAACACAATCGCACACACACATAGTCAGCCTGCGCTCCCTCGCTCGCAATCACTCCCACATTCCCTGTGAGATGCAGACAGAAAGGGAGAAGGAGAGGTATGATATCCATATCCCCTCGGGACATTTTTCTCTCCTTTCTCCATTCCGTGTTTTGATTTCTCAACCCCTACATTTCTCCCTTTCCTCTTTCACAGACGCAAACACACTTGTTCACTACTCTGTCTCCCCCTCCCTCCTCCTCCTCCTGCTCCTTCTCATCTTCCCTTTATTTGAAGAACAAGTAGTATTGCTATACATGTTAGGGAAGCTGCTCAGTGAGTATTCTCATTGTTTTCTTGTTTTCACCCCCCTCGGTTTAGAGAGCTGTACGCTGTGACCGCATGTTGAAAGCATGTCAGCGAGAGAGATTGAGAATAGGGGGATGAAAGGGACGGTAAAAGAGGGAGGGAGTGTGTTGAGATGGGGGTCCCCACTGAGGGCACAGAGAGAGAGAGAGAGTGATGACATGCTTGTTTCTTTGTGCCCGAGCTAACGTAGCAACAACAGTAGCAGTGAGTGGAGGTGATGGAGAGGAAAATAGCTAAGGGTAAAAAACAGCTTGGGGGTGAAATGAGAAGGGCTAAGCTGCTAATTTACCATGGCACTAGCGCTCAATAAAATTGACATAATTGGCCCTAGTTGGTGGTCCTCGGTGGGGGGAGGGGGGGCCTCAGCAGTGGAATCTCAACTCTGACAACACAACGTTATGAAATGTGAATAATCAAGTGTTGCAGGCTTCAACAGTCAGAGAGAGAGAGAGCAAACCCTAATGTCTTTCAGCTGGATGCTCCCTGCAGTCCTTCCACATGCGTTAACATCAGACTATGTTGGTGAAATGTGGGAGTAAACTGTGCTGTAATTTGGACCCATTTGTTGAATGTTGCGTGTTAAATTTGTTGCTACTGTCCTTTGCTCTGTTGACACAGACTGTTGACCTGAGTTAAGTGTAAAGAATCATGCGTCTCCTCCTCTGATGCACATGTCTTCACCAGCTGCTTATTTTCACCTGTCATAGGTTGACACAAATATCCTTCCCAGATCCCAACTATACTCTGCACAGGGGCCCCCACCAAGCACCCCCCATCTTTACACACTGTTGATTTAATCACAAACAGGTACAAAATATACCAACATTTAAATTAGAGAACTAAATAAACAAAAATAATCCAAAAACAGAGAATGTGAAACTATAATAGCAATCCACAATATTGTAAATTATTAACACAATTTATTTTAGCCAAGCTAACAGCATGGCTCTATGGATGGCAGCCTTGCTCTATCAGTCAATTTGGCTGAGCACTTGAAATATACTTTTTCTCATTTTCCTTTGTTCATGACATACCCATGAGCAAATTTAGAAAATAAAAGAGTTGAGCACCTACCTTCCTTGACTACTATTGTTAGCAGTCTGCCTTAGCCTTCCACCCAACTGGCAATCTAACCAAAGCTTATGCACATGCCTTCAGATGGTGACCCATGATGACAGGGCTGACCCAATTTCTTTTGGGAGCATCTAAAAATGTTCCATATCACGACATACTGTATACACATCGAAATTGCAATTTAATATTGCCTTTACAGAGGAATCGCATTTTAATAAATGTTATCGCCAACTTACAAATTAGTGTGCATTCCTGACAGTCTGTCTATTGGAGAGAGCTTACTTGCTATTGCACCCAACAATGCTGCTCCGACAGACACAAGGACATGCAAATACCCCTCGCCCCGATAAAGCAGGAAATCCCAGGGGGGTTTTGTCCATGAGTGACGATAAGATGTGTAGAACTGATTGATTCGATACAACATGTGCAGTGATACAGCCGTTAACTGTTGCATTCGACTGTGGATACTACTTACCCTCAAAAATGTAATGCTGTTCTAGGTAATCAGTTACTCCCTGTGGCTGGCTAGATAGGTCTGGTGTGAGGCAAGCAGCAGCACTGCCTCAAGTGACGTTTCACTGGCTTTAGTGATTAGCCAGTTAAAAAGCCAAACACTAGAAACGCATCACACAGAAAATAAAACTGTTCATCCAAGCAACGCAGAGGGAGCTTATTGAAGCGGACATTTTAATCAGCCACCCAACAGGGGTGAGCCTGAGATGGTTTCGCCTCGGTTTGGTCTGTGGAGATGGGTTGTCGTGGGCGATGATATCTGCTCACGTGGGACAGGGAAAAGGGGAGGGGCAGCCGCAGGAGAAGCTTTGAGGGGCAAAGGTGTTGACAAGGAAAGGTTCCAAACAGCTGGCTTTGCATTCTGCATGAAGGGGAGGAATCAACAGCGAACCAAATGACAGCCATTCACCGTGATCAAAAGGAGGATGCATTGTCTCTCCTCGGATTCAGAGAGTCACAGACAGACTTAGGCTCTCGGGGCCCCTCGGTGTCACACAGTAGGGCTCTGTTTTGAAGAGCTCAGTTGGCAGGCTTATACTTCCCACTACCGAGTAATGTGCCGTCATTTCTCCTCATCGGCATTACTTTAAAGCTATAGTGCGTAGCTTTTGCATATAAATGTCGGGTCACATTAAGCCATTGCCAAATTAGTTGACATAAAGTTGATTAAGCCAATGATCTCCACAAACCTCTCTCTGTACGTCCCAATATGGAAGCATTTACAAACTGGTGTCACCCCCGACAATGGGCCCACAAAATGATTCATTTGTTGATTCTATACTGCCATAAAAAAGGCGTACACTGGACATACAGCAGAACGAATACAATCCATGCGTGATCACCAAAGGCTTACTTCATGTAGATGCACCGACAGTGTTGTTGTAATTACATAAGTTATGCACTATAGCTTTAATTCTTAACATAAGGGGACATGGCCTCAGGTTTTTGTTTGTATTACTTGGAAACTGACATAAATCAACATTAATTAAAATCAAACACGCACAGTGCCCGCTTGATACCTTTTGTCAAGCTGTTTGTCTCGTGAAATGGACCCACTGGCACTGTCCACATCTCCTATCGCTTTCTGGATTATCATTCTGTTGACACAGCCTCCCAGAGCGATTCAATGTGTGTGTGTGTGTGTGTGTGTGTGTGTGTGTGGGATCCATTTTATCCACACAAGTTGGCGTAAAACTCTCCTACCAACTAATTTAATCAATAGGGAATAAATGGCGTGAGTGGGTGTCATCTCTCCATCTGTGTCCTTCTCGTTTACAGTACAGCGCCCATCGCAGAGTCAAGTCACCAGCCATCTGCCGGTTCTTAGCTCACCATCATTGCCGTTCAGATTTGTCACGCAGCTTGCACAGAAGCTCGTTACTCCTCCACACAGCACTAACGTATTAGCGACTATCACAGATAAACATCTTGTTATCATTTACCACCTACATCATTAGGAAAGCATAAGCGGGTTGTGTGTGAAATTCATGGACAGTACGTGTGTTCATGTGCGTCAATAGTTTGCAAACTGGTACTGAGATAACTATCATTATTCTCATTATTTTACAGAATATTAAGGGGTTTCATGGCACAAACAATTATCACCTCCGTCTAGCATCGTTTGAAATATGAAATTGAACTATGTTTGAAAGAAGCCGTTAACAAAGATGGGATATTTTAATGTTTGGAATTATTTTTTTTGACTTGCTTTGTTGTTTGCTTAACGGTCCTGATGTCCATTCTGTGTTTTCTAGAGCTGAATCGGGGAGAGAGATGACCCTAGTTTTGTCCATGAATCCTTTCCTGGACCCAGAGGGAGACCCCCCACTCTCCACATACCAGCCCGTATGGGAATCCGAGCGCTGCACTAAGACCTGCCTGACAAGCCCTGCCCCACCATGCAGCTCTGAAGAGACAATTGCACAAGGTAGGCTACATCATATTTGTTTGTTCATTCAGTCAATTTATCGAAGCCTGATTTAACAACATGCTGGTGATGCCCAAGAATTTTGCACGACATCCAAGTCCTTTGTTTTGAGACCTGGCAATTAGAACCATCTGTCCAAGCCATCCATCATTATTTGTCTATCATGGCCCTGCAGCTATTGGAGTAGAGCTGTCAACTAATTGACATGGTTGCAGGGCGGCAGTGTGTGTTCTTGCTTTTATTAGATGTTCAGTTTGATTTTAGGGTTAATTAAATATATGACCAAGACATCTAAAGTTTAACATTGAAATGTGTTCTTCCTGAATAGCCTGCTGCCGTTCAGGCTATTTTTGAGACTTAGGATCAACACAAACCTAACTAGGGGGACTATAATAAATGTTTTAATGTTTGGAACTTATGTGTTTTTTAGTAATGATATTTACGGTAACAATGCAGGTGATTTATGGAAATGTTTCTCTGTCTGCAGAACCCCCCTGCAGGCGAGTTCCAGAACATGTTTCCGTATCAAGGATTGCATACTTCAAGAGGAAATTTGTTGATGATGATGATGAGCATCCCTTCAGTTTCAGAACGTACTGCCAAACTGTAAGTGATGACACACTCACATTCAGGATACACACCATATTTAATCAAGACCGTATCCATTGAACTCTTATATAATCACTCTTATTAATAAATACTAGGGATGCACCGAAATTAAAATTCTTGGCCGAAACCGAATAAAATTAAACAGTTCGCCGAAAGGCCGAAACCGAATACCGAAAGAGGCTTTTTCAGTTTTGTTTATTATTTAGTCAATTATTTCACCATTGCATACATGAACTCCCAAATGTTCTCCTCAAACAAAGCCTACAACTAAAAAGCAACCCTAAATAAATAAATAAACAGTAAAACCTTCAAATCTAAGAGTAAAATTTAAATTTTACTAGGAATTAATTTGTGAACTGATTTTTACCTTGACTTATATGAGGATGAATCTACAAAAAGATCGACTTATTGCCTTTCTTCATTTTTTGCAGTGCAGTGCAGGTTGAGTTGCTCTAAAAAAACTGCACCACAGCTGACACCGTAATGTTCAGACTTCAGAATTTGCATCAAAGCCCTGATCATAACAATGAGAGGCTTTAAAAGATATCCATGCTTAGGAGGTGATTGTAACTTTTTCGTCTGTAGACTGAAACTAACGAGGGGAGGCGGCTCCCTGGACACATATTTAGTCGCGCTGTCAGTTTGCCGACATGGCTCTGTGTATTCAGGCTCGAGAAATGCAATCAGATCGTAGGAGCCTTTTCCCCCAACAGTGCTAACGGACAGGATATCTCCGGTTATCATTTTAGCTGTCAAACTAAAGTTTTTTTTGCGTGGCGGCCCTCACCGGCGAGGTGTCACTGTGAATGACACCGTTACCAACTGTCACACTGTCTGTCACAGAGTTTCACCGGGTGAATCGCTGCTTCGCTCGCGCAAGGCTTATGTGTTTCTAAGGTGATTAAACATCAGTCTTGGACGAGCGTTTTAACTTTATGCTGCAAAGCATTGCACTGTCTGCGCCGTGTTTCATCCAGTTTGAAAAAATGCTCCCACACTGGACTCTGACATTTTCATGCACGGACTTTACAAACTGCTCCTGCTGCGCGCTCACAAACAGACGTGGACTCGCATACACGGTTACGTCTCTCTTTACTGCCATTTCCTGGTTTACAAGTGCGCAGCTCTTTTAAAAACATATTTCCTTAGTGTCATTTAGTTCGCCAATTTTCGGTAATGTTGTTCGGCTTTTTAACTGTTTCGGGCCGAAACCGAAAATGACTTATTTTGCCATTTTCGCCCGAACTTTTTCGGTGGCCGAATGTTCGGTGCATCCCTAATAAATACTACATCTTTGATAGACATGCCATAGCCATAGCCATTTTGAAAAAAAGTATAAATCATCTCAATTCTGCATCAATACTGACAGATGTAGTTTTGCATGACTTTAATTTCTGGATCTCTAAGGGCATTTTGGGTATTGTTAGCACATAGTCCTGTAAATGCCTAGGACTTTTTCATTCAATTGTAGGTATTTCTGAGGGCATTATATAGGTGAGAAATTCTACAACTAGAGTTCTGACACACATGTCTCAATTGATCGGACCTGAAGCATGATGAAGTAGTTGTAGTTGTGCTTGAAAAGGGGATTAATTCACCTGCACATCAGCCTTTTCTAAGGGTTTGTTTGCAACTTGATTTATATCTTAAAAAGATGAAAACTATCTATTCTCACTCACACATGTGAGCTTGTCAAGTCTTAATGAATCTGGATCTGCTGCTTTCTTTGTCTAACTAACCATTTAACATGTATCTAACGGTGTCATGTCCTTCAGGTTGCCCCAGTGCTGGAGGAGCGGGCCCATGTGCTGCGCCTCTCCCTGGAGAAGATGCGCTTCATCGACGACCCCGAGGCCTTCCTCCGGCGCTCCGTCCTGGTCAACAACCTCCTGCGGCGCCTGAGGACTGAGATCCTGCTCCAGAGCACTGACTGGTGTTTCCAAGTCCCACCCAACCCCCAGGCCTTCACCACTGGGCCCTGCAGTCCCTCCCCACCACCGCCACCACCAGCTAGCACTACCCCCGCTCACCACCAGGCACTCCACGGAACCACGCTACCCACCCGCATCTGCTTAGCCCCTCAAGCTGGCCCTCCCCTGCGTAAGCGCTTCAGAATGGTGCGCGCCGGACAGGCGGATCTCCGGCCCGACTGCGCCCAGACGTGTTGCTGCATATACGCGGCGGCGGCTGCTGCGGGACACTACCTCCACCTGCCGTTCTCCATGTACGACGCAGCTCTCTCGACCTGCCCGTCCACGCCGCACACCTCCTCACACTCCTTCTTCCAGCTAGCTAGCCACAGTAGCAAGCTAGGGCTAACGGTGGCCATAGAAGAAGATCAGGAGGACGAGGAGGATGAAGATGGTGAGGAAGAGGAAGAGGAGGAGGAAAATGAAGAGGAAGAGGAAGAGAGGGATGAAGAAGAGGAGGAAGATGATGATGAAGATGGAATAAGGCAAGCTGCTGGGCCTTCCCTTGAGGTTGTTAAGGACAAGTCAAGCCCCAAAAGTAGGACTAGGACTAGGACCTTGCGGAGTCATTCACACACAAGGACAGAGGAGGAGAGCTGTGTGACGGGTAGGGCAGCAGAAGAGGAGGAAGAGCAGGAGGAGGAAGAGCAGGGGGAAGAGGAGGAGGGGAAGGCTGTGAGACCTGCTCAGTGGGACTCTAAAGCTGCCACAGCAAGGGACCTCCACAAGGCCGGGTTCTGGCACCGCAGGGCTCATAGACAATAGAAAATGGACTGCTCTTTGAATGACAATGTATTGATGACGACAACTGTCATCAGTTGTAAGATTATTTCTCCTCCATAGCAGATGAAGGTGTGAGCTACCTACAATATAGTGATACCAAGTCAGCTTTATTTTAATGGTTTAATATACACTCCTGGGTGGCACACAGATAAACTCCATTCAACTCCATTGCTAGTGTAATGGTTAGATTAAAGAAAATCGACAGTTCTTGACCACTGTTGGCTCTGGTTAAACAGTTGTAAAGCTAAGCTAAGGTCACATACGGTGGGGATCTTAAATCCCAATGGCGAAGTGAAGCTTACGATTGCACTGTCTCCAAGACAATTTTTCTTAGCCCCACAGCACAAAACTAAAGGTCTTAAGTGGGGCTTTCTATTGGTGCAACGGTCTCGTTTCAGGACCCTAAACAAGCCTATGAAATGAAGTGTTGTGGATTTGGGAGTGTGTTCTTCTGTATATGTATACGTGTGTATGTGTGTGTGCTTGCAAGATATGATGTAGCATTTTTAAAACTTGATTTTGAGCTGTTCTTTTTATCAAAACATGGGTCACAGGTGATAACGTGAGCCCGTTGGATTCGACACTGTCTCAGGCAATGGCGAGCGACTGAGCTGCAGTGGCGGCACAATGTGTTTTCTTCAATTTCTTTAAAGAGACAACAATCATAAACATTGTAAATGTTAAATCACAATTTCAAGTGCCTTAGTGTTTTTATAGATCCATGACCATGTATAGTGTGTGTTAATGTTATTCTTCTTGTCGTTAAGTAGCTATCTTGCATTCCAAGTGACTGCGTTTGACTGAAACAGGACACAGGCATTGGTTAAATGCAGGGATTCTTTCAAATGTCTGTGATATTTCAAAGCGAACCGATTTTCTCCATCGAAAATGTGTTCTGTTTGTCTTTACTTCAAAATGCATGTTTTATAGAACTACCTGTCTTGACATTGCACAAACTCAAAGCCAACTTTCAAGGACGGTTTGAAAGCCTTGGAAAGCTAAATACGTTCAAAACCTCATCTACATTCAGTTAGGTTCAACCAGAAGAAGGCTTGTTATTATGGGTTGCTTGGTATGTCCATTGGTGAGGTTTACCATGAGCATTATTTAAATCCGAAAACATCAAAGGGATATGGCACTTAAATAGTACAACAGTGTTGCATCGCACTACTGACGGCCCTTGCCCCAGCATGAACACAGATCTACAGTCAGCTCTATGTGGAAGTTAAAGGAATAGTTCAACATTTAGTAAATACACATATTGGTTTCGTGCCAAGAGTTGGATGTGAAGATTGATACCAAAGCTAACAAAATGTGGTTACGAGCATCCCTAAAGAGCACTCATTAACTGTATCTCTCTATCTCTGTGGTCTGCGCAGGTTGCTTGGCAACCAGGAAGTTTCTGCACCCGGCCAAGAAATGGTAAAACCACAATGTGTCATTTCTACACTTTGGGTGTTGTACAGATTAAACAAAAGATACAAATTGTTAGCTAGGGAGCTTAACAGGTGCTATCTGTAGACAGAGGCAGACCAGCAATTTCCCCTTGTTTTTACTCTTCATGCTACGCTAAGCTAACTGGCTGCCAAGTCATTCTAAGAAAAAATGAAAATACACCCTTGAGATAAGCCGTACATTGGATGTGCTGAGCTGACAGACCATACATTTTCTTCTTGACTTAATTCAACAAATCAAGGACAGATCCAATTCAAATCTACAGTATAAGAGCCTTTCTGTCAGGATGGCATGATGGGATGTTTGTTGTTTATATCTGGTTTGGTACCTCAGAAGATTACAGTCCTCACACTGATGGCAAATCAAAACCAAAGTTGTGGATATCAGTTGGTAGTGCTTTCTCTTTTGTGTGACAAGGATTGGATGGCCGCAGTTATTGTGTCGGGTGGAATTACTCCTGCCTTGCCATTTGTCCCTATCATTTTTTTTCTTCTGATGTACAATAGAACAGCTGTTTTGGACATCAGTGGACACATCTACAATGAGACAACCGGGGTGCCAGCCCATTTCATATAATTTCTCAAAACCCTTCATTTTAAAAACAAAAACAAATAAACCCATTGATTATCAGTGGTATTTCTTAAAGATGGAAAAAAGAAAATTGACAAAGCAATATTTGTTTCCGGGACGAGAACATGTAACTGCATTTGTCTGGAATTTAAAAAAAACGACAACAAAAGAGCATGTGTGCTCTGAGAATTGTATGTGATGTTTGTGACAAGTGTAAAAGATCAGTAAATGAAATGTTGAAAAAAAAAACTCCCGCTTCCTCCTTTTATTCCTTTACAACAATGCCATGTGTGTTGTCTAAGTGTGTGTGTGTTTGTCCATGTCTGTCTGTGTATGCCTCCCTATTGTCTTGCTCCCCAGCCTGTCTGCTTGTGCAGTGGAGTGCAGTACCACAGCTTATTGCACTCGCCAAATGTCTCTCAGGTGTCACTTCAGCGCTCAATTCTTGTTAATCTTCTTGACATTCCGCTCGGAGCAGTCACCTCCACACTCCTCCCTGCTCTCCCTTGTCACATCTATTGTCCCTGCAATGCTCTATTGACACACACACACACACACACACACACAAATACACACACTAAAGACAACCTTCAAAAAAAGCAGGGACATTATATAAAAATGAATTTCCTTGCTCATGATTACTTGCTATTATGAAACTGTATGTACTGGTATAATGCTTTGAATGCTTACGCAACACTGTCATGCAATGGCATCGCTATGCTTCAACTCAAACGTTCCTTTGATCCAGTATTAGTGCTCACTGTGTGCGTTCTAATTACTGGATTATTTCTAATGCCGGGCAGGTTCTGTGTGACATTGCTCCGATTTGCTTGAAAGCAGCTAAACCATTGTAGTATAGACTGTAGAGAGGGGAAGAGAGAGAGAGAGAGAGAGAGAGAGTGTGTGTGTGTGTGTGTGTGTGTGTGTGTGTGTGTGTGTGTGTGTGTCTGTATGTGTGTGTGAGGGTGGGGGCTGGGTTGGGGGCATGTGTGTGTTGGTATGGATAGGATGTAGCAGTGTGAAGCGGGGAGGTTAAATCACAGGTCTGAACATCTTGACAGCGCTGTTGCGAGGTGAGGATGGAAGATCATCTCTTCACGACACTTGTGCCACAGGGGCATGTGTGTGCGTGTGTGTGTGTGTGCACGCCTTGCTGTGCTCCGACTTCACATACCTCAGTATCATTGTCTCTCATTTCACCGCATCGACTGTTATTGGACTGACTGTTTTTACTGTAATACAACTGTATCTTCATCAACACCACACATCATTCTTTTTGGAAATGTGTTTGCAATGTGTGTTCAGGTGTTTAAACTGACTTTATATGTGTTTTTCCTAATTTTCCTAATTGAGCTACTCCTGGGTAGTGCACCGGGCAGGGAATCACTGCACTACACAGCAGTATATCATTACCATTGTATACAATATAGCAATTATTCAGTGAATAAACATACACTATATACTACAGTAGCCTAAATGATTAACAGTCATACAACTCTAACGCATCATGCAGAAGCCCCTAAGGGCATGTTTGACATGCAGTGTGTGTGTGTGTGTGTCAGTGTGAATAAGGTATGCATGTCTGCATACATAACAGAATGCTCTCTCTCTCTCTCTCTCTCTCTCTCACTGTCCCCTCACCCCCTTCTTCCCCCATGCCCAAGGCAAGGCAAAGATTGGGACTTTCCAAATAACACACACAAACAAACACAAACACACACACACACACACATCGCCGGGCGAGTGCTGAGGAGAGGGGAGCTGTCATTTGTCAACAAGGAACTTTGGCAGCTCGCCGTTGCCATGGGAACTGTCTGTTGCCGAGGACTGGTTTTGCATCACAAGGTCCTAGAATTGGCTCCAAAGCCTCGGAGGTCCCGCCCCTCCTCCACCCGTCTCACCTCCGTCTCTCACTGCTTCAGACATATTGTCAAGATTCTCTTTTCTTTCTTTTTTCTCTCTCTCCCTGTTCTGTCGTCTTCCACCCCAGAGACATTATTCCCCTGTTCATTAGCAGGAAGATTCATATCTGCTGTTTGCTTTACAATAGCTACATGGTATGAAAGAATAAAGGATAGATAGATAGATAGATATAGATAGATAGATAGATAGATAGATAGATAGATAGATAGATAGATAGATAGATAGATAGATAGATAGATAGATAGATAGATAGATAGATAGATAGATAGATAGATAGATAGATAGATAGATAGATAGATAGATAGATAGATAGATAGATAGATAGATAGATAGATAGATAGGTAGGTAGGTAGGTAGGTAGGTAGGTAGGTAGGTAGGTGGATGGATGGATGGATGGATGGATGGATGGATGGATGGATGGATGGATGGATGGATGGATGGATGGATGGATGGATGGATGGATGGATGGATGGATGGATAGATAGATAGATAGATAGATAGATAGATAGATAGATAGATAGATAGATAGATAGATAGATAGATAGATAGATAGATAGATAGATAGATAGATAGATAGATAGATAGATAGATAGATAGATAGATAGATAGATAGATAGATTTCGATAATAACTTGAGTAGGACCGCAGCTAAGATTCCTCAGATTTCACAGTTCCCAAGAGCACAAGATGAAATAATATGACAGTCTTCAATACAAAAAAAAAGTGGCTGTGTCCCATAAGACCACGTTATGTCCACATGCATACTCTGCTACACTCTCACTTTCTGCCATTGTGTGCACCTGCACTGAAATCGCATCATGAGTTCAGATCATTTAAACACTAAACAATGGTTAATATCCCCAATGTCGGGGAATCTGGCCCAGGTATCCTATCGGAGCCTTGGCCTATCCTGTCAATAGAACATCTTCATCGCTATTCGCTATCGTCATTAAGCTGAAAACTTCTGTGGAGTGATAAGGGACAAGGTAATGTCCTATTATTGCAATTACAAGCCAAATAGTTGTAATCATTGCAAAATCAACTATTCTCTGTAACATCATTGAGACCAGACAAAAGATTGGCAGATATGTTGGATTTGAATTGCACAACCAGAATGCACGGCTGTTGTACTAACTAACAAAGAAGACTATACAGTAATTATTTTCTCTCTGCAAGTGCTCACCGATTATAATGCATGCATTTCCATCCATAGTAATGCAGCTCAAACCCAAGAAGTCCATCCCCAATATGATCAATTGGATTCAGTTTACGAAACGACACCTCAATCTCTGGCTGCTGCTGATGTTTCTGGGTTTCTCCATATACAGCATGATGCGCCTGTATGTTCAGTGCTGAAAGGAGCTTTTGATAAACAGTGTGTAGGATGTCCTCTATCCTTGATAGTGAAGCACACTCCCTTTCCCCAACCAGTGAATCCTCCACGGTAGCAAGACAAAGTTGGCAATGAAATTGTGACTGGGGATAAGAGAGATGCCTTTTATTAGCTGTGGCACCTGAATCTGAGGATTTTGGGGGATTCTTGAATGAAGTAGTTCTACTGGTTTAACAATGTATGTTTGCTGTCCCACACACAGCACCGAAAGAAGCTCAGGAGGAGGCTGTCCATGCAATTGAAAAAAAACACACAAGCTTTTTGTCTTACTTAATTCTTTAAAAAATAAAGCACTTACCCCATTTTTACCATTTGCGATGAAATGACTGTTTTGCCCAAGGGCACGCTACAATAAACTCTGTACTTCTCTCAGTATCCCACTGATCAGACTTTGGTTAAACATCAAGGATTGATGCTTTATCTTGTAGTGACAAGCCCACCAAGAATTACCACTGCAGTTCCACTCAGTGCAGCCGCTAAAGACTAAGACTCAGCCTTTAAGGAGAGTGGATATTGGACTCACATCCATCAGGTGTGACTCCAGATAAATCCCATTGTTGCTCCTGTCTGCTGGATGTGTTATAGATCATGTTTGGCGGTTGGCTGTTTCAACCCCAAGTTGTTAAAAAGATCTAAGGATAGCAACTTTCCGTACAATTTCAGCCACTCTGACTCTACTAAAACCTTTTAAAACAGTTGGATTTTCATGATTTTTACACACACTTTTGATATATAACTACATCATTTGTTCACTCAGCTTCTCACCCATGTTTGCCATTTTCGCTGATGCTTCTTTCCTGACTTTTAGATCAAATACAGAACTGCCATTTAAACTCAGGCTCAAGGTTGCAGTTTGTCAGATGAAAAATAACACTTTAATAAAGGTTCATTGGTAGTCTTTGTGCTGCCATGACGACCAGTTCAGAAACTAAAGAGGAAAGGCTAATTCGGCATTCAGACCCTGTGACTTCATTTTCTCCTCTCATCTGTGTATCGCCTGTTAAAAGCAGCTTGTCTCAATGTTAGTGCGACATTGCCGCTGGGATTGAAACAGTAAAAGAAGAGTTAGCAGCAAAGTGTCCACGTGTTTTTGAAGGTTTTGACTAGTAGTAGCATGACGCCCGGGGGAAGCAAGCCAATAAGAAAGAACCACACCCTGTCTGAAGACTGATATCTTTGGCAACAATTCACAAGTTCCCTTTCTGGAGGCCCTGAATCATTCTCCTTGTTCCACACAGTGTATGGAGGAAATGAGGCACGGACCTGAGAGAGGTAGAATAAGGTTAAACAGTGGAGGAGGAGGGGAGAGAGAGGGAGGGATAGAGAGAGAGAGAGAGAGAGAGAGAATGGCCTGGGAGCATCCACACAACATGTCCTCCTTTAACCTTGTTCTATATCTGTCCCTGTGCCACATCCCTGTTCTTCACCCCCATGCCAACTGTACTGTACGACCCTTGGGATCAGCTGATATATGTAAGCTACACATCCATCCAGCCCTCGCTAGAACTAGCTGGCCTATTAATCTCAAGTCCTGTCCTTCCCTGCTCTACACCGTGGTCTCTTTGAACTGAAAAAATAGGAAAAAGAGAAGGATAAAACTGAATAAGTGTGAAAAACTGTTGAACTAACGAAAACCTGGCAACCCCTTGATGTGTGAATGTTGGCTTTGATCTAACCCCCTTTAAGTCTTTTCCTGCTTGTACCAACCGTTTTCAATCTTCGCTTTTTTTTCTTCTCTCCTCCTTGTTGGATGCATTTATCTCACGCGAGGCAAGCCAGGTCGTCTGTGTCTGATTAATGCCACTCTCCTGGTCATGGTTGGACTGGGAAGAACGCAGCGATTGTGTTTTGAAGCGCGCGTGAGTGGTGCAACCGAGCTGCAAAGATGGCGTGCACGCAGGAGGGAATTCAGCAGGGGGCATTTTAACAAACATATGTACAACATTGTAAACACTAAACAGTGTTGGCTTGTGATACAGTCCAGTGGTCAAATCACCATATGGCATCTCTCAATTGACCCCATCACCACCATATGAACAATAGAGACCACATCATTCAAAAATGCCAAGTCAATTTGATATCATTCAAATACAGTGCCTCAGATTTGGCTATTTGAATATCTGACATAATGTACAGTCAAATTAGTTTTTTCATATGTTTTTTTTTTCTTTTGCATATAATTATCACATTTATAATAATTTGATTAAATGTCAGACTAAATATTTTGATCAGGCAATGTTCAGATTTGGCAGCAATGTGGATCAAAACCTGACACTCCCTTCAGTGACACACTCTATGGTGAAACAATGATCCACACCCAACAAGGGTCATCCCAATGTGCCAGGGTTCAATGTTCTTAGATTTATATGGCACCAAATAGAACGTTTTTAATGTCATATTTGGTTTTTTTGTGGATAAAATGCAGTTATAAAGTAAACAGCGATGACTTGATACTCCATGATGTGTTTACTTAACCTGATCGATTCATCTCAATAACACTCAGTTATGTATACTTAATATGCAGAAGACAAAAAATCCACTATGTATCACTGTCTTTAATTGACAACAGAAATTCCACTGCGTACATACATTTTCAAAGGTAAGCCTATCATTTTTTCCCCAACATTCAGTATCACCTGCATTGAGCTAACTTGTACTTTGAATTTTCAATGTCCACAGGTACTGTCTCTTGACCAGATGTGTACCAGTACTTTACAACAGTGCGGGTTCCAGACCCTCCCTAAGCCAGAGCTCCACTTCAAACAATGATGGAAACAATACTGAGCACATCTTGAAGCTCGCCTTGTTTTTTCCGGTTACATTTACGGCTGAAATGTGCAAATTACGATTCATCCGAGGCACCGCTGGCTGGCTGCATCCAGATAAGTGTAAATAAAGTCCCAGTCAGATCTCACAGCCTGCCAGCATTCATCATAATAAAAAGCTATGACTCAGACGGCCCTCTGAGTCATTTCCACTGCTCCTCATAGCCTCAAATAACCTGAAACTCCAGACTCTTAATTGGCACGCAAGCTGAATTCTGTATTAACTGGCCTCTTTGTCTCTTGTGTGTTTGTGTGGTTTAGTTTCTAAGAATTATGTTTCCCAGCGTAACCACACAAACAGGGAGCTCTTGCATCAGGTTGGGTCAATAGTACGTTTGTCAGACCATATGCAACACCATTATTGTGAATCTGAAAAACAACATTCAATGATATAGAGTTGTCATTCCAGTCTTGAACACTTTAATTTACAGTTAAGTTAATGAGATTCTTGGGTGGGCTCTCTCCTTTTTCTTTTTTCTTTTTAACAAAACTTTTTTGAATGAGCCGTACAAGCAACTTATACCAAATAGTCTTTGCCTTCATGTCATTTCAGTTCTACCCCACACACCTACCTTTGCATTCATTTGAGCTAAATTGGAGGAAATATGCACCATTTAGTACAATCACCGTTATCACTCCCACTAAGAACCAGCGTTTGAATTTGAGAAAGTACCACCCACGTATTAATTGAACAGTGGAAAAGGCATTTTAAAAGCAATGTTACCTGAAGAAATAAAAAGGAAAGAGATTAAAAATACCTCCAATGGGATTTTCCAGGGGCTTTAGGAAATGCATCAACAAACAGCATGTTGTACAGCAAAAAAAAAAAAAGGATGGCTTTGTTGACAACATCCTCTGCATAGTTATTTCTGGAAACAAAAATCCTGCTTTTAATTTCCAATAAAAGCAGAACTTTTCCTGTTGGCACGGACACTCAAAAATAATAACTTCCCGCGGTCCAAACAAACGCAAATTGGCCAATTTCATGACAAAAGAACACCGGGTTTTGACCACAATGCTACAATAAATTCATAAAAAAATGCTACAAAACTTTCCTCTGGTAAGCACACAGCGACCCCACACAGTCAGATGAAAACATCTAGTCTGTTCAGTTTATGTCAGGAACTTGTACAGTGCAGAGAGGAGAGGACACGTAGCTAGATTCTAAATGACACTAAACATAACGAACCACCGCAACGCCATTCATTATACTGATAGGAAAATAATGAGCCAGGTGTGGAGCCCAGGCCAAGTTTTCTGAAGACAAATCTGCGGGCTTGATTTATGGGTTGTGCTCTCAAGCGACACTTAATCAGTCAGTCAGTCAATCTGTGAAAAGGCTTTTTCACCGACAGTGAAAAGAACGGATTCATTACTGTCCGCACACCCACCCACACACACGCACGCACACACACATGCACTCGCTCGCTCGCACACACACGCACACACACACACACACAAACAGAAGGTAGCCTCTCTTGATGTGGAAGCGATGCAGTCTCAAAACGCTTCAGTTAAAAGGGGTTATGACACAGGCTTTAGGGAGAAGAATAACCTTGTCCGACCTCCACAGTCACAGCGCGTCAAAGGGCTGCAAACACAGCCAGTATTACTTGTAATCAACACACCTGTAGTCCATGATTTCTTGCATTTTATGAAATTCATCATTTAATAAATACCTGAAATATATGTTTATTTGTATATCTAGCAAGGGACATTTGTGTGCTAGCAGCTTACCTTTAGCCCTGTGTAGACACGCTTTGTGGAAAGAGGCTCGTGGATTTTGGGGATACAAAAGATTTTCGTGTTGATGTGCATGTGATGGAAAACAGGAGTGCCTCTGTATTGATTTTTATTTTATTTTATATTTCTTCACAATATGACCTCACAAAAATTATTTTTTCAGTGGCATTTCACTGACTATTTCTTGGCACAAACTGTTCTAAAGTAAATCCTTTAAAAAATACAGTTTTATTGTGCCAAGTTTACAAGTGAGGTGCCACTGCCGTAAAGGCAGCCAACTACAAACCTGGTTAATCTAACCTGTGGAATTATATGTTGCTTTAAAATTAAATGTATGTGTTTTTTTGTCTTTCAAAATATCTTAATAGTCTGGAACTTTAGTATTTCAATTCAGAGTCCCCACTCATTTACCCTTTTTTTTAAGCTCCAGTTTCGGCCAGAAACTTGCCTTGTCCATCTCAACATGCTATTCTGAAAACTAATGGCAAGAATTCAATAAAATGTGCAGTTGATATTGTTGCTCTGTAGCAACTGAATCGTAATGTTTTGGTGAGCCAAAAAAACACCATGGCGCAAACATACATTGATTTGACTGAACACATTCATGCTCCCCAAAGAATAAACCATAGTCCATGTTCGAGGTTTTTCTCAGGTCAAATTGAGCACATCCATATGTGCAATATTTTATTCTGGCAGAAAATACTTATAATATCATAGGACTATTACCTTTCTTTACTTAAAGGGGAGTGCACCACTTGACTCACCCTGTAATGTTTAATGGCTCAGAGTTAAGGCTTCACCTAAATCCTTCCTCAACATTTAAAACCTGTGGAAAAACCTTGAGCTACTGCAGGACTGACCTGCCAGGAGGGAAAAACATCTCTATGAACATTTTATGTGATGTTTGTCCTTAAGTGTGTGTGTGTGTCTGTGTGTGTGTGTGTGTGTGTGTGTGTGTGTGTGTGTGTGTGTGTGTGTGTGTGTGTGTGTATGTAGCGTGTCAGGGCAGGTTGTGTGCTGCACTGTATGCCATTAAGAGACCTCACCATGTGGCAGCAGTTACTGTAGGAGAATGAGTGTCGTTTTATTTGTGTGTAGAAATAGATATATCCACCCTGGCCCCCCTAAAGCCCCCTCTCTCTTTAGGAACACTTCACCGCTCTCTTTGGGACCCACAAAGCCTCCGAACAATAGACGCAGTGTACTCTGGACTGTCACGGAAATCACCGCTGAGAGAGGAGAGCTCAACTGTGTGTGCCTCTCCTTTGTGCACACAAGAGTTACACCTTCTCTCTCTCTCTTTCTCTCTCTCTCTCTCTCTCTCTCTCTCTCTCGCTCTGTGTGTGTGTGTGTGTGTGGAACTGGAACTGACATCTCTCTGTGTGTGTTAGTGTGTTTGTTTGCATATGTGTGAAACTGACATCTATCTGCTCATTTTCTGTATGCATGGCATGCAGGTTTCTTCGGTTGTGTGTGTGTGTGTGTGTGTGTGTGTGTGTGTGTGTGTGTGTGTGTGTGTGTGTGTGTGTGTGTGTATACCGTGCCATTTCTCAGAGAACTGAAGACACATTCTTTGAGCGGGTGGGCGGCCCAGAGGAAGCGAAAAGGGGCTCTCAGATGGTACGACAGGGTTTCGCTGTTTAACTTGGAGAGGCCGACTGTTTAATTCTGTCTAACCTGTGGCAAAGCTGGCAACACTCTCTCTGTCAAATGAACCGGGAGGACCACTGGGAGGGAAAAACCAAGCCTCGGGGCATGAATGGGAAGTTGGGTGGGGTGGCACACACACACACACACACACACACACACACACACACACACACACACACACACACCTTTTTAAATGGAAGTCTAACTGAAGAGACACAAAGCAAACAGCTTGATGTAAAGGAGCAAGATTGTCATAACTGTCATGATGACTTCCAAGAGTGCAGTCATCGGTATAAAGAACATTCCCACTGACAAACCCCTCAGTCAATGTTGTGTGTGTGTGTGTGTGTGTGTGTGTGTTTATGCTTTGACTGTGTTTCCATTGTTGTGTGTCCATGCGTGCAAATACGTGTACACCGTGGGTGTGTGTGCTAATGAGCATACAGTGTTCTAGCGCTTAACGTACAGCACAGTTTATTGAGCTGTGACTGATGAGGTCAGACCAGCTAAAGCAAATAAAGGGTTAGGGGGGTTGAATTGTTGGATGGATAGCTCGACCATAATAACTGTGGAAGTGGTCAACATAGCTGCACAAACAACTTCAAAATTCCGTGAATGTGAATTTGAAATTGCATCGATGTTAAAATTTCGAACATAATTATGAATGTATTTTTCCTGCGATCAAATCATACTGTAAGCTGTCCACAAAGGATCCCATTGTCAGTCGGATATATTTGAAAGCTCATTTAATGTGGCGGGTTATTTACACATTTCAAGTGACCTGGAAGGATAATAGAGCCATGATCCTGTCAGAGCCTGCCTGAGCCCTGAACCATGGCATGGATGGAGGCGTGTTCTTTGGATTGGCTGTGTGTTCCTGTTCAAATATCGTGAGGAAAATATTACAGTAGGGTCATGATGAGTGGAGCGTGCAAAAACAAACAGAGCTCAAACAACTTCAGTCCGGCGCTTGCAAATGTGTTTTCGGTATGCTGTCAAAATCTTGCATTTGTTTGGTTCTCGTGCAATACTTTGGTCATAATCAAACTGTGTGTGTGTGTGTGTGTGTGTGTGTGTGTGTATGTGTGTGTGTGTGTGTGTGTGTGTGTGTGTGACGTGTGTGTGTAGGCGTGTGGACGTGTATTTCTCATGTTGTGGGGACATTTTTCTCTTTACACGGTGATTTATTGTGGCGACGTACCTTCCTTCTTACTTCTCCAAAGCGTAATATAATTACAATTAAAGGTGAAGACTTGCTTTAAGGTCAGAGTGTACTTAGGTTTAGATGAAGGTTGGGGTTAGGGTAATGGTAAGCCAAGTAGTGGTTATGGTTAGGGCAAGTCTCCAGAAATGAATGTAACTCTATCTAATGTCCTCGGAAGTGATGAAAACACAACCTGTGTGTGTGTGTGTGTGTGTGTGTGTGTGTGTGTGTGTGTGTGTGTCTGTGTGTGTGTGTGTGTGTGTGTGTGTGTGTGTGTGTGTGTGTGTGTGTGTGTGTGTGTGTGTGTGTGTGTGTGTGTGTGTGTGTGAGTGTGTGTGTGGGATCTTGTGAAACTGAGAGGAACTCTGTCATTTATTTTGTTTTGGGGACCCTAAACAAGCTAAGCGTTGTCCAGTGGCGGGCCCCAAGCCAGAGTGCTTCCTTCACTCGCCAGGCTTTATTGTTCTTCGGTCTCTCTCTGCGCAGCGGGAGGATGTTGTCTGTTTCTTGATTCTCTCTTTTTCTTGGGGGCCCCCACTCGACACACACACACACACACACACACACACACACACACACACACACACACACACACACACACACACACACACACATACACACACACACACACACACATACACTGATCCTCTCAAACACACACACACACACACACACACACACACACACACACACACACACACACACACACACTGATCCTCTCAAACACACACACACACACCATTCATGTGGGAAAGAATGGGTCCAGTCTGGATTAGGGCTATTCCCCTGCGTAACACTAGACAAGGCATTCAATATCCATCCAGCCTTCTCTGTCCAAACATTGTCTTCTTGGCACAGGCCGGAGTGGAGGGCCTGGAAAATCCCAGAGCTGCTGTTGGGAGTTTTGGTTTGGTGTGACCCGCTCTTTTATTATAACGACTCTATAAATGCTTACAGACCCTTTAGCTTGGCCCGTCCCGAGCAGCAGGGATTTATAAGAAAGTCCCATTACATAAACACACACAGACATTATGTACACACAATGTCTGCTGTGGTGGATGAGGCCTTCAGATCTTTCACTAAAAAAGTCAAACTGACAGTATCACACTGTGGAAATACTCCACCACCACAAGTAAAAGTCTTATATGCATGCAAAGTCTTACTTCAGTCAAGGTATGTATTATCAAGCAAGCCTGTCAAGTGGTTTACTCTATGATACATGATGTCTGTGGATTAACATCCCTGCTGCATTCATGCGTATGTTCTATTGTAACTGCTGTAGATGTTTTGAGGTTGAGCTCATTTGTACCCCTTTGTGTAGTGTTAGGTAGTTTCATTTACAGCAATGCATCATGGTCTATCTTATGTTTGTGTCTATGCTATCCTGTGTATCTCTGAAAAGCTCCTTTTCATGAGTGCAGCACTGTTTTCAGTCTTGTGATGATGCTTTATTTATTGGTTTATTTAACTAAAAGAAAAAAAAACATACAGTGTTTATCAGAAATGAATTCAAAATTGGAGATCCATGGTTTCAATGGAAGGGTATGAAAAAATGAGTGATCTGAAAAGTATTAGTATCAACATCTAAAGCTATCAGACTAATGTAGTGGAGTAGTTAAAGGACAATACTGGTCTCTGAGGTGTAATGCAAGTAGAAGTAGAAGGTTGCAGAAAATGGCAATACTCAAGTACAGTGTGAGTACTTTGATTGGACTTTAGGATTACCCTTGAGCAAATATACTGAAACATCCCACCACTGCTTGACACATCCTAGGAAGTGCATGTATATATACGAGGAGGACTTGACAAACAGGTGAAGACACAGCCAAACACACACATCTAAACTACCTATTCTTTCACTCGGCCCACTTTACTCGTCAGGAGTCAAGCTGTGGCAGCTGTGAAAGAGACAGCTGGGACTCCTTAGTCCTGCGCCCCTGCCCATAAACACACACACACACACACACACACACACACACACACACACACACACGCACACAGACATAGGGGGATTGAAAAATGAAAGCCAGACTCTTAGTACCAAGGAATCGCATGACACACGCACACATAAAAACATATTTCTCATGCGCTCTGGAAGGGAAACGATCAGTGGGAGGAAGAAGAATGGAGAGGGGAGAGGTGGAGGAGAGAGAGCAAGCAGTTCAGGGAGTTTACAGCGAGCCATCAAGGACAAGTTTATTTTTCCTATCCATCTATTGTCTGTTTGAGCACCGTGAGACTATTAGTGGCAGCTCTCATAGGCCCTCACCTGGTTGAAGTGCAGCCACTAACCTTGTGCTACCGACCAGGCTAAGTCATTTAACGGAAGACAAAAAAATAAGTAAAGAAAATGATAATAATAATAATAATAGGCTAATAATAATAATAATATCTGGATTTGTGTTTTTTTCCCCCTCCCTTTTTCCCCAACTACCTCTACATCTGGTAAATGCTCATCTGGCAGCTCACAGCCCAAGTCGTTTAGATAGGCCTACTGTCTGACTGTTCTTGCCCCCTCCCCTCCCTCCCCTCCTCAGTCTTTTATCTTTCAGCACCTCTGGATTCCTCCCGTATCTTTTTTCCACACTCACTCCAACGGTCGCACCTCTCTCCATGTTTTACGAGTTGTTTTTTCTACTGAAGTTTTGGTTGGACGGTTTTGGTTGGCAAAGACGTCGAAGGTTTATTATGTCTGCTGTCTCACCTTTCTATTCTCATCTTCCAACCTTTGCTATTTTGGAAAAGTCAACAAAGACATCCATCTCGTGTTTCCTTCTGTTTTTTAGAACTCAAACTAGGTTGGTCATAAGAGTTTGACATCGATATACACAGATTCGCTGGTCTTGCCAAGATTTATCTTAGCCTACTTACTTATCTTACAAGAAATCAAATGAACACATTCAACCTACAGTAACATTGTACTAGCCCTTTAATCCTGCTGAAATTGCTTTTAATAGCCACTTGGCAACAACACTCTTAAGCAGTAAACACAACATGGACGATTAAACACCTTATAAAGTTGATACGGCTACATACAACAAATGCAGAGCAATACAAGTAGGCCTTTACTAGTAGCCTATTTATATTTAGATATATACATCGACGCGGTCTCTCTCATGACTGGAGAATGGAGTTCTCGACGTTGTCATTTTCAAGGATTTGAAGCAAAACAACAAGCCCATTGTGTTCTTTTGACAAAAAAAATGTGCTTGAATTTGTCTGGACCTCTGTGAACTTGGACAAGATGCTTCTGTAACCATGATGACCAGTCCTGTTACAGAAGAAGAACTTAACAAAATGCAGCAGCAGCTTCCATTTTTTTCTTTTTCCAAGGAATGTCCCACCATGCTCGGAGTAGGAGAGACCAAATATGTAACAGCTGCATGTCTGGGTGTATGCTGATGTCACAAAATACTGCATGCTTTCTGAAGCGTTGAACGGGGAGACTGGATCTAACCACCTAATAATCTAGTCAAACGCTAAGGCCAGAAAACTCAAATTGTACTGGTGAAGTCAGTGTGGAATTGCCTCGAGATACACTTCGGCTGCTCAAAAATAATCTTCTCCACAAATAGATGCAATTATTTTCTAACGAGAACATATGGTATGAATAATTAACCTACAGCACATTTTCTTCTTCTTCTTCTTCTTCTTCTTCTTCTTCTTCTCTCTTTTTAAAGGCCCTTCAGTCTGATCATTATTAATCATAATTATTCGTCTCCTTTTCCCTCTCCAAGCCAATCCGTCTCTTGTTTTTGTTTGATTTGGCCAATGACGTGCCGCGAAAAGCGATCCTCCTACAGTAAAGCCAGTCACGGTTGACCACTTTGACTCCCCTTAACTGGAGCGAAGCAAAGCGGAGCAGGCCACATCTGGCAAACGGTTTCTCGCATCTGGTTTGCGAATCAGTCAGCCCCCCACTTTTTTTTTTTTTGCACGGCCTGTCCACCACACAGCCCCCGCTAGCGTATTATACCTCGGAGACATGAGACGAGATGATGAGCTCCAGACGCTAGAACTATACAGGGGACAAGAAGCTGCAGAGGACTGCTGAGCAAGTTCATGTTCATGAGGTCAGACAAGACAGACGGACGGGGCAGGATATGTCACTCACTGACAAAGGTGTCAAGACCCTGAAAGAAGCGGTGTGGGCTAAGGACTTACTGTCTTTCGTTACGTTTTGACTTGTTCAAGGTGTTTCGAAGAAGACAAGCGATAAGTTAAGAATAGTGACTCGGTCCTGAAAGTAAGCACATAACAAAGTAAACTCAATCAGAGGGCCTTGGGTCTTCAAAAGCAAGGCATCAAATAGATTAGCAATCACAGTGAACATAAATGAGACCAGACCGGTGTCATTGAAATCTGATAAGACGTTTAAAACCTGCTTCGAAATCACAATGCTACAATGATAAAATGTATCATGCAGAAAGACATCTATCACAAGTTCGACAATGGAGTTTGGTCCTCATCCGAGGGCCTTTGACTGCATTTCAATAATGAGATGTGATGTAATACCGCCCTCTTGTGTCAAACCTGTGTTCTGCACTTAGAGAACAACAGCTGAAGACTTGCTATGAAGGTGGATCTAATTTTGAAGGAATAACACGGCAATGTACACCATATTAAGTCTACAAATTATCTGGACTGTGGTTCACAGTTTTCATCAGTTGCTGTAAAAACCAACCCTTTAACCCAACATAGGCTCATTCAGCCAGAGCTCCTGTGTAAGATTCAAGACATAGCCTTTGGTATCTGTATGGGCTCAGACATAAAATATATTACAATATGATGCAGACATCTGGGTGCAGCCCCAATTCCTTAGCAGATTAATGACCAATTTCAATGACCCCCAGGACAGTAGCTATACTAATACTACGACTGAATACTTTAAATACATGAGGACTATGGGGGGAAAAAAACGTTTGTTCCTTTGTGCACACGTATCTAGGTAATCCCACAAATACTGACATTAACTAAACATAAACACATAGGCACACTTATTGTATGATGTTCCTTATTGACAACAGGACTGACATTTTAACGCAACACTTCAAATAAAAAATGGGACATTCATTCATGTGAATCATTTCAAGTATTTCTTTATTTCATGCAAAATAATTCCAATAACCATTGTCCACTTGGAAAATTCTCACACTTTTCCTCTTAAAGAATTGGTAACATAATAAGACTGTTCTGTTCTGTAAATAGTTTTATCACTACAGAAATGTCGAAAACCCACCCAAACATAGAACCATTCTCACCACATTCTACCGCATACCGAACATTTTGTTCTACAAGAGGCACCCGCTCTGTATTTGAATGCACCATGTGGTCTTGTTTAGGCAAACAGCAGGAGTGGCCATGATATTTGATTTCTCGCTGGTTAGAGCTCCCGTTTCCTTTGAAAACACGGTTTCTTAATTTGATTTCAAATCAAAAAATGTATTGTTCTTCCTCATTTTTGGGTAAACTCGATTATTAGAGACATGTACTTCTCAAACGTCTTTGGTTCGTAACACAATTTCAGAGAGAGTTGCATGTTACAAGTTATGACTGTAATGCAACGGTAAGCATTTTTGAACTGCTTTGTCGAACACAGCTAAGGGTCACTGGCATTTTTGAGTATTCCTGAAGTGATTCGGTCAGTAGTTTGGGATGAAGCCTCAACAACTTGACTTTTATGGTCACCTAATCCATCCTTGCATTGGTGTTAATGACCAGATCATAAAAAAAGCTGTTTTTGATTTTGGGTAAAGTAAACTTGATTGTAACGTAAGAGGAATTAGAAATCAGTTAGAGGAAAACCCCCAAAAGAAAAAGTTGAATTCCATTCAAATGTTAGAAGGCTCGAGTCATTCCCTCTAGAGCAGGCTCTAGTGGATATTCTCTTTATTAGTTTTTCAGCTTCACATGGGCCAGACGTGATTTGGCTCTCTGGAGCTGCTAGGGATTTGGTGAGGTAGTCAAGGACACTTTCGGGGAAGGATTTCTGGTTTGGATTGACCCTCAGGTACTTCTTCCAGCTGTTTGCCTTTGTCCAGCAAAATGAAAGAAAGACTACCGCATTCATAAAGCACAACTGCTTTGTCGTGGTTTTTAAGACTTGTGTGGTAAACTCAACTTACAAAATACAATTTGTAACTTTGTGCATTCCTGGTGATGAATGTCTAAGTATTCCATCGTGAGGAAATATCATTAATCTACAGCACCGTTATGTTTATTGTGGAAATCAAAATGGGGTGATCACAAGAGCGCCACACTGGGCAAAGATACCAGATATGGGCAAAAAACACTGGTCCGATACATTTGGAATATATCTTTTACAATAGATTTGAATTATTTGGACTTTCTGAGAGTTTAAGAAAAACACTACACTGCGTTTGAAATCAGAGGAGAGATCGCGCTCGACCGATTGTTCCTCTCGCCTTTTCTCATTTTGAAATGATGAAACGATGAAAACAAAAGCAAACTCTATGAATTACATACAAATACTTGCCAGGCACTGACAATACAGTTTCTTGGATAAATGGTAATAATACCAATCAATCTACTGGCACTGAAGCAACTAACTATCAGGGGGGATTTTAGTGCCTATGTGCCAGTTGACCAAAGAGTCAGTCAACCGAAACCTTGTGTACCTTCAAGCATTTTCTCAAAAAACAATTTTTTTGCCTCCTTTTTTTTTTTTTTTTTTTTAAGAAATATAATATTTTTGAAACATATTCAAATATAATTTTGCCCAATTCTGCAGCACTGCTTGGAGCTTTTAAGGACTAAAGAGGTTTCAGGGCACACTCAGGCTGTCTTCTTACAGACGTGGATGAAGTAGCACGGGGCCTGGCTCTGGCCGGGGACATACGTCTGGAAGTCTCCGTAGACGCTGTGCTCCATTTTGCCGTGGAAGGCATCTTTCAGCAAGGATTTGAAGCTGTCCAGGCAGTGAGGGTAGTAGGACAGGCGGAATTTACTGGGGAAAGACAAGAGTGTGGACATGTTAGAATTCCTGCATATGCACCTTTTGTTGTGTCTAACAAGTGTGGTGAGAAAGTTAGTCGACCTTGAGTCTCGATGGGAATTCAGAAAATAAACATGAGAATAGTCTTTACAGTGAAGAAAAAGGTTCACACGCAATTGTCAACATGATCTTCAATCAAAATGCATCAGCCTGATCAGTTCATATTAAAGCGAACATTTCCTGGACAATGGTGGTTCAAAGTACTTTGCATTGTATTCAGATAACAAAACACAACATTATGTAGACAAGAATGGTGCATTTTTTTCAGCCCTGGTAAGTAGCAGTAGGTTTCGGTTTGAACATCAGTAGTTATTCTTAAATAATTCATGGGTTCCTCTTTGCCTACCTGACTTCAGGAAGATTTTGGAGCGCGGCCTTGGGAACGTGGATGGTGTAGTCCAGAGTGATCATATGGGGCTTACTGTTGACCCACAGCACCGAGGTGGAGATGTCCTGAGTCAGATCACTCTGCAACACAATGCACACACAAACACGTACAACATGTTTATAATAGTCTAGCAGTTCAAAAATCATGCACTTTGCGATAAAAGCATAACACTTCTCATGTATAGCTAGAATATGGCAATACATAATAATTCTATCTATTGTGCCCCGCTGTAAAAGTGCACCAATTTCATCTACAAACGTTCATATCGTAGTTGTAGGTTATGATGCACAAGCATGATCAGAACTGATGACTGATTAGAAATGACTGAGAAAACCAGTGTGTTGCTAGGGAGTGCAGAGTTGAGACATGGATTTGGCTCCAGCACTAGACTGTTGACTTATTATTTGTCTTGAGGCCTTCCAGCTGGATAGCCCCTACGTTTGCTGGATTAAAGAATATGGAAATTCAGTGGAGGGAATATAATGTAAATTAAATATGGCTTATTGCTGTTGGTGCCTGCTGTTATGTCTTATTCCTATTTTATATTAGATATTTCAGCTCATGCCAATAGGCTATAAAATAAAATCGCAGGATGACTGAACCCAAACACAGGCTGCCAAGGTACATGCTCAATGAAGGAAAACCCTACAAAAGGGGATGTTACACAATATGTACACACTTCACTTATTTTTTCCATTTGATCGAATATCCTTATCCCCTCAGTAGTCCTGATAGCATGTGGTTATTTCCCTATGTGCCACACTAGTCTCATAATCCGACAGCTTGATGCAAAGTTCCTTCTGTTTCTCTGGGGCCACTTTCTTTGTAAATCTCACAATATCCGGCAGGCTCTGAGTAGAGATTTAGGTCTGAAACTCAGCTGCTGCTAGGGATGGTGTAAAAGCAATACAGTCTGTCCGACTCCTCTTCACAAAGCAATAAAGAATCAGAAATGTAGATTAAAAACAGACTTTTTCATAGACCCTTCAGGCTGATCTTTAGTCTTTAGTCTCTCTCTTTAAAAGGCCTTTGATGCATTTCACTTTTCCTGGGCAATAGTTCCAACAATGAGCCTTTTCCATTGGACATGGACGTTTCACGTATAACCATATAAAATAAGAGCAACTTCATGGTCAAAATAGTTGAGAAAAAAATAAATAAAAATTATTACATTTTTGGCAACACTGCACTGTTAGCATTTTAGCCCTGTCAATAAACCATCTCCTTACATAACAGGTACTGTGCTGATATAAACAATAAAATATGGAATTCTTTCAGTTTGTAATACACAACCAATTCCCCCAAGAACTGCAGTTCTTTATTGCTGCTAACTCGCATTGGTGCTGTAGAGTTCCTTGATCCCTCTTATGGTTTGAATCTAACACACACTCTCTGTTTGATGACAAATGTCTCCAGGTAGGTAAAAAGCGCTAATTTGCATCTGGGTCTATTTTCTTCTGTCTTAAATAAAGGATGAACAAGAAAGATTGGGATACAGGGAATGAGGTTGGATGGGTGACAAAATAGTCCATCTACACGTCACTTTTCACCCCCTTCATATAACCCTAGAACTCCATTACATTTAGTACCTTGTAGTAAATATTCTTTCCTTTCGGCGCCTTGCCGGTCTCCAGGATGTAGTCGTAGTTCCGGTGGTCGATGATGAGGATGCCGCCTGGTTTGACCATACTGGCAATGTTCTGAAGGGCCAACCTTTGGTCACTCTGGTCCCCTGAGAGAGAAAAGAAAACCACATCACTAATATGGCCACGTTAAATCAACAACATGATGTTCAATGATACAGCAGTGTTTGAATAAGAGAGATTAAATAGGTGGCTCGACCAGTTTGTCTGGCCAGAGTTGGTCTGGAATAAATGTCACGTGTGTCTTTGGCTTTCTGAATATGATCTAGAATCAAGACAAAGCTTTGTAATCTTACCTAGGAAGATAGGAAACAAGGTAAATGAAAAAAATGTATTGTTCAAACTAAGCGTGTTCTGCGGCCTTTATCTGTCACTAACCTTTAAAGTCTGGCAAGTGGGCGAACGAGTTGCCGAGGCAGATGACGGCATCATAGCCCGGCCCTGGTTTGGGAAGATCCTCTGCTAACGTCAACCAGTTGGCTTCTTCAATCACTGTAAGGAATAAGGGAGAAAAAGAATCACATATATGAGCCTGTCCCCTTATAAACACTGCAAGAATGTCATCTTACATTCAATGTGAAAATACACACTGACGTCATACAATTAGTACACTGGTTTGTGTGACATTCAATTGTTTTGAAAATTCTAAATATGACAATTCGGTCTCAACAAAATGGGGGAAAAATGCCCTACCCCACTGGTCAAAGGCCTTTTCTTTTCTTCTCTCCCATCTGGACTTCAGTGCGTACTTGAGCATTTTGTCGCTGGCGTCCACGCTGGTCATATTAAAGCCCTCCTCCACCAACATGACAGAGTCAACACTACAAAATGAAAAACATACGCTGTGTGAATACAAGTTCTGAATAAAACATACTCTGCTCTTATGAAACACTATTCTGTCCTACAGCAAAGTCAGACACACATTTCTAAAGAATTGAGCAGTGGTGACACTATTGACTCTATCTTGTGCCGGAAAGAATATGAATACAAATTTCGTGATGCTTATGCCCTGAACTTATTACCGTGCTTTGAAGGATTGTCTCAACACATTCTGTTTAGATTTCAAACCAGTGTGACTTACAGTAAAGTTGATATTTGATAGCCCGTGGCTGCTCATGCTAAAAATGCCTGGCAGAACAACAAGAACCCAGGCTAAAAATTCAGTCTGGACCTTTAGCTGTAGAGTTTGGTCTGGACACTCGTCCTCACTCCCTTGTACGCTGACGGCTTTCTGCAACTCTTGCTAATGAAAGTAAAACAGTTTGCAAAATCTATGGGACATTTTAATACACAGAATTGGGTTGATGCACAGTCCCACGTAAAGAAAAAATGGCAACATAGCAACACAGGAGCGAGATTCATTGCAGCCTGAAGAAAAGGTGCTAATCATTAACAATGCCTGGGTAACTGCAAGATAATAGACAACAGCACGCACGCACGCATCCACACAAACACACTCACACACACAGGAGGTTCTTGAGGTTAAGGCAATGATTTTAACAAACTTTGGTTCACTTGAAACTATGCAACATGAATCTCAAGGCCAGACAAAAGGAATAAAAAATAAGAATTCCTCTTGGGCTCAGACTCAATAATTAATCTGCCAGTTATGGGGATTATAACATTAATCTGAGCGCATGGTCTGCAAATGACTCTGCTCTTGCATAAGTTGCAACACTAAATCCGACGACAGAACAACTGGAAAGCCTGGCATGTGGGGCTCTGCACACTGAAGGCGGCCTAAAATAGGGAGGCCATTTGTAACCCCATTCCACTACGAGCATGTTTACATCACCCCTAGATAGCCCTGTTACAGAGAAATACTATGGGGTCAGAGTCTGGGGGTGGAAACGGCCCAGCTGCTGGAGCCCTGAGATATGAACGCTTTCCTCAAAGTTTACTGGGGAGATGCAATGATTGTACTATCGTCGCACAGAGTGGAGGGGGGTTTAAAATGCAGGTCTGTAATATTAATAAGCAAACAGAAGTTCTTTAGGTGAGTAAAACATAATTAAAAATATTCACCAGGCCTTTTATGCTTTATTTACTGAATTTAGTATAAACTATTTTCCTACATGCCAATAAAATGGTAAAATAAATAACAATATTGCATTTCTCCGAGATATAAAGGCCAGTTGAGGTGTGTTGAGGGGCTAGGCAGGCAGATGGGTCAAAGTATGTGTTTCCCTCATCTCGGATTTCAGCCACTGGCCTTGCTGTTGGCCAAAGCACAGATACACTATCAGCAGAGGTAAACACACTGCAGGGAACCAGTCAAAACTCCCTTCTGCAGCCCGGAACCAGCTCATAGCAGCCTGAAGTCAGAATCAGTGAGGATTGAACTTTTCCACTGCTTTTTAACTGTGTAACATTTAGCATTGTAGACCCTCTTTGGACATGCTTATTTTTTTATTAAAAAAGAAAAAGAAAAAAAGTCAATGGTAATTTCTTCATTAACTTGAACTTTACTTGAACCTACATCTGCTTTACACAAGGGTAGTTTTGGTTGAATCAGAATCAGAATCAGAATCAGAAAGGATTGTATTGCCAAGAAGGGTTTTACACCAACAAGGAATTTGTCTTGGTCAATAAGGTGCATACATTAAGACAATACACAATGAACGAACAGTGACTATCATATACAATATAACACAATATAGGCCTATAAACAATCAGAGACACAAGTGATAAATTAAAAATAGTCTAAAAATAGAATAAAAACTAAGGTAAAGATACTTAAAAATTGTAAAAATGTACGAATCGGTGATGGGTATGAGTAACCGAGTCAGTGGCTGAAAGTGTACTAACAGATAGCCCACCCTCGCGATCTCGTTTTTTTAAAGGGGTCCGCCATGAAACTATGTTGTACATCTCCAGTAGCCCAATGTTGATTAGAATATGCTTCAAATGTGAGCTGCATACAGGCAACATGCACATCTAGCAAATGTTTTAATTAGGTCACATAAGCCTTGTTATTTCTAACATAGAAACCCCTTGAATGGACATTTCTCTGCTTATGGTGCCAGGGCCCAGGCAGCTGTTGGAGGCCGGAGCTGGCAAAGTGACTGCTGCAACTCTGCACTTTCATTCATTTGACTCTGACTCTGGCCTAATCTGGATTTTGTCCAGAGTTGAAAAGGTCAGCGGGTTGAAATTCCAGGAAAGTCATAACTAACTTGGTTATCCACAAAGATAATCTAACTCATTCACTATCGAATAAAAAATTATATCCACATTCTTAGAGCTTCATATCTATTGTGTACTTTCAGAGTGGCCACACCCATTCACAATCACAAATATGGAAAGTGATTCACTTTGAATCATTTTCTCAATTTGTATTTCCTTCAATATGACTGCACACCTAATGCACTATTTTAATTAATTTATTTTCTTTATTGCCATGAATTTAATAAAACAATATTGCCAAAGCATACAATTCACTAATCATTATCAAAAGTGTTTCGTCATAGTGCTATTGAGTGCAGTCATCAAATCTGCATTAGGCCAACACTTTATAGATAACTGCACATATTCTGACATTGTAACATTGTAATAGGTCTTACCACATTTGCTACATATCAGAATCTGATGAAGCCTACCCGGAGAAAATTAACACAATTGAAATTGATTTTTTATATAATGTAGACTTGATTTATAATAGAATAACTAATGCCGAAATAAAAACTGGGGTATTACATTTGAGACAATATATATAACAAAATGGATTATGAGTGCTACGTCTGTTGAAACTAGGGTAGGCATTAAATTGGCCAATTGTTCAATGGCGTTTGGTGGGACGTTCAGTGCCACGCCAGCCAAACCTGATGCCTTTTAAAAGCCTAACATTACCCTGTTCCACAGGCCACGTCCAGCACGCTCTTGACGCCTTGTTCCTTCAGCAGAGACACAATCCAGCTCTTGTATTCCTGCGTGCGGCTCTGCGTGTCTCCGATGTAGAGCTCCCACACCTTCGCTGCTTTACCGTCGGCATATTGATCCGGAAGACCCTCGGCCGCCACACCAAGAGAGCGAGTCCTAAACACACTGTCCACCCCCGTCATGCTGCTGCCTTCTCCTGCAAGTTTATGAGCGTTTATTTAGCAAAAGGAGGGCTTTTAATATGTACTAAAGGGAGCTACTTGGTCTAAGGGGGTTTCTCTCCACATGCTAGCTCAGATTCCGCTTGTTGTTATTTATATCAGCAACGCAGGGCGACCAACTTCCACCCAATGGCACGCTGCAATGTAATAACGCCTACTTTCTGATTGGATGCAGTGAGGGGAGACGGCACCCAGTTCCGTATTTACGTTAGCAGACGTCGCTGACGTCGGATAAAGGGATTTTGTTAACCCTAAATGAACCTGCCAGGCTAATTTTAACATTGTAGCCTACTGCATTTTACAGTCAATGTCCATGCATAACATATTTTTTTGTTTGTTATAATACATGTTTGGGAGAGTCAAGGTCATGTTTGAGGTTAGAGGTCTTCTGAATATTAGGAAATTATGTGCTGAAGGAAGGTGTTGCCTGTGAGGTGTAGCTCAGGGCACAAACTCATTTCTCAATAAAGTGTGACGTAAAGGTCCTCAAACATTTCATCATCCATGCGTGGACACATTACTTATGCAACATTTGATATTTGTAAAAATTAACAAAACCGTCCCCCCACCAAAACACAGTGAACTCCTCCTGTTGTGATTGGCCGAATAAGTCCACAAGGCAACACATATTTACCTGCAGTGGTGGGGTTATGCGAGTCTCAACTGGTGCCATCCAGGTTGGGTTTGTACCACCCAGTATTATCAACACTGAACGTCCTACAGTAACACTGCTTATTTTGTGTATGATCGTTTAAACAAAGGCCGAATAAGGCCACGTAGGAACCTACCTTTCCAGTTCCACCAATTATACCTAATAACTTAATCACTCGGGGCTTATGCACGCTGGTGTCCACCTCATCTGTTTTTATTACAGGTTTAACTTGGAACACAGTACCTACGTGGACGTGTGTGTGTGTGTGTGTGTGTGTGTGTGTGTGTGTGTGTGTGTGTGTGTGTGTGTGTGTGTGTGTGTGTGTGTGTGTGTGTGTGTGTTGTGCATGGTTATGCCCATTGGCAGATTTATAAAATACATAGTTAGGCAATTGAACATTTGTGTGTTTTGGGAGCTTGTCAAACAAAGAAACAAACAAAGATGTTCTAGCACACTAGCATTTCCACATCCTTAATAAATAATGATATTGTAAGGGATTATGACACTGTCCAATTTATGTAGGTCACTTGCTTGATTTAGTTTTTTTTTGCACACATTTGGCCAACTAAATCACCTGTCCTTAGTTCAACTGAGTGTGGCAGCATTTTATTTGCTGAAGACTAGACTAAAGGCAAATAGGCACAAAACATGATGAAAGTAAAACTGGCAGCAGTAGGCCTACAAGTCTAACATATCATTTACAAGGGACATATCATGATTTTCGAAACCTTTTATAAAAAAAATCACTATCTTCATTACCACACTTATTTATGTTGCTTATGAAGCCATTACAATATACTGTGATCATTTCCGTATAGTTCAGTAAGAATAATTCCAAAGAGATATTGTAGCCCGTTTTTTACCCACAGGCCAGAAGGAGAGGAGAAAGCGTCCAACCAAGAAAATAGGGCCACAGAATCATGACCTAATCTTGGACTGCATGTTTTCTGTGGTGTCTGTGCATTCACAGATGTTTTCTAAATGATTATGCACTGGGATTCCTGCATAACAACAGTCTTATCTGGTGCGCTTATTTTCTAAGGGTGAAAGAGGGAGAGAGATAGAGAGAGAGAGAGAGGAAACAAAACAGATCTACAGAATTTCCCAAGGGCTGAATGAGAAAAAGGCAGGTGCTCAAAGTCTCCCCTTCTGCCTGGCTAGTGGGAGTTTACAACAGGATTTTTCTAGGTCATGTTCGAGTTGATGTTGGTCCAAGTGGCCACAAGGTACCAAGTTACATTATCCAAAGCAACTTACAATAATAGTGTCTGTCAGGCAGTAAGCATTAAGGGACTCCTAAGGACCCTCACAGGACTTGGCCCTCCTTGATCGGGAATCGAACTACGATTTCCCGCACCGAGATCAGTGGTGTGTTACCAAACGAACTGTCCAGCTGTATAAAGGTGCTGGTGCATCTGAATAGAATTAGAATATCAAGGAAAATGTTCATTCAAAAAGTGAAACTCTCATACATTGTAGATGCATTACACAGAGTGAAATACTGTCAGTCCTTTCTTTTGTTTTAATTTGTATGATCACGGATGAGAGCTCATGAAATAATAAATCCGGTATCTCAAAATATTGGATTTGTTAATATTAAAAAAGGATTTATAATACAGAAATGTTGACCTTCTGAAAGTATGTTTATTATAGATTCATTACACATACAGTGAAATAAACTATATTGCAGAAAAAAGGACTTTTCATTGATATTCAAATCTTTTGAGAGGCCCTTGTATAGGAAGACTGTTGCATTTCTGAGTTCTGGAACCATAGGGAGTAGCTACTCTGCTGTAGGTCCCTTTGAAAAGGTAGTTGAGGTTTATTGGTGGTTGGTTGGGCACTTTCTGTACAATACGTCTCAATAGTAGGATCTACTGGCCTCTGTGAGAAACTGCAACAAGAGCAATATACTGTACAGCGCAAGCTAATGCCGTGATACTTTTATGCGTGGGGAAAACTGGGAATAACAAAAATTGCCCTGGAACCTTTTTCGACTATGATCAACCCACCAACCCCTGCACCCTTCAATACACCACCACTAAAGCCATACTTTATGTAAACAAGTTCACTGAGCAATATTTAGTACAATATCTTTAGTAAAATATAACAAGGGGAACTGTTGGGAGGAGGCGGGTCAGAAGAAGCATGTATTGGCACAACGGCATCAGGGTGGCAAGAATGTGAAATAATATTAATATGCAATTAATACATTTCTTATATAATGTTGCACAATGCAGTACTTGAGAAAATACAACTACATTTAAAAACATTGTGAAGGTTTTGTTCCTGAAATCATATTACATGCTCTACATCGGCGCTTAATCTATAACTTGTAAAAGGTATCGGAGAAAGCTGGTTGTAAAAACCTTTTTTCCAAATCAGTGGTACGCTCTCCTCGTGGTACGCTGTACCATACTTTATTTGCATTGAAAATAAATCTGGTGTTAGTACCTATGGTTAGTACACAGCCTAAGCTATGTACACTAGTATGTAAACAAAGTGGCCCACCGTACAGTATCTAGCAACATGCCCGTTTACAGAGCTTAGGCTGTGTTTTAACACAATTTTTTTTCAGCGCAAACACATCATGTGCAGGGGATCTTGAGAGAGTCTCACTGATTTATTTGACAAAAAGTGATTTTGACAACAAGTATTCACCAGATTCGCTGACTCCACCATTAATTATTAGAAGTAACTTGTCAATGGACTGAAACTAATTATGACAGACAGGCTGACAGATTTAATAACCCATCTTGCAGTGCACTGCCCTGGGCAGGTGAGCCACACAGCACTTTGGGGACTGCAGGGGTAACTTAATGTGTGTGTTTTGCAGCTAACAATGAACACAACAGGTGCTCCAGAAAGGCCAGTCCGCCATTGGATGTCAGGCAATCTGTGTTGAGCTCTTCTTTATTTAATTTTCATGTCTTTACCTATTTAAATTGGTGTGAGAAAGACCAGAATGCAAAGCTGCCAAGAAGAGAGTCAAATCTCTGAGAAGTCACAGTCCACCTGGTCACACGATCAGTTCTACTGGCATTTGTCTACTTGTTGTCATAAGATGATCACTGATAAATCATCAGCACTGCATTTATATACAGTGTAATGCTGGTGGAAAACAGTATAAGTATTGTTGTTATACACAATTTTCGTGTTTAGGCTGATAATGCAACAGTCAGAAAACTAAACAAAACGGTCACTTCCAACATGACTCCCATTATTGCAATCATAAATTATATTTAATTAAAAAGTCCCCATGAGGATCCACTAGAAAGAGGCGTTCCCTTTGTGGTAGCAGATTTCGCATATGATATATCTCTAGACTCAGATATTGGAATGCTTACTTAACCATTGTTTTATATAGACTTATAAGTGTAAATTGAATATATTGCATGTGGTTTGTAACACTACAAACTGAAATGTAGTTTCTACCATCCCCCTCACTCTCCCGTGGGGAGAGTAGCCAGCCTGACTACACATTTGAAAGAGGACAATGTTCCTACAGACAGCCTACTGCTGTTCTGGGTCAGCCTGCCCCACCCACGATTATAATATGAATGTATATCTCATACCTGTCTGCCTCCCAACCTGTCTTCCCCTCCTTCCCCCCACCCAGCCTTACCTGTCTACCTGCCTCCTACGATGTCCCTTAAATAGATGACGATTTTAAGGGAACAGGGTCACTCCTTGTAACATACATACGTGTGTTGGAACTGGTGACCACTCCGGAGTCTTCTTGCTATATTGATTGAAAATAAACCTGATGCTATACAACATATCACTGTTTGCTTGATTTTCCCACCACACCTTCAAACTGTTTGTATGTTCTTAAAGGCAGAAGCTGATTTCCAAATAAAGTGACTTTTAAGGACTGACTGCGGAAGCTGCTTATCCCCTTTTCAGCAATATGCTCAAAAGAACAGCAGGTGGCACTCTTAGGACACAATTGACGATGAGAGTTGTTCTTATGCATGATTTCAGATTTTAATCTTCAGGATATGTTACATAATTGACCACAAAACAACATATGAACCCTCCTCCCTCTGTTGCAACACACAAAAGAACATAATAAATCATGCACTTCAAAACTAATATTTTATAAACAGCGGAATGCACATGCACAAAGATTAATGTTTACTCTATAAAGAAAGTCAGTCCTGAAATAGCATGGCACATTTACTCAGGAAATGCACAAAAGGAACTGTTCAAGGGGCTGGCACATTCCCATAGGATTTCTACTTAGTTTTTGTTTTTCTTTGCTCTACTACTCAACTCCTTTTGACTTTTTCCTAAAATTCTAAGTTTCTTTTAGAGCTTTACGTCACAATTGCTTTGCAGATTACTATTATTTTTTCTTATGAAAGTAATGCTATCAAATTGCTATAAAACAGTGACATGGTCAAAAATGGTCAAAAAATTAACTCATAGCTCCACCTGAGACCCATAGATCATGCTGCAATTGCATAATGAGGCTTATATTTATATGTACAATACATACATTTTCCAAGGTATGATTTGAATTGACTTCTAGTCCATTCACTCCAAACATATTTAGACTCTTTAATGCATTACATAGATTCTAGAGCCTCAAATCTGATGAATGTAATTGAGTTGTCATGTTTCCCAAACTTTAAATGCTAAAGGTACCAGTGGAGTGAGTTTGATTGATTTCCATCACTCAACATTGTCCACAGGAACAGGGGATTGATGAATGGAGTTTTGCTCCCTGCGCTTCTGACGCTGAACAACGTAAAACCTAATCCCAACTATGAACAAAACCACAACAACGATCAAGAAAACCCATATCCATACAAAACCACCAGTGTGAGCAGTAGATCCGGTCAGTGTGTCATTCTTTACGGCTGGTCTAACAGAGCCTATGGCAATAGCAGTTGTGGTGAGAACACTTTTACTTTTATCTTTCTTGATGCATTTGATTTGATCTTTAAGTACAAACCCTTCCCAGCAGGAGCACACAAAACTCCCATAGGTGTTTTTACACCGTTGATCACATCCATCCATCGTACATTCATCAATGTCCTCACACAATTTAGAAACTCTAATAAAGCCAACAGGACAGCTGCAATCACTTTCGCTGGCTCCCTCGCATATCGCGGGGCATTTCTCTTTTGCACAGTGCAAAATGCACTGCATGGGTTTCTTGCTGTCCGGGATATATCCTTCGAAACAAGAGCATTCATAACCTCCTTTTACATCTTTGCATATGTGCTCACAAGGGGCAAGTGGGCAGACTTTAGCACTGCTTGGGAAAAACACTGTATTTGATAATTCTTGTGCCTGGCATGCATCTTTGTGTTTGGTTTTGCACAGATATCCATCGGTTTTGTCCGTGCAGAGCCTCTCCATCCATTTTCGGTCGTTTGACAGCGACACACAGCGTGGATGGCAGACTTTGACGCTATCTTTCCAGTTGCCGAAGGAAGGAATAAAGCTGCTTTGCACACTAGCAGAGGTCCACTCATATCCTCTAAGTGGAGCAGAAAGGTTGCTGCAGGCCCCGGCTGGTAAATGCAGTCCAATCCAGAAGTCTCCATACAATTCTTGATTCAAAATGTCAAGGAGATTCTCATCTGTCTTAAGCCGTAGTGTCATTAGTTCTCCATTCCTGTCACGGCATGCTTGCTCAGCACTGTTAAAATCCTCTTTATGCAAATGTACAGTTATGCAGTCGCTGCCAGCACAGAAAGGCCTACAGGTGACTGTCTGCTTAGTGCCAAATCCTGTCTTTACAGGCAGTACAAAGAAAATTGACATGAAAATAGACACTTTCATTACCCTCACTGGCACAAACGCAGTCAGTTGTAGGCAAGCCATGCTGTCGCACAGTAGATCATCTTGTAATGTTGACTGGCCCAAAGTTAGATGGAGAATTTAGAGCCTGGGGCTAGCTACTCCGGAAGGGACACTCCTCAGGACAATGACAACGTAAAAGACAGGAAGGAAATGAGATAAAAAAACACTGCTTTCATTAACCTTGGGGGAAAAAATGCAGTCCAGAGTTTTTCCAATGTTAGTGAAGGCAGTGGTCATCAGACTATAAAGAAAGGAGCTAAAATTATATTCCTATTTTAGAACAAACTATCAGCTTAGAGTTTGTCTCGCATCATCAAATAGCATATGTTTGATTTGATCAGGTCATATTTACAATAGCAAGTAGAAGATGTTTAATGGCTTTGTGCAAAAATACATTCCTGTGGCACTGGTGAAAAGTTAAGTATGTGTGTTCAAGCACTGCATTTTGATAAAATGTTGAGGTACTTGTTGCACGATATGTTAAGGTTAACAGGCAAGGGTATGTACATTATTCAAGCGTGTCTGAGTTTAAAAAAAGCTGAACACGTGGTCAGGTATAACAAAACTAATTACAACTTATGGTAACATTGAAATGCTCACTTTCAACACTTCATCCTGGTACAACGGTAAGGTCAATGCAAAACATTCTTGAATTATCTGGCACCCAGTCTACCTCATTATATACAGCCCCTAACACTTTCAGAACAGCTCTTTAGCATCTACAACAGCTACACATATCTATACTTTGCTACATCTTTCTAAATTCACACTATTGTGTATTTCAAACATTTCTTTGAACCACTTTCTATATATATATACGTTGTGCTATAACTGTTGAGCCACATCCAAAGCATATCTCCAAAAATACAACTATTATTTTTTTCTTCTGATTTGTCATTTGATGTGACACAACCTCCGGAAAGAACATAATTTACATAAATTAACATATACAACGGCAGTCTCCGTCATTGTGAGGTCATAGGTCATCAGTCAAGATGGACTCGTATAGTTTCTCTAAACGCGGGTCCAGACCTGAGGACACCCAGCAGTAGCCGTCTGTGGTGGTGTTTTTCTTGGCCTCTTTCTTGGTGCGACTGCATCGGAAAATGGCAATAGCCAGAGTCACTGCGACCAAAAGCAGCAGTGGGATGACTGAACCCAGCACGCAGATGATCACCCTGGAGTTAACTGTCTTGGCGTAGCTCGTCACCAGGGACGTGTTGCTATGCCGGTCTCCCTGGGTTACGTTGACCAGGTGGGGAAGGGGTGCGTCTGTGTGAGGGGGTTGGTGTTGGAGCTCCACTGTGGTTATGGTTAAAGACTCTGTGAAGTTTTCTTGTGTTTTCTCCTCAACTGGGTCGTCCGATGGAACAGCTGATGTCACTGTCATATCTGGAGTACAGGCCGATCCATCCATCTCCATGTGAAAGCCTTGTGGGCACGTGCACAGGAAGCCGCCTACGGTATTGATGCATTCGAACTGACAGCGTCCACTAGTGCATTCGTCAATGTCCACACACGAGTGGCCGTCCTCTGATAAAGCGAAGCCCTCGTTGCAGTGACAGGAGAAGGACCCCATACTGTTGACACAGAGGTGCTCACATGTGGATTGCTCACATTCGTCCATATCGCTGCACTTACCGTGGACCATTTTGTATCCGTCTTTACACACACATTTAAAACTGCCTTGAGTGTTGACACACAACTCAGGATGCTCACAGGCTCGCTGTAGCTGGCACTCGTCAATGTCAGAGCAGTCGCGTTGGTTCGCGTCCAGTTCAAAGCCCTCCGGACATTTGCAGGAATATCCGGACTCCCCCATAACGCACTGATGCTCACAGGTGTCAACACCGCACACATCCTTTATCCTGCAAGTGAATCCATTCCTATTCAGCTCGTAACCTTCCTTGCAAAGGCATCCAACCTCGGCTGTGTCTAGTTGACGGCACGTGTGTTCACATCCACCGTTGTTGACCGTGCAGTCTTGCTTCTCTGCTTTGCAAAACGGACCGGGCACGTTCCAGCTGTAGTCGTCGTCCCTCCCCATGCAAACGGAGTAGTGAGACTGTCGGTCGCTGCATAAGATCTCGGCGTACGTTCCCATGGGAAACGATTGCATTTCACTTCTCTCTGGCTCCTCGGAGTAGGGCGCTGTGTAGGTTATTTCTCCAGGCCCCAACAGAGCCAAGGGTTTGCACATGCCCTTAAAATAAAACTTACACACATAAAGAGCAGGGTTTCTGGAGCAAGATCCGGCAGTCCATTTTAGTTGGTTGGGACCCACTAGAGTGTGTTGAACCCTCACGCATCTCTCCTCTGTACAGGTGGTGACAGGTTCTTTCTCCCAGTTGGCGTATTGGGAATCCGCCTCCCCGGAAACCCACTTGAACCCTCGGAGACTCTTGTCAGCCGACACACAGTCCCCGCTGTGTAGCTTTAAAGCAATCCAAAACTTGAGTGCCCTGTCCTGACGTTGTCTCTGGATCCGCGAGAGGAGCGAGCGCAGCACATCCTCCTCTTCTCGGTCTCTGACGGTCATCAGATAGCCTCCATTGTTTTCACAGCTCTTACTGGCTTTGTCGAAGCTCAATCTGTCCATATGTAAGGTGAAGCAAGTGTTTGAGGTGCACATGGTCTCATGCTCAGCTCCAGATAGGCCTTCAAAGCTGTCGATGAGCAGCAGGAGAAGAAGAGTCAGCATTATTGCCATGGAGATAAAAAAAAAAATCAGCTGATATCAAATGGTCCCAGGGAGTTTCTGCGTTGAAATGTCACTTATGTGTGGTTGTCCATTCGTAGCCAAAAAACAAGTGGAGCCGGTCTGAAAGCAACATGCGTGATCCCGTATCCTGTTTGGGACCCAAACTAAAGACGGAAACCATGTTAAGCAGCAGCAGTTATGGGTTCTTTCTTACTCCCCTGCTGACCAGTTCCGTTTTGACATAGAAAACAATGGCAAAGGCCCACAGTGTTTTGACTGCTTCTCCAGATGTCTCCGGCCCCAGTAGGCTACAGACTTTTAAGCTGACTCCCTTGATTGTGCTGCCTCACAATACGTGAGCACGCAGGGGTCGGAGTCACAGAGGCACTTTGACATTACAAATGGTCGGTGTGGATGGATGCACAATAGCTGCTGCGGGCGGGTAAAAGCTGTAACCTTTGCCTCCCTGCCGCCACAGTGGCTACAGTCGACCAACATTTCATAATTTCTAGTTGTAAAGTTAATATCGCAGCCATCCATCATGTGTCCAACATTGTTTATTAACTTATTTGTCATACTAACTGAATAAAAGTGTGTCATCGTTAAATAATACGTTTTATTTAGGGTATGACTACTGATATGTCTGATTCACAGTTGATATAAAATTGGTATGAATTGTGGTACAAGACCTGCCTTGTGGCAATTCTGAAAGAGGATTTTCTATTTATGACTACACAAAAGAAAGTAAAACAAAAAACAAACAAAAAACAAAACACAGGCATCATTCAAAACAATCCATTTAAGGTAGCCTATCGTCTATACATAATTGTATACAGCATATTTACCTTCAATTTATTCAAAAGAAAAATGCTTTGGCATGGCTTTTTGTACTTGTGTATTTTCCTTGGGAGGTCTCATTGGAGGACTTTTGCCTTTCAGACTATTACTGACCATGAAAGGAAAATAACTGATTAACACTGATTTGTTGTAAAGTAGATTTAGGCACACTTGTGTATCACCTGTATGTGTTTTTAGTAGCCTAGATGCACTGTTTTGGAGTGCCAAGGACATTCATGTGAATCCAGACAACATTTCCTGTATTTGTTTAAACACAGGAAGTGCCCCAACTACAATCACAGGAAATGGAGTAAGACGCACCTCCACCCAATGCACTCCCACAGGCCGTTAAAGAGAGGCCACTTAAAGAAATCCCTATAGACAGATTCTTCCATTTCTGTCTAACATCATGTTGCTTTCTGTATAAACCTTTAGGAACTTTCAAACTCACTCATATCATTCCACTGCCATCACAATCTAACCGGAGCCAGGACAAATAGCAGCAATAAACCACTATTTGATGAAAAACCAAATCATTTGGTTTAGATATTCATGTTCCCCAGAGGATGATCCAAAGTTACATTGTTCATCCCCTGAAAATGCCAGAAGCAGTTTCATTTTGTTTTCCTCTTACTGAAATATATTGACAACTGTAAGATGGATTGGTATGAAACCTCTTCTGTATTAATGTGCATTCATGTCCCCTTGCCTAGATGATTAATCAGAATAACTTTCACGATTCTCCTCATATTTTACATGTTGTATATGTATATGTTTTTTTATATCCAGTGCCACCAGCAATTTGTTTTTTTTTGTTGCTAATGTGCTAATGCTTCATATCAGCATGTTAGCATACTGACTTTAGGATTTAGCTCACAGTTTTGTTAGTGTGGCTATACACTCTTGTCAAGTCAACAGCAACCACATCTCAGGGCTTATGGCTTGGATTCCTATTTGCAATACTTCCAGTTTGGTCAGCTGTTCAAGGAAACAATTACAACATGATTACAGGTTGTCAGCCAGACAGTTTTTATAGTAGGCCTTTCTCATGTTTGCTGCAGCCTGCACTAGCAACTAATAGTGGTTGATTGGCAAGGAGGGAAGTGGGACATTTGGGAAATGTACCTTAATATACGGTATAGGTATATTAGAGGCCACCTAAAGATATCCCTATAGACGTATTCTTCAATTTCTATCTGACATGGTGTTGCTATCTCCATAAAACTTTGCATGTCCACTGGGCCTGTTTCAAATATCATTCCAATGCCATCACAATCTAACCGGAGCCACAACAAATAGCAGCAATACACAACTATTTGATAAATAACCATGTCATTTGGTTTAGAAATTCATGTTCCCCAGAGGATCATTCAAAGTTACGTTGTTCATCTTCTGATTCTTCCTCTAATGCCAGCAGCAGTTTGATATGTTTTACTTTAACTGAAATATATTGACAGCTGTTTTTTGGATTGCTAAGAAACCTCTTCTGTGTTCATGTCCATTCATGTCCCCTTGCCTAGATGATGAATCTTTTTTTTAGTAATAAGAATCTAAGTGTCATAAATTCAGAAAATGTGTGACATTGATTTGCAGAGAAAATTAGCCCACACAGACTACTTAAGTATGAGGTCCTGGTTATTGTGCTGCATGTTTATGTTAACAATAACTACATGATTACAGGTTGTCAGCCAGCCAAGATGTATGTCTGTGTGGAAAGTTTGAGAATTCTAACATAACCAAGTCATTTTAGATAAACCAAAAACTTAACCATAGGCACCTAGCAAAACAGCCGTAAGAGAGTCCCTCTAGTTGCAAGGCATTTTTATTTCCTAATAAATCCAGCTGAAAGTACCTACAGGCTGTAGTTTGTTAAGTGCTGTAGGCTACAGCACTTAACACACTATCTCCACTAGGGTTAAGTGAGAAAAGATGAATCTTGAACTCATTAAAAGAGAAGATAATTCCTGTCATTCGTAAGTGATAACAGTTCAAAAGTTTAACCAGTATTTACATACTGTACCATGAACACATGTAAGAATTGCACAGCCAAGAACATGCTTGCAGGCTTCTTTCAGCTCATTATAGTTGAATCATCAGAATCCATCATCTCTTAGTCTCATGAGATATTGTCCTATACAGTAGAAATCAGTCATATTACAAGCAGGGGGATATAAGGCAGACCCATGCAGGCAAAATGTGGCCAATGAAGGTAAGAGCACCTGCACCTGACCCACATTGTAATTACTCAGCCTGTTATGGCGCTCTGAATCACACTGCAAGCCAACAGTCAGTCACACTGACTGTTGGCTTAGTTATTAAAGTGATACAAGACGTTGCAATTCTTGAGAAATTAAGCTTTTTGGCATTTAAAGATCTGAATATTTTAATTGTTGTTGTCTCTTTGTAAGCTTGTTGTGTATTCTCATTGTATATTGTGTATCTGTAATTGACTCGACATCATTGTAAAAGAGGGTAACCCTCAATTGATCTTTCGAGAATAAATAAAGGAAAATGAAAATGAATGAAATAATTCCATTGGGGACATTACGTAATGGGTCAAAGAAAAGAGCAAAATGGTACCCCGAACTTTGATATGCTTGGTGATAAACGTCATGCTCTATAACAGTAGGGCATGATGCATGATAGTGCCTATTTGTTTACACAGGAGCAAGTGAAAGAGATATAGCCTACACCCAGAGGCTATGCTGACCTATTTCTCCCACTCAGAGTTTCATTCTCACTTTATCGTCAAATACCATTCCTGATTCACATCATACAGCACATTTCCCAATAGTAAATTTTGATTACAAATGTATAATTGTATTGAAAATGAAAACTATTGAGAGGATTTCAATAAAGCTTGTCATAAAGCCAAGAGGCTTTTAAAACATTACAGGCAGTCATGATCTCAAACAGACAGCGGTCTTGCTTAACTTTAGAGCGTTAATGATTATGCTTTATGGCTTTTTGCCTTCAGTTTTGCTTTACATACACACATACACAGATACGATTATGAATGTAATGGAAGATTATTATTATTATTATTATTATACAGATTTTCTTTGAAGAATGATGCAGCATTCACAAATAACCATTATTTGTTCTTTCTTCTGTACCGATGAGTGCAGATAATCAATCACAGTATCAAGGGTTTGTGGGAATATAAACTGACCAAAATTGAATCGCAAAACCTTCTGATAATACTGACAGATAAATTGCTCTCTCATGCTTTATACTGCAGTGAGTGACGGAAGTGTGTCTTGACTAATCATTGACAACCACATCAGTTCTCTGGAGATAGACTGTTAACCTAGAACAGACACATCAAAAACCCAGAAATAAAAAGCAGGTAATGTTTGTTTCAGACTGTAAATCTGAACATTTGCTGTTCGTCAAACAGGATCCAAGAGCAAGGATGGATTAGACAGAGGAATATAACCACAGGCGAGTTCTGTTCTGAGCGGTGTACATATCTTGAAACTGAAGATCACCTTGTAAAAACGTGGGTAGCCTCAGGTGTTTACAGGCAGCATATAAGTGACACAGCCTCACCGCTCTCACCTGCAGATCCACCCACCACTTGTCTTGTGAGCTGTTGAGGTAAGGTCTACACAAGAGGAACAACATTTTATACTAGTTGATTCAGAGTTCACCATTTATCAGCTTGCTACATATTGTTTTATATAGGTTTATTTTTGCTTCAGGAAGCCAGACAGCTCATATTGACCTGTTATATTTTACATTAAGAGACGGCAGACTGTGTATTGTTTGCATGGGTGTGTGTGTGTGTGTGTGTGTGTGTGTTTAGGAGGGCAGTGGTATACAGGTCAAATATTAATAAAATGAATTGATAAATGAACATTATTAGTAATTCAATTGACATTTTGAATTCAATTTGAATTATTTCCTGCTGACGTTATATTTTATTTTTTTAATTAATATTCAGGGTACTTTCTATCACCTTATTACTACTCATGTATTATGATGCTGTTTTGGCAGCATGTGATGGACCTAAACCTTAATGTAACTTTATGTTGGCTTTTCCTTTCTTTTTCTTTCTGTAACTCTAAAACGAGTGAGCAAAGTTATTGTAAAAAGGTTCTGGATCTCATATTTTAACAGAGCCCAAACACTGCAGCAATGCCTCCTCCCGGTGTATGTCTGAACATCATTGCGGCTCGTAACAAGCAAGATGGTTTTGGGACCACCACCAACCCTGAGAAGTTCCTCAACCAAGACTACCAGCAGCTGAAAGAGTACTGCGTTGCCCGAGGTGTAAGGTATTTGGACGACATGTTCCCCCCAGACAGAAGATCCATTGGCGAAGGTGTGCTAAGTCCTTCTGACCTGGGCCGTGTGGTGTGGCTGAGGCCAGCGGTAAGTGTTTGAGTGTTTTGGAGTGAACTTGAGAGTCAAACTAAATGTTTGTGTGTCAAGCATATACTGTATATATATATATATATATATATATATATATATATATATATAGGTATGAACAATGCTGAAAACTAAGAATGCTTTCAAAAATGGAAGTTTCAATAGTTTATTTTCATAAATTAACAAAATGCAGTGAATGAACAGATGAGAAATCTAAATCCAGCAGTGCCATCAGCTCAGAACTGGCAGAAACCAGTTGGACCCACCCAGGTGCATCCATCTACTGTTTTCAGCATTGAGGACACCATTAATCCTGACCAAATCTTCAACTTAATTTGCAGAAATTTGCAAGGAACCTCTACCATCCTCCACTGTTGCCTGCAGACACCCATTATTGAAACTTTCTCCAGCCCTTCATCGAACAACCTGCCTTCTGCTACAGTCAAATATTTCAAATGTTGACTCATCAGTCCAGAGCACCTTCTGCCATTTTTCTTGACCACATACAGTTCCCATGTTGTTGTGCATAGTTGAGTTGCTTGACCTTGTTTTCATGTCTGAGGTATTGATTTATTGGCTGCAACCCTCCATGAGAACCACTTTTGGCCAATCTTGTCCAGACAATAGATGGGGGTACCTTTCTTGAACCCACTGGTTTCTGCCAGTTCTGAGCTGATGGCACTGCAGGACATCTTCCGATTTCAAATGGAAACAAGCTTGATCTGTTTTTCATCTGATGCAATAAGTTTCCTTGGCCGACCACTGCGTCTACGATCCTCAAAGTTGCCTGTTTCTTTGAGATTAGTCAAAAAAAGCAGAACATCTTGAGACCCCAGTCTTTTTTGAAATCTTTGGCTGGGAGACATCTTGCTTATCCAGTATAAATAACTTGTTCCCCCACTTGTGATTTTTTTTTTAATTTATAAAAATAAACAATTATTAATTACATTTCTAAAAGCATTCTTAGTCATTTTTTCACACCTGCCTAAAACTTTTCCACAGTACTGTATATATATACATAATATATATATACAGCATAAACTGTATATACCGTACTCTAGAGATCTCCACGAGTAAAAAGCTTTAAAAAAAACTTCCGTCCATACAGTATAGTCATTTCAGTAAGTTTTCCTCACTGTATGATCTAATTGGCTTTTAAGTTATCTGAATGTTTATACTCTTTGTTGTTGTTTTTACTTTGCATTGCTTTCTTTAACTCAACGTCATTGGAAATGAGGGTCACCCCTCAATGATCTCTCCAGTATGAATAAAAGTTTAATGAAGATCCACTCTTTTAAATCATTTCAACATGACCAACAGCCCAGACTGAAATTTGCATGTTATCCCTTCATTTAACCCCTCCTCTCACCCTCGGCCAACTAGATGTAGGTCTGGTGTCTGGCTATGTAATGCATGTGACAGCACAAGTGCAAACATGTTGACTGACTGAACGCTGTAGACTCAGGCTGTACTTACAGTATTTGAATAAAATAGGGTCCATAAATTAAAACCAATTCTCCATACAACATTTTCAATTGTGCATGCATAGGGACCATACTATTTTTTGATAAATGTATTACTATTTTATTTGTATTTATTTATTTGTTCTTCTGACTTATTCACATCACCTCTGTTTCAGAAAATCGCTCCTAATCCAACCTTTGTACTGGACGGGGTCTCCAGGTTTGACTTTGGTCAAGGAATACTGGGTGGGGAAATTAATTATATTATTATTTATAAAAATGTACCGTTGTCTTTTACTGTTTATCTTTCTGACAATTCGATGTTACACACAGGAAACTGCTGGTTTCTGGCGTCTATCGGAGCCTTGACATTCCAGAGTCAAATCCTTGGGCAAGTTGTCCCTCTTGAGCAAACATTTAATGAGAACTACTGCGGACTGTTCCACTTCAAGGTAAATATCTCTGGCTCAACTAGTTAGTGGTATTTCCTTTGAGTACTTTTTGAGTCAGACTGTGAAGCAACTCTGTCTGACTGTCTGCCTGCTTGTCTGTCTGTCTGTCTGTCTGTCTGTAACTTATTGTGGTTGTATCTCGGGTCTCTCTTAAAAATGAGATTACTCGATGAGATTACTTGTAAAAATAAATGTTAAATAAATAAGAAATGTAATGTAGTCATTACTTTTGAACAAATTTGGATTTCACTAAAAAATGATATCAAGTTGAGATTGCTGACAACAAGGTTCAAGGGTTGCTTTCAGATTGACAGGTTTGTAAAGGCGTTCACGTCAAGAGGACAATGTTTTTATGTTCTGGAGAGCACAGAGATAAAACAATCAAACGTTCAACATTTCATTTTTTTTTGGAAGAGGTGAAATTCCTGATTCATTGTAAATAACAGTGTGAAAATAATTTTTTTTGCCCACGTAGTAATAATTTCTGACTACATATTGACACAAATTGACAAAAACAAAATACATCAAACTATATTCCCTTGTTTTTAAAACTTTCAGTTCTGGAGATTTGGAAAATGGGTGGATGTCATCATTGATGACAAGCTTCCGACAATCAATGGGAGTCTTATCTTCGTCCAATCCAAAGACGTGAATGAGTTCTGGCCTGCTCTGCTGGAGAAAGCCTATGCCAAGTATGGAAATAAAGTACATTGTTTCACAGACATTATTGCCATTTCTTTGGATGAGGATTACATTCTGTTTTGGAGATTTTCCTACAAAAATAATATCCCATCCACTTGTGTCAGGGTGTGTGGCTCCTATACTGACATGACTTCTGGAACTCCTTCGGAGGCTATGATGGACTTCACTGGAGGTGTTCACGTCGCTATCAATCTGAAAGACCCTCCTCAAAACCTGTGGGAGCTGATGTGTAGAGCTGGAGAATCCAAGTCATTGATGGGCTGTGGTACACAACAGGGGGTAAGTACAAATACACTACACAAAACCAGCACTGGCAGCACTTTCCCAATCAAACTCTTGGCAAGAGGGGGCAAGAGTGAATTTCCCAAATTTGTGAAAATTGCATTATTAAATACACATGATTTATAGGTTGCAATCACACACTGTTATCAAGTCTCGTTTGGATAAGTCCTCCCAAAACCAATTTTTTTTAAATTCGATTTTTTCTTTGGCTTGTAGGAGACCCCTGAAAACACTGTAATGCAGAATGGATTGGTCCAGGGCCATGCATACACTGTCACGGGTGTCAAAGAGGTAAAGCATTGCAAGTTATCTTTGGAATTATTCTATGGCATTTTTACTTTTTATTACACCTAACCATGTCACTGTCTCTGATTGCTGGTCAGATGATGAGCCGAGGGACACCTGTAAAAGTGGTGCGCTTGCTGAACCCATGGGGCAAAGGAGAATGGGTCGGAGACTGGAGTGATCGGTAAGGACGACTTCCATTCTGTGACTGTATCAAGAAGAAATGGCTCTGGTTTCTGGTCGCAGAAACACTGAAATGATCCATTATTATTCCAAAAGTGAAGATGTGTATATTCTCACACAAAAACCTTATTAAGAATGTGTTTTCTTTGCTTTTCACTTCTATTTTTATTTGAAAGCCAAGAGGTTGTAAACAGTGGGGTTAATTTTGCTTTATCAATATAATCACTTATTATCACCCCATCAGTGGTTTGTTGTATAGCTACTTTACCTACCGTACACTATTACGTGAAAGGATTACGAGGTAATGCGGAGGCGGGGGTTGGGAAACCTGTCAACACTGTCATCTCTGCTTATTCTAAACTGGTTTTGTCAGCTGGTATTAGGGGGATACTTTTCTTTCATGTCAAGCCTGAGGGAAGCTTAAAAGTCTTACAGAAAAAACCCATAGAAAATACCACCAGAAATGTATTTGCATATAAGTTGAGCAGAAAGTTGAGAGGCCCTTGTCTGTCAGCCTTTGGGAAAGGGTTTAAACCTGCCCCTGCATGCTGGAAATGACAGAGAATCAAAGGCTACTGATATAACTCCTCTAACTAAAAAAAGTGTCTTAAAGGTCATCTCTGTGGAAAACCGTGAGTGCTCAGGATCGTGAAGTTTGCCTTGCAGTGGCTGATGATGGAGAGTTTTGGTAAGCAAATGTTGTAATAATAAATTCATTAATAAATGTGGGAAACTTTTTTTAAAGCATCATGTTCTGTCCCACTCAGTCCTTCACAGCAACAACATCAACTACTAAAAACATTGGCTATTTAGTGCTTTTACAAGTGTGATTAAAACGCAATATTTCTACATTAAATATACTAACTTGACGGAGGTCGTGGTGAGAATATATTTATGATTTCCGAGTTATGCATGGTGAAAATCAGTAGACAAGAAAAACGACAGTTGTCTTTTTGAGTATAGGATTGGAAACATAATTTCAGACACAAAGCACCTTGTGGAACTGGATTGCTTGGCCCGTCCTCACAAACCCACTTATTCACAAATAGACAGAGGGGCGCTCTCAGTCTTCTAGTTGCTTTTCTTTGCAATAAAAAAAAGAACAAAGAGTTAGATATACATATGTTGTATTTATGAATATAAAATGATACCTCGACTGGTGCAGAACAACTTTTTAATTATAAATCTTGAACTTTAATTCTCAAGGTAATGGTTTTACATCCAGAAGAATAAACATAATATTTGTTGTCCACAGGATGACCTTGGAGGACTTCTGTAGGTGCTACTCAGATCTTGACATCTGCTGCCTGTGTCCAGGATTCCTTGATGGAAGCTCTTCTTGCAATTGGAATACCTCCTCCTATGAGGGCAGATGGGTTGCAGGAACCACTGCTGGAGGATGCATGAACAACCGAGGTACCTCCAGGAACACCAACACAAACCTAATGAGACCATATGTCATGTGTCATACCACAGAAGCCAATCTTCTCGATAACACTCAAAGTGGTCTTGTCAGCATAAACCACTTTTAGGCAGATTGGCACTGAAACAGATACAAATCCACTTCCCCATATACAGTATATTTTCCTAGGATGTGACTAATCAAACATTCAGGGCAAAATGCAAACGGAATCTTCAAAAGCAGCAGGGCAGCATCTTTCATATGTAAACCACAAAAAATAAACAGCTTAATCTAGATCTCAAAAATGCAGCAACACCACTGACAAAAGTTCCAACTGGGCAAATCATTCTATATTTACTTGAATGCAGGAAAAACGTGGTCACAAGCAACATACTTCAAGTAAAACATTCTGACAAATTTTCACTTCCAGTGTAGACAGGAAGTTACAAAATACAATATTCTGGTAGAGCACATCCGCATTCCTGGGAAAGTTGATCTATTGTCATAGATAAATATATTACTATAAGCTGTGATACTGTTCATTCAGTAAAAGATTAATTGACAAATATTTATGAGTTGGACTGTAGCCTTGCTTTCGATCTTATTTTTTAGTTAATCAATAACACACAATGATTTTAATGTCCATGATGAATCAATCAAATCACTCATTTGCTCCCTTTGTCTCCTAGATAGTTTCTGGACTAATCCACAGTTCCGGGTCAAGATTGGTGGTGAATGTTCACAGAAAGATGGCCAGAAAAACATGCTGGTGTCTCTCATGCAAAAGCCTGACAAAAGGAATAGACGCCTGGTCCAAAATCTCCACATTGGATTCTCTATATTTGAGGTAAATAATCGCCTCTATTCTTTCTGTCATGAGGACTGTTGGGGATGGAATAGCTGACGTTGCCTGATTCAATTAAAACAATACTCTTGCAATAGATCAATCATTTTTAACATTCTGTGCCATCGTATCAAAGAAACTCTAAAACAATATACGTGTACGCATTCTAAGACGGGGAACACTGGGGAAAACGTTTGCACACAAAATAGCTTGTAATTTATTTGACTTCAAATAAAAACCCACACACATTTGAGACATGTGCATTTGTCTGCACGAACGATAGTGACAAATCACATTTCCTATTTCAAAATAAAAGCCACCTTGTTATTAGCCAGTTGAATGCCATTAATGTGAAGCAGCATTCAGTGTACATTAGCAGAAATGTGATATGGCTGTAGGAGAGTGAACAGTAAACAATGAGACTGATACCAATGAAATTTAAAATTGTGTTGCCTTGAAGACATTTTGACTGTAACATTTACTTATCTACTGCCTACTTGTTGCTGCTCCATTGGTGTAGCTATCATTGTAAATCCAAACAGTTATAGACAAGTATGCAAAGCCAGATCCAATGATGGGGAATGACCCCGATTTGTGAATGGCACAAAGTGGAGGTTTTACTAGTATAATGTTACGAGTCTGCAATAACCTCAGGTTTTTAAGGGTCCGTCTTCTAACAGGGTGAAAAGAAGATTGCATAGTCAACACAGTAAATGGAAGGACCAAAGTCAATGTCCATGAAACCGGTTTGTAGGTCCGTTTCACAACAGTTGATTATCAAGGCAGGTGACTCAGAGCATGCTCGGCGTTTAAAGTGACTGCATAACTGTATGTTAAAATAGTGCATTAAACTAATTGACAATGTTGTGACACATTAATTGAAATAATTGCTTTCTGTTCAACATGAACTCATCATCCACGGATTTCCCTCAAGGTGACCGGACAAGTAAGAAACGATCCTTATTCACAATAAACATTCTCCACCCACATTGGTAAACAGCTCCGATAAACACATAAACTGCAGATAACTCCAATATCTATTTGGCATTGCAGGACAAGGAACAGATGGGGAAGTTCCCAGCCTCTTTTTTCAGCAGCCACCCGATTGTTGCCCAAACTAAGACCTACATGAATGGCCGTGAGGTGATGGAGTTTACAATGCTGAAGCCCGGTGAATATCTGATTGTGCCATCCACCTTCAATGCCAATGAGACGGCCTCCTTCATCCTGACCATCCACTCCAAATCAGAGACCAGTGGCTAGTATGTCTCCCTGTTGGTGTTACATCAAATGATGCAGAGTCAACGAAAAATATTTTTTTTAATGGCATAGGGGAGAACGGGGTAATTTGTCACACGGGTTGGTTGTCACAATCGTTATATCTCGGAACCAGAAGGCGCTGTCTGTGAAATTTTGGTATGTAAATATCCAGAATTGGGATCAGAGGTCACCTACATAGTCTTCCTTGGAGTTAGACTGCTGAATTTGACGTGAGACGACTGTTTGTGTTTTTCATGTCAAATTGAAAATATTTAGCTCCTCAGTATTTTTCTTCTAGGCTTTTACACAATGGGTTTATAACAAAACACTTGTTACCCATACAAAGTGTGAAGGGTAAACTATAGTTTAGATTGTGGCTAGCAAGCTAATTAGTTGTCAGATGGTTGTTGGCCTTGATGCTAGCAAGAAATTCAAGTTGGGGTTGGTCGTCACATTTTTTGGGGGGTTGGTTGTCACATGTTACCTCAAGGCTGCAGCCAGAAAAGGAACCCAATAACGAAAGAAATTGTCAAGCTGTATCCTCACTGACACCCCAGAGAAGGAAAGAATAGAGCAGGAAAAGGCAGCTAGCATGCAAAAGAAAAAAGGGCAACAAAATCAAAACAACCCAGTGCATCCCAAACTAGACCAGCTGCCAAGGCTACAGTAAGTTATGTAGGCCTATTTGTCAACTTGACAATGCAATTAAACTTTCAAATGTAGTTCTACTTTCTTGTCTTCTTTTTAAGATTATTCCCATTAAGATAACATTGTGACAAACAACCCCATAGTGTTTGACAACCGACCCCTTGATGGGGTTGGTTGTCACAATGTGTAAGGGTGTCTTTGATGATTAATTTCTTCTTTATTACAATAAGATAGAAAAAGTGAGGGGTACACATTTCAAGCCAACACCTCAAGCTTCAATTTAATGTAATAATGACTATTGAAAGATGTTTAGGTGATGTGCAATTCTCACTAGAGTAAAAAGTGTGCCTACTTACCCCGTTCTCCCCTACTGTATGTCACACATTATTTGTTTAAAACAAAACAAAAAACTAATCACATGTCTAATAGGTCTTGGGTCTTTTCCCCACAGTGAGAGCTCATCCAACCATAAACATGAGCAAAAAGAAAAAAAGGTTTGCAAGATTAAATAATATAACAATATTTCTTAAATGGCTTATCTTTCATTACACGCTACGTAAAATGGGTTTTGCCAGTAACATTTCAAATTCGATGAAATTACCAAAATTCTCTGCAACTTTCTCTTCTTCTTTTATTTCCCAGCTCCAAAAGATCCCAAGTATACAGGAGGACCAAAACAAGAAAAGACTTTTCCGCCAATACTCTGACAAGGTAATATTTGTCTCACTCACTCACACGTGTCTCGCCGACTCGCATACTAGTAACAATTGGGTTTCATTGGGATTTGGACAGGGGCTGGGCAATCTCTTTTTAACTACCAATTAGCAGTACATAGTTTAAACTTCAATATTTCCTAATTAAAAATAGTTCAGATTACTATGTATGACGTGGATGTGGTTCATCGCGAAATACCAACAGATTTAGGGAGATTTCGAGCATTTCTTTAGCTCATTGCTTTTGTTTGACTGTACTTTTTGGTTCTTTCTTATCATCCAGCTGTTTTTATTGAGAAAAAAAAACATGTTAGACCGACCACACACTACCTGCCCAGCACCAAATGACAGATAGTCGTTGTTAGCACCTACTGTGGATTGTTAATTTGGTGCCATGCCACAAATTCGACGATCCAATATTCCGACAGCTCAATAGTTCGCCATATTTCCACAAAGTTAAGTTAGTTTTAAGTTGGATATTCCACAGACATTAATCAGCTACTAAATTGTTTTGTGTAAACTAGAAAGTTTTTAATGATGTCTCTAAATCAGTTTGCCGGTTACCTGTGAGGGCCGGTGGGTGTGCTAACCGTCCTGGTGCCTACTGCGGGTGAAACTAAGTCAGAAGACGTCGCTGATGAGTAGAATATCCAACTTAAAACTAACTTCACCGCAGTGGAAATAGGTCTGACTATTGAGCTGTGGGAGTAGTGGGCCATTGGATTTATGGGTTGTCCCCGCTGTTTTGCTACCATGTTAGCCAAATCCCCTTTAGGCCATATAATGTCATAGGCTTGTGATATTCCGCTTGTTGAGGAGTTTTACAGATGTAGTCTTCAATGATTCCATTTCCTAGCATAAAAGACATACATAGCAATAATAGCAAACAACAAGTTGACCAAGCAGTCTTTGCAAGCTGGCTGAACGGTCCATAAATCTTATTTTAATTTCATTTTCAGTATGAAGAAGTGGATGCTGAGCAGCTCCAGAATCTTCTAAATGACCAAATCCTGACAGGTTTGGACAGCAAAGAAAATCTAAACACGCTTGACAAAATACACATCACAATACACTGTTGTTATCCTGTCTAAATCTCATACGCTACTGATTATTCTTTCTAACATGTTTTTTAGGAGACTTGAAATCTGGAGGCTTCAGCCTTGATGCCTGTCGCAGCATGGTTGCTCTGATGGATGTATCCTGATACATGTGACATTCAATATGATTTGGTACAATCTGGACACTGTAAATAATACATTCACCCATTTGGTTTCACTTTCCTCTACTCAAAAAGCTTTAATGTTAGAAGAAAATCTCTCACAAAGAATGTAGTTACATGAAACTATAAGTAACAGTGAAAACGATAGTTACGTATGTAACTACGGTTCTATGAGTTCCGGATGACCGCCAGAGGCGGTGCTTATAGCACTGGATGTTCCATCGCGCGCATGCGCAGGTCGAGATCTTTATACCAACAAAGTCACCTGTGACACCTGGGTGACTCCGGGAATGTATATATTCCGGAAGTCACCAGAGGTTCTGTTCCACTGGATCTTCTCGCGGTGTCTGAGAAGTCTGAGTGACAGAGAACTCTGGCGGTCATCCGGAACTCATAGAACCGTAGTTACATACGTAACTATCGTTCTATTTCGTTCCTACTGACCGCCAGAGGCGGTGCTTATAGCACTGGATGACTTATACCAAAAAGGTCACGAAGAGTACTCATCAATTAAGGGCTTGCAGCCATCAACAAGACAGCTGTCATCCCACCGGATGAGGTGGAGCAACATTTACTCTGTAGAGCTGCGCAACGTACATGATGAAGACCATGTAGCCGTGGCGCAAATGTCCTGCCGTGAAATCCGCTTCAAGGCAGCCCCTGATGTAGCCATACTCCTGGTAGAGTGGCACTCAACGGCCAAGGCATGGGGAGCCCCTGTGCTCTATATGCATTCAAAATCACCTCCACAAGTCAGTGGGGGTGTCTCTGTTTGGACAGGGCAGCCCCCTTCCTGCAGCTCCCATAGCAGACAAAGAGGTATTTGTCTTACGCAAGCTGGTTGTTGCCACAACCTATGCCCTAAGCGCCCGCCCCGGGCACAGTGGGTCTGACATTCTTTCTGCATCCCCTGGTGAGCCCAGGGGATTGAAAGCAGCCAACTCGATCGATTGGTCTACATGGTGGGGAGACAATCGTTTGGATAGGAAGGATGGATTGGCGAGAGCACCACTCCTGACCCTTCTGCATGCCAGAGCAAGCACGCCTGGCTCACTGCCGAGGCATGGAGTTCACCGACCGATTGCAGTTGCAATGGCAAGGAGGAATGCCGTCTCATAGACAGCCGCGTCAGGTCTGCCTGACTCAGCGGCCCAAATGGGGGTAGACCTAAGGCCCTCAGGACTACTTGTAAGCCCCCTGATGGTGCCCTCAGGGGTCATGGTGGCTGAATGAAGCCTCTGGCCTGACTAGGTAGTGGGACCCTACCGTCTGGTTGTCCACCCCTGCATGTGCGGCCGATATCGCAGCCACATAGACGCACAGGGTGGAAGCAGCTGTCCTGCTGCCCAACACAGACTGCAGAAGTGTAGTATCACTACCACTGACAAGTCCATGGGACTTCGCCATGTGCCATGCACCACTGTGAAAACAACTTCCACCTGTCTGCATAGCGCCATGTAGTGGCGAGTGCCCCTGAAGTTAAAACGGTATGGACCTCTGACTGGTCGCAATACGTCAACAGTGGGTCCTGGCTACCAGGAGCCCCACGCACAGCTGCAGGCGCCCCGAGTTCGGGTGCCCCATGTGTACGCCTACCTGAGACAGAAGGTCCTGTCTCCCTGGAAGGCACCAAGGCTCTCCTTGAGGAGTTTAGTAACGCTGGGATCCATGGCCTTCCTGGCCAATGTGGAGCCACCAAACGTAGGCTGTAACTGCAATGCTGGACCCCATCCAGTGTTGTCAGTAACAAAGCTACACACATAGTGTGTGGCACGGCTCATGCACTGGCAAGCAATAAGTAAGCTATGCACGCAAGGCTTAGGTGAGAGCCCACGCTGGTGGGACACAGCTCAATACACAGTGAAAGCGACTTCTGCCCGAAGCCGCCCACTTGACGAGCAATTATTAGCCTATGCAACCGCTCTAGGCGACAATGCTACAAATACTGTGGCGGTGGCTTGGCTCACCCCAAGCCACTCGCTGTCGATTAAATCAAAGTAAGCAACCGGTCTAGGCGAACTTAGCACCCGATCACAGTGCAACAATGCTAGAAAGACAATACATTCGAGCATACAATTAGCAACCGGGCTTTAGTGAAAAACACACAAGCAACGGTGCGAAGGAAATGCACAAAGCAGGATGACTGGCCAAGCATTAGCCAGAGCATCCTGCCTTAGGGGACTGGTCCTCTCCATCTAGGAGAACCCAGGGGGACAGTGGGTCATCTCTTCGGAAGCAAAGAGATATGCCACTGCCCTGCCATACTTGTCCCAATCATGCCCACCACCTCCGGATGGAGTCTCCACTCCCCGGGGGTGGCCCTTTTCTATCGCTGCGTTCCGGACACCTGGAACTTGGACAGCTTGGATAATGATAATTAGATTATGCTGAGGCCAGCATACTTATCAGTCGAAGGAAGAGGCTGTACTCCAGCAGCCTCCATTGCATGGAGTGCTGTAGTAGCTGCTGAACGGTAGCTACGCGCTATGGAGAAAGGCAGGCTCGCATGGCCGCCGACTCGAGCACCAGCTGAGCTGTAATGGTGGCAGGGATGCTGCCACACACTGTTTAATATCCGCAGAGCCAGGGACGGCCCAAACGGAGGAACCCTGAACTGGTACACCCTGCCCAGAAATGCAAAGGGGAGGACCACCTGTGACATTGGGCAGTAGGGACTTGAAAGTAGCATCTTTCAGGGCTATGACACAACCAGTCCGCCTGAGCGATAGACTGGAGGACCCCTGCAACACGCAGCATGGGGAAGGAAGAATCGTGAGGCCCTGATTCCGCCGTCTTAGTCCAGAACGGGGCGACCCCGCCCCAACTCCTGGTACCTGAACTTCGGTTGAGTAGAACCTACCGAGCATCGAGTAGCACCCCCAAGGACTCTGGGGGAGGGCGGACGCTGGACGCCGACCTCCTGGCGCCTGAAATACAGCTGTAGCGCAGTGTTACGGCGCTGTACAGAATGTGCTGGGAAGCACTGGCCCCTTGATTGTCCACCTGAACGTGGTTGAAGCTATTGGCACCGGGTACCACAGAGGTTCCCGGCCTGGATCAGGCAGAGGTGCACGTCGCAGCGTGCAACTACTGTCTAGCCTGGTCAACCTGGACACTTCGCACCGGGCCTGAAGAGCAGCTGGCCGAACGTCTGGCCTGGGATCACTGGAAGAGAATGGAGGGTCTGTCGACACACCTCCGACTGGGACGACGCCACAGTTGACATCAACCTGCCTAGCTCCCTAAGTCATAATGCAAAGTCTGCAGTGAAGCATCACTGAGGGTCCATGCTGAGTGACCAGCACCTGACCCCTGTATGGTTTGCGACCGAGCCAGGACTGTGTGAGAAAGCAAATTCCCAGATGGCGGACGGACACTGACCCTCTAGCCGAGCTGCCCACCTGTATAACGTTACAGGACGCAGCTGTGGACAGCATGTCATCCCCTGAGTAGGAAGGATGCACAGCCGCAAGGCTACTCACTGCCGCTGGCACCCTGAGCTGGTTGGAGGCTAGCAGGAGAGCTTCTACCTAGCAAGCCTCAGTGCCTGAGGCATGAAACTACGGTTCATGCATGGGTTATCTGACAGTGCTTTCCTCAGGTGCTCACCCCGAGACCTGCAGGGCACTTCTCATGGCCATACTCCACTGTAGGGAGGCCATGAAGGCATCACAATTACTGGTTGTTTAGCATGTCAGCAATTTAGCAGGCTAGGCTAAATGAATTAGTAGCCTACTCAACCGAGCTTCAGGTGCAAGCACCAGAGCAACGGAGCGACACCCTTAAGTAACAGTGACGGCGACCTTAGGAGGCCTACGAGAACAACCGAATAATACAGTGGCAGCGCTAAACTATGCCGCCCACTTGCGAGCAAATACAGTAGCCTGCGCAGACACGACAACTGTGTGACAGCTACAATAACACAGTGAAGGCGACCTTTGGAAACATAAGACGCTCACTGGCTAGCAACTAATGTATGCAACCGGGCTTTAGGCGAGAGCAACCGAGCCTCGGTGCGACACCGCTAGAATAATACAGTGGTGGTGTAAACTATGCCGCCCACTGGCGAGCAAGTTACAGTAGCCTGCACAGACACGACAACCGTGTGACAGCTAAAATAACACAGTGAAGGCGACTCTTGGAAACCCAAGACGCTCCCTGGCGAGCAACCAACGTATGCAACCGGGCTTTAGGCGAGAGCAACCGAGCCTCGGTGCGACACCCATGGACATATAAGAAGGGCGATACCGTTAGAATAATACAGTGGCGGCGTACAACTACGCCCACTGGTGAGCAAGTTACAGTAAACATGCTAGAATTTAGCCAAAAGTCGAGCCAGCTAGAATATGCATCCGACTAAGGCATGCAACCGGGCCTCAGGCGAGAGCAACCGAGCCACGGTGCGACACTGCTAGAATAGCACATTGGCAGTGTAACCCTGCCGCCCACTGGCGAGCAAGTTACAGTAGGCTAGGCAATCGAGCTCTAGGCGAGAGCACACCCAAGCAACGACGCGACCTGTCGAGCCAATTAAAATATGTAATCCGAATAAGGTATGCAACCGGGCTTCAAGCGAGAGCAACCGAACCACGGTGCGACACTGCTAGAATAATACAGTGGCGGTGTAAAACTATCCCGCCCACTGGCGAGCAAGTTACAGTAGGCTAGGCAATCGAGCTCTAGGCGAGAGCACCCAAGCCGAGAGCGCACCCACACAGTTCAAATGAATTCAGTTTACTTAAGAAGGGGACAGTGCAAATCAATAAACCACATGATCATACATGGGCTAAAAAAATGCTAGAATTAGCCAATTAAGCTATTCTCTATCTGTAGTCCCCTGGCAGTGTCAGCGGCTCTTGGTAACCCCAGCCGCCCACTGGCTCTAGAGGCACAGTGACGGCCGCATGAGCTACCGCAACGGTGCGACACGGCTATAATAACACAGCGGTGTGAAACTAAGCTGCCAACTGGCGCCACACTACAGCAGCCTACACACGAGCAACAGTGTGACACGGCTAAATAACACGGTGAAGGCGATTTAGGAAACTAATTCGTCCACCGGCGAGCAATACAGCAGCATACAGTGTATACAACAGCATACCAGTGTGTGGCACGCACACGATTGGTGCGACACAGCTCAAATACAACAGTGAAAGAGACTTCTGCACCCGAAGCCGCCCACCTGACGAGCAAATTAAGTAGCCCATGCAACCGCTCTAGGCTACTCACAGCGACAATGCTACAAAGTAGGCTCGCTGTCGATTAAATCAAAGTAAGCAACCGGTCTAGGCGAACTTATCACCCGATCAACAGTGCAACAATGCTAGAAAGACAACAGCCTACATTCGAGCATACAATTAGCAACCGGGCTTTAGCGAAAAACACGCAAGCAACGGTGCGAACAACAGTGAAAGAGGCTTCTGACCCGAAGCCGCACCTGACGAGCAAATTAAGTAGCCTATGCAACTGCTCTAGGCTACTCACAATGCTACAAAGTACTGTGGCGGCGGCTTGGTACCCCCAAGCCGCTCGCTGTCGATAAAATCAAAGTAAGCACCGGTCGGGGCGAACGTAGCCCCCGATCAACAGTGCACAATGCTAGAAAGACAATACATTCGAGCATACAATTAGCAGCCGGCTAGCGAAAAACACACAAGCAACGGCGACACTGCTACAAAGTACTGTGGCGGCTCACCTGCCGAGCAAATTAAGTAGCCTATGCAACTGCTCTAGGCTACTCACAATGCTACAAAGTACTGTGGCGGCGGCTTGGTACCCCCAAGCCGCTCGCTGTCGATTAAATCAAAGTACGCACCGGTCGGGGCCCGAACGTAGCCCCCGATCAACAGTGCACAATGCTAGAAAGACAATACCTTCGAGCATACAATTAGCACCCGGGCTTAGCGAAACACATAAGCAACGGTGCGAACGAAGAATAACACGGCGACTGTGAAGCCGCCGCCTGATCTAATCAAAGCAAGGTGGAAAGGTGATACTAGCTTCCGCGGCAGCCTCGGGCTACGCGTAGCCTCACACTTTACTCACCCCTTCCAAGTCGAACGAATTGCAAGTCGCAGCCCTTGGTGGTCGAAGTCAATCGAAGCACCAACCCTTAGGGTACGAGCTACTCGCGACAAGCTAGTGGTATATTAGCACACAACAATGTGTGCGACCTGCTATCCGCGAGAAAATAGAGGAACAGAACCTCTGGTGACTTCCGGAATATATACATTCCCGGAGTCACCCAGGTGTCACAGGTGACTTTGTTGGTATAAAGATCTCGACCTGCGCATGCGCGCGATGGAACATCCAGTGCTATAAGCACCGCCTCTGGCGGTCAGTAGGAACGAAATAGAACACTGCCAAACCTGCCTGCCTTTATGTCATGACATAATACACATTTCCTTAATGTTGGGCTTGAAAGACATCGATCACTGGCAAACTGAATGGTGAGGAATTTGTACGTCTGTGGAAGAAGGTCACTACATACAAGGTAAATCACTACATACAAGGTAAAAGGAACAAAGTAAAGGTTAATTCAGATCATTAAATGATTGTATCATTAACATACACTATATTGTCTGATTCCTTATTCTACCATTGATACAGTATGCATCTTAATATAGACATAGATTTTCCTAATCATTGTTGATGTTTTCTTCCCTTACCAGGACATTTTCTTCCTCACTGATGTGTCCCGAACAGGAACACTGTCACTGAGTGAGCTGAGGAATGCGTTCTCAGCTTCAGGTAGACCAGCTCACTAGTCATTCTTTACCTTGATTACAAATGTATTGGAATAGTAAAACAAACCTCAACAGAAAAACAACACTATGCCATATATAAGACAGTCCTTTACAACACAAGGAAACATGATGAAAATCTATTATTTTCAACAATAATACTGGTATTAGCTGAATTCGAAACATACTGTGCATACTTCCAATGCTACCTCTTATAAAAAATGTTATCTAAGATAATATTATCTGTCAGCTCAATGTTTTGGTTTATGGCATCCAACTTTAAAGTTATAGATTGGTCCCACCACTCTCATAGCCATGTTGTCTCCATATATGTCTCCACATAACTGCTAAATGTCTGCTCACTGCGTATATAGGCAACCATTTTCTAACAAGTTTGCCATATCTCACTATTGTTTCAAAGATGGTAATACAATGTTGGTAATTCAGTATTTCACAGCTTGTTTACACTGCCCCAAGTGGCCAAAATCAGTTATTGCAACTTTAAATAACTTTCTGATGAGAATTCCCACTAGCTGCTGCATGAAATTTATTTTGGTTAATGAGACTTGATGTGTTTTTGAATATGGTTAAAAAAGAAGTATAACCTAAGCAAATCATTTTGGTGAATTTGGTACATGAAATAAAAAAAGCTGTCGTGTGTGAAATCGTCAAACCTGTGAGTATTGCTAGGATTGGCTTAATGCCAGATAAAGGAAAGATGTTTGTACAAACAAGTTCATTTTTTTTGTATGTGTCTTGATTCTAACATGCACTTCTGACTAATAGTCTATAGGTGGAAATTTAGCTTGTGTAAAAAATGCGATATCACAGCAATATCCTTGAACAATTTACCAAATTCCAAATCCCCCCTTAAGCTCTCGCCCTGTGTATGTTGAACAGGAATTAGGGTCAGCGATGACATGCTGAACTTGATGGCTCTGCGCTACACAGCCTCCTCTGGACATGTGACGCTGGAGAGCTTCATCAGTCTCATCCTTCGTTTTGACTGCATGTACAGTAAGTCAAGTCAACGGGACACATGATAATAACAGATGACACTATTGGCCTTGTAAATAAGTTAAAATAAACATCCACATCAGGGAAATTATTCATTTTAATAAAGTAACACACCGTTTCACTGACTACTCGCCTGTCGAATGTCAAAGACGGGGGTCTGTCTAATTCCTGAAAGTCCCGGCCAAACCATTGACTAGTGAAAACTCGGGGAGTAGCAGCCACTCCACCACCATGCCAAAAGGAAAAGGAAAAAGTATAGCTTCATTGGATTGTTTTTTAAATGTATTTGTATTTGGTTGCTCCATCGTGATGGGCCCCAGTTTACAGTATACCTTGCCCTCTGCTTTTCTTCTCTTCCCCCCCCCCCCCCCCCCGCACCACTTTTTTTGATCATGAATATTACATGTTGTACGTTTAAGGGGATACAATTAATTACAATGTGTGTGTTTTTCAACAGAAATCTTCAAACAACTGTCGGATGGAAAATCCATGAATCTGAAAGAGTCAGAGGTAATGTTCTTCTTGTCGGCTTGTTCATGAACAATTTCACACAGAAGAGCTGTTGATCGTTAGGACAGAGGAAAGAGAAAATTCTCTGAGATAGAATGACATGATGTGACTTCATTATATGTTTTCTGTGATCGATGATGCATTATTGTGAATATGGTGCACTGCATTAATAATCTGTCACTTCTTTCATTTCAGTGGATTTACATTTCAATGTACACTTGAACAAGGAAGATGGACAGCGTAATCCATCTGGAAACATGGGAGTGGATATTTCAAAAGAATGTCTGTTTTTCACCATATGCCAAAATGCATGATACACAAAAGATATATTCCTTTTTGAGTGAGCCATTACACAGTATGACATGTTACTAGAGTGCATTTTGTTTTTATACATTTTCTACACTTTAATTGTTTGGGATTGCGCCCTATATTGTATGTCTACTTCTTTCTGGTAAAATAATGATTTATGTTTGAAACCAAGAAGAATAGCAATATAAGTGTAAACTCCATTTAAAAATGTTTGGGGCGCCCTTAGCTCAGTTGGTAGGGCGTCCCCCCCCCATGGGCCTCGGCCAGCAGCGGAACGGGGTTCGATTCCAGCCCGCGGTCGTTCTCTGCATGTCACTCCCCTCTCTGACCCATTTCAACTCTGTCTCTACACTATCAATAAAAGCATAAAAATGCCCAAAAAATATATCTTTAAAAAAACAGCTATTTGATGCATGTGAGTGTCTTCCTTTCAAGCTATAACATTTTGCAAACTTATCTTGTGTATTCAAATGCAGCATTTATGATGCACAACGTTGAGATGATGTTAAGTTTTAATAAATAATTTTTTTTGGTTGCCACTCAAATGTTCACGGACCTGTTTGGAACAAAGGTTAGTGTTGCACTTCTGCCCTCTTGTGGCTTTAACATTACAAGGAGCAACATGAGGACAGTACCAAAACATGTATCAAAGCAAGGCCACTCAGTTCATAAACTGGAATACATTAGCGAGGCCAACCGGGCTTAGTTTATTCGTATGCTATTTGTTTCCGGCCAGCTGACTTGTTGACACAAATCTATAGAATTTAACAGCAACAGGATACTGTAAAAATGTAAAAAGAAAATATTGGCACAATTCAAGTGTGCTGTGCTAATGATACAAAGTCGACTACACCCAACTTCTGTTTTGTTCTCACCTTGTCTCACCCTCCATTGTAGTCAGTTTGGTGCATAGCAACATAACATTACATAATGAATTTTTGTGTTGTCAATTGTAAGTACTTTCTCTAACCTATTAAATGCAGGTGTTCTACCATCGTGTCACACGAAAAAAAGAAAAAATACACCGGGCCTCCTACACACTTCACCTGACAATGCTTTGCTCTCAGCTTACCTTAGTTCACAAAAGTAAAGCCCACACATCTTGTTTACGCTGCATCACACACTGCAGTGCAAATATTTGAAAAGAAAATTAAACACAATCGTTTTATTGTAACCACAGTTAAAATGATATCACATTAGTTTGCACTGTATATTAGCGTGATAGTTTTCAAATCCTCTCTGCATTGACAATACATTTAAAGATGCATGTGAAAGTCTGCCTTTCAATTTATGTAAGACCTGTGACAAGTTGCAGCTTGTTCAGAACCAATGCCTATGGGTGCACACTGCCTCTCATCTGATGCATGCTCGGAAACACGCAATCATCTCCAGTAGGATAAAGATAACACAAAATGGATGTATCTTCCTTACATAAGTGCAACATTTTTTTCCATACTCGAGTAAAACAGACATGGCCAGACCTAAGAGAGGAATGACCTGTCTTTACATGCAGAGCCAATGTTGACAGATCTATATTGTAAGCAGCCAGTGTTGTGCTTTCACTTAACTACCTAGCTGTAAAAAACTGAACAAGCCAGATTAGCATACTTTTTTTTCAACTTGAAAGCTGAGAGGACTGTTCTTTGTATGGGGATTATCTCTCTCTTTCCCTGTGTTTATCTGTCAGCCTATGCAATGTTCTAACAACATTTACATTTCTTCTCACGTCGCGCAACTTTGTCAGGTAGAATTTCAGGTTACCTATGGCTTCAAAAAAGGAACGTCTAATTCTGACAACTATAGCTAGGGGCGTTTGCAGGCAGGTAGTCTACTATAAAAGGACCGAAGCTCCACCTTAAATCAACATTTTCTCTCTCTGGCTGGTGAGGTAAGATTAAACTCTTTGTATGACAGTTGAGGTTCTGCAGAACCAGTATCCTATTCTGAGCCATTAATTCTCATCTTTTGCACTTTTTCTTAACCAAACAGGTAGGAAGAAAAAAGGTGAAACCTTAACATAATCAATAGGCTATTTACATTGTACTGATGTTGTGAAGAAACAGCATTACGCTGACTTATTTAGAAATCTTATTAAATCATGTCTGAAAATGTTATATATATTCTATGCTACTTATTTTTTGTGTGTTACCCAAAATGCTAAAATACTTAGACTATTATCAAATTGCATTTTAATGCAAGAATCTGTAGTTTCTTTGAGTAAAAAGCATTTAACGGTAGGCCTACTGATGAAGTTTGATATGTAAACTTAGTCTGCAAGCATTTATAGAATCATAAAACCTTTTTCTGATCTTCTTTTTTCTAAGCAGTGCTCTAACACTGCAGCAATGCCTCCACCGGGTGTGTGTACCAACATTATCAATGCACGTCACATGAAAGATGGTTTTGGGACCATCGACAACCCTGAGAAGTTCCTCAACCAAGACTACCAGCAGCTGAAACAGTATTGCAACATTCGTCAGGTGAGGTACATCGACGAGATGTTTCCCCCTGACAGAAGATCCATCGGCGACGGGATACTGAGCCCCTCTGACCTGGCCCGAGTGGTGTGGCTCAGGCCATCGGTGAGTGCTAAAACAGCAGATTTGATCCCATATCACATTGATGGTTAAATGACTGTAAGCGGTCTTCAATCAGCAAAAGGACTAACTGCTTTAGCTGTAATTTCAAGCAAGCACCTTTCTTATAAAACAGTCTGTCTCATGAAACTGTTTTTGAAGACTTTTCAAATGTTTATAGAGTGGCTTATACCATCTGCCTGTCACAGCTACAGGAAAGACAAGAAGATTCAAACTCACATCCATCAGCATTTATTTTGGATTCCCTCTCACTTACACAGTTAACCACACTGAACATAGCATTTCCAATGTGAACTGGTTTATATATATTTTTTTAATGTATTCACTAGTCTGTTTTAGTATTATTGATTCCATATAGATAATGTTGCTTTAGATTGTTAAAATCTTGATGGAATCACGTAGTATGGCGTTGATTGGCAGTTATATCAACTGGCAGCTCTTTCTCAAAACCATCACCGAACCATGTGGTTTGGTATTAATCTAAAATGTTTATTTGTGTGTGTAATTTTAGAAGAAGAAAAATAAGTTTTGCTTTCAAGCAGTCAGGCTAATATTAAAACAATTGACAAGTTTTGTGTTGTCACCAATTCCTCTGTTCCAGAAAATTGTTAACAATCCAGATTTTACTGTGGCTGGAGTCTCCAGGTTCGACTTTGGTCAAGGCATGGTTGGTAAGAAAATGTCTTCATTTATAAAGATCCAAAAATTGGTTCTTGGTCCAGCTATTCTATCTTGAGATGGAAGTGCAATCAACAGGCATAAAACAGACTAAAAAAGAGCTACATGACAGGAGTGTTGTACATATGTGTTTCCTGCCCTCTTGGCTGTGTTAGTTGACAGTTTGCAATCTGAAAACCCTTCTATGCACAAATATGATCTCATGGGTTTGCCTGCTGAATACACCTTTCTGACAACTCAGTGGCCCTTTTTTACTCAGGAAACTGCTGGTTTCTTGCATCTATCGGTGCTCTGACCTTCCAGAAATTCATCTTTGAACAAGTTGTTCCTCTTCAGCAAACATTTGATGAGGACTACTGTGGGCTGTTCCACTTTAGGGTAAATCGACAATCTTAGCCAACGGTGTTTATCTAAATGTAGGTTTTGCTAAATGGTACATATCTCATTGTGCCACTCTTCCTAATCTCTCTTTTCTCAACCACTCAGTTCTGGAGATTTGGAAGGTGGGTGGATGTCATTGTTGATGACAAGCTTCCAACAGTCAATGGCAGGCTTATCTTCGTTCAGTCCAAAAACCCGAATGAGTTCTGGCCTGCTTTGTTGGAGAAAGCATATGCCAAGTAAGGAAAAACAATGAATTGTTTCTGTCATAGAATGAGTGGAATTTGCCTACTTTCTGATGTATTAATCAACATAATATCACACCCACTTGTGTCAGGGTGTGTGGTTCCTACGCGGACATGAATTCTGGAACTCCTTCCGAGGCTTTGGTGGATTTCACTGGAGGTGTTCACATTTGTGTCCAACTGTCAGACCCTCCACCAGACCTGTGGGAGCTGATGTGCAGAGCGGCCCAATCCAAATCATTGATGGGTTGTGGTACACCACAGGGGGTAAGAATCAATGTAGCACACACAATTATACTTCAGCTGGTTGCTTGTGCTTTTATAAACCTTGCTTAAATCTTCAGGGTGTCCAACATAGCCTGACTTTCTTTATGTTAGCCTGCTCAAAAGCCCTAAAACCCCATCAGGGATAATGGGTATCACATTGGCGGTTATCAACTACATTTTTTACATGTTTATTTTCCTTCTTCTCTGTGAGAGTTTCAGAAAAGGGGGACGTTTGATTCATCGTTAGATGTGCAGAATAAGTGACCATGGCGATCTAACCAGGTTAAAGAGAGCTAACTTTGTGATACTAAAATGTCTCTCGCTAACCTGTTAATCTTGCTTCGTGGGACACCCCTCAGGGTCTGAATGTTCTTAGCTAATTGAGAATCAGGTGTCATGGCTCCAATTCATAGGTGTGCCAATAACTATGCCTTACATGAAGTTGATTCTGGAGAATTGCCAGAATGCCAGGGCTGCCAAGGTTCAATAGCTCAGGGGCGAGATGCAGAACACGCAAATCATTCTGCTATAGACATTTCCTGACAGGCAATAATTATTATTTTTAATCCCCACAGTAGGCTACAAAGGCACAAAGTTGTTTTTCACTTTACCCTTAACTTCATGGAAGTAACTATTATTAAAATGAATTGTGCACGAAAAGCGAAAAATGTCTTTCATGACAAAGCCAAGAAAGCAGTGGCGCCGCGTTTCCTGGACATTTTGACTGGGGTGGCCAAGGTGGGACACAGACCTGTAGTGGGGTGGCCATCGCAAACCTGAATGGGTGGCATGTGATATGCTTTATAACCAATGTAAAGATGTTTTACAATCAAAAATCCCTGAATCATGTTAGGCGTCATGCAAGCCAAAATTCTGAGGGGGTGTTTTTAACATGTAATCGAAGCATTCTGGTGAATAGAATAAAATAAGAATTCAACATTTATTTAGTTCAGGTGAATATTAAAATCGCCAAAGGATATAACTTGCTAGCAGCCAGATGTTTAACAACTGGACTGAGGGACTGATGACCACTAGATTTTGCTAATGTTATTGGGGCTACTAGCCAAAAATCTTGCTAACATACACTCAACAAAAATATAAACGCAACACTTTTGTTTTTGCTCCCATTTTTCATGAGATGGACTTAAAGATCTAAAATTCATTCCAGATACACAATTGTACCATTTCTCTCAAACATTGTTCACAAATCTGTCTAAATGTGTGATAGTGAGCACTTCTGCTTTGCTGAGATAATCCATCCCACCTCACAGGTGTGCCACATCAAGATGCTGATCTGACATCATGATTAGTGCACAGGTGTGCCTTAGACTGTCCACAATGAAAGGCCACTCTGAAATGTGCATTTTTTTGCTTTATTGGGGGTCTGGGGACTCAGAACCAGTCAGTATCTGGTGTGACCACCATTTGCCTCATGCAGTGCAACACATCTTCTTCGCATAGAGTTTATCAGATTGTCAATTGTGGCCTGTGGAATGTTGGTCCACTCCTCTTCAATGGCTGTGTGAAGTTGCTGGAGACGGCTTATGGTGGAGAAATGAACATTCAATGCACGAGCAACAGATCTGGTTGACATTCCTGCTGTCAGCATGCCAATTGCACGCTCCCTCAATGCTTGTGGCATCTGTGGCATTTTGCTGTGAGACAAAACTGCACATTTCAGGGTGGCCTTTTATTGTGGACAGTCTAAGGCACACCTGTGCACTAATCATGATGTCAGATCAGCATCTTGATGTGGCACACCTGTGAGGTGGGATGGATTATCTCAGCAAAGCAGAAGTGCTCACTATCACACATTTAGACAGATTTGTGAACAATGTTTGAGAGAAATGGTACAATTGTGTATCTGGAATGAATTTTAGATATTTTAGTCCATCTCATGAAAAATGGGAGCAAAAACAAAAGTGTTGCGTTTATATTTTTGTTGAGTGTAATTAACCCTTATTTATGAAATTCTGCCATTACTAAGAACATGTTACACTTATATTATAGATAATTGAAACAAAATACACACAAGAAAATAAAAACGTTGGGGCACGTGCCCATGCACCTGCTTGGGTGGCACACTTATGCCGTTTTCAAGACCTTTGCTGACCAGAGACCAGTTCTAGTGGCCACAGTCCTACCATTACTGTGGTAGTTGGAAATTGCAAACTGGTCCTGTGGATTAGCTTTCATCATTAATTGATCAATAGTCTGATGGCCAACTACCAAAAATAAATAAATAAAAATACCTATCAGATCTGATCCAAACAGATTTAGACAGATTTTTGAACAATATTTGAGAGAAATGGTTCTTTTGTGTACATAGAAAAGGTTTTAGATCTTTGAGTTCAGCTCATGAAAAATGGGAGCAAAAACAAAAGTGCTGTGTTTATATTTTTGTTCAGTGCAGTTTAAGAAAAGAATGTTGCACAAGACTACCCACAAATATAATATGTACTGTATGTTTATCTTGAAGGAGACATCTGCCAATACTGTACTTCCAAACGGAGTGGTCCAAGGCCATGCATACACTGTCACTGGTGTCAAAGAGGTAAATAACTGTGTTAAAGTCTTTACAGCATAGTATAAAAATCTAACTTATGTCCACATGCTGGGAAGTGAAGTGGTCCTTCAAAGTCGGGGAAGCTTTTGAAAACCTCAAAGGGCAAGATTTGTTTCAGTCGGGTACACTCACATCAAGATATCTGGATTTGCTCTGTTTGGCTTTGGTGATTCAGTTTATAAACATACAGCATCTGGCACATGCCAGCTAGCTAATAGCCTAGGCAAGGTAGGTTCAAAGTTCTTCATGACGTGGAAAAAATAATGATTCAAATAGTGATAAAATGTTAATTTAATTATCACCTTTTTACCTTTCCAGTTTCTGCACGCTGTGGTACCTTTACGTTTTAGCATTGTCGAAAATGAATAGAGAGCCCAATTGCATTCACATTTACTAATATGGCTTAACCATTTTCAATTTGTTGACAGCATCATTAGTACGTATATTGTATAAAATGTATAAAGTGCTCTATTGTGCTTTGAGGAGCTCTGCTCTAGGATAATCACAGACATTAGTCCAAATCGCACAAATATCCAATTGTCAAAAGTTATTGATACTAAATATTACAAGTGTCTGAGAGAGTAAGGTCAAAAATCAAAATTACGTTAAAATGGACAGTTTATGTACAGCATATATGAAAATTTGTGTAGCTACATGAAAATAGTTTGTCGAAAGACTAGATAATTTCATTGAGAAATACATTCTATTGTGCAACCACCAGTATGGTTTCAGATGCAATATGTCCATCTAGATGGCAGTGATGGAGCTGGTGGAAGGGATATCTACTGCAATAGACAACAGGGCATACACAGTGGTTTTTTCTATCGACTTAAAGAAGGCTGTTGATACGATTGACCATGGTTTACTCTTGCAGAAAATGGAAAGATATGGTGTAAGAGTAATTTCTAATGAATAAGTTACCTTAACGACCAACATCAGTATATACATATGAATAAAGTTGATTCTGATTTGCCAATGCGTATGGGGTCCCACAAGGCTCTCTGCTGGGCCCAAAACTATTTATTATGTACATTAATGATATACAGTATATATATATATATATATATATATATATATATATATATATATATATATATATATTCAAAAAGGTGTTATTTTAAGTTATAATTATGTTTTCTCTGGTAATATCTGGTCAGGTGCAAAGCCAAGGGAGACCAGTAAAACTGGTGCGTCTGTTTAACCCCTGGGGGCAAGGAGAGTGGAACGGAAACTGGAGTGATCGGTAAGATCCACACTGAGCACAGTGACTCTTTGACCGCTGCTTCGGGAGATCAAATACTGGGTAACATTTTATAATAAGGGTACATTAATTAACTGTTAGTTAACATACGGTTCATAATTGCTAAGATACTGCTTAATTAGCCCTAAATAAGCATTAACTAACCTTTCTGCTTAACTAAGCATTACTTAACTAAGCATAGTGAATGCCTAACCAAGCATCAAATAACCGCCAATAATAAAGACATAACAGTTAGTTAATGCTTAATAAGCATGAACTGCACATTAACTTACCATTAATAGTATTAACTAAGCAATACATAACAGTTAATTAATGTACCCTAATGGTAAATTGTTAACAAATACTGAGATTACTTTCAAATGACAAAATTGTACATCGCCTTTGTATTCCTTGTCACAGGCACTTTTTTTAAGAAGAAAGCTCTGTCCACAATTTGTGTCTGCTTCTTGATGAATGCAATGGTGCAATGTTGGAGGCAGACAAAAAAAAGACAACACAAATAAGACTTTTACATCTTGTTGAGAAGAACACGAGGAATGAACCTGTCTTGTAAACTCATCTCTATTCTCTCTGCTTACTCGACTCTGCTGTTAATAAATACACTTGCTGTAACTGTCTATAAAAGAGTTCAAATCTCTATACTAAAATATTTTGTTTTGATAAGTCATGTATAAAGTGGGTTGAGGTCATTTGGAGCAGTGCCATGTTAAGCCCTCATGCCTTACAATAGTAAAAGTATACCACGTTATTATATATTATTATAAACTGGTAGTGCAAGTCAACAGTGAAACCTGTCAAAGGAAGACACATTTTGACAGGTTTGAAATGTCAGCTTTGATTTGTATTGCAGTGACAGTGCCAAGCCTGCTGAGGATGTTTTAAAAAGAGCCCAATGAGTTTATTCAGCTGTATCATGGCCTTGATGGGTTTAAAAACCTGTTAGGGCACACCTGTGTTCTCTTGGACCTGAGCCTAATGTTAAGGACAACTTCTAACAATATTTTCTCACCTCTAAACGGCATTTAAAGGTCACCCTTGTGGCAAACAGTGAATCCTCAAGATCGTGAGATGTGCCTTGCAGTTCGTGATGATGGGGAGTTTTGGTAAGCATGGTGAAATGTGGAAAAATGTGCAAAAGACTAAATGTTTTCTACAAATACAGTGTATGTGTTTTCACAACAACTTTTTGCCTGAAAATGCACACCCTGATTAAAACAGTTGATAGAATATTTATACTTAAAAGGGATTCAAAACTAGTTTGCATTTGAAAACCACAGAGTACAGTTTGTGTACTATATACACAAATTTACTAGTAAACAACATCTATTCCATGTTTTTTACATTTCTTTGGTTGCAGAACATACATAATTTAAATGTAATTTACATTGCACTTAAGTATCATATTAATTCATAATTGGATTATACTTTGAATAAACAAGCCAATTGATTATGTATGCAGATTGCGTTTGCATGTTTTATCTAAGAGAATGACATTTTTTTTCTTCGATTGATGAAGTAAATCTCAGCATTAAATAACAATGTGTCATAAATATATTCCTGATTTCAACAGGATGGCTCTGGAGGACTTCTGTAAATTCTACTCAGATCTTGACATCTGCTGCCTGTGTCCTGACTTCCTTGATGGAAGCACTTCTTGCCACTGGAAGACCTCCTTCTATGAGGGCAGATGGGTTGCAGGAACCACTGCCGGAGGATGCATGAATGACCTTGGTACTTCCAGAATTTCTGGACTCAATCAATCTATTAGTTGACGACAATCCAAACGCAGAAATGTTGCTTCAGATTCTTCATATTCATCCATCTCTTACCAAAACAATACTAAGTTCTTTCCCTCTTTGCCTTCCAGACAGCTTCTGGACCAATCCACAGTATCGGGTCAAGATTGACAAATTACTGGATGATTGTGCAGAGACACAGGGTGAAAAAAACATGCTGGTGTCTCTCATGCAAAAGCCCGACAAGAGGAACAGACGTCTGGTCAAAAGTCTTCACATTGGATTTGCCGTTTTTGAGGTAAATATCACCTCTGTGCTTTGAAACCTTTTACAGTTTCTGCAAGTGTAAGGACGGTTATGGACATGTCATGCATGAACATGGGCAATAGCTGTTAATTAATTAAGTGAAATGTTAGCGATAAGATAGAATCATGTAAAATTATATTGACCTTCATTTCTATTATGTTTTCATAATGTGATGATTTCAAATGATGATAATTCTGTTTTGTCCCCAACATTGACGCATTTTGCTCTTATTTATTTCTTCCAAGGTGCCCGGAACGGTAAGTAAAATGTTTAGCCCACTTGTCAGACAAAGTATATTCCCACCTACATCATGCTTCTATGGTGCTTGATATGAACATTTATAACCTACAGTACACGACAACGAAGGGGAAGTTCTCAGCCTCTTTCTTCCGCACAAATAGCCCTGTTGCCCAATGTAAGACCTACTTGAATTCACGCGAGGTGATGGAGTTTGTAAAGCTGCAGCCCGGTGAATATCTGATTGTCCCGTCCACCTTCAATGCCAATGAGACGGCCTCCTTCATCCTGACCATCCTCTCCAAAGCAGAGACCCATGTCCAGTAAGTAACTTGCAACTCATCAATTTTCCTCTAAAAGCTTGCAGCTAGCAATTTATCTACAAGCTAGCATGTACTGGACTAGTAACTCCACAGAGAACAAGGTGATTATAACCCTCTAGCAAATCAAAGTAAGACAGCAATCCAATTGGTCCCCAAAGGGTTTTTTAACCGATGTGTCATTACTTGCTAAATGTTAATCCCTTACACTATCCTTCCTGAAAGAAGTAATCGCATTACTGTAACACGTCACTAAGCAATGCATGAATGCGTCTCTTGTATTTCCTCTTACAGTGAGAACTCTGATGGCCATGACCACGACCACGAACACGACCATAACGAAGAGGTTTGCAAGATTTGAAAAAAAATGTTCATCTCATTTTGGAATAGCTGTTGTGGTAAATGTTGTGTTCTATGTTGATTACATTGCTAACATATAAGACATACATTGCTTCCCAGTGCATTCATTCATGTGATGCTGAAAGCACTCTGAATCTTTCGCAGAAGGTGCCTGCCGGGGACGGAGAGGATGATGAAAATAAGAGAGTGCTCTTCCGCCAGTACTCCGACAAGGTGTGCTTTGAAGCAATAGTTTACCATGTTTGAAATATGCTTAATTTGCTTTTGCCCTAGTCTCCATTAGACTTCAGGAATTTACTTGTCCGAGCCAAGGCACCCAACTCCTACCGAAGCTGAGAATTGTTGTCTTTGGTTTTTGCATGGATCAGGCCAATGGGATACAACATGTTAGCTAGTGAGCTTAAGAGGAGCTGGTGGGTTGTTGCCATTGTCCCGAAACCAGGTGAACTGTTTCCTCATGCTTACATTGCTGGTCTCGCCTTCTTTGATATTATTCCTCCGTTGGATCATTTATTTAAAACATTAGAATACAGTCTTAACGTTGCTACACCTATGTGACATATATCTAGCCCCTTAGGTGTACCATGCTTTAATGTTCCCTCAGTATAAAGTTAAATGTGATTATGACAACCAACATGTGAGGCCGAATATACAGTAAGTCCTTCTGCTTGTTTCAATGTCATTTCCAGTATGAAGAAGTTGATGCTGAGCAGCTCCAGAGGCTTCTGAATGAAAGAATCCTGACAGGTTTGTGCTACGACACTCCAAAAGGCTCAATAGCATATAAACCAAAAACAATATTCAAATATAATAAGCTTGTGTATTGTGTAGCGTTGCAATGTTGCTGGGTTTGGGCCAAATTAAGGCCTATATTTTCTATTTTCATTTAGGAGACTTGAAATCTGGAGGCTTCAGTCTTGACGCCTGCCGCAGCATGGTTTCGCTGATGGATGTATCCTTTTGCGTGATATTCATTTAAGAGAATTATTCTTTATTTTCTTTTTTCTCCGTCTCTTATTTGCAAAAGGTGGCATCTCCCACAGTACGTGAAGTTACATAACACACATGGGTAGTGAACACGCCAAAACCTGCCTGACCTTTTTCTGATTCAACAGACATTTAATTTATTTAAAGGTCACAACTAGACGTGAAACAACATGTGCAGATTTAAATACCTTAATGTTCGGTTTAAGACGTCAATCACAGGCAAACTGAATGGAATGGAATTTGTTGGCTTATGGAAAAAGGTCAACACATACAAGGTAAAAGGAACAATGTAAAAGTTGAAATTGTCTAATGACTACAAAGATTAAGGGTAGCTTTGCAATAATACAAGACTTTAATCATCCTGATTTAGATGAGAAAATTTTTCCAGATCAGGGTTTGTGTGTTCTTGCTGTGTTGCAACTTAGCGTTTCATATAACATAATAACTGTTTTCTCTCGAACCAGGACATTTTCTTCCGCACTGATGTTTCCAAAAATGGAACACTGTCACTGAGTGAGCTCAGGAATGCAATCATGGCTTCAGGTAGACCATACCCCACTTCATTTGGTTTACTATTGACAAAACTGAACTGTCCTGTGTTATATGTGTTGCATATAACAGTTGTGGAAAAAGATCATCTTAAAACACAAATACAACAATATTGCGAAAAAATTTCACATAAGTGAAGTCTACACGACTCATAATACACACAAAGCAGCCTAAGATCCTCATTTCTACTAGCCTGAGTTGTGTTCAACTTGCGCACTTACTGTTATTATAGCTGTGACTGCTTGCCAGCAACTGCGTGAATAGAGTAGCTTCTGTGACTGTGTGTGAATGTGAAGCAATAGGAGGGGTTTCTACCTTTATATAAGAGTTGTGCATCGCAGCGCTGACAGTGTGTGTCGTTGTACATTTAGCACAAAGACTGCTTTTGTATTTAATACAATACAGAGGATTTTAGTTTTGAGTTCACAGTAAAAGCATTACATTCTTTGCGTATGCCATCTTTTTTTTGCAGAACACAAGATCAAGCATGTTCAAGGAAATGTGAAAGGAAGGTTCTGTTTTCATTGGCTATACTCCAAATCTTGACTTCTTAAGGAGTAATGACATTGCAGCACAATTGTCTGTTAGTATAAACACTCCTGAGCCTCATTCTATTCTAGTCGCTAGATGATTTTGTTTAAAAGACTGATTAAACAGATTAAGGACACATTTTTAGTAGTAGAAAGTATACAGGTGTTATGACAGTAGCGATTGCTCTCTTCTATTTGCGTGTCCCCAGTAAGCCAGGACAGTGAGTGTGGAGAGTGAGTCATGGTTTAAAGAAGTAACAAATAATCTGCAGATTATCCAATAATGAAAGCAAGAGTTAGTTGTAGCCCTAAATGTAAATGTCACCTTTAACCTTTGTCCTATGTACGTTTGTCGGTCAGGAAAGAGGATCAATGATGACATGCTGAATCTATTGGCTCTGCGCTACGGTTCCTCCTCTGGACAAATCACACTTGAGAACTTCATCTGTCTCGTCATTCGCTTTGAATGCATGAACCGTAAGTACATTTAGACAGCTGATAAGGAGACATCACTTTAAGTAGCCTATCAATGTAAATACTTTTCTTGTAATGTAATGTTCTTTAATTTGAGATTGTGTCTCTTTTTTTTGTGTGCGGCCGTCAACCACTGTGCCAAAGTGGAGCATCACAAGCTGCTAACATGGCTATAGACTGCCTTTTCTTGTTAGGTTAACTTAGACATACACATTGATTCCTACAAGTTGCCTCCAAAGTTCATGACGTAGGCCTAATAAGAATGTATCTGTATTTCTCAAAAGAAATCTTCAAACAGTTGTCCGATGGAATGACCATGACTCTTCGCGAATCAGAGGTAATACAACTTTGTTGGTATTTTCAGCTTTTAACGTTTAATAAACTGCACAGCAGATGATTTCAAACGGGGAGCAAAATATCTCATTGGCAATGCTTTGATTAAAAAATAAATAAAAAAACAGTAAAAAGATTGCATTGAAGAACAATAATAATCTTTCCCTCCTTAATTTGCAGTGGATGTACATTTCTATGTACACTTAACCTGATAGAGAAGATGACCTGCAGGATTCGTTTGGAAAGACGGCAGCAGTTGATGTGAAAGAAAAAAACTAAATGTGATCTTCTGAAAATGGGCTTTTACATGGTATAAAGCAAGATGGCCTTTAAATCTAACTTTGCGAATGTTTATTGTGTAACAAGGCCCTTTTTTCCCTTCTCTTCTTGTTGTATTTTGCATATTTCTATCTTTACCACTACAGAGTAGCACGCTATGTTTAGTACCATCTGTTTTGGATAAAGATATAGACAAATTATTGTACATTGAATGTAGAAAATATCACCTTTTCCATAGCTGAAATAATGTAACTTTTACATCTGTAGCTTCTCTCTGATAAAAATTCATAGTATGTGGGCTAATGCATTTTCAGTTTTAATGTTAGGTGGGAATAAACTTTTTTTTAAAACATTTTCATTCATGCTAGCATTTCTCAGTCCATCACTTTGGTCCCAACTGAACATTCTTTATAATTATTGGATGGATTGCTATGAGATCTGGTAAATATATTCACAATACTCAAATGATGAATTCCTACTGACTTATGTGATCCCTGACTTTATCTGGGTAACCATGGAGTTGAAAGCTGTGATTTGTAGTGTAGTTTCTGGACAAGTATTGTACAGATTGGATTACAATTTGATGCACACATCTGTGTCCCCTTCAGTATACATTATACTGACTGGTGATCCCCTAACTTGCTATGTGGTGCCATCATTTAGGCCTAGTTAAAATCTGACTTTGTCAAATACTTCCTCAGCTTTACTTTGTTTTTAGTGCTAATTAGCATGGTAACAGATACAACTAATTTGGTGGTCATGGTAATGACATTATAAGACATACTGGAATGCTAACATTTACAGTTCTGCCTCATACAGCTGGCTGCAACCTCTCAATCTAGAAATGTTTAGCTAGTCTCTCTGATGGAATACATTAACAGATTAAGGGTTATTCTGGTGAGAATTCACTTTTGTATTCAATTTGTACCTTTCAATGAAACATATGAACATTTTAGTATCAATACTCCTTTTATCCATCATAAATGCCTTCCAGAAAACTTGAAATGTGGGGAAGACATTTTCCTTGTGAAATTGGATTTTTAAACATGGCATACACACAAATAATGACTTTGGAGATATATGGTCCATTATCTACGCATAGGAGTTAAAATCACCAAGACCATCAGTCTCATATTTCTCAAAAGTCCAAATTCCTCTTCTTCGATATGCATGCTTCTTCTTTGGACAATATGCAAGAAAAGTGTTGGATTTGATCGTTGTAGTAAAATACATAATAAAAAAGGACCTATCCAGTTTAATATCTGTATAATCTGCTTCAAGTGACAGAAACACAAGCATACAATATTTATTAGCTGTCATTTATTAATTTTTATTAAACGCAGTACAGTGTTGATTATAGCAATAAGTAATACAGTAAATTTGAGGTATTTATAACACTTGCGTTTTTAATGATAGAATAACGACTGCAGGTTTATACAGTATATAAGTGTTATAAATGACACACGTTATATATGAATGTTTATGTGTGTGTGTGTGTGTGTGTGTGTGTGTGTGTGTGTGTGTGTGTGTGTGTGTGTGCTGTGTGTGTGTGTGTGTGTGAGTGTGTGTACAAATGCATGTGTCTTATTATCAACAGCATTCAAAATTCTATAATGTAGAGTAAAATTTAGATCATCACTTAGAACATATCATTTTGTTTCCTTTGATTGTTCTATAACATAGTTTTACAACATGAAGAGATAGGATGAAGCAGAAATTAAGTATGTGCAATAACACTGATAATGATCAAGATATCGCACCCTCAAGATGTGAGCATTTCTTTAAGCCTTATTAAATGATTACTGATTAGGAGGATTAAGTCACATCCATATTTAGGCTGGTTATTGTAGTATTTGCAGTACAGCTGTTAGCAGAGCAGTCAGGAGAATGGACGTTGGGAGTTTTGCAAGCTCTGCTCCCCCACTTGTACTGTTAGCTAGAAATCAAAGCCAAAAACATACATTTAGACTTTAATAAAATATTTTAGCAGAATTGCCATATTTTCTTAACAGATAATTTCAATTTTTAACTACAGACACAATTTAACTACAATGTGTAAACTGGTGGCAATGGAGTAAATTATTTGTTGTTGCTCACCTTGTGTTGTCTGGGATGGACCTGAGTTGACTCCTGTGGATGAGATTCAAATCTAGTTAGACACCCAGCAATGTTACTTAATTTATGTTACTTTAACTCATTTGTTAAATATTGGTAACTGGATGTGAATTCAAATGGCGCATTTACAATAAATACCTAACCTTGTGGGAAATTGACCTGCTAAGGTGGCCTTACCTAATAAATAGGCCATGTCTTCTATTACCCATACTAACGTGCTATTTAGCATGCCAGAAAAAGCGGTAACACTTTACAATAAGGTACACAAAATTGTAGTAGCTACTACATACGTACTACATAGATATGTGTTACCTACTACATAGGGTTTTTTTTGTGCTACCTAACACATAGGGTTTTTTTTTTGTGTGCTACCTAACACATAGGGTTTTTTTTGTGTTACCAACTACATAGGGTTTTTTTTTGTGTTACCTACTACATAGGTTTTTTTTGTGCTACCTAACACATAGGGTTTTTTTTGTGTTACCTACTACATAGGGGTTTGTTTTTGTGCTACCTAACACATAGGTTTTTTTTTGTGCTACCTAACACATAGGGTTTTTTTTATGTTACCTACTACATAGGGTTTTTTTTGTGCTACCTAACACATAGGTAGCACAAAAAAAACCTATGTGTTAGGTAGCACAAAAAAAACCGTATGTAGTAGGTAACACAAAAAAAAACCTATGTGTTAGGTAGCATAAAAAAAACCCTATGTAGTAGGTAGCACAAATCTATGTAGTAGGTATGTAGTAGCTACTACAATTTTGTGTACCTTATTGTAAAGTGTTACCGAAAAAGCATATTGCATGCAAACGACATACTTTCAAGCTGCAGAATGAAGTATGGTAAAAAGAAAACAAATGCATTTTGGAACGCAGGGAGAGTTTTAAATCATAACATTGGCTTGAAACACTCTTACTTAAATGTCCACTAACACAGAATGAGGTGCATGTGCGTCCTCTGGTGGCTGAAAACAGTAAAGGGTCCAACTTGAGGACCATACCACTCACTGTAGTCATGACACTATCACTGCACATTCTGGGAACTTACTGTTACGAGTGGAATCCAATGGGTCCCTGTGAGCTATGGGTTATTAGTATGCTATTTGTTAAGTCCTGATACATTGTCACATTATTTCTGCATGTTTTCTCGTTCATAATTTTACACAAGCCAGTATACAGTACTGATATAAAATGGGAACAAATATTTTCATGGATAAAACATTTTTTATACTTCTTTTTAAATTGATACTTGTAGAAAAACCTGAACAGATCCTCTCTAACAGCTTGCAATGATTACTTATCTGTTAGCAACATACATTTAGACTGTAATAAAATATTTGAGCAGAATTGCCATATTCTCTTAACAGATCATTTCAATTTTTAACTACAGACTGTTTGTCTGGGATGGACCTGAGCTGACTCCTGTGGATGAGATTCAAATCTAGTTAGACACCCAGCAATGTTACTTAATTTATGGTACTCTAACTACTTTGTTAAATATTGGTAACTAGATGTGAATTCATTTACAATAGCTACCTAACCTTGTTGGAAATTGACCTGCTAGGATGGCCTTGCCTAATCAATAGGCCATGCGTTCAATTACCCATACTAGCATGCTATTTAGCATACCAGAAAAAGATTTAGGATGTCAGTAGCTTCTACAATCTCTGATTTCCTAATTCTAGAGAAGGCAAGTGGATCATTATTATAACAAATACTTTGAGCTAGTGTGTGGGCATAAAACCTATTGTCACTCAACACAAACAGAAGGTATGTATTTACCCAATGTTGCTGTCACGTTTACGTTGCTGTTGGTGCTGCCAGGTGATGCAGTGGTCGGGTCTGCTCTGTTGGTGAACAGGCCCAAACCCAGTTTGTCCAGGTCTGACTGCAGCTGCAAGTTCCTCCAGGTCTCAACCACAGTATCGTTCTCAAACGCCTTCAGATCTTGTAGTTGGTTACCCATGAGGTTTTGCACATTATCCACATTCAAACCCTGTGCATTTGAAACGTAACAGTGAAGATAATTGGTCAGAAGTCTAAATACATGAGCAACAATGAAAATATCATTGATTTAAAAGAAGGCCCAATAGAGTATTGGGGCAAGATTAACCATCATAGATTTGGCTAATTATTTTGCACTCTGCTTTTACATAAGGCTATTTTAAAACTGAAAGAGTAATGGATCACATTATATACATTTTGTTACTAATACAACCCAACATCATCCCAGCCTGTTTCAAAGAAGATTAATTGACCATTTCACGTTAAAGAATTACCTAGATAACCCTAGCAAAAAAGTTTTTTGTACAGATTAAACAAATGATATGAAACATGTTAGTGACCAGGTTCCAGCCTTTAAACTTAGCTAAGCTAACCGACAACTGGCTATAGCCTTACATTGAAGATACTATATACTGGAGGCGGTGGTGATCTTCTCATCAAACTCAAATATGTGCATTTCCTTCAGTGTCCAACTATTTCTTTAAATTTTCAATTAAAAAATGTATCTACCATCGTTTGATGTCTTCTTATGCAGAGACCCTCGCAAATTCAATTCATATCAACTCTTTAACTGGCACACTTACAGTGATCACATCAGGATCGAGACTCGTGAAAGTGTTTACGTCCATGTTGACATTCTGGGTCGACAGTGCCACCACATCGGACAGAGGTGCTCCGCCTATCAATGCAGAAAGGGAAGCAGGTTATTTTTGAGACATACAGACACAGTCGTAAACACAGGGAACATGTCATTCTTACCTAGATAGGGATTCATCAGGTTGTAATAGGCACTGGGACTACTACGGAGTGAGCTGAAGGAAGTGTTACTGATCTCATACAGGACTTTCTTCTGCTCCGATGAACATGTCGCCACAGTCAGAGTTTTGGCATTTCTGACAAGGTGTGAGAATTAGAAAAGTAAGATGCAGTGTCAAGCCTGTATCTTCCATCATGGAGGCCCCTTCAATTCATGTGCTACCACTCACCTTATACTGTCTGGGGTGATGTTCTTCAGCGTACTGGTGTCTAATGAGCACAGGTTGGAGTCAATGCTGTTCAGCTCAGTGCTGCCCAGGGAATTCCCGGAAGTATTCAAATACTTGGTAATGATTGCTTTGCTCTAAACAACATCAAAGAGAACATCTTAGGTAAGCCAATGAACACAATTATCAGTACAATTTCATAACACCGTTTGTAGGTATGTGACATATTGTATATAAGACTTTTTTGAGATTGATTATTCTGGCATTTTCTGTAGAATCCCTCAACATTATACCTGTGCTGCCTCCCATGCTCCATCGTCAGCATTCATGAGGGCTGCCAGGGTGTCGATTTTGGTGATGGTCCACTTGGATATGTCATCAAGTGACGCCACGCGAGACACTGAATCGAGCAACTGAACCTCGGCTTCCGAAACACCTGACGGATATGCCTGGGAGAAAAGAGAATGTTTTGTAACAAATGGCAATGTGTTTCCATATCTATTGATTCATGGCAAGAAACAATATATCTGACCATAATATTCTATGAAGATACTGTGTGTAACAGAACCATTTTGGACAGTGCTACATGACATGAGGACTGGAGTACCGTAATGACCTCGAGAAACACATAATGGTAGGTTTTTGTTATGTTCCTTTTCTAGTAATTCCTGATACATCTCTAACCAGTGAGGCAGCAGATGATAAAGAGATACTGTATGCTTCATACTAAGCAATGGTCATATGTCAGGCAATTTTCATATCCCATGCACAAACATTACCTGGTTGAGTTTAGTCAGAATGATTTTCTGGAAGTCGTCGTCATCCACTTTCTCGCAGATAGAGTTGAGGTTTTCCTTCAGAACAGGGATGTCCATGCAGAGGTCAAATTGCGACACGTCGTAGCCGAAGGGGAAAGCATCGTCGCTGACTATCACCCGGGTGATGTTGCCCACAGTGCAGCCTTGAGAATAATTGGCAAATGAGAGCAAATGTAATATGTTACTTTATTAAACATAAACAAACACAAACAATCGCCAAATTTGTTAAATATATACAGTATATCTAAATATGTTTTTGTTAAATACTGTGTATAAAAAGAAACTCTGCTTTAGTTTTTTTTCTTTATTCTTCTTTACCTGCTGCTCGTTTTGTCTTGAACTTGTTGATTTGTTTAAACAACCTCTTGAGTTTCCTCTTATTTGTCCTCTTTTTCCTCAACTTGGGCATAAACTTCTTTAGGAACCTTCTCCTTGTTTTCTACAGAAAACAAGCACACAAACACAAACACACACACACAAAGCACAAAAAACGGAAATTGTGTTTTTTTAGTAAAATGATTATTGTTGGACTCATTAGTTCAAGAAACAAGTAAACGTAAAACACATACACGTGTGAACTGGCTCCAGATGTTGTTGGTGAAAGATAGAGGTAGGTCTCCAAGGTTCTCCAGTGTTTGCGTGTTCCAGGTGGTGGCATTCCTGAAAAACAGACGATGATTCATTTACATCGTCCACATTTGGTGCATGGAGGGATCTTGAATGTGAAAAATGCCTCAAAATAAATGAGCTACTGATATGTCAATAATAAAATGCTATATTCAGCACAGTTAAAGGCGGGTATAATTCTTCATTAAGGTCTTATTGCGAACCAATCAAATGATTGTCCTTCTTTCAGTAGTATCCAGTTCCTCTAACCTGTCCATGGCACTCAGCTAAGTAAAAAAAAATTCTGACTAAATGTGTAAATCTTTAATAATTGGTCCCAATGTATAGTTTAGTTTCAGTTTCAAAACAAACTTAAGGCAAAATTTAATTTTTTATTTAATCCTACTTCCAACTCTTCTTGCTTTAATAGATTTACTGGCTGTATTCTTGATATTTTATTAACCTATTAGCGACTGGACTCTTGTAGTACCTTTTTCTATTGCCATTTTAACCATGTTCTTATTTGTCGTGGTATCTGTGATCTTTTGTCTATTTTATTTTTATTTTCACTCCTACATTGTAAATGAGGTTCCATCTCATTATTACCGGTTTAAAATAAATGTTAGTAAATATGTGGCCCACTGGTTTTGTTTGTAAAAATGGAGCTCTGTGGCACAGGTAAATAAGGTATGCCAATACTAATAGTACCATCAAATTAGTAAGATTTTATATTTTCTTGTTTGTTTTTTAACAATATTTTTTTTATTTGTACTTCAATATGACCATGTAGCATATATTGCAAGCCTTCTCCTTTAATGTATGTCATTATTGTACCCGTATTGTGTTTTCCCAGACAGCAGCAGCGTCTCCATGGCAGCCACCTGGCTATCAGAGAGGTCCTTGCAGGCTTTGAGTTTTTCTAGAATGAGGGGATCAGAGTTCTGGATGTATGAGCTGTCCAGGGTGCAGGCCATGTTCCCAAGGACATTCACGTTGTCTCTGGTCAGATTCACGCCTTTTATACCCTAGGCAGTTAAAAACACAGTATTAAATGTAACCTTGTGCCACAGCATCATTACAGCCAGTTTATTGTTACAACTTTTTTTCAAGCAACACTTTTAGTATTTTGCTGGCTACATCTTGCACACCAAACTGTGAATATCTTGATATTGGTCATATAAATGTATCAATGTAAAAATGTAATGTTACATTTGTAGTAAGATTGAATAGCACTCACCAAGCAGGTCTTGGCTTCAGTGAAAAGCTGTGAGTTCTTGTTTAAAATGCTGGAGGCCACAGAGAAGTCTGCAGCACCCACTGCAGAAATGTATGACTTGCAGTTGGCTGGATTGACATCTTTGTTGCTGTAATAAATAGACACAAAGATGATAAAACATCTTCAGTTGCACATCATGATGTCAAAATAATGGTAAACAGACTCACTTTAAGTAGAGAAGCATGTCGGCGGGATAGTTAGTGAAGTTCTGGGAGAGGTCTCCACTGAGCAGGTTGTACATACAAGTCAGCTGGGGAGGAAACGATGCAAAGACAGAATAATAATAATTGTTATTCACGGTTGTAGTGCATACAACATCACAACATACGTCTTTTAAATATACGACTCTGGTATTATATATCCAACTTACCTTAATTATCAAAACCAAATAAAGAGCCAAAGTTATTTGATTGAATAAGGTTTAATTTCAAGTAGTTTCTATTTGAATGTACCTGTGATTCCTTCAGCACCACCTTTGCCCTGCGTGTCCTTGGCCTACAGGCACGGACTAGCCTCTTGATCTTGATTTTTGTAATCTTCTGGACTGAGGTGCACGTGAAGCCTTGCAGCACAGAAGGCGAAAGCCTGTGGGTAGGCAATAAAAAAGGCAAAATTAAATAGGAAGTGAAAAATTGTTCTGGGGGTGGGGGGATATTAAAGGTACTTGTTCACTTACTCCTCGGTGTCAAAGGTTGATGTGGACAATGTCCCGAAAAACATGGCAGCCTATAGTAGAAGAACAGACACAACAATGTCAGCTCAAACTCGAAATATGATTCTACAGCAACACTCTACAACTGTGCCACATACTATCATACATGCTGTGATTGTCAGTTTTGGTGTTGCTTTTTTAAAAATAGGTTTTTAGTCCATATCAGTACCTCAAACGATCAGATATTATAAACATGTCACTTTGGATGGAAACACAAGACCTTGAGGACCGTTTCTGTGTAATTTGGCTCTGTGTCTTTTAACTTTTAAACCTAACTTCAGATTTATTCTGCATTAGACTTTGAATTAAAATATTATTGGTAACATATAAATTATTAGTTTCATAGGTTGTAACCTGATAAAACCTTTTTTATGTTTTACTTAATTACTATATTTCTGTGTTTTTGTTTTGTAATGGAAATCTGGGGAAAACCCAGAATAAATGTATTTCTGACTGTAATTGAATATGTGTGACTTTGGTCGGACTATAGGGCCATCAGATTTCAAAAACTTGTCTTCAATGAACTATTCTATATGTATAGCCATAGTATACTGACCTGAACTCCCGTCCATTTCTTTCTGTTATTCACTGTCATGTTTACAGTTCCTTCATTGAATGCCAACAGGTATGCTGGAATCTCAGTTGCCATATCATCAGGGACATTTAGAACCACTTGGGCTGAGCTTGTGTCCACAGAAATGATCTGTCAGGCAGTGGAATAGCAAGTTAAAATCATGAAATTGTGTTAAAATGCATGTTAAATGAACACATACCAAACATGTACTGAGTACTACATATGTTCATATCAACCTGGCAAATAACACATTTCAATAAAACTGGTAATTGTGCCTTCTCGTCGGGAGGTGTGTGGCCAGTGGGAGAGCAAATATATATTAGACGGTGTGGAAAACGTTAAGGCCAACAAATATGAATCAAAACGGTACATTTTGTCAGTTAAAATCATGTTGTGAGTTTATCAACGGTTTACATGCATCTCTTTTCAATAAAATGTCACCCTGGAAGTTTAAATTATCCTGGAGTTGATGGCTTGAGTGTGTGTGCAAAAACAGTGGCGCACGGCACAGGCTTTCTTCCCAGGCGCACAGTTTTATAAATGAGGCCCCTGACCTGCCCCACACACCTCCTCACCTGCTTCACATTGACTTGTCAGCCATTCACTATGTAAACTCCACACATCCTCATGAGTCTCTGTGCCTGGGTCTGATCAACATTTCCCCACTCTCACCAAAGCTGAATATTTTAATATATTACTTTTGCTCCCTGATTCCCCTTAGAAAGATATTGTTACTAAAAACCCAAAGATTTGCCTTACTATTGCTGAGTTTTTGACTTGACAATCGTTGCTGTAATGTTTTAAACGGTAATATCAAAAGTTGTACCTTGTTGACAAAGGTCTGTTGGACGACTGTCGGTGCCTCCAGCATGTTGGAAACAAAGGTGCTGCTTTGGGAGATGGTGAGTAGCTCAGAAGCTGGGATTTTTCCTATTGTCTCTGAAGGAACTCCAACAACAAGTGTGCCGAGGGATTCCAGAGAAGATCCGCTGTTGATCTGTTTAACACATTTGCATTTAACCTAGCTAAAGTGGCATATTCAATATACTTCAAGATACATTTATATTCAATAAAACCATACTGAACCAAATGCATAAGACTGCTGTAAATATGTCATATGATATCGTTCATCTTAACTGGAGAGTAAAGATTTATACCTGGAAGCCTGAAGAAGTTATTGTTGTAATGATGTTGTTGACCTGCTCCTGGTTCCAGGTAGTGACTGATTTCAGTGTGGATAAAGAGGAAATCAGCACTGACGGGGCAATGGAAGTGATCTGGCTGCTGGTCAGGCCTGAGCTCGCACTGCCCAGGGTCACAAAGGTGTTTGCTGTGACAGTCTTGATGTTGGATGCCAGAGCAGAAGATACCTACACAATAAAATACACCCGGTATTCAAAAGATCAACATAAGGAATGCAACCGTTAAATCGTTACATTTTATAGGCTGAATACTCAATCTTTTTAAGCGTAATCAAAGGCTCAGAGCTTTTAATGAGTTTTTTTTTACATTTGAGTTAAACTCTTGGTCACGAGTAGCTTCAAAATCAATCAAGCCTTTTTTAATTGTTCCATTAAAATTTTGGACAAGAAGCCGATAAGATGTCAAGAAATCAAACATTTGCAAAAAATTATTAAAATGGCAAATGTTAAATGCGAAACTGCGACGCTATCAATACACATGAAATTAAAAGTTCAAACTCTATTTGCACATGGACACAATTTTAGCCGGTACCTCGGGGTCCTCTGTTCCATTGCAGGATGTCTTCAGCTGATTCAAGATGAGTAAGGTATCAGCTTCATTCGCAGATGAATATGCTGAATTTGGGATCTCAGGAGAGCACAGGAAAAACCCTGGAAGCCTAGATTAAAGATAAAAATAAAAATAAAATACAAATGTTAAATAAAAAAATTCAAATAGAACATTTCAATATACAGATTGACAAGTATGATATACATACATGCCAAAATAACATCATTTTGTCAATTTACTCACTTTACAGGGTTGAAGGTTGGTTGGTATTCATAAAGCTGTGTGATGTAGTAGGTGGTGACATTTCCTGGGATTACTGATTTGTTGAACAGTTCCAGGTTGGCTTGATCCCCCAAGAACACACCAATCTTAAAAACAAAAACAACAAATAGCTCAAATAATATCTTTTAAAAATCCCATTGTTTTTCCTCAGTCTTAACCATAAGAAATGAATTACAAAAATTAAAACAGATAAAAAAATTACAAGAATCCAAGTATAAATGCTATGGCTAGTTTTATTCAAATCAAAACTCACTACAAATGTGTACATTTGAAATAAATCATAATTATAAAACTGATATAAGGACATACCTGACTGCTAGAGACGATGGTGGTGAGATCATCCAGAGTGATGAATGACACAAAGTTGCCGATATAATTGACAAACCAGGCAGTAGAATTGAGTTCTGATTTATTGGCATTGTAACATCTGGCTCCAGAGTCTATGGAAACAGGGAAGAGCCCAAATCTTATAAACAAATACCCTTGTAATATGATACCAATACTTGTATCTATTTATATTAGGGCTGTCAAACGATTACATTTTTTAATCAGATTAATCACAGGATTCTGTGGATTAATCACGATTAATTTTACCATTCGAAATATGCCCGAAAAATTCGAATTTTCTATGTATATTGTTGTATGAACGGAAAGATAAAGGACAGAAGGTGGATATGTACATTTAAAATTAGTATTTTTATTAATTAAAAATCCAAATGATGGTTTTAATACTGAAAATAAATTTAAATCAAACTAAAATATATACCTACCACACCATAATTCAATTGGTCGTCTCTTTACTATGTCTTTGGGCAAATATAGGCTATATAATGGCATTTATTTGGTGAATCTATAGGTTGTGCATTCTTGAATACAACTTGATCACAGTCCGCAGTGTGTGTGTGTGTGTGTGTGTGTGTGTGTGTGTGTGTGTGTGTGTGTACGCGCAACCACGTCGTAGGGGACTGTTCATTTGTACCAGGAAGCACACGTTATGTTGATGTCTACTCACACACACCTCTGAAAACTGCAGACATTTGTGTCCTCGCGGGCTCTGAACAGAGCGGACAATGTTTCTCCTCCTGTTGCTCCCGACATCAACTGTCACCCGCGGCAGTTGATTTTATATACTATCTATGCCCCCGACACAGACGTGACCGTAAGCAGTTTAAAACACGGCATGGGCTAGCGTGCTGTTATGTTTGGCTGCGTGCAGCTACTGATCCTGGGTCAGCCACAACGAGTGACTGTAGTACAGAGCCGGTGGGATGCACGGGGCGGATCATTCTGCACATGCGTTAAATGCGTTAAAAAAATTAACGCCGTTAATTACAGAAATTAATCACCCTGCATTAACGCGATAATTTTGACAGCCCTAATTTATATATTGTAGGGGAGAACGGGGTAAGTAGGCACACTTTTTACTCTACTGAGAATTGCTTATCACCTAAACATCTTTCAATAGTCATTCCTACATTAAATTGAAGCTTAAGGTGTTGGCTTGAAATGTGTACCCCTCACTTTTTCTATCTTATTGTAATAAAGAAGAAATTAATCATCAAAGACACCCTTACACATTGTGACAACCGACCCCTTGACCGACACTATGGGGTTGTTTGTCACAATGTTATCTTAATGGGAATAATCTTAAAAAGAAGGCAAGCAAGTAGAACTAAATTAGAAAGTTTAATTGCATTGTCAAGTTGACAAATAGGCCTACATAACTTACTGTAGCCTTGGCAGCTGGTCTAGTTTGGGATGCACTGGGTTGTTTTGATTTTGTTGCCCTTTTTTCTTTTGCATGCTAGCTGCCTTTTCCTGCTCTATTCTTTCCTTCTCTGGGGTGTCAGTGAGGATACAGCTTGACAATTTATTTCGTTATTGGGTTCCTTTCCTGGCTGCAGCCTTGAGATAACATGTGACAACCAACCACCGAAAAAATTTGACGACCAACCCCAACTTGAATTTCTTGCTAACATCAAGGCCAACAACCATCTGACAACTAATTAGCTTGCTAACCACAATCTAAACTATAGTTTACCCTTCACACTTTGTATGGGTAACAAGTGTTTTGTTATAAACCCATTGTGTAAAAGCCTAGAAGAAAAATACTGAGGATCTAAATATTTTCAATTTGACATGAAAAACACAAACAGTCGTCTCACCTCAAATTCAGCAGTCTAACTCCAAGGAAGACTATGTAGGTGACCTCTGATCCCAATTCTGGATATTTACATACCAAAATTTCACAGACAGCGCCTTCTGGTTTCCGAGATATAACGATTGTGACAACCAACCCGCGTGACAAATTACCCCGTTCTCCCCTACTGTACTGCATGGCACTAATACTTGAACACTGAAACAAGAGTAAGAGTATACAGCCACCCTAGGAGCTCCAGTATGTGATCAGGTAAATGTTTACCATATTAGTTAAGTGTTTTAGTATTTTTTAATTAGAACAAAGACCAGCTGAAGCTGATGGAAATGTCAATTGTTTTGTGAGTATTTGGTCTTAAATCAATGTATTGGCCACAATGTTATCCCGATAATGGTGTTATGTGAAAAGTTACGAGATCACCATACTTCTTATAATTCATCCTGAAGAGGACATGAATGTGGAGACCATAATTTTTTTAATATAAATCATTGCATGCCGTCCCTAGAGCCACACTCTTATGGAAAGTTTGGCGCTGCAATAGGCAATACTTTTAGTTTAAAATTGAGATTCTTGTAATGTCTGCATTAGAAAAATCACATCCTGTCGAGCTGATATTCTGTGTGTGCGGGTGAAAATACTTCACTCACGTCAAATATTATTTCCACTTAAAAATAACAAAATCAAAAAACTTAAAAAAATTAAGATAAGATAAGAAAATATAAGATATACTTTAAGCAAGCTCTAAGGAAATATATAATTAAAGATGTGTGCTATCCCCCTAGAGACAAAGTTAGACCCAGCACGGACAGTCAGTACTTGACCCATTCCTATTAAACATGAGGATTGATTTAGTAAAATTGTAATTAATAATCTGTTTTACCAGTTCTCAAGTAGTCTCTGATGGTGGAGTAAACATCACCCTGTCCAAATTCAGAGCTGTTGTATGTGAAGTTATTTCCCATTACATAGACCCTGTTGAAAGGAAAACACAAAATTGTGCACAATGTAATACATCAATGAAAGCCTGATGTCACTGAGATTTCTGACATAGTGAAACATGAAATAAAGACTTACAGTTTCTGGAAGGCAAGACATGAAGCATTCTGGACTTCGTTGGAGCTGATGAGGCTTTTGCTGAGGAATCTAAGATATTTGCTCAACCGTAGGTCGAACCAGGAATTCACTTCAGATCTGCTGTTGCTGCTCAGCGCTAAAGGCCAAACGCAGATGAGCGTCACCATCTTCACATCATCTGGAACATCCTCCTAATGACATACATGTGAATTTACATTGTTAAGGAGATACTTTTGTAAAATTAGTATTTTTAGAGTGATGATGAAATAATGTATTGTGTACATGTAGGCTACTGTATTCGGTGACAAAATTACAACTTGGATGGTACAACATGCAAAGGGGGTCTTATACGTTAACGCATAATCACAACATTTATAAAAGGGACCTACATTTTCTAGGAAGGCAGGAGTGCTCCTGTAGTTGTGGAAGATGACACAGATGTCTGAATCGTTACCAACCACATTGGGTTGACTGAGGAACTGACGCAGCTCAGAGGTGCTGATGGTACTCAAGAGCTAAAGATAAAAAAAAAAAAAAATTTAAGTTACAATATTCAGAAGAATAATCCATTTGTATTTGCAACACTGTACCTGATGTGGTGCTGTGGCCATTGACCTATCAAAAAAGTCTTCAGGGCCAGTTAACCGTAAACCTCCCTAATTGACAGTGACGCAAAAAAAGGACCGGAAGTTTTCACAGGCCCATTCACCAGTGACATCTTTGATTTGAGAGGTTTTTAAGATAAAAACACTCATTATTGGAAACTTAAATTACTATTAAATGAAAGGAAACCCCAATCTGCACGGACAACAACTTTGGCGACCTGGCAAGTACTGTTTTATTTTGATGATCGCACGTAGGGAGGAGCAGGAGCTATTTGCAAAAGTCAACCACCGATTTTCCGTATTATAGCTTTAAGAGTCTTCTATGAGGTTAGTCTTTTATTTGAGTATTTAATTTATTAATCTGATTTATTAATGGTACAGCTTTAGTTTTCTTTAAAGGTTTTCAACATCTGAAAAACCTCTAAAAAATATAAAGAACTCTTAACAACCTCAAATAAGCTCTAAAAACACACAACTCTGAAGAAATTGTGTGGAAATGACCTTTGAAAGTTGATGTTGATGGAAATAAATGAAGAAAAAGAGAAGAAGTGAATTGTCCTGTGCGTCCTTTATGGTGAACCAAGTCATTTTCAAGTTTAATCAGAAAAACCTCATAATATGACATAAACAAATACAATTATATATTACCTCTGACTCGCGTGACGGTGGGAGAAGAGATATAAATGTGGACAGGTCTGGAAAACCAAATCTGAGGAAGGTGTTCCTCAGATAGACGTAGAAGCTTCCACCACTGTAACACTTGATGGGCGGTGGACCTGTTTTAAACAAAAAAGAAACCACTGTGTAACCTGATCCAGAATAATCTATATTATTATTATGTCACATTTTTCTGATAAAAATTTACACTTTCACTTTAGCTGTAAAACAAACAAGCAAAACATGTTTTCTTGTTACTGATTTTAGTCCTCATTAAATTTCTCCGTAACAAAACAGCGGTGTAAGATTATTTTTGGCACACACCTTGAAGGAAGAGAATGATGTTTTTGTAAATCTCTATTTTGGTGTTTTTGCTCAGTGTCAAGTGTTTGGTGTCCAGCAGTGCTATCCTAAATACAAATAAATATTAGTCTGGAACAACTGAAATATAATCAAATTCATCAGGATGATCATGACCACGTCACAGAAATTCATACATCTCTTGGCTGCTGTTACAGCTCCTTTTCTTCCCAATGTTGAATAAAGGTGTCACCAGGCTGGGAGAAAGGTTATCCAAGAGAGGGCTCAGGCGAGCCCTGAGCCATAGCAAGAACTCTGTGTCATTGATAGCTTGAGAGGACAGATTCCCTCTGTCAAATACTGCTTGGAGGAAAGCAGATTTCACCTCTTCTGTGTAGTTGGATGGGTTGATCTGATGGAATAGAAAATAGCATTAATACAAGTTTGAAATCTGAACGAAAGGCTTTACTCAATTAAATATTATTATAATTAATATTATTTTTATTTATTTTACAATTTATTGGTCAATAAATGCCAATTTAGCAGGGAGGGTGGGCCATTATTGTGCCTGTTTGACAGTGACAGTTGAGCAGCCTAACTAGGTAACAAGCCCTTTTGTAGGCTAATATTAGCGGTGTTATTTCATGACCACCCCATTCTGCACCTAAAAAAGACAACCTTGACATTTGCAGGTAAGTTTAAAGCTGTTTAAATTGCTAAAGGAGCTGTTTAGTTAACGTGTTAACTTGAGCAAGTTTAAAAAATGGATTAGCAAGTTCACTCCTTCATGGTAAACCCAAACCAAGACATTTGCAGGCAAGTTTAAAGCTGTTTAAATGCTACATGAGCAGTTAAGTTAACTTGCTAGCTTTAGCTAGCTTGAAAAAAAGGGATCATCTCTATGTTCCCACATCCCAATGGTCCCACAGCCTGATGTTCTTGAAATTGGCGATTAGGTTCATCACAGCTAGGTGGTTAGGTTTAAGGTAAAGGGACAGGTTAGAAGGGTAGGGTTTTTTAGATAACTTGCTGCTTCAAACTATCTTAATAAAATGAATTAGCATGCACTATTTCATGGCTACAGTTAGCAAGCCACTATCCAAAATGAGATGCTTTTAGATAGAAGGTGACACCTTGACAAAAATACTGTTTGATATATACTATAAATGCCTTAACATAATGTTTGTAACATCTTTCAGTGTATGCTTATGGAATAAAATGTAATAACAACACCACATACTTGACCATTAGATTAATTTAATACCTCTGTAAATACAATGTTTATCATAGGCTTAACCTTAATAAAGGTAGGATTGATTTCTGCTAGACAGCTTCGGTTTTGGCTAGATGTATCCAATAATCAAATTTTTCAGGGTTTGTTATTCTTGATACAAGATGGCACAGAAGAACATTTGTTTTTCAAATCTTACAGTGTGGCCAGCAATATAGCATTAATAAACAAACAAGGTTTCTGCTATTAAGATGTTTACCTCAATGGTCGGTGAGACTATGTCAAAGAAAGCACCAAAGTCACCAGGATTGATGACTGTCATTATTTTCGTCACATCTTCCATCTTCTTTAGCTGTTTTGGAGTTGTTGCGAGCTGGGCCAGCTGACTGAGAGTGAGAAGATCTGCAACCTCCACCTAAAAGTGAACCAGCAGTTTAGGTAAGCAGATACCAACAGTGGACCTCTAACATGTAATGGCATTAGGGTTGCAAAGGGGTAGAAAATGTCCGGTACATTTCTAAAACTTTCCATGTGAAGTTAAGCTGGGGAATTTTGGAAATATTCAAAATTCGGGAACTATGGGAATGAACTAGAAATGGGAATACTTTAAATTAACTGTATCATATCCAAACATAACTTTGAACTTTATGTTTTGTCATAGTCAGACATCCATGCAAAATAACAAAATTAAAAAAACATTACATTTCAACATATGTATTTGTAAGTAAAACTTTATCAAGTTTTGAGTATTTTTTGAAGAACCAATTATTTCACTGAAAAATAAAAACATGAATGGAGAGTAAAATATAACTCATTCCCTCAACCCTACCCATGTACAAATTAAGTAAAATTACCCCCATTCCATGTGACGGAGGAATGCACAGGGCATGTAGGCGGTGTGGCCTCAATACCCCTGCAGTAAGTAGTGTTCTATGTGCATGTGATTGAGGAATACCATAGATATTCTCAAGGGTACTTTCATGAAATCTTGTTGTTTTAGTCAAGATTATGCTAAAATATATTTTCCCCAACTATATTTAAAGTCACTGTTAAGGCCAAACTTTAATTAAATCCCCGTTTTACAAGTAACTCAACTAACATTGCTACCAAGTCAGTACTGAGACCCTGCCTACCTCAACCCCTACCTGCCAGTAGCCCTTTTTTTATCCTTAAATCTCCGGGTCCAATCCAAGCCCCAACCTCAGCGATTTTTACCAGCATCCAATAAGGAAGTGACCACAACTGTAGTAACCGGAAGTGCCACTAGGGGGGTGGTACCAAGACTGAGCCATTTTTCTTTGACTCACTTGTTAGACAGGCTGTTTTCAAAGTCTTATCAAACCTATTTACAGCCTGGTCCACAAAACCATTTTAGTCTGTGTGTTTAGGTCATATCTCCATGACAACACTGAGGGGGGTGAATTTTTTCGGACCACGCTAGTTTTTATTTTATCAAAGGTTAAAATGTATTGGGGCAAACTCTTGAGTGACAGCTCTCCGCCTGTTGTCCCTCACTTTGCCTCGGAGGTATACGTCAGCTATCTCCCTCCCCCTCACAAAATGGTGACGCGCACAAACCAGGATTATTGGATGCCGTGTGAATAACTGAGGTCAGCCCGGATGCTACATATTATTTACTATCTATGGTCCAATCCCCATTACTCTGATCTCTCCAGAGTGCAACTCTGGGCTCAATCAAAAAATTGAACAAGGGTTAAAAAGGTGTGTTGTGTTGTGTTGTCAGTATTTTGGCAGTTAATCATTAGAATGTCAGTGATTCATAGTGATCCCACAGTAATGCTTCCTTGCTTACAAGTACAAGTCAATGTAGGAGGATGACTTTCACCAAAGCATAGTACGAGCTGCAGTTTGGTCTGGCTGTGCGAGACTACCAAAACTGTCCAATGAATGAGTTACCTATCTATCCATATGATTTAATATACTATACTATACTATACTAATTTACTATACACCTTATAGTGCATTTTTAATTTAAGCCAGTGCAAATATGTAATTGACAAGGACTAAAAGGCAAAACTTACTCCAATGATATTGTTCTTTAAATTGGCAAAATCTATGAAGGAGGCATGCACACGGAACCGACCAAAGTTGTCTTCAAGCCAACGTCTGTCATCATTTACAGACTCAACACATGAGAGACCTAGGAATCAAAACACTCAATTTTTAAACTGAACATGTCATGCCAAACATTGTAATGTGGATTTATACACACTCACGGAAAATGAGTACTAGCAAATGCACTGTGGTGCAATCCAAGTTACCTGCGGACGAATGTCTCTTAAGATAGTCCATTATGAAAGTGTAAACCTGTTGGGTCTGCCTCACAGAGAGATCATTGAAAACATTGTCGCACCCCTTTACTCTGTGAAGACAATAGAAATTATTCAATTCACCAAAACATGTGGGATAATGTTTGCTTTTTATATTTAAATTCACAGGCCAACACTTCTGCTCAATATAACAAGGAGAAAATGTAGTTGTCACTTACATCTCTTGATAGGAGTCACAGCTGATATTTACTGGAATAATTTCAAATGTGCTTGACTCAAGGCTTGGAAGGAAGAGAGGTAGATAGCCCTGGAACCACAACTTAAACCCCTCAGCATCTAGTTTGGATAGTTTGGGTCCAAGTGCCATTAGTGTCAGATTTAGGATGGTGTCCCGCACACTGGGGTTAATGGCTGTTAGGTTTTTCTAGACAGAAAACACACATTTGTCAGCACAAATAGATTTTCACATTTGGTGAAGAATATCATATTCTAAGTGTGGTTAAGATACTCACCTCTGCAGCACCACTAACAAATGTGTCATAGAAAGAGCCAAGATTTTCCAAAGGTGATGACACAGTAAGTTTTGTGAACACAAGTCTCACAAGGGTTCCATTGGACAAGTTGTTTGTTTCAAGAAGAAATTCAGCTTTTTGTTTGGAAGAGAGAGAGTCTAGCGCTGTCACCTAAGAGAGTGGTATAAGACAAATATAACATATTAATACTTTTAACAACATCTTTCTTTTTTTAGAAAAAAGTTTAGATAAGTAAACTATACTAAAGACTAGGGATGCACCAATAATTGGACAACTTTGAATTTTTTTTACAGAACAATAACGTTTTTTGATAACGCGATATATATCAATAGCAACCGCTGTGGAGGGAGGCGCTTGTCCTTTATAAATACAGCAAACATGTTAGCAGTGTGAAAGCATTTCAAAGTATCCGAGAACGACACAAACAAGTCTGTTTGGAGACAGTGTTCTACTGAAATATCTATAGGGGCAACATCTGCAAAGACTGCAAAGGCGTTTTTAATGAATTGCAAAATTGACCTTGAACAGCATGTGGAGTATGAGTGACTCGGCTGTCAACGCACGTTTTAGTCAGGAGACTTCGAAACCCTTACCATTTATCGCGACTGTTCTTGATCCACGATATAAAGATAATTAAAATAGCAGCCCGCATGCAAAATTATCCAGGCTGAGTTGGATTTGGGAAAGCCACTTGGTGATGGAGGCAATGCACAGAGCAGGAGATGGGCGATACAGTGCACAGAAAAAAAGGCCCGTTATTACAGATGAGCCATGCACAACTTTGCTGTCTGATGAGATCTTCCAGAAAAATTAACCAAATTCCAAGCAGAAGACAAGCTGGCCAAATAAAGTATTTTATTTGAATAATTATATATATTTTAAGTCATATTTTGCTTTGTTGGTATAGGTGATATCTGCTGGAATTGTCCTGATTTATGTTCCATATCACACTATCGCTCTCATTATCTTGCCTTTTAAGGCGAGACACCCCAGGTGAATAGGGATTTTCTTTTAACTTATAGATATCATCATGAAACTTTTCCAGTTGATTACTGACATTAACACAATATTTTTTTGTATTACATGTTTTTCTTTACTCTTTTATTAAATGTGCAAATATGGCAATATTTAACCAATTATGCGTACATTTGGGTCGTTTTTCAAACAAAAGATCTAGATGTTGGATAAAGCCAGAGTTAAAATCTCTATTTTATTTTAACCACATATTAGTTTCTAAAGTTTTTACACAACAGATTTTGGATACAGCCTTTTTTCATTTAATAAATCAAAAAATACTATGTACATGTCTTAGCAATGCATTTTCGGCATGTTTTTAGGAGGAACATGTATCATAAATCAGACAATTAACAATATATTAACAAATCCTTGGGTAAAAACCTTTAAAATAGTGCTATGAATGATTATGTAAAGTTTGGTTGATGTCAGTGGTCTATAAGTTGAGATATTTTGTTCAGTGTATTGGAAAAAGCTAATTTTGAGAAAACGACCGTTAAAGATTTAAACGTGAATTCTGCTGATAATCAATGATTATAGCTACAGTAATTTATTGAATTAGGCCCTACACCCCTCAATGCCATATAGGCATACCACTGCTTAACATATATAAACCATAACATAGCAAACATTTACACCTACATGCTAATTTAAACGTGATTCATTCATTATATAGCCACTGTCTGTCAACCTGCTTTGCAGTCGGCACAGACGCTCTCCCCTCCATCTCCCCTCTAATCCTCTGACAGTCTGTGTCTCTCCGACGTGACCGGCGTGATTTACATGTCTTTAACACTTCTCCCCTTCAAATGGCGATCATGTAATGTCCGTAGCCAATTGATTAAATATTTTTTTTGTGTTGGTTTGGCATATTTTCTGTGTTTTTCCCATTTTATTTTGTGATTTTCGAGCTACCCGCGGCTAGCATCACGTGATGCCTTTGAGCGAATCACATTGTCAGAAATGTGCATTAGCCAATGAGGTTGCGTTCCTAGCATTGAATCCCTCCTCACACTTTCACGATTGGTTACTAATACAAAATTACCATATTTGGATCCGATAACATTGTTCTTGAGATTCAGAGCTTTCCAACAGTACTATGGTTATTATGATTCATACAGCGGTCGCGGTGCTGTATGTTATGTTAGAATGTTCACTTTTGACGAACTTAGCAGCAAAATACAGACGCAAGCAGTCAAGGTTTAATAAAATAAACACCTAAAACGTATAATTTGGACCTTTTATTCATACTAGTATGAAATAAGACATGTTATGGAAGCTAAATAGACACAAATCTCAAAATTGACCAGTGCTTAAAAAAATTATGTTTTTGCCTGCCGTGTCTCACCTTAAAAGACTGCCCATGGAGCAGAAACAGACAAAAACTTTCAATATAAATCCCTGTCCTTAAAGATCTCCTATTATACTACTTTTCTGGTCTTAATTTCTTGTTAAAAACTGCTATAGAGCAACCTGACACGAATCACCTCACAAAAAACCATGTAGATTTTGGGGACACCCTTCCTCTCACCCTAGCGCAGTAACTCTCCACACACTGCTTTTTGCTTCTCCTGCAAACCCCACTTCCGGAACAATTTCAGCAGCGCACGGGCAGATTTCTGAGAGCAGGAAGGTGGGGGCATGGCCGGAGCTTGCCTGAGCAGCACGTCACCATACATGGAAAAATCCGGAATCGTGGCGACACGATGGCAGGAAATTTGAACCGATTGGAACACGTGATTTCTCGACCGGCTGCCCTAGTGTTTAGCGCTCTGCACAGCAACCCCAGACGGTCAGCAGGGAATACGTCTTAATGCATGCACGTAATTATTTGATACGCTAGTATGGTTAAACATGACTATAAATCATTATAACAACGTTTATAGGTCATAAAAATCGAAAAGTATAATAGGTCCACTTTAATTTTAATAGTAAAACTAACCGTCAACTATAACTTTTAGAGTATCAATGAGGAAATACACAAAAAGATGTGTTGTCTGCGTTTGACCATAACAAACTTAAGCATTGATTCTACAGTTGAGAAGTAGATTGTGTATTGCTGTTTTCAAGGTAATTTGATGAAGAAATGTTCGACTTACCCCAGAGATGTTGAAGACTTTGAGTTGAGGGTATGTTGCAAATTGGGAAAATGGACCCAAGTTTTCTTCAAGCCATTCAGAATCACTCTGACTTCCCGGCCTGCAGACTAAGGCAGGTAGATAGACGTTAGCAAAAGTACCATTGAGCAAGAATAATCTTTCACTGATACACATTGGACAAGCCATACCTGGTTCGTTGATGACACTGGCAGATTTTCTCAGGTAACCCAGCATAACCTCTGTATTTCCTTGTTTTCTATGCAACGGCATTGCAGGGAAAGCTTTGGCCATTCCGCTCACACTGCACAGGGTGAAAAAAGAAACATTCTTACGCGGTCCCTCAATAGCATTTTGTACTTTGGTGGAATGCAAGGTTGCTTGTTCATCAAAGGCTACTCACACGACATGGTAGTTTGTGCAGTTAATGTTGGAGGTTGCATTCTTGAGCATCATCGGACTGAAACTTGGGAGGATAAAAATCAGTTTCACAAGGAACCAAACGGACCAGTCGTCTGCCTTGAAGCCCGGGAAATTGGGAGCGAGGATTTTGAAGGTCTTATTCATTACACGATCTCTCACAACAGGTTGAAAATCGGGGACCTGTCAAAATACGACATTAGAGGATTTAAACACCGCCGAGTTAACATGTTGCACGTGCACCATACAGGATGCTAAAAAGGATGTTAAACTGATATTTGTTATAAATGAGTGCCATCCAGCTGATGTAAAGTTTCAAATACGAATGCAACTACTGACTGCGCTTGTTTGGAAGCCACAGATTCTCTTTGCTCCCCCAGTGCCAAATGTAGCCTACCTTTCCATCTGCCGTCAGCTGTGTTAGGAATTCATCCACATTTTCCAGAGCATTGCCCTCCTCAAGTGGCTCAAACACACGGTCGATTTGGTCTGTGTCATTCAACGCCCCTGAGCTCAGTGTGAACTGTGCCAACTGAGTAGGACTGAGCACTGACAACACTTCGGTCTACAAAGGGAATCGATATGAAATCAAACAGCAGAAATTGCAAAACCATGGTAAACACATTTCAGTTTGGGAACAGAAGACTGCAACTCCAGTTGGCACTTACAGTGGAGAAGTTGGAATTGAGGGCTTGCAAATCCTGCAGGCTTGCAAAACCAGAGAAGCTGGCAAGGTTTGCCTGTAACCACTCTTTAGTATCTCCAGTAAGTGAGACACAGCCAGGGTCTGTGAAGAAGACAGAAACAAAGACATTGGATGAGTAGAACCACTGCATGCTATCAAGATTTGACCAAATTGAGCCTGAACGCCTGCCTTTACCTTTCGAGTCATTCCTTGAAAGGAATGGTTTGATGAAATGAGTGAAGACTGCTTGCTGTCCTTCTCTGTCCATGAATGGTCTTTGGTTGCTGAATTCCTTGATACTAAATATGGAGAGAATGCTTTCAACATCTAAACAACTAGAAAACTGCAGGTTCCTCTACAATCTTGTTCAGAGTGTATCAATACATCCAATATTTCCTTACACTATCTGGTATGTGTTGCAGCTGAAGTTCCTGGAGCTAAGGCAGGAGAGGAAGTTGGTGGATGGAGAGGCCAAAAACGGACGAATCTTTGTCTGGAACCAGCTGCTGACAAAGGCATCCTGCTGCAGTTGTGCCTGGCTGAAGTTGGCAATTGTCACCTCTCCAAGAGCCTCAAGGGCGTATGACAATGATGGGTTGCTATTGTTGGAGGCCTAGGATTGGAAAAATCACTTTGGTTTGAGGCAGAATACACACGGGGGAACAGTGATTTTGCGAAACTGTGCGACTGGATTTACCATGGTGGCGTATGTCTCAAGAGCCCGTTCTAGTGCAGTGGAAGATTTTTGGAAGAAAAGCTTCCAGACCTCTACCGGGTATGTTCTTTCGCTTTCCAGGGAGCATTTCAACAGGGTGACCAAGTTGCTGGCTGTGAGATGAGTAGCCTTGGGGGGAATTGGACAATAAAAAAATGACTCCGAGCTTATGGACATTTGTCTTAGGATGCTGATGCAGCACAAGTCAGAACCTTTTTCTGGGATTCCCAGCTTGATAAAAATAATCTTACCGAGGAACAGGCATGCTCAGTGATGGTGAAATTGCACAGGGCTTCAGAGGAATTGTCACTAGACAGCGTTTGTTGGAGTTGTGAGCTAAGAAAACAGAGAAAAGTAAGCCATTGTCACATTAGGAAGATTGTGCAGGATAACTTTATCTACGCAAACTCAGCAAAGGACAAAACAGTCATTCCCCTACCTATCGACAGCAGCACAAATGCGGTCCTCTGTGAAAAGAAAACATTTGTGTGTGAGATAATGTACCTTCACAATTCAATTTTGTCATCACACATGCAATGTCTGTTGTTTTTACAGACTTACCATACACTGGAGTCTCTTTGCACTGGAGACAAGCAAAGCATAATTGTTAATGTACAGGCAACAGCTATTTAAATGTAGAATACCCTAAGGTGGCCTCCTTAACGAAATTAATGTGCCAAATTTGTGTTTTGTCAAAGTTTGATCAAATATTGTGTGATGCAGGTAAATACACCCATAGAAATGAACTTACCACGAAGGAATCTGCAACTGTGCAACCTGTTTTAGAGTCATTTAAATGAAGACATGATTAATACAGCTGTCATCAGAGCAGCAGTAATCTGCTTTCTGAGAAGGTTCACAGCAGAGCACTTTGCCACGTACCTGTGAATGTCTCCTGGAGTGACTGTATACTTGATCGCACACCCTGTGAAAGTTGCAGCGGCAGGGATTTCAAACTTTGCCGAAGACCAGTGAGTCTGAAGGAAGGAAACCAAAATGATTTTGACATGTCTGGAGCCAAGGTTTGACACCATGTAAACTCAAAATGTCTTACTGCAGACTTTAGAAATATGTCTTACATTGTTGCGTAGGATGCACAGCTGATGTTAGTGGGGATCACCACCAAGCTGCCAGGACGGAGGCTCGCCATCACTGGAGCCAAATAGACCACAAACCACAGCCGAAAGTCTTCAGGCTCAAAGTCTGCAAATTCTGGAGCAAGGGCTGTCAAGGTCAGGTTCAAGATGGTGTCTCGTACACCTGGATTTTCGATGAAGGTGATGTTTCTCTGAAAAATGAAAAGATTCATTTTTCATTTTAGGAGAAATCATTGTATACAGGAGAGCAGGCATAGCGACACATCTTTGTACTACAGTGAATCCGTGGCATGACTCAAGGCATCAATGGCAGCAATTCACTCATGAAGCATATCAGAAATCTATCGACATAAATCAAACCCAGGGCCCTAATTTCTTTCTGCAAAATAAATCCTCGAGTCCAGGACAACTCTTACATTGCCGGGCTGTCAGCCAACTTTCTGGGAAAATATGGCAAGCTTAAAGTTAGGTGTTTACCTGCTTGGTGGAGTTTGCAAACGCCTGGAAAAATGGTTTGAGCTGTTCCACGTCCTGTGACTCTGTCAAGCTTGTCATCACCTCCCTTACGATTGTCTCATTCTCCAGTGCGCCGCTTTCTGCATCCAGGATCAGCTCAGCCTTCTGGCTTGGTGAGAGGGAGTCCAAAACTGCCACCTGATGACACATTTAATGAAGAAATGTCGATTGCTCCTCTCTTTGACATAGCCAAACCACCCCAGCATGCACACTCTCAAAGTTCTGCATATTGTGCTGCTGTTTTCAAAGAAGATTGGCGCTGTAATGCACAACTTACCCCAGAGATGTTGAAGACTTTGAGGTGAGCGTATGTTGTAAATTGGGAGAATGGACCCAGGTTTTCTTCAAGCCATTCGGAATCACTCTGACTTCCCGGCCTGCAGACTAATGCATGTAGATGGATGTTAGCACAAGTACCATTTAGCAATTATTATTTTTCACTGATATACATTGAACAAGTGCCAATTGTCCTCTCAGTGTCATTTCAGCATGACTTTTTTCACATTTTCAAGTCCATGGGCAAGCCCACACAACCAAACACATTGCGCTTTCTACTGCGTCAGCCATACCTGGCTCGTTGATGACACTGGCAGATTTTCTCAGGTAACCCAGCATAACCTCTGTATTTCCTTGTTTTCTATGCAACGGCATTGCAGGGAAAGCTTTGGCCATTCCGCTCACACTGCACAGGGTGAAAAAAGAAACATTCTTACGCGGTCCCTCAATAGCATTTTGTACTTTGGTGGAATGCAAGGTTGCTTGTTCATCAAAGGCTACTCACACGACATGGTAGTTTGTGCAGTTAATGTTGGAGGTTGCATTCTTGAGCATCATCGGACTGAAACTTGGGAGGATAAAAATCAGTTTCACAAGGAACCAAACGGACCAGTCGTCTGCCTTGAAGCCCGGGAAATTGGGAGCGAGGATTTTGAAGGTCTTATTCATTACACGATCTCTCACAACAGGTTGAAAATCGGGGACCTGTCAAAATACGACATTAGAGGATTTAAACACCGCCGAGTTAACATGTTGCACGTGCACCATACAGGATGCTAAAAAGGATGTTACACTGATATTTGTTATAAATGAGTGCCATCCAGCTGATGTAAAGTTTCAAATACGAATGCAACTACTGACTGCGCTTGTTTGGAAGCCACAGATTCTCTTTGCTCCCCCAGTGCCAAATGTAGCCTACCTTTCCATCTGCCGTCAGCTGTGTTAGGAATTCATCCACATTTTCCAGAGCATTGCCCTCCTCAAGTGGCTCAAACACACGGTCGATTTGGTCTGTGTCATTCAACGCCCCTGAGCTCAGTGTGAACTGTGCCAACTGAGTAGGACTGAGCACTGACAACACTTCGGTCTACAAAGGGAATCGATATGAAATCAAACAGCAGAAATTGCAAAACCATGGTAAACACATTTCAGTTTGGGAACAGAAGACTGCAACTCCAGTTGGCACTTACAGTGGAGAAGTTGGAATTGAGGGCTTGCAAATCCTGCAGGCTTGCAAAACCAGAGAAGCTGGCAAGGTTTGCCTGTAACCACTCTTTAGTATCTCCAGTAAGTGAGACACAGCCAGGGTCTGTGAAGAAGACAGAAACAAAGACATTGGATGAGTAGAACCACTGCATGCTATCAAGATTTGACCAAATTGAGCCTGAACGCCTGCCTTTACCTTTCGAGTCATTCCTTGAAAGGAATGGTTTGATGAAATGAGTGAAGACTGCTTGCTGTCCTTCTCTGTCCATGAATGGTCTTTGGTTGCTGAATTCCTTGATACTAAATATGGAGAGAATGCTTTCAACATCTAAACAACTAGAAAACTGCAGGTTCCTCTACAATCTTGTTCAGAGTGTATCAATACATCCAATATTTCCTTACACTATCTGGTATGTGTTGCAGCTGAAGTTCCTGGAGCTAAGGCAGGAGAGGAAGTTGGTGGATGGAGAGGCCAAAAACGGACGAATCTTTGTCTGGAACCAGCTGCTGACAAAGGCATCCTGCTGCAGTTGTGCCTGGCTGAAGTTGGCAATTGTCACCTCTCCAAGAGCCTCAAGGGCGTATGACAATGATGGGTTGCTATTGTTGGAGGCCTAGGATTGGAAAAATCACTTTGGTTTGAGGCAGAATACACACGGGGGAACAGTGATTTTGCGAAACTGTGCGACTGGATTTACCATGGTGGCGTATGTCTCAAGAGCCCGTTCTAGTGCAGTGGAAGATTTTTGGAAGAAAAGCTTCCAGACCACTACCGGGTATGTTCTTTCGCTTTCCAGGGAGCATTTCAACAGGGTGACCAAGTTGCTGGCTGTGAGATGAGTAGCCTTGGGGGGAATTGGACAATAAAAAAATGACTCCGAGCTTATGGACATTTGTCTTAGGATGCTGATGCAGCACAAGTCAGAACCTTTTTCTGGGATTCCCAGCTTGATAAAAATAATCTTACCGAGGAACAGGCATGCTCAGTGATGGTGAAATTGCACAGGGCTTCAGAGGAATTGTCACTAGACAGCGTTTGTTGGAGTTGTGAGCTAAGAAAACAGAGAAAAGTAAGCCATTGTCACATTAGGAAGATTGTGCAGGATAACTTTATCCACGCAAACTCAGCAAAGGACAAAACAGTCATTCCCCTACCTATCGACAGCAGCACAAATGCGGTCCTCTGTGAAAAGAAAACATTTGTGTGTGAGATAATGTACCTTCACAATTCAATTTTGTCATCACACATGCAATGTCTGTTGTTTTTACAGACTTACCATACACTGGAGTCTCTTTGCACTGGAGACAAGCAAAGCATAATTGTTAATGTACAGGCAACAGCTATTTAAATGTAGAATACCCTAAGGTGGCCTCCTTAACGAAATTAATGTGCCAAATTTGTGTTTTGTCAAAGTTTGATCAAATATTGTGTGATGCAGGTAAATACACCCATAGAAATGAACTTACCACGAAGGAATCTGCAACTGCGCAACCTGTTTTAGAGTCATTTAAATGAAGACATGATTAATACAGCTGTCATCAGAGCAGCAGTAATCTGCTTTCTGAGAAGGTTCACAGCAGAGCACTTTGCCACGTACCTGTGAATGTCTCCTGGAGTGACTGTATACTTGATCGCACACCCTGTGAAAGTTGCAGCGGCAGGGATTTCAAACTTTGCCGAAGACCAGTGAGTCTGAAGGAAGGAAACCAAAATGATTTTGACATGTCTGGAGCCAAGGTTTGACACCATGTAAACTCAAAATGTCTTACTGCAGACTTTAGAAATATGTCTTACATTGTTGCGTAGGATGCACAGCTGATGTTAGTGGGGATCACCACCAAGCTGCCAGGACGGAGGCTCGCCATCACTGGAGCCAAATAGACCACAAACCACAGCCGAAAGTCTTCAGGCTCAAAGTCTGCAAATTCTGGAGCAAGGGCTGTCAAGGTCAGGTTCAAGATGGTGTCTCGTACACCTGGATTTTCGATGAAGGTGATGTTTCTCTGAAAAATGAAAAGATTCATGTTTCATTTTAGGAGAAATCATTGTATACAGGAGAGCAGGCATAGCGACACATCTTTGTACTACAGTGAATCCGTGGCATGACTCAAGGCATCAATGGCAGCAATTCACTCATGAAGCATATCAGAAATCTATCGACATAATTCAAACCCAGGGCCCTAATTTCTTTCTGCAAAATAAATCCTCGAGTCCAGGACAACTCTTACATTGCCGGGCTGTCAGACAACTTTCTGGGAAAATATGGCAAGCTTAAAGTTAGGTGTTTACCTGCTTGGTGGAGTTTGCAAACGCCTGGAAAAATGGTTTGAGCTGTTCCACGTCCTGTGACTCTGTCAAGCTTGTCATCACCTCCCTTACGATTGTCTCATTCTCCAGTGCGCCGCTTTCTGCATCCAGGATCAGCTCAGCCTTCTGGCTTGGTGAGAGGGAGTCCAAAACTGCCACCTGATGACACATTTAATGAAGAAATGTCGATTGCTCCTCTCTTTGACATAGCCAAACCACCCCAGCATGCACACTCTCAAAGTTCTGCATATTGTGCTGCTGTTTTCAAAGAAGATTGGCGCTGTAATGCACAACTTACCCCAGAGATGTTGAAGACTTTGAGGTGAGCGTATGTTGTAAATTGGGAGAATGGACCCAGGTTTTCTTCAAGCCATTCGGAATCACTCTGACTTCCCGGCCTGCAGACTAATGCATGTAGATGGATGTTAGCACAAGTACCATTTAGCAATTATTATTTTTCACTGATATACATTGAACAAGTGCCAATTGTCCTCTCAGTGTCATTTCAGCATGACTTTTTTCACATTTTCAAGTCCATGGGCAAGCCCACACAACCAAACACATTGCGCTTTTTACTGCGTCAGCCATACCTGGCTCGTTGATGACACTGGCAGATTTTCTCAGGTAACCCAGCATAACCTCTGTATTTCCTTGTTTTCTATGCAACGGCATTGCAGGGAAAGCTTTGGCCATTCCGCTCACACTGCACAGGGTGAAAAAAGAAACATTCTTACGCGGTCCCTCAATAGCATTTTGTACTTTGGTGGAATGCAAGGTTGCTTGTTCATCAAAGGCTACTCACACGACATGGTAGTTTGTGCAGTTAATGTTGGAGGTTGCATTCTTGAGCATCATCGGACTGAAACTTGGGAGGATAAAAGTCAGTTTCACAAGGAACCAAACGGACCAGTCGTCTGCCTTGAAGCCCGGGAAATTGGGAGCGAGGATTTTGAAGGTCTTATTCATTACACGATCTCTCACAACAGGTTGAAAATCGGGGACCTGTCAAAATACGACATTAGAGGATTTAAACACCGCCGAGTTAACATGTTGCACGTGCACCATACAGGATGCTAAAAAGGATGTTACACTGATATTTGTTATAAATGAGTGCCATCCAGCTGATGTAAAGTTTCAAATACGAATGCAACTACTGACTGCGCTTGTTTGGAAGCCACAGATTCTCTTTGCTCCCCCAGTGCCAAATGTAGCCTACCTTTCCATCTGCCGTCAGCTGTGTTAGGAATTCATCCACATTTTCCAGGGCATTGCCCTCCTCAAGTGGCTCAAACACACGGTCGATTTGGTCTGTGTCATTCAACGCCCCTGAGCTCAGTGTGAACTGTGCCAACTGAGTAGGACTGAGCACTGACAACACTTCGGTCTACAAAGGGAATCGATATGAAATCAAACAGCAGAAATTGCAAAACCATGGTAAACACATTTCAGTTTGGGAACAGAAGACTACAACTCCAGTTGGCACTTACAGTGGAGAAGTTGGAATTGAGGGCTTGCAAATCCTGCAGGCTTGCAAAACCAGAGAAGCTGGCAAGGTTTGCCTGTAACCACTCTTTAGTATCTCCAGTAAGTGAGACACAGCCAGGGTCTGTGAAGAAGACAGAAACAACGACATTGGATGAGTAGAACCACTGCATGCTATCAAGATTTGACCAAATTGAGCCTGAACGCCTGCCTTTACCTTTCGAGTCATTCCTTGAAAGGAATGGTTTGATGAAATGAGTGAAGACTGCTTGCTGTCCTTCTCTGTCCATGAATGGTCTTTGGTTGCTGAATTCCTTGATACTAAATATGGAGAGAACGCTTTCAACATCTAAACAACTAGAAAACTGCAGGTTCCTCTACAATCTTGTTCAGAGTGTATCAATACATCCAATATTTCCTTACACTATCTGGTATGTGTTGCAGCTGAAGTTCCTGGAGCTAAGGCAGGAGAGGAAGTTGGTGGATGGAGAGGCCAAAAACGGACGAATCTTTGTCTGGAACCAGCTGCTGACAAAGGCATCCTGCTGCAGTTGTGCCTGGCTGAAGTTGGCAATTGTCACCTCTCCAAGAGCCTCAAGGGCGTATGACAATGATGGGTTGCTATTGTTGGAGGCCTAGGATTGGAAAAATCACTTTGGTTTGAGACAGAATACACACGGGGGAACAGTGATTTTGCGAAACTGTGCGACTGGATTTACCATGGTGGCGTATGTCTCAAGAGCCCGTTCTAGTGCAGTGGAAGATTTTTGGAAGAAAAGCTTCCAGACCTCTACCGGGTATGTTCTTTCGCTTTCCAGGGAGCATTTCAACAGGGTGACCAAGTTGCTGGCTGTGAGATGAGTAGCCTTGGGGGGAATTGGACAATAAAAAAATGACTCCGAGCTTATGGACATTTGTCTTAGGATGCTGATGTAGCACAAGTCAGAACCTTTTTCTGGGATTCCCAGCTTGATAAAAATAATCTTACCGAGGAACAGGCATGCTCAGTGATGGTGAAATTGCACAGGGCTTCAGAGGAATTGTCACTAGACAGCGTTTGTTGGAGTTGTGAGCTAAGAAAACAGAGAAAAGTAAGCCATTGTCACATTAGGAAGATTGTGCAGGATAACTTTATCTACGCAAACTCAGCAAAGGACAAAACAGTCATTCCCCTACCTATCGACAGCAGCACAAATGCGGTCCTCTGTGAAAAGAAAACATTTGTGTGTGAGATAATGTACCTTCACAATTCAATTTTGTCATCACACATGCAATGTCTGTTGTTTTTACAGACTTACCATACACTGGAGTCTCTTTGCACTGGAGACAAGCAAAGCATAATTGTTAATGTACAGGCAACAGCTATTTAAATGTAGAATACCCTAAGGTGGCCTCCTTAACGAAATTAATGTGCCAAATTTGTGTTTTGTCAAAGTTTGATCAAATATTGTGTGATGCAGGTAAATACACCCATAGAAATGAACTTACCACGAAGGAATCTGCAACTGCGCAACCTGTTTTAGAGTCATTTAAATGAAGACATGATTAATACAGCTGTCATCAGAGCAGCAGTAATCTGCTTTCTGAGAAGGTTCACAGCAGAGCACTTTGCCACGTACCTGTGAATGTCTCCTGGAGTGACTGTATACTTGATCGCACACCCTGTGAAAGTTGCAGCGGCAGGGATTTCAAACTTTGCCGAAGACCAGTGAGTCTGAAGGAAGGAAACCAAAATGATTTTGACATGTCTGGAGCCAAGGTTTGACACCATGTAAACTCAAAATGTCTTACTGCAGACTTTAGAAATATGTCTTACATTGTTGCGTAGGATGCACAGCTGATGTTAGTGGGGATCACCACCAAGCTGCCAGGACGGAGGCTCGCCATCACTGGAGCCAAATAGACCACAAACCACAGCCGAAAGTCTTCAGGCTCAAAGTCTGCAAATTCTGGAGCAAGGGCTGTCAAGGTCAGGTTCAAGATGGTGTCTCGTACACCTGGATTTTCGATGAAGGTGATGTTTCTCTGAAAAATGAAAAGATTCATGTTTCATTTTAGGAGAAATCATTGTATACAGGAGAGCAGGCATAGCGACACATCTTTGTACTACAGTGAATCCGTGGCATGACTCAAGGCATCAATGGCAGCAATTCACTCATGAAGCATATCAGAAATCTATCGACATAAATCAAACCCAGGGCCCTAATTTCTTTCTGCAAAATGAATCCTCGAGTCCAGGACAACTCTTACATTGCCGGGCTGTCAGCCAACTTTCTGGGAAAATATGGCAAGCTTAAAGTTAGGTGTTTACCTGCTTGGTGGAGTTTGCAAACGCCTGGAAAAATGGTTTGAGCTGTTCCACGTCCTGTGACTCTGTCAAGCTTGTCATCACCTCCCTTACGATTGTCTCATTCTCCAGTGCGCCGCTTTCTGCATCCAGGATCAGCTCAGCCTTCTGGCTTGGTGAGAGGGAGTCCAAAACTGCCACCTGATGACACATTTAATGAAGAAATGTCGATTGCTCCTCTCTTTGACATAGCCAAACCACCCCAGCATGCACACTCTCAAAGTTCTGCATATTGTGCTGCTGTTTTCAAAGAAGATTGGCGCTGTAATGCACAACTTACCCCAGAGATGTTGAAGACTTTGAGGTGAGCGTATGTTGTAAATTGGGAGAATGGACCCAGGTTTTCTTCAAGCCATTCGGAATCACTCTGACTTCCCGGCCTGCAGACTAATGCATGTAGATGGATGTTAGCACAAGTACCATTTAGCAATTATTATTTTTCACTGATATACATTGAACAAGTGCCAATTGTCCTCTCAGTGTCATTTCAGCATGACTTTTTTCACATTTTCAAGTCCATGGGCAAGCCCACACAACCAAACACATTGCGCTTTTTACTGCGTCAGCCATACCTGGCTCGTTGATGACACTGGCAGATTTTCTCAGGTAACCCAGCATAACCTCTGTATTTCCTTGTTTTCTATGCAACGGCATTGCAGGGAAAGCTTTGGCCATTCCGCTCACACTGCACAGGGTGAAAAAAGAAACATTCTTACGTGGTCCCTCAATAGCATTTTGTACTTTGGTGGAATGCAAGGTTGCTTGTTCATCAAAGGCTACTCACACGACATGGTAGTTTGTGCAGTTAATGTTGGAGGTTGCATTCTTGAGCATCATCGGACTGAAACTTGGGAGGATAAAAATCAGTTTCACAAGGAACCAAACGGACCAGTCGTCTGCCTTGAAGCCCGGGAAATTGGGAGCGAGGATTTTGAAGGTCTTATTCATTACACGATCTCTCACAACAGGTTGAAAATCGGGGACCTGTCAAAATACGACATTAGAGGATTTAAACACCGCCGAGTTAACATGTTGCACGTGCACCATACAGGATGCTAAAAAGGATGTTACACTGATATTTGTCATAAATGAGTGCCATCCAGCTGATGTAAAGTTTCAAATACGAATGCAACTACTGACTGCGCTTGTTTGGAAGCCACAGATTCTCTTTGCTCCCCCAGTGCCAAATGTAGCCTACCTTTCCATCTGCCGTCAGCTGTGTTAGGAATTCATCCACATTTTCCAGAGCATTGCCCTCCTCAAGTGGCTCAAACACACGGTCGATTTGGTCTGTGTCATTCAACGCCCCTGAGCTCAGTGTGAACTGTGCCAACTGAGTAGGACTGAGCACTGACAACACTTCGGTCTACAAAGGGAATCGATATGAAATCAAACAGCAGAAATTGCAAAACCATGGTAAACACATTTCAGTTTGGGAACAGAAGACTGCAACTCCAGTTGGCACTTACAGTGGAGAAGTTGGAATTGAGGGCTTGCAAATCCTGCAGGCTTGCAAAACCAGAGAAGCTGGCAAGGTTTGCCTGTAACCACTCTTTAGTATCTCCAGTAAGTGAGACACAGCCAGGGTCTGTGAAGAAGACAGAAACAAAGACATTGGATGAGTAGAACCACTGCATGCTATCAAGATTTGACCAAATTGAGCCTGAACGCCTGCCTTTACCTTTCGAGTCATTCCTTGAAAGGAATGGTTTGATGAAATGAGTGAAGACTGCTTGCTGTCCTTCTCTGTCCATGAATGGTCTTTGGTTGCTGAATTCCTTGATACTAAATATGGAGAGAATGCTTTCAACATCTAAACAACTAGAAAACTGCAGGTTCCTCTACAATCTTGTTCAGAGTGTATCAATACATCAAATATTTCCTTACACTATCTGGTATGTGTTGCAGCTGAAGTTCCTGGAGCTAAGGCAGGAGAGGAAGTTGGTGGATGGAGAGGCCAAAAACGGACGAATCTTTGTCTGGAACCAGCTGCTGACAAAGGCATCCTGCTGCAGTTGTGCCTGGCTGAAGTTGGTAATTGTCACCTCTCCAAGAGCCTCTAGGGCGTATGACAATGATGGGTTGCTATTGTTGGAGGCCTAGGATTGGAAAAATCACTTTGGTTTGAGGCAGAATACACACGGGGGAACAGTGATTTTGCGAAACTGTGCGACTGGATTTACCATGGTGGCGTATGTCTCAAGAGCCCGTTCTAGTGCAGTGGAAGATTTTTGGAAGAAAAGCTTCCAGACCTCTACCGGGTATGTTCTTTCGCTTTCCAGGGAGCATTTCAACAGGGTGACCAAGTTGCTGGCTGTGAGATGAGTAGCCTTGGGGGGAATTGGACAATAAAAAAATGACTCCGAGCTTATGGACATTTGTCTTAGGATGCTGATGTAGCACAAGTCAGAACCTTTTTCTGGGATTCCCAGCTTGATAAAAATAATCTTACCGAGGAACAGGCATGCTCAGTGATGGTGAAATTGCACAGGGCTTCAGAGGAATTGTCACTAGACAGCGTTTGTTGGAGTTGTGAGCTAAGAAAACAGAGAAAAGTAAGCCATTGTCACATTAGGAAGATTGTGCAGGATAACTTTATCTACGCAAACTCAGCAAAGGACAAAACAGTCATTCCCCTACCTATCGACAGCAGCACAAATGCGGTCCTCTGTGAAAAGAAAACATTTGTGTGTGAGATAATGTACCTTCACAATTCAATTTTGTCATCACACAAGCAATGTCTGTTGTTTTTACAGACTTACCATACACTGGAGTCTCTTTGCACTGGAGACAAGCAAAGCATAATTGTTAATGTACAGGCAACAGCTATTTAAATGTAGAATACCCTAAGGTGGCCTCCTTAACGAAATTAATGTGCCAAATTTGTGTTTTGTCAAAGTTTGATCAAATATTGTGTGATGCAGGTAAATACACCCATAGAAATGAACTTACCGCGAAGGAATCTGCAACTGCGCAACCTGTTTTAGAGTAATTTAAATGAAGACATGATTAATACAGCTGTCATCAGAGCAGCAGTAATCTGCTTTCTGAGAAGGTTCACAGCAGAGCACTTTGCCACGTACCTGTGAATGTCTCCTGGAGTGACTGTATACTTGATCGCACACCCTGTGAAAGTTGCAGCGGCAGGGATTTCAAACTTTGCCGAAGACCAGTGAGTCTGAAGGAAGGAAACCAAAATGATTTTGACATGTCTGGAGCCAAGGTTTGACACCATGTGAACTCAAAATGTCTTACTGCATACTTTAGAAATATGTCTTACATTGTTGCGTAGGATGCACAGCTGATGTTAGTGGGGATCACCACCAAGCTGCCAGGACGGAGGCTCGCCATCACTGGAGCCAAATAGACCACAAACCACAGCCGAAAGTCTTCAGGCTCAAAGTCTGCAAATTCTGGAGCAAGGGCTGTCAAGGTCAGGTTCAAGATGGTGTCTCGTACACCTGGATTTTCGATGAAGGTGATGTTTCTCTGAAAAATGAAAAGATTCATGTTTCATTTTAGGAGAAATCATTGTATACAGGAGAGCAGGCATAGCGACACATCTTTGTACTACAGTGAATCCGTGGCATGACTCAAGGCATCAATGGCAGCAATTCACTCATGAAGCATATCAGAAATCTATCGACATAAATCAAACCCAGGGCCCTAATTTCTTTCTGCAAAATGAATCCTCGAGTCCAGGACAACTCTTACATTGCCGGGCTGTCAGCCAACTTTCTGGGAAAATATGGCAAGCTTAAAGTTAGGTGTTTACCTGCTTGGTGGAGTTTGCAAACGCCTGGAAAAATGGTTTGAGCTGTTCCACGTCCTGTGACTCTGTCAAGCTTGTCATCACCTCCCTTACGATTGTCTCATTCTCCAGTGCGCCGCTTTCTGCATCCAGGATCAGCTCAGCCTTCTGGCTTGGTGAGAGGGAGTCCAAAACTGCCACCTGATGACACATTTAATGAAGAAATGTCGATTGCTCCTCTCTTTGACATAGCCAAACCACCCCAGCATGCACACTCTCAAAGTTCTGCATATTGTGCTGCTGTTTTCAAAGAAGATTGGCGCTGTAATGCACAACTTACCCCAGAGATGTTGAAGACTTTGAGGTGAGCGTATGTTGTAAATTGGGAGAATGGACCCAGGTTTTCTTCAAGCCATTCGGAATCACTCTGACTTCCCGGCCTGCAGACTAATGCATGTAGATGGATGTTAGCACAAGTACCATTTAGCAATTATTATTTTTCACTGATATACATTGAACAAGTGCCAATTGTCCTCTCAGTGTCATTTCAGCATGACTTTTTTCACATTTTCAAGTCCATGGGCAAGCCCACACAACCAAACACATTGCGCTTTTTACTGCGTCAGCCATACCTGGCTCGTTGATGACACTGGCAGATTTTCTCAGGTAACCCAGCATAACCTCTGTATTTCCTTGTTTTCTATGCAACGGCATTGCAGGGAAAGCTTTGGCCATTCCGCTCACACTGCACAGGGTGAAAAAAGAAACATTCTTACGTGGTCCCTCAATAGCATTTTGTACTTTGGTGGAATGCAAGGTTGCTTGTTCATCAAAGGCTACTCACACGACATGGTAGTTTGTGCAGTTAATGTTGGAGGTTGCATTCTTGAGCATCATCGGACTGAAACTTGGGAGGATAAAAATCAGTTTCACAAGGAACCAAACGGACCAGTCGTCTGCCTTGAAGCCCGGGAAATTGGGAGCGAGGATTTTGAAGGTCTTATTCATTACACGATCTCTCACAACAGGTTGAAAATCGGGGACCTGTCAAAATACGACATTAGAGGATTTAAACACCGCCGAGTTAACATGTTGCACGTGCACCATACAGGATGCTAAAAAGGATGTTACACTGATATTTGTCATAAATGAGTGCCATCCAGCTGATGTAAAGTTTCAAATACGAATGCAACTACTGACTGCGCTTGTTTGGAAGCCACAGATTCTCTTTGCTCCCCCAGTGCCAAATGTAGCCTACCTTTCCATCTGCCGTCAGCTGTGTTAGGAATTCATCCACATTTTCCAGAGCATTGCCCTCCTCAAGTGGCTCAAACACACGGTCGATTTGGTCTGTGTCATTCAACGCCCCTGAGCTCAGTGTGAACTGTGCCAACTGAGTAGGACTGAGCACTGACAACACTTCGGTCTACAAAGGGAATCGATATGAAATCAAACAGCAGAAATTGCAAAACCATGGTAAACACATTTCAGTTTGGGAACAGAAGACTGCAACTCCAGTTGGCACTTACAGTGGAGAAGTTGGAATTGAGGGCTTGCAAATCCTGCAGGCTTGCAAAACCAGAGAAGCTGGCAAGGTTTGCCTGTAACCACTCTTTAGTATCTCCAGTAAGTGAGACACAGCCAGGGTCTGTGAAGAAGACAGAAACAAAGACATTGGATGAGTAGAACCACTGCATGCTATCAAGATTTGACCAAATTGAGCCTGAACGCCTGCCTTTACCTTTCGAGTCATTCCTTGAAAGGAATGGTTTGATGAAATGAGTGAAGACTGCTTGCTGTCCTTCTCTGTCCATGAATGGTCTTTGGTTGCTGAATTCCTTGATACTAAATATGGAGAGAATGCTTTCAACATCTAAACAACTAGAAAACTGCAGGTTCCTCTACAATCTTGTTCAGAGTGTATCAATACATCAAATATTTCCTTACACTATCTGGTATGTGTTGCAGCTGAAGTTCCTGGAGCTAAGGCAGGAGAGGAAGTTGGTGGATGGAGAGGCCAAAAACGGACGAATCTTTGTCTGGAACCAGCTGCTGACAAAGGCATCCTGCTGCAGTTGTGCCTGGCTGAAGTTGGTAATTGTCACCTCTCCAAGAGCCTCTAGGGCGTATGACAATGATGGGTTGCTATTGTTGGAGGCCTAGGATTGGAAAAATCACTTTGGTTTGAGGCAGAATACACACGGGGGAACAGTGATTTTGCGAAACTGTGCGACTGGATTTACCATGGTGGCGTATGTCTCAAGAGCCCGTTCTAGTGCAGTGGAAGATTTTTGGAAGAAAAGCTTCCAGACCTCTACCGGGTATGTTCTTTCGCTTTCCAGGGAGCATTTCAACAGGGTGACCAAGTTGCTGGCTGTGAGATGAGTAGCCTTGGGGGGAATTGGACAATAAAAAAATGACTCCGAGCTTATGGACATTTGTCTTAGGATGCTGATGTAGCACAAGTCAGAACCTTTTTCTGGGATTCCCAGCTTGATAAAAATAATCTTACCGAGGAACAGGCATGCTCAGTGATGGTGAAATTGCACAGGGCTTCAGAGGAATTGTCACTAGACAGCGTTTGTTGGAGTTGTGAGCTAAGAAAACAGAGAAAAGTAAGCCATTGTCACATTAGGAAGATTGTGCAGGATAACTTTATCTACGCAAACTCAGCAAAGGACAAAACAGTCATTCCCCTACCTATCGACAGCAGCACAAATGCGGTCCTCTGTGAAAAGAAAACATTTGTGTGTGAGATAATGTACCTTCACAATTCAATTTTGTCATCACACAAGCAATGTCTGTTGTTTTTACAGACTTACCATACACTGGAGTCTCTTTGCACTGGAGACAAGCAAAGCATAATTGTTAATGTACAGGCAACAGCTATTTAAATGTAGAATACCCTAAGGTGGCCTCCTTAACGAAATTAATGTGCCAAATTTGTGTTTTGTCAAAGTTTGATCAAATATTGTGTGATGCAGGTAAATACACCCATAGAAATGAACTTACCGCGAAGGAATCTGCAACTGCGCAACCTGTTTTAGAGTAATTTAAATGAAGACATGATTAATACAGCTGTCATCAGAGCAGCAGTAATCTGCTTTCTGAGAAGGTTCACAGCAGAGCACTTTGCCACGTACCTGTGAATGTCTCCTGGAGTGACTGTATACTTGATCGCACACCCTGTGAAAGTTGCAGCGGCAGGGATTTCAAACTTTGCCGAAGACCAGTGAGTCTGAAGGAAGGAAACCAAAATGATTTTGACATGTCTGGAGCCAAGGTTTGACACCATGTGAACTCAAAATGTCTTACTGCATACTTTAGAAATATGTCTTACATTGTTGCGTAGGATGCACAGCTGATGTTAGTGGGGATCACCACCAAGCTGCCAGGACGGAGGCTCGCCATCACTGGAGCCAAATAGACCACAAACCACAGCCGAAAGTCTTCAGGCTCAAAGTCTGCAAATTCTGGAGCAAGGGCTGTCAAGGTCAGGTTCAAGATGGTGTCTCGTACACCTGGATTTTCGATGAAGGTGATGTTTCTCTGAAAAATGAAAAGATTCATGTTTCATTTTAGGAGAAATCATTGTATACAGGAGAGCAGGCATAGCGACACATCTTTGTACTACAGTGAATCCGTGGCATGACTCAAGGCATCAATGGCAGCAATTCACTCATGAAGCATATCAGAAATCTATCGACATAAATCAAACCCAGGGCCCTAATTTCTTTCTGCAAAATGAATCCTCGAGTCCAGGACAACTCTTACATTGCCGGGCTGTCAGCCAACTTTCTGGGAAAATATGGCAAGCTTAAAGTTAGGTGTTTACCTGCTTGGTGGAGTTTGCAAACGCCTGGAAAAATGGTTTGAGCTGTTCCACGTCCTGTGACTCTGTCAAGCTTGTCATCACCTCCCTTACGATTGTCTCATTCTCCAGTGCGCCGCTTTCTGCATCCAGGATCAGCTCAGCCTTCTGGCTTGGTGAGAGGGAGTCCAAAACTGCCACCTGATGACACATTTAATGAAGAAATGTCGATTGCTCCTCTCTTTGACATAGCCAAACCACCCCAGCATGCACACTCTCAAAGTTCTGCATATTGTGCTGCTGTTTTCAAAGAAGATTGGCGCTGTAATGCACAACTTACCCCAGAGATGTTGAAGACTTTGAGGTGAGCGTATGTTGTAAATTGGGAGAATGGACCCAGGTTTTCTTCAAGCCATTCGGAATCACTCTGACTTCCCGGCCTGCAGACTAATGCATGTAGATGGATGTTAGCACAAGTACCATTTAGCAATTATTATTTTTCACTGATATACATTGAACAAGTGCCAATTGTCCTCTCAGTGTCATTTCAGCATGACTTTTTTCACATTTTCAAGTCCATGGGCAAGCCCACACAACCAAACACATAGCGCTTTTTACTGCGTCAGCCATACCTGGCTCGTTGATGACACTGGCAGATTTTCTCAGGTAACCCAGCATAACCTCTGTATTTCCTTGTTTTCTATGCAACGGCATTGCAGGGAAAGCTTTGGCCATTCCGCTCACACTGCACAGGGTGAAAAAAGAAACATTCTTACGCGGTCCCTCAATAGCATTTTGTACTTTGGTGGAATGCAAGGTTGCTTGTTCATCAAAGGCTACTCACACGACATGGTAGTTTGTGCAGTTAATGTTGGAGGTTGCATTCTTGAGCATCATCGGACTGAAACTTGGGAGGATAAAAATCAGTTTCACAAGGAACCAAACGGACCAGTCGTCTGCCTTGAAGCCCGGGAAATTGGGAGCGAGGATTTTGAAGGTCTTATTCATTACACGATCTCTCACAACAGGTTGAAAATCGGGGACCTGTCAAAATACGACATTAGAGGATTTAAACACCGCAGAGTTAACATGTTGCACGTGCACCATACAGGATGCTAAAAAGGATGTTACACTGATATTTGTTATAAATGAGTGCCATCCAGCTGATGTAAAGTTTCAAATACGAATGCAACTACTGACTGCGCTTGTTTGGAAGCCACAGATTCTCTTTGCTCCCCCAGTGCCAAATGTAGCCTACCTTTCCATCTGCCGTCAGCTGTGTTAGGAATTCATCCACATTTTCCAGAGCATTGCCCTCCTCAAGTGGCTGAAACACACGGTCGATTTGGTCTGTGTCATTCAACGCCCCTGAGCTCAGTGTGAACTGTGCCAACTGAGTAGGACTGAGCACTGACAACACTTCGGCCTACAAAGGGAATCGATATGAAATCAAACAGCAGAAATTGCAAAACCATGGTAAACACATTTCAGTTTGGGAACAGAAGACTACAACTCCAGTTGGCACTTACAGTGGAGAAGTTGGAATTGAGGGCTTGCAAATCCTGCAGGCTTGCAAAACCAGAGAAGCTGGCAAGGTTTGCCTGTAACCACTCTTTAGTATCTCCAGTAAATGAGACACAGCCAGGGTCTGTGAAGAAGACAGAAACAAAGACATTGGATGAGTAGAACCACTGCATGCTATCAAGATTTGACCAAATTGAGCCTGAACGCCTGCCTTTACCTTTCGAGTCATTCCTTGAAAGGAATGGTTTGATGAAATGAGTGAAGACTGCTTGCTGTCCTTCTCTGTCCATGAATGGTCTTTGGTTGCTGAATTCCTTGATACTAAATATGGAGAGAATGCTTTCAACATCTAAACAACTAGAAAACTGCAGGTTCCTCTACAATCTTGTTCAGAGTGTATCAATACATCAAATATTTCCTTACACTATCTGGTATGTGTTGCAGCTGAAGTTCCTGGAGCTAAGGCAGGAGAGGAAGTTGGTGGATGGAGAGGCCAAAAACGGACGAATCTTTGTCTGGAACCAGCTGCTGACAAAGGCATCCTGCTGCAGTTGTGCCTGGCTGAAGTTGGCAATTGTCACCTCTCCAAGAGCCTCAAGGGCGTATGACAATGATGGGTTGCTATTGTTGGAGGCCTAGGATTGGAAAAATCACTTTGGTTTGAGGCAGAATACACACGGGGAACAGTGATTTTGCGAAACTGTGCGACTGGATTTACCATGGTGGCGTATGTCTCAAGAGCCCGTTCGAGTGCAGTGGAAGATTTTTGGAAGAAAAGCTTCCAGACCTCTACCGGGTATGTTCTTTCGCTTTCCAGGGAGCATTTCAACAGGGTGACCAAGTTGCTGGCTGTGAGATGAGTAGCCTTGGGGGGAATTGGACAATAAAAAAATGACTCCGAGCTTATGGACATTTGTCTTAGGATGCTGATGTAGCACAAGTCAGAACCTTTTTCTGGGATTCCCAGCTTGATAAAAATAATCTTACCGAGGAACAGGCATGCTCAGTGATGGTGAAATTGCACAGGGCTTCAGAGGAATTGTCACTAGACAGCGTTTGTTGGAGTTGTGAGCTAAGAAAACAGAGAAAAGTAAGCCATTGTCACATTAGGAAGATTGTGCAGGATAACTTTATCTACGCAAACTCAGCAAAGGACAAAACAGTCATTCCCCTACCTATCGACAGCAGCACAAATGCGGTCCTCTGTGAAAAGAAAACATTTGTGTGTGAGATAATGTACCTTCACAATTCAATTTTGTCATCACACATGCAATGTCTGTTGTTTTTACAGACTTACCATACACTGGAGTCTCTTTGCACTGGAGACAAGCAAAGCATAATTGTTAATGTACAGGCAACAGCTATTTAAATGTAGAATACCCTAAGGTGGCCTCCTTAACGAAATTAATGTGCCACATTTGTGTTTTGTCAAAGTCTGATCAAATATTGTGTGATGCAGGTAAATACACCCATAGAAATGAACTTACCACGAAGGAATCTGCAACTGCGCAACCTGTTTTAGAGTAATTTAAATGAAGACATGATTAATACAGCTGTCATCAGAGCAGCAGTAATCTGCTTTCTGAGAAGGTTCACAGCAGAGCACTTTGCCACGTACCTGTGAATGTCTCCTGGAGTGACTGTATACTTGATCGCACACCCTGTGAAAGTTGCAGCGGCAGGGATTTCAAACTTTGCCGAAGACCAGTGAGTCTGAAGGAAGGAAACCAAAATGATTTTGACATGTCTGGAGCCAAGGTTTGACACCATGTGAACTCAAAATGTCTTACTGCATACTTTAGAAATATGTCTTACATTGTTGCGTAGGATGCACAGCTGATGTTAGTGGGGATCACCACCAAGCTGCCAGGACGGAGGCTCGCCATCACTGGAGCCAAATAGACCACAAACCACAGCCGAAAGTCTTCAGGCTCAAAGTCTGCAAATTCTGGAGCAAGGGCTGTCAAGGTCAGGTTCAAGATGGTGTCTCGTACACCTGGATTTTCGATGAAGGTGATGTTTCTCTGAAAAATGAAAAGATTCATGTTTCATTTTAGGAGAAATCATTGTATACAGGAGAGCAGGCATAGCGACACATCTTTGTACTACAGTGAATCCGTGGCATGACTCAAGGCATCAATGGCAGCAATTCACTCATGAAGCATATCAGAAATCTATCGACATAAATCAAACCCAGGGCCCTAATTTCTTTCTGCAAAATGAATCCTCGAGTCCAGGACAATTCTTACATTGCCGGGCTGTCAGCCAACTTTCTGGGAAAATATGGCAAGCTTAAAGTTAGGTGTTTACCTGCTTGGTGGAGTTTGCAAACGCCTGGAAAAATGGTTTGAGCTGTTCCACGTCCTGTGACTCTGTCAAGCTTGTCATCACCTCCCTTACGATTGTCTCATTCTCCAGTGCGCCGCTTTCTGCATCCAGGATCAGCTCAGCCTTCTGGCTTGGTGAGAGGGAGTCCAAAACTGCCACCTGATGACACATTTAATGAAGAAATGTCGATTGCTCCTCTCTTTGACATAGCCAAACCACCCCAGCATGCACACTCTCAAAGTTCTGCATATTGTGCTGCTGTTTTCAAAGAAGATTGGCGCTGTAATGCACAACTTACCCCAGAGATGTTGAAGACTTTGAGGTGAGCGTATGTTGTAAATTGGGAGAATGGACCCAGGTTTTCTTCAAGCCATTCGGAATCACTCTGACTTCCCGGCCTGCAGACTAATGCATGTAGATGGATGTTAGCACAAGTACCATTTAGCAATTATTATTTTTCACTGATATACATTGAACAAGTGCCAATTGTCCTCTCAGTGTCATTTCAGCATGACTTTTTTCACATTTTCAAGTCCATGGGCAAGCCCACACAACCAAACACATTGCGCTTTTTACTGCGTCAGCCATACCTGGCTCGTTGATGACACTGGCAGATTTTCTCAGGTAACCCAGCATAACCTCTGTATTTCCTTGTTTTCTATGCAACGGCATTGCAGGGAAAGCTTTGGCCATTCCGCTCACACTGCACAGGGTGAAAAAAGAAACATTCTTACGTGGTCCCTCAATAGCATTTTGTACTTTGGTGGAATGCAAGGTTGCTTGTTCATCAAAGGCTACTCACACGACATGGTAGTTTGTGCAGTTAATGTTGGAGGTTGCATTCTTGAGCATCATCGGACTGAAACTTGGGAGGATAAAAATCAGTTTCACAAGGAACCAAACGGACCAGTCGTCTGCCTTGAAGCCCGGGAAATTGGGAGCGAGGATTTTGAAGGTCTTATTCATTACACGATCTCTCACAACAGGTTGAAAATCGGGGACCTGTCAAAATACGACATTAGAGGATTTAAACACCGCAGAGTTAACATGTTGCACGTGCACCATACAGGATGCTAAAAAGGATGTTACACTGATATTTGTTATAAATGAGTGCCATCCAGCTGATGTAAAGTTTCAAATACGAATGCAACTACTGACTGCGCTTGTTTGGAAGCCACAGATTCTCTTTGCTCCCCCAGTGCCAAATGTAGCCTACCTTTCCATCTGCCGTCAGCTGTGTTAGGAATTCATCCACATTTTCCAGAGCATTGCCCTCCTCAAGTGGCTGAAACACACGGTCGATTTGGTCTGTGTCATTCAACGCCCCTGAGCTCAGTGTGAACTGTGCCAACTGAGTAGGACTGAGCACTGACAACACTTCGGCCTACAAAGGGAATCGATATGAAATCAAACAGCAGAAATTGCAAAACCATGGTAAACACATTTCAGTTTGGGAACAGAAGACTACAACTCCAGTTGGCACTTACAGTGGAGAAGTTGGAATTGAGGGCTTGCAAATCCTGCAGGCTTGCAAAACCAGAGAAGCTGGCAAGGTTTGCCTGTAACCACTCTTTAGTATCTCCAGTAAATGAGACACAGCCAGGGTCTGTGAAGAAGACAGAAACAAAGACATTGGATGAGTAGAACCACTGCATGCTATCAAGATTTGACCAAATTGAGCCTGAACGCCTGCCTTTACCTTTCGAGTCATTCCTTGAAAGGAATGGTTTGATGAAATGAGTGAAGACTGCTTGCTGTCCTTCTCTGTCCATGAATGGTCTTTGGTTGCTGAATTCCTTGATACTAAATATGGAGAGAATGCTTTCAACATCTAAACAACTAGAAAACTGCAGGTTCCTCTACAATCTTGTTCAGAGTGTATCAATACATCAAATATTTCCTTACACTATCTGGTATGTGTTGCAGCTGAAGTTCCTGGAGCTAAGGCAGGAGAGGAAGTTGGTGGATGGAGAGGCCAAAAACGGACGAATCTTTGTCTGGAACCAGCTGCTGACAAAGGCATCCTGCTGCAGTTGTGCCTGGCTGAAGTTGGCAATTGTCACCTCTCCAAGAGCCTCAAGGGCGTATGACAATGATGGGTTGCTATTGTTGGAGGCCTAGGATTGGAAAAATCACTTTGGTTTGAGGCAGAATACACACGGGGGAACAGTGATTTTGCGAAACTGTGCGACTGGATTTACCATGGTGGCGTATGTCTCAAGAGCCCGTTCTAGTGCAGTGGAAGATTTTTGGAAGAAAAGCTTCCAGACCTCTACCGGGTATGTTCTTTCGCTTTCCAGGGAGCATTTCAACAGGGTGACCAAGTTGCTGGCTGTGAGATGAGTAGCCTTGGGGGGAATTGGACAATAAAAAAATGACTCCGAGCTTATGGACATTTGTCTTAGGATGCTGATGTAGCACAAGTCAGAACCTTTTTCTGGGATTCCCAGCTTGATAAAAATAATCTTACCGAGGAACAGGCATGCTCAGTGATGGTGAAATTGCACAGGGCTTCAGAGGAATTGTCACTAGACAGCGTTTGTTGGAGTTGTGAGCTAAGAAAACAGCGAAAAGTAAGCCATTGTCACATTAGGAAGATTGTGCAGGATAACTTTATCTACGCAAACTCAGCAAAGGACAAAACAGTCATTCCCCTACCTATCGACAGCAGCACAAATGCGGTCCTCTGTGAAAAGAAAACATTTGTGTGTGAGATAATGTACCTTCACAATTCAATTTTGTCATCACACATGCAATGTCTGTTGTTTTTACAGACTTACCATACACTGGAGTCTCTTTGCACTGGAGACAAGCAAAGCATAATTGTTAATGTACAGGCAACAGCTATTTAAATGTAGAATACCCTAAGGTGGCCTCCTTAACGAAATTAATGTGCCACATTTGTGTTTTGTCAAAGTCTGATCAAATATTGTGTGATGCAGGTAAATACACCCATAGAAATGAACTTACCACGAAGGAATCTGCAACTGCGCAACCTGTTTTAGAGTAATTTAAATGAAGACATGATTAATACAGCTGTCATCAGAGCAGCAGTAATCTGCTTTCTGAGAAGGTTCACAGCAGAGCACTTTGCCACGTACCTGTGAATGTCTCCTGGAGTGACTGTATACTTGATCGCACACCCTGTGAAAGTTGCAGCGGCAGGGATTTCAAACTTTGCCGAAGACCAGTGAGTCTGAAGGAAGGAAACCAAAATGATTTTGACATGTCTGGAGCCAAGGTTTGACACCATGTGAACTCAAAATGTCTTACTGCATACTTTAGAAATATGTCTTACATTGTTGCGTAGGATGCACAGCTGATGTTAGTGGGGATCACCACCAAGCTGCCAGGACGGAGGCTCGCCATCACTGGAGCCAAATAGACCACAAACCACAGCCGAAAGTCTTCAGGCTCAAAGTCTGCAAATTCTGGAGCAAGGGCTGTCAAGGTCAGGTTCAAGATGGTGTCTCGTACACCTGGATTTTCGATGAAGGTGATGTTTCTCTGAAAAATGAAAAGATTCATGTTTCATTTTAGGAGAAATCATTGTATACAGGAGAGCAGGCATAGCGACACATCTTTGTACTACAGTGAATCCGTGGCATGACTCAAGGCATCAATGGCAGCAATTCACTCATGAAGCATATCAGAAATCTATCGACATAAATCAAACCCAGGGCCCTAATTTCTTTCTGCAAAATGAATCCTCGAGTCCAGGACAATTCTTACATTGCCGGGCTGTCAGCCAACTTTCTGGGAAAATATGGCAAGCTTAAAGTTAGGTGTTTACCTGCTTGGTGGAGTTTGCAAACGCCTGGAAAAATGGTTTGAGCTGTTCCACGTCCTGTGACTCTGTCAAGCTTGTCATCACCTCCCTTACGATTGTCTCATTCTCCAGTGCGCCGCTTTCTGCATCCAGGATCAGCTCAGCCTTCTGGCTTGGTGAGAGGGAGTCCAAAACTGCCACCTGATGACACATTTAATGAAGAAATGTCGATTGCTCCTCTCTTTGACATAGCCAAACCACCCCAGCATGCACACTCTCAAAGTTCTGCATATTGTGCTGCTGTTTTCAAAGAAGATTGGCGCTGTAATGCACAACTTACCCCAGAGATGTTGAAGACTTTGAGGTGAGCGTATGTTGTAAATTGGGAGAATGGACCCAGGTTTTCTTCAAGCCATTCGGAATCACTCTGACTTCCCGGCCTGCAGACTAATGCATGTAGATGGATGTTAGCACAAGTACCATTTAGCAATTATTATTTTTCACTGATATACATTGAACAAGTGCCAATTGTCCTCTCAGTGTCATTTCAGCATGACTTTTTTCACATTTTCAAGTCCATGGGCAAGCCCACACAACCAAACACATTGCGCTTTTTACTGCGTCAGCCATACCTGGCTCGTTGATGACACTGGCAGATTTTCTCAGGTAACCCAGCATAACCTCTGTATTTCCTTGTTTTCTATGCAACGGCATTGCAGGGAAAGCTTTGGCCATTCCGCTCACACTGCACAGGGTGAAAAAAGAAACATTCTTACGTGGTCCCTCAATAGCATTTTGTACTTTGATGGAATGCAAGGTTGCTTGTTCATCAAAGGCTACTCACACGACATGGTAGTTTGTGCAGTTAATGTTGGAGGTTGCATTCTTGAGCATCATCGGACTGAAACTTGGGAGGATAAAAATCAGTTTCACAAGGAACCAAACGGACCAGTCGTCTGCCTTGAAGCCCGGGAAATTGGGAGCGAGGATTTTGAAGGTCTTATTCATTACACGATCTCTCACAACAGGTTGAAAATCGGGGACCTGTCAAAATACGACATTAGAGGATTTAAACACCGCAGAGTTAACATGTTGCACGTGCACCATACAGGATGCTAAAAAGGATGTTACACTGATATTTGTTATAAATGAGTGCCATCCAGCTGATGTAAAGTTTCAAATACGAATGCAACTACTGACTGCGCTTGTTTGGAAGCCACAGATTCTCTTTGCTCCCCCAGTGCCAAATGTAGCCTACCTTTCCATCTGCCGTCAGCTGTGTTAGGAATTCATCCACATTTTCCAGAGCATTGCCCTCCTCAAGTGGCTCAAACACACGGTCGATTTGGTCTGTGTCATTCAACGCCCCTGAGCTCAGTGTGAACTGTGCCAACTGAGTAGGACTGAGCACTGACAACACTTCGGCCTACAAAGGGAATCGATATGAAATCAAACAGCAGAAATAGCAAAACCATGGTAAACACATTTCAGTTTGGGAACAGAAGACTACAACTCCAGTTGGCACTTACAGTGGAGAAGTTGGAATTGAGGGCTTGCAAATCCTGCAGGCTTGCAAAACCAGAGAAGCTGGCAAGGTTTGCCTGTAACCACTCTTTAGTATCTCCAGTAAATGAGACACAGCCAGGGTCTGTGAAGAAGACAGAAACAAAGACATTGGATGAGTAGAACCACTGCATGCTATCAAGATTTGACCAAATTGAGCCTGAACGCCTGCCTTTACCTTTCGAGTCATTCCTTGAAAGGAATGGTTTGATGAAATGAGTGAAGACTGCTTGCTGTCCTTCTCTGTCCATGAATGGTCTTTGGTTGCTGAATTCCTTGATACTAAATATGGAGAGAATGCTTTCAACATCTAAACAACTAGAAAACTGCAGGTTCCTCTACAATCTTGTTCAGAGTGTATCAATACATCCAATATTTCCTTACACTATCTGGTATGTGTTGCAGCTGAAGTTCCTGGAGCTAAGGCAGGAGAGGAAGTTGGTGGATGGAGAGGCCAAAAACGGACGAATCTTTGTCTGGAACCAGCTGCTGACAAAGGCATCCTGCTGCAGTTGTGCCTGGCTGAAGTTGGCAATTGTCACCTCTCCAAGAGCCTCAAGGGCATATGACAATGATGGGTTGCTATTGTTGGAGGCCTAGGATTGGAAAAATCACTTTGGTTTGAGGCAGAATACACACGGGGGAACAGTGATTTTGCGAAACTGTGCGACTGGATTTACCATGGTGGCGTATGTCTCAAGAGCCCGTTCTAGTGCAGTGGAAGATTTTTGGAAGAAAAGCTTCCAGACCTCTACCGGGTATGTTCTTTCGCTTTCCAGGGAGCATTTCAACAGGGTGACCAAGTTGCTGGCTGTGAGATGAGTAGCCTTGGGGGGAATTGGACAATAAAAAAATGACTCCGAGCTTATGGACATTTGTCTTAGGATGCTGATGTAGCACAAGTCAGAACCTTTTTCTGGGATTCCCAGCTTGATAAAAATAATCTTACCGAGGAACAGGCATGCTCAGTGATGGTGAAATTGCACAGGGCTTCAGAGGAATTGTCACTAGACAGCGTTTGTTGGAGTTGTGAGCTAAGAAAACAGAGAAAAGTAAGCCATTGTCACATTAGGAAGATTGTGCAGGATAACTTTATCTACGCAAACTCAGCAAAGGACAAAACAGTCATTCCCCTACCTATCGACAGCAGCACAAATGCGGTCCTCTGTGAAAAGAAAACATTTGTGTGTGAGATAATGTACCTTCACAATTCAATTTTGTCATCACACATGCAATGTCTGTTGTTTTTACAGACTTACCATACACTGGAGTCTCTTTGCACTGGAGACAAGCAAAGCATAATTGTTAATGTACAGGCAACAGCTATTTAAATGTAGAATACCCTAAGGTGGCCTCCTTAACGAAATTAATGTGCCACATTTGTGTTTTGTCAAAGTCTGATCAAATATTGTGTGATGCAGGTAAATACACCCATAGAAATGAACTTACCGCGAAGGAATCTGCAACTGCGCAACCTGTTTTAGAGTAATTTAAATGAAGACATGATTAATACAGCTGTCATCAGAGCAGCAGTAATCTGCTTTCTGAGAAGGTTCACAGCAGAGCACTTTGCCACGTACCTGTGAATGTCTCCTGGAGTGACTGTATACTTGATCGCACACCCTGTGAAAGTTGCAGCGGCAGGGATTTCAAACTTTGCCGAAGACCAGTGAGTCTGAAGGAAGGAAACCAAAATGATTTTGACATGTCTGGAGCCAAGGTTTGACACCATGTGAACTCAAAATGTCTTACTGCATACTTTAGAAATATGTCTTACATTGTTGCGTAGGATGCACAGCTGATGTTAGTGGGGATCACCACCAAGCTGCCAGGACGGAGGCTCGCCATCACTGGAGCCAAATAGACCACAAACCACAGCCGAAAGTCTTCAGGCTCAAAGTCTGCAAATTCTGGAGCAAGGGCTGTCAAGGTCAGGTTCAAGATGGTGTCTCGTACACCTGGATTTTCGATGAAGGTGATGTTTCTCTGAAAAATGAAAAGATTCATGTTTCATTTTAGGAGAAATCATTGTATACAGGAGAGCAGGCATAGCGACACATCTTTGTACTACAGTGAATCCGTGGCATGACTCAAGGCATCAATGGCAGCAATTCACTCATGAAGCATATCAGAAATCTATCGACATAAATCAAACCCAGGGCCCTAATTTCTTTCTGCAAAATAAATCCTCGAGTCCAGGACAACTCTTACATTGCCGGGCTGTCAGCCAACTTTCTGGGAAAATATGGCAAGCTTAAAGTTAGGTGTTTACCTGCTTGGTGGAGTTTGCAAACGCCTGGAAAAATGGTTTGAGCTGTTCCACGTCCTGTGACTCTGTCAAGCTTGTCATCACCTCCCTTACGATTGTCTCATTCTCCAGTGCGCCGCTTTCTGCATCCAGGATCAGCTCAGCCTTCTGGCTTGGTGAGAGGGAGTCCAAAACTGCCACCTGATGACACATTTAATGAAGAAATGTCGATTGCTCCTCTCTTTGACATAGCCAAACCACCCCAGCATGCACACTCTCAAAGTTCTGCATATTGTGCTGCTGTTTTCAAAGAAGATTGGCGCTGTAATGCACAACTTACCCCAGAGATGTTGAAGACTTTGAGGTGAGCGTATGTTGTAAATTGGGAGAATGGACCCAGGTTTTCTTCAAGCCATTCGGAATCACTCTGACTTCCCGGCCTGCAGACTAATGCATGTAGATGGATGTTAGCACAAGTACCATTTAGCAATTATTATTTTTCACTGATATACATTGAACAAGTGCCAATTGTCCTCTCAGTGTCATTTCAGCATGACTTTTTTCACATTTTCAAGTCCATGGGCAAGCCCACACAACCAAACACATTGCGCTTTTTACTGCGTCAGCCATACCTGGCTCGTTGATGACACTGGCAGATTTTCTCAGGTAACCCAGCATAACCTCTGTATTTCCTTGTTTTCTATGCAACGGCATTGCAGGGAAAGCTTTGGCCATTCCGCTCACACTGCACAGGGTGAAAAAAGAAACATTCTTAGGCGGTCCCTCAATAGCATTTTGTACTTTGGTGGAATGCAAGGTTGCTTGTTCATCAAAGGCTACTCACACGACATGGTAGTTTGTGCAGTTAATGTTGGAGGTTGCATTCTTGAGCATCATCGGACTGAAACTTGGGAGGATAAAAATCAGTTTCACAAGGAACCAAACGGACCAGTCGTCTGCCTTGAAGCCCGGGAAATTGGGAGCGAGGATTTTGAAGGTCTTATTCATTACACGATCTCTCACAACAGGTTGAAAATCGGGGACCTGTCAAAATACGACATTAGAGGATTTAAACACCGCCGAGTTAACATGTTGCACGTGCACCATACAGGATGCTAAAAAGGATGTTACACTGATATTTGTCATAAATGAGTGCCATCCAGCTGATGTAAAGTTTCAAATACGAATGCAACTACTGACTGCGCTTGTTTGGAAGCCACAGATTCTCTTTGCTCCCCCAGTGCCAAATGTAGCCTACCTTTCCATCTGCCGTCAGCTGTGTTAGGAATTCATCCACATTTTCCAGAGCATTGCCCTCCTCAAGTGGCTCAAACACACGGTCGATTTGGTCTGTGTCATTCAACGCCCCTGAGCTCAGTGTGAACTGTGCCAACTGAGTAGGACTGAGCACTGACAACACTTCGGTCTACAAAGGGAATCGATATGAAATCAAACAGCAGAAATTGCAAAACCATGGTAAACACATTTCAGTTTGGGAACAGAAGACTGCAACTCCAGTTGGCACTTACAGTGGAGAAGTTGGAATTGAGGGCTTGCAAATCCTGCAGGCTTGCAAAACCAGAGAAGCTGGCAAGGTTTGCCTGTAACCACTCTTTAGTATCTCCAGTAAGTGAGACACAGCCAGGGTCTGTGAAGAAGACAGAAACAAAGACATTGGATGAGTAGAACCACTGCATGCTATCAAGATTTGACCAAATTGAGCCTGAACGCCTGCCTTCACCTTTCGAGTCATTCCTTGAAAGGAATGGTTTGATGAAATGAGTGAAGACTGCTTGCTGTCCTTCTCTGTCCATGAATGGTCTTTGGTTGCTGAATTCCTTGATACTAAATATGGAGAGAATGCTTTCAACATCTAAACAACTAGAAAACTGCAGGTTCCTCTACAATCTTGTTCAGAGTGTATCAATACATCCAATATTTCCTTACACTATCTGGTATGTGTTGCAGCTGAAGTTCCTGGAGCTAAGGCAGGAGAGGAAGTTGGTGGATGGAGAGGCCAAAAACGGACGAATCTTTGTCTGGAACCAGCTGCTGACAAAGGCATCCTGCTGCAGTTGTGCCTGGCTGAAGTTGGCAATTGTCACCTCTCCAAGAGCCTCAAGGGCATATGACAATGATGGGTTGCTATTGTTGGAGGCCTAGGATTGGAAAAATCACTTTGGTTTGAGGCAGAATACACACGGGGGAACAGTGATTTTGCGAAACTGTGCGACTGGATTTACCATGGTGGCGTATGTCTCAAGAGCCCGTTCTAGTGCAGTGGAAGATTTTTGGAAGAAAAGCTTCCAGACCTCTACCGGGTATGTTCTTTCGCTTTCCAGGGAGCATTTCAACAGGGTGACCAAGTTGCTGGCTGTGAGATGAGTAGCCTTGGGGGGAATTGGACAATAAAAAAATGACTCCGAGCTTATGGACATTTGTCTTAGGATGCTGATGTAGCACAAGTCAGAACCTTTTTCTGGGATTCCCAGCTTGATAAAAATAATCTTACCGAGGAACAGGCATGCTCAGTGATGGTGAAATTGCACAGGGCTTCAGAGGAATTGTCACTAGACAGCGTTTGTTGGAGTTGTGAGCTAAGAAAACAGAGAAAAGTAAGCCATTGTCACATTAGGAAGATTGTGCAGGATAACTTTATCTACGCAAACTCAGCAAAGGACAAAACAGTCATTCCCCTACCTATCGACAGCAGCACAAATGCGGTCCTCTGTGAAAAGAAAACATTTGTGTGTGAGATAATGTACCTTCACAATTCAATTTTGTCATCACACATGCAATGTCTGTTGTTTTTACAGACTTACCATACACTGGAGTCTCTTTGCACTGGAGACAAGCAAAGCATAATTGTTAATGTACAGGCAACAGCTATTTAAATGTAGAATACCCTAAGGTGGCCTCCTTAACGAAATTAATGTGCCAAATTTGTGTTTTGTCAAAGTTTGATCAAATATTGTGTGATGCAGGTAAATACACCCATAGAAATGAACTTACCGCGAAGGAATCTGCAACTGCGCAACCTGTTTTAGAGTAATTTAAATGAAGACATGATTAATACAGCTGTCATCAGAGCAGCAGTAATCTGCTTTCTGAGAAGGTTCACAGCAGAGCACTTTGCCACGTACCTGTGAATGTCTCCTGGAGTGACTGTATACTTGATCGCACACCCTGTGAAAGTTGCAGCGGCAGGGATTTCAAACTTTGCCGAAGACCAGTGAGTCTGAAGGAAGGAAACCAAAATGATTTTGACATGTCTGGAGCCAAGGTTTGACACCATGTAAACTCAAAATGTCTTACTGCAGACTTTAGAAATATGTCTTACATTGTTGCGTAGGATGCACAGCTGATGTTAGTGGGGATCACCACCAAGCTGCCAGGACGGAGGCTCGCCATCACTGGAGCCAAATAGACCACAAACCACAGCCGAAAGTCTTCAGGCTCAAAGTCTGCAAATTCTGGAGCAAGGGCTGTCAAGGTCAGGTTCAAGATGGTGTCTCGTACACCTGGATTTTCGATGAAGGTGATGTTTCTCTGAAAAATGAAAAGATTCATGTTTCATTTTAGGAGAAATCATTGTATACAGGAGAGCAGGCATAGTGACACATCTTTGTACTACAGTGAATCCGTGGCATGACTCAAGGCATCAATGGCAGCAATTCACTCATGAAGCATATCAGAAATCTATCGACATAAATCAAACCCAGGGCCCTAATTTCTTTCTGCAAAATGAATCCTCGAGTCCAGGACAACTCTTACATTGCCGGGCTGTCAGCCAACTTTCTGGGAAAATATGGCAAGCTTAAAGTTAGGTGTTTACCTGCTTGGTGGAGTTTGCAAACGCCTGGAAAAATGGTTTGAGCTGTTCCACGTCCTGTGACTCTGTCAAGCTTGTCATCACCTCCCTTACGATTGTCTCATTCTCCAGTGCGCCGCTTTCTGAATCCAGGATCAGCTCAGCCTTCTGGCTTGGTGAGAGGGAGTCCAAAACTGCCACCTGATGACACATTTAATGAAGAAATGTCGATTGCTCCTCTCTTTGACATAGCCAAACCACCCCAGCATGCACACTCTCAAAGTTCTGCATATTGTGCTGCTGTTTTCAAAGAAGATTGGCGCTGTAATGCACAACTTACCCCAGAGATGTTGAAGACTTTGAGGTGAGCGTATGTTGTAAATTGGGAGAATGGACCCAGGTTTTCTTCAAGCCATTCGGAATCACTCTGACTTCCCGGCCTGCAGACTAATGCATGTAGATGGATGTTAGCACAAGTACCATTTAGCAATTATTATTTTTCACTGATATACATTGAACAAGTGCCAATTGTCCTCTCAGTGTCATTTCAGCATGACTTTTTTCACATTTTCAAGTCCATGGGCAAGCCCACACAACCAAACACATTGCGCTTTTTACTGCGTCAGCCATACCTGGCTCGTTGATGACACTGGCAGATTTTCTCAGGTAACCCAGCATAACCTCTGTATTTCCTTGTTTTCTATGCAACGGCATTGCAGGGAAAGCTTTGGCCATTCCGCTCACACTGCACAGGGTGAAAAAAGAAACATTCTTACGCGGTCCCTCAATAGCATTTTGTACTTTGGTGGAATGCAAGGTTGCTTGTTCATCAAAGGCTACTCACACGACATGGTAGTTTGTGCAGTTAATGTTGGAGGTTGCATTCTTGAGCATCATCGGACTGAAACTTGGGAGGATAAAAATCAGTTTCACAAGGAACCAAACGGACCAGTCGTCTGCCTTGAAGCCCGGGAAATTGGGAGCGAGGATTTTGAAGGTCTTATTCATTACACGATCTCTCACAACAGGTTGAAAATCGGGGACCTGTCAAAATACGACATTAGAGGATTTAAACACCGCCGAGTTAACATGTTGCACGTGCACCATACAGGATGCTAAAAAGGATGTTACACTGATATTTGTCATAAATGAGTGCCATCCAGCTGATGTAAAGTTTCAAATACGAATGCAACTACTGACTGCGCTTGTTTGGAAGCCACAGATTCTCTTTGCTCCCCCAGTGCCAAATGTAGCCTACCTTTCCATCTGCCGTCAGCTGTGTTAGGAATTCATCCACATTTTCCAGAGCATTGCCCTCCTCAAGTGGCTCAAACACACGGTCGATTTGGTCTGTGTCATTCAACGCCCCTGAGCTCAGTGTGAACTGTGCCAACTGAGTAGGACTGAGCACTGACAACACTTCGGTCTACAAAGGGAATCGATATGAAATCAAACAGCAGAAATTGCAAAACCATGGTAAACACATTTCAGTTTGGGAACAGAAGACTGCAACTCCAGTTGGCACTTACAGTGGAGAAGTTGGAATTGAGGGCTTGCAAATCCTGCAGGCTTGCAAAACCAGAGAAGCTGGCAAGGTTTGCCTGTAACCACTCTTTAGTATCTCCAGTAAGTGAGACACAGCCAGGGTCTGTGAAGAAGACAGAAACAAAGACATTGGATGAGTAGAACCACTGCATGCTATCAAGATTTGACCAAATTGAGCCTGAACGCCTGCCTTCACCTTTCGAGTCATTCCTTGAAAGGAATGGTTTGATGAAATGAGTGAAGACTGCTTGCTGTCCTTCTCTGTCCATGAATGGTCTTTGGTTGCTGAATTCCTTGATACTAAATATGGAGAGAATGCTTTCAACATCTAAACAACTAGAAAACTGCAGGTTCCTCTACAATCTTGTTCAGAGTGTATCAATACATCCAATATTTCCTTACACTATCTGGTATGTGTTGCAGCTGAAGTTCCTGGAGCTAAGGCAGGAGAGGAAGTTGGTGGATGGAGAGGCCAAAAACGGACGAATCTTTGTCTGGAACCAGCTGCTGACAAAGGCATCCTGCTGCAGTTGTGCCTGGCTGAAGTTGGCAATTGTCACCTCTCCAAGAGCCTCAAGGGCATATGACAATGATGGGTTGCTATTGTTGGAGGCCTAGGATTGGAAAAATCACTTTGGTTTGAGGCAGAATACACACGGGGGAACAGTGATTTTGCGAAACTGTGCGACTGGATTTACCATGGTGGCGTATGTCTCAAGAGCCCGTTCTAGTGCAGTGGAAGATTTTTGGAAGAAAAGCTTCCAGACCTCTACCGGGTATGTTCTTTCGCTTTCCAGGGAGCATTTCAACAGGGTGACCAAGTTGCTGGCTGTGAGATGAGTAGCCTTGGGGGGAATTGGACAATAAAAAAATGACTCCGAGCTTATGGACATTTGTCTTAGGATGCTGATGTAGCACAAGTCAGAACCTTTTTCTGGGATTCCCAGCTTGATAAAAATAATCTTACCGAGGAACAGGCATGCTCAGTGATGGTGAAATTGCACAGGGCTTCAGAGGAATTGTCACTAGACAGCGTTTGTTGGAGTTGTGAGCTAAGAAAACAGAGAAAAGTAAGCCATTGTCACATTAGGAAGATTGTGCAGGATAACTTTATCTAAGCAAACTCAGCAAAGGACAAAACAGTCATTCCCCTACCTATCGACAGCAGCACAAATGCGGTCCTCTGTGAAAAGAAAACATTTGTGTGTGAGATAATGTACCTTCACAATTCAATTTTGTCATCACACATGCAATGTCTGTTGTTTTTACAGACTTACCATACACTGGAGTCTCTTTGCACTGGAGACAAGCAAAGCATAATTGTTAATGTACAGGCAACAGCTATTTAAATGTAGAATACCCTAAGGTGGCCTCCTTAACGAAATTAATGTGCCAAATTTGTGTTTTGTCAAAGTTTGATCAAATATTGTGTGATGCAGGTAAATACACCCATAGAAATGAACTTACCGCGAAGGAATCTGCAACTGCGCAACCTGTTTTAGAGTAATTTAAATGAAGACATGATTAATACAGCTGTCATCAGAGCAGCAGTAATCTGCTTTCTGAGAAGGTTCACAGCAGAGCACTTTGCCACGTACCTGTGAATGTCTCCTGGAGTGACTGTATACTTGATCGCACACCCTGTGAAAGTTGCAGCGGCAGGGATTTCAAACTTTGCCGAAGACCAGTGAGTCTGAAGGAAGGAAACCAAAATGATTTTGACATGTCTGGAGCCAAGGTTTGACACCATGTAAACTCAAAATGTCTTACTGCAGACTTTAGAAATATGTCTTACATTGTTGCGTAGGATGCACAGCTGATGTTAGTGGGGATCACCACCAAGCTGCCAGGACGGAGGCTCGCCATCACTGGAGCCAAATAGACCACAAACCACAGCCGAAAGTCTTCAGGCTCAAAGTCTGCAAATTCTGGAGCAAGGGCTGTCAAGGTCAGGTTCAAGATGGTGTCTCGTACACCTGGATTTTCGATGAAGGTGATGTTTCTCTGAAAAATGAAAAGATTCATGTTTCATTTTAGGAGAAATCATTGTATACAGGAGAGCAGGCATAGCGACACATCTTTGTACTACAGTGAATCCGTGGCATGACTCAAGGCATCAATGGCAGCAATTCACTCATGAAGCATATCAGAAATCTATCGACATAAATCAAACCCAGGGCCCTAATTTCTTTCTGCAAAATGAATCCTCGAGTCCAGGACAATTCTTACATTGCCGGGCTGTCAGCCAACTTTCTGGGAAAATATGGCAAGCTTAAAGTTAGGTGTTTACCTGCTTGGTGGAGTTTGCAAACGCCTGGAAAAATGGTTTGAGCTGTTCCACGTCCTGTGACTCTGTCAAGCTTGTCATCACCTCCCTTACGATTGTCTCATTCTCCAGTGCGCCGCTTTCTGCATCCAGGATCAGCTCAGCCTTCTGGCTTGGTGAGAGGGAGTCCAAAACTGCCACCTGATGACACATTTAATGAAGAAATGTCGATTGCTCCTCTCTTTGACATAGCCAAACCACCCCAGCATGCACACTCTCAAAGTTCTGCATATTGTGCTGCTGTTTTCAAAGAAGATTGGCGCTGTAATGCACAACTTACCCCAGAGATGTTGAAGACTTTGAGGTGAGCGTATGTTGTAAATTGGGAGAATGGACCCAGGTTTTCTTCAAGCCATTCGGAATCACTCTGACTTCCCGGCCTGCAGACTAATGCATGTAGATGGATGTTAGCACAAGTACCATTTAGCAATTATTATTTTTCACTGATATACATTGAACAAGTGCCAATTGTCCTCTCAGTGTCATTTCAGCATGACTTTTTTCACATTTTCAAGTCCATGGGCAAGCCCACACAACCAAACACATTGCGCTTTTTACTGCGTCAGCCATACCTGGCTCGTTGATGACACTGGCAGATTTTCTCAGGTAACCCAGCATAACCTCTGTATTTCCTTGTTTTCTATGCAACGGCATTGCAGGGAAAGCTTTGGCCATTCCGCTCACACTGCACAGGGTGAAAAAAGAAACATTCTTACGTGGTCCCTCAATAGCATTTTGTACTTTGATGGAATGCAAGGTTGCTTGTTCATCAAAGGCTACTCACACGACATGGTAGTTTGTGCAGTTAATGTTGGAGGTTGCATTCTTGAGCATCATCGGACTGAAACTTGGGAGGATAAAAATCAGTTTCACAAGGAACCAAACGGACCAGTCGTCTGCCTTGAAGCCCGGGAAATTGGGAGCGAGGATTTTGAAGGTCTTATTCATTACACGATCTCTCACAACAGGTTGAAAATCGGGGACCTGTCAAAATACGACATTAGAGGATTTAAACACCGCAGAGTTAACATGTTGCACGTGCACCATACAGGATGCTAAAAAGGATGTTACACTGATATTTGTTATAAATGAGTGCCATCCAGCTGATGTAAAGTTTCAAATACGAATGCAACTACTGACTGCGCTTGTTTGGAAGCCACAGATTCTCTTTGCTCCCCCAGTGCCAAATGTAGCCTACCTTTCCATCTGCCGTCAGCTGTGTTAGGAATTCATCCACATTTTCCAGAGCATTGCCCTCCTCAAGTGGCTCAAACACACGGTCGATTTGGTCTGTGTCATTCAACGCCCCTGAGCTCAGTGTGAACTGTGCCAACTGAGTAGGACTGAGCACTGACAACACTTCGGCCTACAAAGGGAATCGATATGAAATCAAACAGCAGAAATAGCAAAACCATGGTAAACACATTTCAGTTTGGGAACAGAAGACTACAACTCCAGTTGGCACTTACAGTGGAGAAGTTGGAATTGAGGGCTTGCAAATCCTGCAGGCTTGCAAAACCAGAGAAGCTGGCAAGGTTTGCCTGTAACCACTCTTTAGTATCTCCAGTAAATGAGACACAGCCAGGGTCTGTGAAGAAGACAGAAACAAAGACATTGGATGAGTAGAACCACTGCATGCTATCAAGATTTGACCAAATTGAGCCTGAACGCCTGCCTTTACCTTTCGAGTCATTCCTTGAAAGGAATGGTTTGATGAAATGAGTGAAGACTGCTTGCTGTCCTTCTCTGTCCATGAATGGTCTTTGGTTGCTGAATTCCTTGATACTAAATATGGAGAGAATGCTTTCAACATCTAAACAACTAGAAAACTGCAGGTTCCTCTACAATCTTGTTCAGAGTGTATCAATACATCCAATATTTCCTTACACTATCTGGTATGTGTTGCAGCTGAAGTTCCTGGAGCTAAGGCAGGAGAGGAAGTTGGTGGATGGAGAGGCCAAAAACGGACGAATCTTTGTCTGGAACCAGCTGCTGACAAAGGCATCCTGCTGCAGTTGTGCCTGGCTGAAGTTGGCAATTGTCACCTCTCCAAGAGCCTCAAGGGCATATGACAATGATGGGTTGCTATTGTTGGAGGCCTAGGATTGGAAAAATCACTTTGGTTTGAGGCAGAATACACACGGGGGAACAGTGATTTTGCGAAACTGTGCGACTGGATTTACCATGGTGGCGTATGTCTCAAGAGCCCGTTCTAGTGCAGTGGAAGATTTTTGGAAGAAAAGCTTCCAGACCTCTACCGGGTATGTTCTTTCGCTTTCCAGGGAGCATTTCAACAGGGTGACCAAGTTGCTGGCTGTGAGATGAGTAGCCTTGGGGGGAATTGGACAATAAAAAAATGACTCCGAGCTTATGGACATTTGTCTTAGGATGCTGATGTAGCACAAGTCAGAACCTTTTTCTGGGATTCCCAGCTTGATAAAAATAATCTTACCGAGGAACAGGCATGCTCAGTGATGGTGAAATTGCACAGGGCTTCAGAGGAATTGTCACTAGACAGCGTTTGTTGGAGTTGTGAGCTAAGAAAACAGAGAAAAGTAAGCCATTGTCACATTAGGAAGATTGTGCAGGATAACTTTATCTACGCAAACTCAGCAAAGGACAAAACAGTCATTCCCCTACCTATCGACAGCAGCACAAATGCGGTCCTCTGTGAAAAGAAAACATTTGTGTGTGAGATAATGTACCTTCACAATTCAATTTTGTCATCACACATGCAATGTCTGTTGTTTTTACAGACTTACCATACACTGGAGTCTCTTTGCACTGGAGACAAGCAAAGCATAATTGTTAATGTACAGGCAACAGCTATTTAAATGTAGAATACCCTAAGGTGGCCTCCTTAACGAAATTAATGTGCCACATTTGTGTTTTGTCAAAGTCTGATCAAATATTGTGTGATGCAGGTAAATACACCCATAGAAATGAACTTACCGCGAAGGAATCTGCAACTGCGCAACCTGTTTTAGAGTAATTTAAATGAAGACATGATTAATACAGCTGTCATCAGAGCAGCAGTAATCTGCTTTCTGAGAAGGTTCACAGCAGAGCACTTTGCCACGTACCTGTGAATGTCTCCTGGAGTGACTGTATACTTGATCGCACACCCTGTGAAAGTTGCAGCGGCAGGGATTTCAAACTTTGCCGAAGACCAGTGAGTCTGAAGGAAGGAAACCAAAATGATTTTGACATGTCTGGAGCCAAGGTTTGACACCATGTGAACTCAAAATGTCTTACTGCATACTTTAGAAATATGTCTTACATTGTTGCGTAGGATGCACAGCTGATGTTAGTGGGGATCACCACCAAGCTGCCAGGACGGAGGCTCGCCATCACTGGAGCCAAATAGACCACAAACCACAGCCGAAAGTCTTCAGGCTCAAAGTCTGCAAATTCTGGAGCAAGGGCTGTCAAGGTCAGGTTCAAGATGGTGTCTCGTACACCTGGATTTTCGATGAAGGTGATGTTTCTCTGAAAAATGAAAAGATTCATGTTTCATTTTAGGAGAAATCATTGTATACAGGAGAGCAGGCATAGCGACACATCTTTGTACTACAGTGAATCCGTGGCATGACTCAAGGCATCAATGGCAGCAATTCACTCATGAAGCATATCAGAAATCTATCGACATAAATCAAACCCAGGGCCCTAATTTCTTTCTGCAAAATGAATCCTCGAGTCCAGGACAACTCTTACATTGCCGGGCTGTCAGCCAACTTTCTGGGAAAATATGGCAAGCTTAAAGTTAGGTGTTTACCTGCTTGGTGGAGTTTGCAAACGCCTGGAAAAATGGTTTGAGCTGTTCCACGTCCTGTGACTCTGTCAAGCTTGTCATCACCTCCCTTACGATTGTCTCATTCTCCAGTGCGCCGCTTTCTGAATCCAGGATCAGCTCAGCCTTCTGGCTTGGTGAGAGGGAGTCCAAAACAGCCACCTGATGACACATTTAATGAAGAAATGTCGATTGCTCCTCTCTTTGACATAGCCAAACCACCCCAGCATGCACACTCTCAAAGTTCTGCATATTGTGCTGCTGTTTTCAAAGAAGATTGGCGCTGTAATGCACAACTTACCCCAGAGATGTTGAAGACTTTGAGGTGAGCGTATGTTGTAAATTGGGAGAATGGACCCAGGTTTTCTTCAAGCCATTCGGAATCACTCTGACTTCCCGGCCTGCAGACTAATGCATGTAGATGGATGTTAGCACAAGTACCATTTAGCAATTATTATTTTTCACTGATATACATTGAACAAGTGCCAATTGTCCTCTCAGTGTCATTTCAGCATGACTTTTTTCACATTTTCAAGTCCATGGGCAAGCCCACACAACCAAACACATTGCGCTTTTTACTGCGTCAGCCATACCTGGCTCGTTGATGACACTGGCAGATTTTCTCAGGTAACCCAGCATAACCTCTGTATTTCCTTGTTTTCTATGCAACGGCATTGCAGGGAAAGCTTTGGCCATTCCGCTCACACTGCACAGGGTGAAAAAAGAAACATTCTTAGGCGGTCCCTCAATAGCATTTTGTACTTTGGTGGAATGCAAGGTTGCTTGTTCATCAAAGGCTACTCACACGACATGGTAGTTTGTGCAGTTAATGTTGGAGGTTGCATTCTTGAGCATCATCGGACTGAAACTTGGGAGGATAAAAATCAGTTTCACAAGGAACCAAACGGACCAGTCGTCTGCCTTGAAGCCCGGGAAATTGGGAGCGAGGATTTTGAAGGTCTTATTCATTACACGATCTCTCACAACAGGTTGAAAATCGGGGACCTGTCAAAATACGACATTAGAGGATTTAAACACCGCCGAGTTAACATGTTGCACGTGCACCATACAGGATGCTAAAAAGGATGTTACACTGATATTTGTCATAAATGAGTGCCATCCAGCTGATGTAAAGTTTCAAATACGAATGCAACTACTGACTGCGCTTGTTTGGAAGCCACAGATTCTCTTTGCTCCCCCAGTGCCAAATGTAGCCTACCTTTCCATCTGCCGTCAGCTGTGTTAGGAATTCATCCACATTTTCCAGAGCATTGCCCTCCTCAAGTGGCTCAAACACACGGTCGATTTGGTCTGTGTCATTCAACGCCCCTGAGCTCAGTGTGAACTGTGCCAACTGAGTAGGACTGAGCACTGACAACACTTCGGTCTACAAAGGGAATCGATATGAAATCAAACAGCAGAAATTGCAAAACCATGGTAAACACATTTCAGTTTGGGAACAGAAGACTGCAACTCCAGTTGGCACTTACAGTGGAGAAGTTGGAATTGAGGGCTTGCAAATCCTGCAGGCTTGCAAAACCAGAGAAGCTGGCAAGGTTTGCCTGTAACCACTCTTTAGTATCTCCAGTAAGTGAGACACAGCCAGGGTCTGTGAAGAAGACAGAAACAAAGACATTGGATGAGTAGAACCACTGCATGCTATCAAGATTTGACCAAATTGAGCCTGAACGCCTGCCTTCACCTTTCGAGTCATTCCTTGAAAGGAATGGTTTGATGAAATGAGTGAAGACTGCTTGCTGTCCTTCTCTGTCCATGAATGGTCTTTGGTTGCTGAATTCCTTGATACTAAATATGGAGAGAATGCTTTCAACATCTAAACAACTAGAAAACTGCAGGTTCCTCTACAATCTTGTTCAGAGTGTATCAATACATCCAATATTTCCTTACACTATCTGGTATGTGTTGCAGCTGAAGTTCCTGGAGCTAAGGCAGGAGAGGAAGTTGGTGGATGGAGAGGCCAAAAACGGACGAATCTTTGTCTGGAACCAGCTGCTGACAAAGGCATCCTGCTGCAGTTGTGCCTGGCTGAAGTTGGCAATTGTCACCTCTCCAAGAGCCTCAAGGGCATATGACAATGATGGGTTGCTATTGTTGGAGGCCTAGGATTGGAAAAATCACTTTGGTTTGAGGCAGAATACACACGGGGGAACAGTGATTTTGCGAAACTGTGCGACTGGATTTACCATGGTGGCGTATGTCTCAAGAGCCCGTTCTAGTGCAGTGGAAGATTTTTGGAAGAAAAGCTTCCAGACCTCTACCGGGTATGTTCTTTCGCTTTCCAGGGAGCATTTCAACAGGGTGACCAAGTTGCTGGCTGTGAGATGAGTAGCCTTGGGGGGAATTGGACAATAAAAAAATGACTCCGAGCTTATGGACATTTGTCTTAGGATGCTGATGTAGCACAAGTCAGAACCTTTTTCTGGGATTCCCAGCTTGATAAAAATAATCTTACCGAGGAACAGGCATGCTCAGTGATGGTGAAATTGCACAGGGCTTCAGAGGAATTGTCACTAGACAGCGTTTGTTGGAGTTGTGAGCTAAGAAAACAGAGAAAAGTAAGCCATTGTCACATTAGGAAGATTGTGCAGGATAACTTTATCTACGCAAACTCAGCAAAGGACAAAACAGTCATTCCCCTACCTATCGACAGCAGCACAAATGCGGTCCTCTGTGAAAAGAAAACATTTGTGTGTGAGATAATGTACCTTCACAATTCAATTTTGTCATCACACATGCAATGTCTGTTGTTTTTACAGACTTACCATACACTGGAGTCTCTTTGCACTGGAGACAAGCAAAGCATAATTGTTAATGTACAGGCAACAGCTATTTAAATGTAGAATACCCTAAGGTGGCCTCCTTAACGAAATTAATGTGCCAAATTTGTGTTTTGTCAAAGTTTGATCAAATATTGTGTGATGCAGGTAAATACACCCATAGAAATGAACTTACCGCGAAGGAATCTGCAACTGCGCAACCTGTTTTAGAGTAATTTAAATGAAGACATGATTAATACAGCTGTCATCAGAGCAGCAGTAATCTGCTTTCTGAGAAGGTTCACAGCAGAGCACTTTGCCACGTACCTGTGAATGTCTCCTGGAGTGACTGTATACTTGATCGCACACCCTGTGAAAGTTGCAGCGGCAGGGATTTCAAACTTTGCCGAAGACCAGTGAGTCTGAAGGAAGGAAACCAAAATGATTTTGACATGTCTGGAGCCAAGGTTTGACACCATGTAAACTCAAAATGTCTTACTGCAGACTTTAGAAATATGTCTTACATTGTTGCGTAGGATGCACAGCTGATGTTAGTGGGGATCACCACCAAGCTGCCAGGACGGAGGCTCGCCATCACTGGAGCCAAATAGACCACAAACCACAGCCGAAAGTCTTCAGGCTCAAAGTCTGCAAATTCTGGAGCAAGGGCTGTCAAGGTCAGGTTCAAGATGGTGTCTCGTACACCTGGATTTTCGATGAAGGTGATGTTTCTCTGAAAAATGAAAAGATTCATGTTTCATTTTAGGAGAAATCATTGTATACAGGAGAGCAGGCATAGTGACACATCTTTGTACTACAGTGAATCCGTGGCATGACTCAAGGCATCAATGGCAGCAATTCACTCATGAAGCATATCAGAAATCTATCGACATAAATCAAACCCAGGGCCCTAATTTCTTTCTGCAAAATGAATCCTCGAGTCCAGGACAACTCTTACATTGCCGGGCTGTCAGCCAACTTTCTGGGAAAATATGGCAAGCTTAAAGTTAGGTGTTTACCTGCTTGGTGGAGTTTGCAAACGCCTGGAAAAATGGTTTGAGCTGTTCCACGTCCTGTGACTCTGTCAAGCTTGTCATCACCTCCCTTACGATTGTCTCATTCTCCAGTGCGCCGCTTTCTGAATCCAGGATCAGCTCAGCCTTCTGGCTTGGTGAGAGGGAGTCCAAAACTGCCACCTGATGACACATTTAATGAAGAAATGTCGATTGCTCCTCTCTTTGACATAGCCAAACCACCCCAGCATGCACACTCTCAAAGTTCTGCATATTGTGCTGCTGTTTTCAAAGAAGATTGGCGCTGTAATGCACAACTTACCCCAGAGATGTTGAAGACTTTGAGGTGAGCGTATGTTGTAAATTGGGAGAATGGACCCAGGTTTTCTTCAAGCCATTCGGAATCACTCTGACTTCCCGGCCTGCAGACTAATGCATGTAGATGGATGTTAGCACAAGTACCATTTAGCAATTATTATTTTTCACTGATATACATTGAACAAGTGCCAATTGTCCTCTCAGTGTCATTTCAGCATGACTTTTTTCACATTTTCAAGTCCATGGGCAAGCCCACACAACCAAACACATTGCGCTTTTTACTGCGTCAGCCATACCTGGCTCGTTGATGACACTGGCAGATTTTCTCAGGTAACCCAGCATAACCTCTGTATTTCCTTGTTTTCTATGCAACGGCATTGCAGGGAAAGCTTTGGCCATTCCGCTCACACTGCACAGGGTGAAAAAAGAAACATTCTTACGCGGTCCCTCAATAGCATTTTGTACTTTGGTGGAATGCAAGGTTGCTTGTTCATCAAAGGCTACTCACACGACATGGTAGTTTGTGCAGTTAATGTTGGAGGTTGCATTCTTGAGCATCATCGGACTGAAACTTGGGAGGATAAAAATCAGTTTCACAAGGAACCAAACGGACCAGTCGTCTGCCTTGAAGCCCGGGAAATTGGGAGCGAGGATTTTGAAGGTCTTATTCATTACACGATCTCTCACAACAGGTTGAAAATCGGGGACCTGTCAAAATACGACATTAGAGGATTTAAACACCGCCGAGTTAACATGTTGCACGTGCACCATACAGGATGCTAAAAAGGATGTTACACTGATATTTGTCATAAATGAGTGCCATCCAGCTGATGTAAAGTTTCAAATACGAATGCAACTACTGACTGCGCTTGTTTGGAAGCCACAGATTCTCTTTGCTCCCCCAGTGCCAAATGTAGCCTACCTTTCCATCTGCCGTCAGCTGTGTTAGGAATTCATCCACATTTTCCAGAGCATTGCCCTCCTCAAGTGGCTCAAACACACGGTCGATTTGGTCTGTGTCATTCAACGCCCCTGAGCTCAGTGTGAACTGTGCCAACTGAGTAGGACTGAGCACTGACAACACTTCGGTCTACAAAGGGAATCGATATGAAATCAAACAGCAGAAATTGCAAAACCATGGTAAACACATTTCAGTTTGGGAACAGAAGACTGCAACTCCAGTTGGCACTTACAGTGGAGAAGTTGGAATTGAGGGCTTGCAAATCCTGCAGGCTTGCAAAACCAGAGAAGCTGGCAAGGTTTGCCTGTAACCACTCTTTAGTATCTCCAGTAAGTGAGACACAGCCAGGGTCTGTGAAGAAGACAGAAACAAAGACATTGGATGAGTAGAACCACTGCATGCTATCAAGATTTGACCAAATTGAGCCTGAACGCCTGCCTTCACCTTTCGAGTCATTCCTTGAAAGGAATGGTTTGATGAAATGAGTGAAGACTGCTTGCTGTCCTTCTCTGTCCATGAATGGTCTTTGGTTGCTGAATTCCTTGATACTAAATATGGAGAGAATGCTTTCAACATCTAAACAACTAGAAAACTGCAGGTTCCTCTACAATCTTGTTCAGAGTGTATCAATACATCCAATATTTCCTTACACTATCTGGTATGTGTTGCAGCTGAAGTTCCTGGAGCTAAGGCAGGAGAGGAAGTTGGTGGATGGAGAGGCCAAAAACGGACGAATCTTTGTCTGGAACCAGCTGCTGACAAAGGCATCCTGCTGCAGTTGTGCCTGGCTGAAGTTGGCAATTGTCACCTCTCCAAGAGCCTCAAGGGCATATGACAATGATGGGTTGCTATTGTTGGAGGCCTAGGATTGGAAAAATCACTTTGGTTTGAGGCAGAATACACACGGGGGAACAGTGATTTTGCGAAACTGTGCGACTGGATTTACCATGGTGGCGTATGTCTCAAGAGCCCGTTCTAGTGCAGTGGAAGATTTTTGGAAGAAAAGCTTCCAGACCTCTACCGGGTATGTTCTTTCGCTTTCCAGGGAGCATTTCAACAGGGTGACCAAGTTGCTGGCTGTGAGATGAGTAGCCTTGGGGGGAATTGGACAATAAAAAAATGACTCCGAGCTTATGGACATTTGTCTTAGGATGCTGATGTAGCACAAGTCAGAACCTTTTTCTGGGATTCCCAGCTTGATAAAAATAATCTTACCGAGGAACAGGCATGCTCAGTGATGGTGAAATTGCACAGGGCTTCAGAGGAATTGTCACTAGACAGCGTTTGTTGGAGTTGTGAGCTAAGAAAACAGAGAAAAGTAAGCCATTGTCACATTAGGAAGATTGTGCAGGATAACTTTATCTACGCAAACTCAGCAAAGGACAAAACAGTCATTCCCCTACCTATCGACAGCAGCACAAATGCGGTCCTCTGTGAAAAGAAAACATTTGTGTGTGAGATAATGTACCTTCACAATTCAATTTTGTCATCACACATGCAATGTCTGTTGTTTTTACAGACTTACCATACACTGGAGTCTCTTTGCACTGGAGACAAGCAAAGCATAATTGTTAATGTACAGGCAACAGCTATTTAAATGTAGAATACCCTAAGGTGGCCTCCTTAACGAAATTAATGTGCCAAATTTGTGTTTTGTCAAAGTTTGATCAAATATTGTGTGATGCAGGTAAATACACCCATAGAAATGAACTTACCGCGAAGGAATCTGCAACTGCGCAACCTGTTTTAGAGTAATTTAAATGAAGACATGATTAATACAGCTGTCATCAGAGCAGCAGTAATCTGCTTTCTGAGAAGGTTCACAGCAGAGCACTTTGCCACGTACCTGTGAATGTCTCCTGGAGTGACTGTATACTTGATCGCACACCCTGTGAAAGTTGCAGCGGCAGGGATTTCAAACTTTGCCGAAGACCAGTGAGTCTGAAGGAAGGAAACCAAAATGATTTTGACATGTCTGGAGCCAAGGTTTGACACCATGTAAACTCAAAATGTCTTACTGCAGACTTTAGAAATATGTCTTACATTGTTGCGTAGGATGCACAGCTGATGTTAGTGGGGATCACCACCAAGCTGCCAGGACGGAGGCTCGCCATCACTGGAGCCAAATAGACCACAAACCACAGCCGAAAGTCTTCAGGCTCAAAGTCTGCAAATTCTGGAGCAAGGGCTGTCAAGGTCAGGTTCAAGATGGTGTCTCGTACACCTGGATTTTCGATGAAGGTGATGTTTCTCTGAAAAATGAAAAGATTCATGTTTCATTTTAGGAGAAATCATTGTATACAGGAGAGCAGGCATAGTGACACATCTTTGTACTACAGTGAATCCGTGGCATGACTCAAGGCATCAATGGCAGCAATTCACTCATGAAGCATATCAGAAATCTATCGACATAAATCAAACCCAGGGCCCTAATTTCTTTCTGCAAAATGAATCCTCGAGTCCAGGACAACTCTTACATTGCCGGGCTGTCAGCCAACTTTCTGGGAAAATATGGCAAGCTTAAAGTTAGGTGTTTACCTGCTTGGTGGAGTTTGCAAACGCCTGGAAAAATGGTTTGAGCTGTTCCACGTCCTGTGACTCTGTCAAGCTTGTCATCACCTCCCTTACGATTGTCTCATTCTCCAGTGCGCCGCTTTCTGAATCCAGGATCAGCTCAGCCTTCTGGCTTGGTGAGAGGGAGTCCAAAACTGCCACCTGATGACACATTTAATGAAGAAATGTCGATTGCTCCTCTCTTTGACATAGCCAAACCACCCCAGCATGCACACTCTCAAAGTTCTGCATATTGTGCTGCTGTTTTCAAAGAAGATTGGCGCTGTAATGCACAACTTACCCCAGAGATGTTGAAGACTTTGAGGTGAGCGTATGTTGTAAATTGGGAGAATGGACCCAGGTTTTCTTCAAGCCATTCGGAATCACTCTGACTTCCCGGCCTGCAGACTAATGCATGTAGATGGATGTTAGCACAAGTACCATTTAGCAATTATTATTTTTCACTGATATACATTGAACAAGTGCCAATTGTCCTCTCAGTGTCATTTCAGCATGACTTTTTTCACATTTTCAAGTCCATGGGCAAGCCCACACAACCAAACACATTGCGCTTTTTACTGCGTCAGCCATACCTGGCTCGTTGATGACACTGGCAGATTTTCTCAGGTAACCCAGCATAACCTCTGTATTTCCTTGTTTTCTATGCAACGGCATTGCAGGGAAAGCTTTGGCCATTCCGCTCACACTGCACAGGGTGAAAAAAGAAACATTCTTACGCGGTCCCTCAATAGCATTTTGTACTTTGGTGGAATGCAAGGTTGCTTGTTCATCAAAGGCTACTCACACGACATGGTAGTTTGTGCAGTTAATGTTGGAGGTTGCATTCTTGAGCATCATCGGACTGAAACTTGGGAGGATAAAAATCAGTTTCACAAGGAACCAAACGGACCAGTCGTCTGCCTTGAAGCCCGGGAAATTGGGAGCGAGGATTTTGAAGGTCTTATTCATTACACGATCTCTCACAACAGGTTGAAAATCGGGGACCTGTCAAAATACGACATTAGAGGATTTAAACACCGCCGAGTTAACATGTTGCACGTGCACCATACAGGATGCTAAAAAGGATGTTACACTGATATTTGTCATAAATGAGTGCCATCCAGCTGATGTAAAGTTTCAAATACGAATGCAACTACTGACTGCGCTTGTTTGGAAGCCACAGATTCTCTTTGCTCCCCCAGTGCCAAATGTAGCCTACCTTTCCATCTGCCGTCAGCTGTGTTAGGAATTCATCCACATTTTCCAGAGCATTGCCCTCCTCAAGTGGCTCAAACACACGGTCGATTTGGTCTGTGTCATTCAACGCCCCTGAGCTCAGTGTGAACTGTGCCAACTGAGTAGGACTGAGCACTGACAACACTTCGGTCTACAAAGGGAATCGATATGAAATCAAACAGCAGAAATTGCAAAACCATGGTAAACACATTTCAGTTTGGGAACAGAAGACTGCAACTCCAGTTGGCACTTACAGTGGAGAAGTTGGAATTGAGGGCTTGCAAATCCTGCAGGCTTGCAAAACCAGAGAAGCTGGCAAGGTTTGCCTGTAACCACTCTTTAGTATCTCCAGTAAGTGAGACACAGCCAGGGTCTGTGAAGAAGACAGAAACAAAGACATTGGATGAGTAGAACCACTGCATGCTATCAAGATTTGACCAAATTGAGCCTGAACGCCTGCCTTCACCTTTCGAGTCATTCCTTGAAAGGAATGGTTTGATGAAATGAGTGAAGACTGCTTGCTGTCCTTCTCTGTCCATGAATGGTCTTTGGTTGCTGAATTCCTTGATACTAAATATGGAGAGAATGCTTTCAACATCTAAACAACTAGAAAACTGCAGGTTCCTCTACAATCTTGTTCAGAGTGTATCAATACATCCAATATTTCCTTACACTATCTGGTATGTGTTGCAGCTGAAGTTCCTGGAGCTAAGGCAGGAGAGGAAGTTGGTGGATGGAGAGGCCAAAAACGGACGAATCTTTGTCTGGAACCAGCTGCTGACAAAGGCATCCTGCTGCAGTTGTGCCTGGCTGAAGTTGGCAATTGTCACCTCTCCAAGAGCCTCAAGGGCATATGACAATGATGGGTTGCTATTGTTGGAGGCCTAGGATTGGAAAAATCACTTTGGTTTGAGGCAGAATACACACGGGGGAACAGTGATTTTGCGAAACTGTGCGACTGGATTTACCATGGTGGCGTATGTCTCAAGAGCCCGTTCTAGTGCAGTGGAAGATTTTTGGAAGAAAAGCTTCCAGACCTCTACCGGGTATGTTCTTTCGCTTTCCAGGGAGCATTTCAACAGGGTGACCAAGTTGCTGGCTGTGAGATGAGTAGCCTTGGGGGGAATTGGACAATAAAAAAATGACTCCGAGCTTATGGACATTTGTCTTAGGATGCTGATGTAGCACAAGTCAGAACCTTTTTCTGGGATTCCCAGCTTGATAAAAATAATCTTACCGAGGAACAGGCATGCTCAGTGATGGTGAAATTGCACAGGGCTTCAGAGGAATTGTCACTAGACAGCGTTTGTTGGAGTTGTGAGCTAAGAAAACAGAGAAAAGTAAGCCATTGTCACATTAGGAAGATTGTGCAGGATAACTTTATCTACGCAAACTCAGCAAAGGACAAAACAGTCATTCCCCTACCTATCGACAGCAGCACAAATGCGGTCCTCTGTGAAAAGAAAACATTTGTGTGTGAGATAATGTACCTTCACAATTCAATTTTGTCATCACACATGCAATGTCTGTTGTTTTTACAGACTTACCATACACTGGAGTCTCTTTGCACTGGAGACAAGCAAAGCATAATTGTTAATGTACAGGCAACAGCTATTTAAATGTAGAATACCCTAAGGTGGCCTCCTTAACGAAATTAATGTGCCAAATTTGTGTTTTGTCAAAGTTTGATCAAATATTGTGTGATGCAGGTAAATACACCCATAGAAATGAACTTACCGCGAAGGAATCTGCAACTGCGCAACCTGTTTTAGAGTAATTTAAATGAAGACATGATTAATACAGCTGTCATCAGAGCAGCAGTAATCTGCTTTCTGAGAAGGTTCACAGCAGAGCACTTTGCCACGTACCTGTGAATGTCTCCTGGAGTGACTGTATACTTGATCGCACACCCTGTGAAAGTTGCAGCGGCAGGGATTTCAAACTTTGCCGAAGACCAGTGAGTCTGAAGGAAGGAAACCAAAATGATTTTGACATGTCTGGAGCCAAGGTTTGACACCATGTAAACTCAAAATGTCTTACTGCAGACTTTAGAAATATGTCTTACATTGTTGCGTAGGACGCACAGCTGATGTTAGTGGGGATCACCACCAAGCTGCCAGGACGGAGGCTCGCCATCACTGGAGCCAAATAGACCACAAACCACAGCCGAAAGTCTTCAGGCTCAAAGTCTGCAAATTCTGGAGCAAGGGCTGTCAAGGTCAGGTTCAAGATGGTGTCTCGTACACCTGGATTTTCGATGAAGGTGATGTTTCTCTGAAAAATGAAAAGATTCATGTTTCATTTTAGGAGAAATCATTGTATACAGGAGAGCAGGCATAGCGACACATCTTTGTACTACAGTGAATCCGTGGCATGACTCAAGGCATCAATGGCAGCAATTCACTCATGAAGCATATCAGAAATCTATCGACATAAATCAAACCCAGGGCCCTAATTTCTTTCTGCAAAATAAATCCTCGAGTCCAGGACAACTCTTACATTGCCGGGCTGTCAGCCAACTTTCTGGGAAAATATGGCAAGCTTAAAGTTAGGTGTTTACCTGCTTGGTGGAGTTTGCAAACGCCTGGAAAAATGGTTTGAGCTGTTCCACGTCCTGTGACTCTGTCAAGCTTGTCATCACCTCCCTTACGATTGTCTCATTCTCCAGTGCGCCGCTTTCTGCATCCAGGATCAGCTCAGCCTTCTGGCTTGGTGAGAGGGAGTCCAAAACTGCCACCTGATGACACATTTAATGAAGAAATGTCGATTGCTCCTCTCTTTGACATAGCCAAACCACCCCAGCATGCACACTCTCAAAGTTCTGCATATTGTGCTGCTGTTTTCAAAGAAGATTGGCGCTGTAATGCACAACTTACCCCAGAGATGTTGAAGACTTTGAGGTGAGCGTATGTTGTAAATTGGGAGAATGGACCCAGGTTTTCTTCAAGCCATTCGGAATCACTCTGACTTCCCGGCCTGCAGACTAATGCATGTAGATGGATGTTAGCACAAGTACCATTTAGCAATTATTATTTTTCACTGATATACATTGAACAAGTGCCAATTGTCCTCTCAGTGTCATTTCAGCATGACTTTTTTCACATTTTCAAGTCCATGGGCAAGCCCACACAACCAAACACATTGCGCTTTTTACTGCGTCAGCCATACCTGGCTCGTTGATGACACTGGCAGATTTTCTCAGGTAACCCAGCATAACCTCTGTATTTCCTTGTTTTCTATGCAACGGCATTGCAGGGAAAGCTTTGGCCATTCCGCTCACACTGCACAGGGTGAAAAAAGAAACATTCTTACGCGGTCCCTCAATAGCATTTTGTACTTTGGTGGAATGCAAGGTTGCTTGTTCATCAAAGGCTACTCACACGACATGGTAGTTTGTGCAGTTAATGTTGGAGGTTGCATTCTTGAGCATCATCGGACTGAAACTTGGGAGGATAAAAATCAGTTTCACAAGGAACCAAACGGACCAGTCGTCTGCCTTGAAGCCCGGGAAATTGGGAGCGAGGATTTTGAAGGTCTTATTCATTACACGATCTCTCACAACAGGTTGAAAATCGGGGACCTGTCAAAATACGACATTAGAGGATTTAAACACCGCCGAGTTAACATGTTGCACGTGCACCATACAGGATGCTAAAAAGGATGTTACACTGATATTTGTTATAAATGAGTGCCATCCAGCTGATGTAAAGTTTCAAATACAAATGCAACTACTGACTGCGCTTGTTTGGAAGCCACAGATTCTCTTTGCTCCCCCAGTGCCAAATGTAGCCTACCTTTCCATCTGCCGTCAGCTGTGTTAGGAATTCATCCACATTTTCCAGAGCATTGCCCTCCTCAAGTGGCTCAAACACACGGTCGATTTGGTCTGTGTCATTCAACGCCCCTGAGCTCAGTATGAACTGTGCCAACTGAGTAGGACTGAGCACTGACAACACTTCGGTCTACAAAGGGAATCGATATGAAATCAATCAGCAGAAATTGCAAAACCATGTTAAACACATTTCAGTTTGGGAACAGAAGACTGCAACTCCAGTTGGCACTTACAGTGGAGAAGTTGGAATTGAGGGCTTGCAAATCCTGCAGGCTTGCAAAACCAGAGAAGCTGGCAAGGTTTGCCTGTAACCACTCTTTAGTATCTCCAGTAAGTGAGACACAGCCAGGGTCTGTGAAGAAGACAGAAACAAAGACATTGGATGAGTAGAACCACTGCATGCTATCAAGATTTGACCAAATTGAGCCTGAACGCCTGCCTTCACCTTTTGAGTCATTCCTTGAAAGGAATGGTTTGATGAAATGAGTGAAGACTGCTTGCTGTCCTTCTCTGTCCATGAATGGTCTTTGGTTGCTGAATTCCTTGATACTAAATATGGAGAGAATGCTTTCAACATCTAAACAACTAGAAAACTGCAGGTTCCGCTACAATCTTGTTCAGAGTGTATCAATACATCCAATATTTCCTTACACTATCTGGTATGTGTTGCAGCTGAAGTTCCTGGAGCTAAGGCAGGAGAGGAAGTTGGTGGATGGAGAGGCCAAAAACGGACGAATCTTTGTCTGGAACCAGCTGCTGACAAAGGCATCCTGCTGCAGTTGTGCCTGGCCGAAGTTGGCAATTGTCACCTCTCCAAGAGCCTCAAGGGCGTATGACAATGATGGGTTGCTATTGTTGGAGGCCTAGGATTGGAAAAATCACTTTGGTTTGAGGCAGAATACACACGGGGGAACAGTGATTTTGCGAAACTGTGCGACTGGATTTACCATGGTGGCGTATGTCTCAAGAGCCCGTTCTAGTGCAGTGGAAGATTTTTGGAAGAAAAGCTTCCAGACCTCTACCGGGTATGTTCTTTCGCTTTCCAGGGAGCATTTCAACAGGGTGATCAAGTTGCTGGCTGTGAGATGAGTAGCCTTGGGGGGAATTGGACAATAAAAAAATGACTCCGAGCTTATGGACATTTGTCTTAGGATGCTGATGTAGCACAAGTCAGAACCTTTTCCTGGGATTCCCAGCTTGATAAAAATAATCTTACCGAGGAACAGGCATGCTCAGTGATGGTGAAATTGCACAGGGCTTCAGAGGAATTGTCACTAGACAGCGTTTGTTGGAGTTGTGAGCTAAGAAAACAGAGAAAAGTAAGCCATTGTCACATTAGGAAGATTGTGCAGGATAACTTTATCTACGCAAACTCAGCAAAGGACAAGACAGTCATTCCCCTACCTATCGACAGCAGCACAAATGCGGTCCTCTGTGAAAAGAAAACATTTGTGTGTGAGATAATGTACCTTCACAATTCAATTTTGTCATCACACATGCAATGTCTGTTGTTTTTACCGACTTACCATACACTGGAGTCTCTTTGCACTGGAGACAAGCAAAGCATAATTGTTAATGTACAGGCAACAGCTATTTAAATGTAGAATACCCTAAGGTGGCCTCCTTAACGAAATTAATGTGCCAAATTTGTGTTTTGTCAAAGTTTGATCAAATATTGTGTGATGCAGGTAAATACACCCATAGAAATGAACTTACCACGAAGGAATCTGCAACTGCGCAACCTGTTTTAGAGTAATTTAAATGAAGACATGATTAATACAGCTGTCATCAGAGCAGCAGTAATCTGCTTTCTGAGAAGGTTCACAGCAGAGCACTTTGCCACGTACCTGTGAATGTCTCCTGGAGTGACTGTATACTTGATCGCACACCCTGTGAAAGTTGCAGCGGCAGGGATTTCAAACTTTGCCGAAGACCAGTGAGTCTGAAGGAAGGAAACCAAAATGATTTTGACATGTCTGGAGCCAAGGTTTGACACCATGTAAACTCAAAATGTCTTACTGCAGACTTTAGAAATATGTCTTACATTGTTGCGTAGGACGCACAGCTGATGTTAGTGGGGATCACCACCAAGCTGCCAGGACGGAGGCTCGCCATCACTGGAGCCAAATAGACCACAAACCACAGCCGAAAGTCTTCAGGCTCAAAGTCTGCAAATTCTGGAGCAAGGGCTGTCAAGGTCAGGTTCAAGATGGTGTCTCGTACACCTGGATTTTCGATGAAGGTGATGTTTCTCTGAAAAATGAAAAGATTCATGTTTCATTATAGGAGAAATCATTGTATACAGGAGAGCAGGCATAGCGACACATCTTTGTACTACAGTGAATCCGTGGCATGACTCAAGGCATCAATGGCAGCAATTCACTCATGAAGCATATCAGAAATCTATCGACATAAATCAAACCCAGGGCCCTAATTTCTTTCTGCAAAATGAATCCTCGAGTCCAGGACAACTCTTACATTGCCGGGCTGTCAGCCAACTTTCTGGGAAAATATGGCAAGCTTAAAGTTAGGTGTTTACCTGCTTGGTGGAGTTTGCAAACGCCTGGAAAAATGGTTTGAGCTGTTCCACGTCCTGTGACTCTGTCAAGCTTGTCATCACCTCCCTTACGATTGTCTCATTCTCCAGTGCGCCGCTTTCTGCATCCAGGATCAGCTCAGCCTTCTGGCTTGGTGAGAGGGAGTCCAAAACTGCCACCTGATGACACATTTAATGAAGAAATGTCGATTGCTCCTCTCTTTGACATAGCCAAACCACCCCAGCATGCACACTCTCAAAGTTCTGCATATTGTGCTGCTGTTTTCAAAGAAGATTGGCGCTGTAATGCACAACTTACCCCAGAGATGTTGAAGACTTTGAGGTGAGCGTATGTTGTAAATTGGGAGAATGGACCCAGGTTTTCTTCAAGCCATTCGGAATCACTCTGACTTCCCGGCCTGCAGACTAATGCATGTAGATGGATGTTAGCACAAGTACCATTTAGCAATTATTATTTTTCACTGATATACATTGAACAAGTGCCAATTGTCCTCTCAGTGTCATTTCAGCATGACTTTTTTCACATTTTCAAGTCCATGGGCAAGCCCACACAACCAAACACATTGCGCTTTTTACTGCGTCAGCCATACCTGGCTCGTTGATGACACTGGCAGATTTTCTCAGGTAACCCAGCATAACCTCTGTATTTCCTTGTTTTCTATGCAACGGCATTGCAGGGAAAGCTTTGGCCATTCCGCTCACACTGCACAGGGTGAAAAAAGAAACATTCTTACGCGGTCCCTCAATAGCATTTTGTACTTTGGTGGAATGCAAGGTTGCTTGTTCATCAAAGGCTACTCACACGACATGGTAGTTTGTGCAGTTAATGTTGGAGGTTGCATTCTTGAGCATCATCGGACTGAAACTTGGGAGGATAAAAATCAGTTTCACAAGGAACCAAACGGACCAGTCGTCTGCCTTGAAGCCCGGGAAATTGGGAGCGAGGATTTTGAAGGTCTTATTCATTACACGATCTCTCACAACAGGTTGAAAATCGGGGACCTGTCAAAATACGACATTAGAGGATTTAAACACCGCCGAGTTAACATGTTGCACGTGCACCATACAGGATGCTAAAAAGGATGTTACACTGATATTTGTTATAAATGAGTGCCATCCAGCTGATGTAAAGTTTCAAATACAAATGCAACTACTGACTGCGCTTGTTTGGAAGCCACAGATTCTCTTTGCTCCCCCAGTGCCAAATGTAGCCTACCTTTCCATCTGCCGTCAGCTGTGTTAGGAATTCATCCACATTTTCCAGAGCATTGCCCTCCTCAAGTGGCTCAAACACACGGTCGATTTGGTCTGTGTCATTCAACGCCCCTGAGCTCAGTATGAACTGTGCCAACTGAGTAGGACTGAGCACTGACAACACTTCGGTCTACAAAGGGAATCGATATGAAATCAATCAGCAGAAATTGCAAAACCATGTTAAACACATTTCAGTTTGGGAACAGAAGACTGCAACTCCAGTTGGCACTTACAGTGGAGAAGTTGGAATTGAGGGCTTGCAAATCCTGCAGGCTTGCAAAACCAGAGAAGCTGGCAAGGTTTGCCTGTAACCACTCTTTAGTATCTCCAGTAAGTGAGACACAGCCAGGGTCTGTGAAGAAGACAGAAACAAAGACATTGGATGAGTAGAACCACTGCATGCTATCAAGATTTGACCAAATTGAGCCTGAACGCCTGCCTTCACCTTTTGAGTCATTCCTTGAAAGGAATGGTTTGATGAAATGAGTGAAGACTGCTTGCTGTCCTTCTCTGTCCATGAATGGTCTTTGGTTGCTGAATTCCTTGATACTAAATATGGAGAGAATGCTTTCAACATCTAAACAACTAGAAAACTGCAGGTTCCGCTACAATCTTGTTCAGAGTGTATCAATACATCCAATATTTCCTTACACTATCTGGTATGTGTTGCAGCTGAAGTTCCTGGAGCTAAGGCAGGAGAGGAAGTTGGTGGATGGAGAGGCCAAAAACGGACGAATCTTTGTCTGGAACCAGCTGCTGACAAAGGCATCCTGCTGCAGTTGTGCCTGGCTGAAGTTGGCAATTGTCACCTCTCCAAGAGCCTCAAGGGCGTATGACAATGATGGGTTGCTATTGTTGGAGGCCTAGGATTGGAAAAATCACTTTGGTTTGAGGCAGAATACACACGGGGGAACAGTGATTTTGCGAAACTGTGCGACTGGATTTACCATGGTGGCGTATGTCTCAAGAGCCCGTTCTAGTGCAGTGGAAGATTTTTGGAAGAAAAGCTTCCAGACCTCTACCGGGTATGTTCTTTCGCTTTCCAGGGAGCATTTCAACAGGGTGACCAAGTTGCTGGCTGTGAGATGAGTAGCCTTGGGGGGAATTGGACAATAAAAAAATGACTCCGAGCTTATGGACATTTGTCTTAGGATGCTGATGTAGCACAAGTCAGAACCTTTTCCTGGGATTCCCAGCTTGATAAAAATAATCTTACCGAGGAACAGGCATGCTCAGTGATGGTGAAATTGCACAGGGCTTCAGAGGAATTGTCACTAGACAGCGTTTGTTGGAGTTGTGAGCTAAGAAAACAGAGAAAAGTAAGCCATTGTCACATTAGGAAGATTGTGCAGGATAACTTTATCTACGCAAACTCAGCAAAGGACAAAACAGTCATTCCCCTACCTATCGACAGCAGCACAAATGCGGTCCTCTGTGAAAAGAAAACATTTGTGTGTGAGATAATGTACCTTCACAATTCAATTTTGTCATCACACATGCAATGTCTGTTGTTTTTACAGACTTACCATACACTGGAGTCTCTTTGCACTGGAGACAAGCAAAGCATAATTGTTAATGTACAGGCAACAGCTATTTAAATGTAGAATACCCTAAGGTGGCCTCCTTAACGAAATTAATGTGCCAAATTTGTGTTTTGTCAAAGTTTGATCAAATATTGTGTGATGCAGGTAAATACACCCATAGAAATGAACTTACCACGAAGGAATCTGCAACTGCGCAACCTGTTTTAGAGTCATTTAAATGAAGACATGATTAATACAGCTGTCATCAGAGCAGCAGTAATCTGCTTTCTGAGAAGGTTCACAGCAGAGCACTTTGCCACGTACCTGTGAATGTCTCCTGGAGTGACTGTATACTTGATCGCACACCCTGTGAAAGTTGCAGCGGCAGGGATTTCAAACTTTGCCGAAGACCAGTGAGTCTGAAGGAAGGAAACCAAAATGATTTTGACATGTCTGGAGCCAAGGTTTGACACCATGTAAACTCAAAATGTCTTACTGCAGACTTTAGAAATATGTCTTACATTGTTGCGTAGGATGCACAGCTGATGTTAGTGGGGATCACCACCAAGCTGCCAGGACGGAGGCTCGCCATCACTGGAGCCAAATAGACCACAAACCACAGCCGAAAGTCTTCAGGCTCAAAGTCTGCAAATTCTGGAGCAAGGGCTGTCAAGGTCAGGTTCAAGATGGTGTCTCGTACACCTGGATTTTCGATGAAGGTGATGTTTCTCTGAAAAATGAAAAGATTCATGTTTCATTTTAGGAGAAATCATTGTATACAGGAGAGCAGGCATAGCGACACATCTTTGTACTACAGTGAATCCGTGGCATGACTCAAGGCATCAATGGCAGCAATTCACTCATGAAGCATATCAGAAATCTATCGACATAAATCAAACCCAGGGCCCTAATTTCTTTCTGCAAAATAAATCCTCGAGTCCAGGACAACTCTTACATTGCCGGGCTGTCAGCCAACTTTCTGGGAAAATATGGCAAGCTTAAAGTTAGGTGTTTACCTGCTTGGTGGAGTTTGCAAACGCCTGGAAAAATGGTTTGAGCTGTTCCACGTCCTGTGACTCTGTCAAGCTTGTCATCACCTCCCTTACGATTGTCTCATTCTCCAGTGCGCCGCTTTCTGCATCCAGGATCAGCTCAGCCTTCTGGCTTGGTGAGAGGGAGTCCAAAACTGCCACCTGATGACACATTTAATGAAGAAATGTCGATTGCTCCTCTCTTTGACATAGCCAAACCACCCCAGCATGCACACTCTCAAAGTTCTGCATATTGTGCTGCTGTTTTCAAAGAAGATTGGCGCTGTAATGCACAACTTACCCCAGAGATGTTGAAGACTTTGAGGTGAGCGTATGTTGTAAATTGGGAGAATGGACCCAGGTTTTCTTCAAGCCATTCGGAATCACTCTGACTTCCCGGCCTGCAGACTAATGCATGTAGATGGATGTTAGCACAAGTACCATTTAGCAATTATTATTTTTCACTGATATACATTGAACAAGTGCCAATTGTCCTCTCAGTGTCATTTCAGCATGACTTTTTTCACATTTTCAAGTCCATGGGCAAGCCCACACAACCAAACACATTGCGCTTTTTACTGCGTCAGCCATACCTGGCTCGTTGATGACACTGGCAGATTTTCTCAGGTAACCCAGCATAACCTCTGTATTTCCTTGTTTTCTATGCAACGGCATTGCAGGGAAAGCTTTGGCCATTCCGCTCACACTGCACAGGGTGAAAAAAGAAACATTCTTACGCGGTCCCTCAATAGCATTTTGTACTTTGGTGGAATGCAAGGTTGCTTGTTCATCAAAGGCTACTCACATGACATGGTAGTTTGTGCAGTTAATGTTGGAGGTTGCATTCTTGAGCATCATCGGACTGAAACTTGGGAGGATAAAAATCAGTTTCACAAGGAACCAAACGGACCAGTCGTCTGCCTTGAAGCCCGGGAAATTGGGAGCGAGGATTTTGAAGGTCTTATTCATTACACGATCTCTCACAACAGGTTGAAAATCGGGGACCTGTCAAAATACGACATTAGAGGATTTAAACACCGCCGAGTTAACATGTTGCACGTGCACCATACAGGATGCTAAAAAGGATGTTACACTGATATTTGTTATAAATGAGTGCCATCCAGCTGATGTAAAGTTTCAAATACGAATGCAACTACTGACTGCGCTTGTTTGGAAGCCACAGATTCTCTTTGCTCCCCCAGTGCCAAATGTAGCCTACCTTTCCATCTGCCTTCAGCTGTGTTAGGAATTCATCCACATTTTCCAGAGCATTGCCCTCCTCAAGTGGCTCAAACACACGGTCGATTTGGTCTGTGTCATTCAACGCCCCTGAGCTCAGTGTGAACTGTGCCAACTGAGTAGGACTGAGCACTGACAACACTTCGGTCTACAAAGGGAATCGATATGAAATCAAACAGCAGAAATTGCAAAACCATGGTAAACACATTTCAGTTTGGGAACAGAAGACTACAACTCCAGTTGGCACTTACAGTGGAGAAGTTGGAATTGAGGGCTTGCAAATCCTGCAGGCTTGCAAAACCAGAGAAGCTGGCAAGGTTTGCCTGTAACCACTCTTTAGTATCTCCAGTAAGTGAGACACAGCCAGGGTCTGTGACGAAGACAGAAACAAAGACATTGGATGAGTAGAACCACTGCATGCTATCAAGATTTGACCAAATTGAGCCTGAACGCCTGCCTTTACCTTTCGAGTCATTCCTTGAAAGGAATGGTTTGATGAAATGAGTGAAGACTGCTTGCTGTCCTTCTCTGTCCATGAATGGTCTTTGGTTGCTGAATTCCTTGATACTAAATATGGAGAGAATGCTTTCAACATCTAAACAACTAGAAAACTGCAGGTTCCTCTACAATCTTGTTCAGAGTGTATCAATACATCCAATATTTCCTTACACTATCTGGTATGTGTTGCAGCTGAAGTTCCTGGAGCTAAGGCAGGAGAGGAAGTTGGTGGATGGAGAGGCCAAAAACGGACGAATCTTTGTCTGGAACCAGCTGCTGACAAAGGCATCCTGCTGCAGTTGTGCCTGGCTGAAGTTGGCAATTGTCACCTCTCCAAGAGCCTCAAGGGCGTATGACAATGATGGGTTGCTATTGTTGGAGGCCTAGGATTGGAAAAATCACTTTGGTTTGAGGCAGAATACACACGGGGGAACAGTGATTTTGCGAAACTGTGCGACTGGATTTACCATGGTGGCGTATGTCTCAAGAGCCCGTTCTAGTGCAGTGGAAGATTTTTGGAAGAAAAGCTTCCAGACCTCTACCGGGTATGTTCTTTCGCTTTCCAGGGAGCATTTCAACAGGGTGACCAAGTTGCTGGCTGTGAGATGAGCAGCCTTGGGGGGAATTGGACAATAAAAAAATGACTCCGAGCTTATGGACATTTGTCTTAGGATGCTGATGTAGCACAAGTCAGAACCTTTTCCTGGGATTCCCAGCTTGATAAAAATAATCTTACCGAGGAACAGGCATGCTCAGTGATGGTGAAATTGCACAGGGCTTCAGAGGAATTGTCACTAGACAGCGTTTGTTGGAGTTGTGAGCTAAGAAAACAGAGAAAAGTAAGCCATTGTCACATTAGGAAGATTGTGCAGGATAACTTTATCTACGCAAACTCAGCAAAGGACAAAACAGTCATTCCCCTACCTATCGACAGCAGCACAAATGCGGTCCTCTGTGAAAAGAAAACATTTGTGTGTGAGATAATGTACCTTCACAATTCAATTTTGTCATCACACATGCAATGTCTGTTGTTTTTACAGACTTACCATACACTGGAGTCTCTTTGCACTGGAGACAAGCAAAGCATAATTGTTAATATACAGGCAACAGCTATTTAAATGTAGAATACCCTAAGGTGGCCTCCTTAACGAAATTAATGTGCCAAATTTGTGTTTTGTCAAAGTTTGATCAAATATTGTGTGATGCAGGTAAATACACCCATAGAGATTAACTTACCACAAAGGAATCTGCAACTGCGCAACCTGTTTTAGAGTAATTTAAATGAAGACATGATTAATACAGCTGTCATCAGAGCAGCAGTAATCTGCTTTCTGAGAAGGTTCACAGCAGAGCACTTTGCCACGTACCTGTGAATGTCTCCTGGAGTGACTGTATACTTGATCGCACACCCTGTGAAAGTTGCAGCGGCAGGGATTTCAAACTTTGCCGAAGACCAGTGAGTCTGAAGGAAGGAAACCAAAATGATTTTGACATGTCTGGAGCCAAGGTTTGACACCATGTAAACTCAAAATGTCTTACTGCAGACTTTAGAAATATGTCTTACATTGTTGCATAGGATGCACAGCTGATGTTAGTGGGGATCACCACCAAGCTGCCAGGACGGAGGCTCGCCATCACTGGAGCCAAATAGACCACAAACCACAGCCGAAAGTCTTCAGGCTCAAAGTCTGCAAATTCTGAAGCAAGGGCTGTCAAGGTCAGGTTCAAGATGGTGTCTCGTACACCTGGAGTTTCGATGAAGGTGATGTTTCTCTGAAAAATGAAAAGATTCATGTTTCATTTTAGGAGAAATCAATGTATAAAGGAGAGCAGGCATAGCGACACATCTTTGTACTACAGTGAATCCGTGGCATGACTCAAGGCATCAATGGCAGCAATTCACTCATGAAGCATATCAGAAATCTATCGACATAAATCAAACCCAGGGCCCTAATTTCTTTCTGCAAAAAAAATCCTCGAGTCCAGGACAACTCTTACATTGCCGGGCTGTCAGCCAACTTTCTGGTAAAATATGGCAAGCTTAAAGTTAGGTGTTTACCTGCTTGGTTGAGTTTGCAAACGCCTGGAAAAATGGTTTGAGCTGTTCCATGTCCTGTGACTCTGTCAAGCTTGTCATCACCTCCCTTACGATTTTCTCATTCTCCAGTGCGCCGCTTTCTGCATCCAGGATCAACTCAGCCTTCTGGCTTGGTGAGAGGGAGTTCAATACTTCTCTCTGGGATAGAATTAGATCATTTGTATTAATTATATTTATTTTCATGGAATGCAATAAAAGATTTTCTTAGTTTTAATTTAGATTGATTTTTTTAATATCTAGAATATACTTTTACTCACAGCAGAGAAATTCTGGTACATTCTTTTAAGATCTTTTAGACTTGCAAACATGGAAAAATGTCCAAGGTTTTTCTGCAGCCATTCTCTACTTCCATTTATATTTTGTGTGCATCCAGGATCTGTTAATTATTCAATATGATATAAAACACAAAACAATTCATTTGTTGTTTGTACAAGTTATTAATTTGCATTTCATTGTAATTTTAAATTGCAATGTTTTGTCTCATCCTCTTACCTGGTAAGTTCTTTCTTGATAGGTAGACTTTAATGAAGTGAGTATAGACTAGCTTCCTCTCCATTATTTTAGAACTGTCCAATTCATCGTTCATTGCTGTAATCCTGGGAAATTAATTTATGAAAAAATTAACATTAATTTATATCATTATTATCCTCACAACAAAATCCAGAATCCATGAGTCAGACAGGAAAAACAGTTCAGTATTTCTTCCAACTTGAATCTTATTTTTCTTATGAAACTAAACAAGAGTACAGTTAGCTACAAAGTGCCAGACATCACATACTATGAATTTTCACTAAAGACTTACACGTGACTGCAATTATTTATTTTGATATTTACTAGTGAGTGAAATTGAATAGTGATAGATTTGATTTACTACATCACACCGTATGCAATTTTTTTTACTGGATCAGACTCCTTTCATAGATACACAATTCTGGCAAAATGCAACTTGTACACTATCACTATTCGTTACTCTGGTATACAATTCCATTGTTCTACCACGTGTGCATACTGATTAACTTGATATATCTTGGATAAGGATGAAGAGTAAGCTGCATTGAATAACCCTTTTTTTTATAAACACACAATAACGTCCGTATAGAGTTTTTACTACAAATTCTCCACAACACTCAGCTGTGCAAAAAAAGGCAATTTAAATAAACACAATTCTTAGTTCCATCTTTTGCCGGAGATCTAATGCCACAAGACAATAATGTTAAAAAATCAGTTTATTTATGAACCATTTGATTCCAGTTAGAATTCTGCAATCACCTGCATGTATCAGTAAAGTGTAATTAATTTCACTCACAATTCTTGGAAGGAATTGCAGCTGAAGTTCTGACTGCTCAGTTGGATCAACACGTTGTTGTTGACATAGGGCAAAAGAGGAGCCATCTTTAGTGAGAACCACAGTCTGATGAATCTTGAGTCACTGAGGTTACCCAGACGTAGACTGTCCAAAATGCCAAATATATCTAGAACATCAAATCCAGACTTATCGTTTGCCTGTTATAAAACAAAGTTGCGATAACACATTGATTAAAAATGTATTACATATATTCGTCATATCCACATATTTGATAGTTATTAAAAGCCACAAACAATTTGAAATTGTAGATGTTCAAATAAAGAGGTTTTAAGCAATATAGACCCGCCTACAAAGATTAAAACATAAAAGTTGAATATGTTACTCCAGATGGTGTCACATGAAATCTAACCAAATATGTTTTTGTTGCTATAAAAGACTTGCTTACATACTGATATAAAAAGGTCTTGTTTGTAAACCCGGTTAGTTAGATATTTTCAAGCATGAATAACTAAGAAATGTACAAAATGCACATATTCTCATTTAAATTTAAAATGTCTCACTCACAAATGTGAGTATGCCCTAAATGTATTTTTTAATTACAAGATCATGTTTGGATGGTTTACAAAATGTAGATGGATTTCATCTACCAGCTGACGAAAGCCACATAGAACATTTACTGATATTGGGTTTGTATTTCCTTGAAGGAAGGTGTATGTTTTTAATGGGCCTGCTGTGCACCTAGTGGCTCAGGATATAACTTAAAAAAAACACAAAATACATGTTAAATGTTTGGTGAAGTAAAGTAACTTATATGGATATACCAGCTCAAAGAAGACTTTTAAAGTGGACTCCACAATCTGTCTGAGGTTTTGTTCCAACTCCCTGGATTTGTCTTCAGGTAAGCTTGCATTTATACCCCTTTTACAGGATAGCTCCCCTGCCAGTGTGTCCACAGCAGCAGATATCTAGAGGGAAAACCGATAGATGTCTTTGGAATATGCAGCAAAGCAGGAAGGTGGCTTGGGAAGTATGGCAACTGAACACAAGGGGGAGTCATTTATCAACAATTATGCTGGTGACTTTCAAGAGTTACACAGATTGTTGAGTTCACACAGCATTTTGATTTGACTACTAATGCGAACGCTGACTCACTCTGTGACTGGCATCTCGTAGATTAATCGGCTGGCAAGTTTCCTGAAGTTCATTGCTTGGAGTCGTAGCATTGCTTTTAATACAAAATATAATGGTGAAACCAGAATGAACATTACAATGAACATTAAAATAAATTAGCATTCAAATGATACTCCTGGAGGACATTGGTGTGTACATTTGTTAGCTAAACAGTAAATAACAAACCGCTTTGTAAGGAATGTGCACACTGACCTGTTTTTTAAAGTCACTGGACCTGGCCCTGCAAATAACAAAATATAAATGATTACATAGAATCAACTGATTGCCCACTAAATTTACAATTTCCTTAATTAGGTTGAGTAAATAAGGGTTTTCCTTGCCTGATGTTGTATTTGACTGAAATACAAAAAAAAAACACATTTGTTCAGAATTATGGACAGTTGAGACATATACAGTATTTGTATTACCTATAGTGCTGTAACTAAAGAACACTTACGATTGCAGAGACTAGTGTTGATATACACACTGGGAGAATGAAAGAACAAACACATTAAAAAAAAATACTTTTACTGTGTTGTGGCAAAAAACTTAAGAACAAATCGGAATTTTGGAAGACTGCAATAAAAAAAGGGGGACACTTACCGAACCCGACAGAGAGTAGCAGAACTTGCGCTAAAGTTCTGGTTCCACCCATTGTGAGAACAATGTTCGGCTCGCCTTTTTACTTGTACACATTAAGTGAAAATCATCATGTGCATCACTTTGACTGTTGTAAAAGAAATTGATCTGTAAGATTCAAAAAGAATAAAGCTGTAATGTGCAACACATGAATGGTCTTACTGTTTAATTTTCTATTATTTCATATCATATTTTACATTGTAGAGAGGATTGCAGAAAGTGAAAAGTAAAAGATAAGAAAATACTTGATATGTTTTTTTTTTGCTTTCCTTCAATAATATTTGAAACATATTTTGAAAAAGTATACGTAATATCAAGCATATTATGTTTTACAAATAATGATGTCTCCACCACTCATGCCTTGTAAAAAGATTTTGATCTTTCCCACTAATACATTTCTTCTAATTAGTTGTTCAACCTAAATACTAAGAAGAAAATATCAAATTACAGGGACCATTTTATTTCCCCACAGCAATTTTAGCCAAGCGATTAACAGTGATAGCCGAACATGTATTGTGTGTCACAGTCATAGAAAGATGTACAACAGGTTGTGCTCACCTCTCTGCCTCCTCTGGTCCGTCAGAGAAAAGTGAGGGTTGCGATTAAAGGTGAGGTAGTTATACATTGGGTGGGGCAAACAAGTCACAGCTGTACTTCCAAAATTAAGCTGACACAAAAGTATGCACACGATGCTCACAATGTTCATAACCTAACTCATAAACATTGTCTAGCTCTTGTGAAATATTTATCTTCCCCTAAAGATCATGGTATTCATGGATGTGTATGTTACTAACACATTTTTAGAAACACACTGTTTTAATTAATTTCCAAAACATCATCAGTCAGCCAATACAGGTCCATGACTTTCACATTAAGATGTCTTCAAAAAAGGAAGTTAACTAGCATCAATGCACTCAAAAATCACACAAGAGTGCTTTAAAAATGTTCTTTTGTTTAAAGGTAAGTATTTGCAAATAATTGTCTTAACCAGACCCTTTCCCACTGGGCATCAACTTTTTCTGTTGTGATTCATTGAAATGAATTCCTGCCTCCAGAGTACCTCTGAGAAATCCTAGTTAAGAACATATTGTTTATGCGTTAAGCTATTCTGCTCATGTGGCACAGGATACATAAGCAAAACCAGAGGTGAGGCGTTTCATAAGTGTCGTTTTCTACAGGTAGCATTGCTGGGCCCAGACTACAATTCAGTGCAGTAGCTTTAAAAGGCAATGTGTGATCTCTAAGTATGCTAGATGTTCCTGTTTTTTTCTTTCACCCTGGTTTCCTATTTCCTTTTTTATTACCCTTTGAAAAGGACATTTAAACTTTGGTTGACCTAACAAAAAGCTGTTTGGAATCTTTTTCTGAGTCTATGGAAAATACAGTTCTTGATAGTCAATGATTTTGCACAGTGACATTGGCAGCCATTTCTGCATTTGATTAATTGCAGTTTGTTTATTAGCTTGCTCCTCTGCACTTTCAAACTATTTTGGAATTCTATTACACTAACAAGCTGTTAAGACAGACTTTAACAGTCCCTGTCACCTGGCATGCTACGATAGGGTTGATTTGCGGCAACGCCTGCAGGTATTCTGCTCATGTGGCACAGGATACATGAGCAAAAACGTGAGGAGTTTCAGAAGTGTCTTTTCTACAGGCATTGCTCGGCCCAAACTACACAGTACCTGTAAAAGTCAATGTTTGTAACTCTAAAGTATGCTAGATGTTTATGGTTGCACATGTTGTACCTGGGCAGAGAAGTATTAGAAAAAAAAACATCTATTACATTATCAAACAATATATCTTAAATAGACAATATGAGTAAAAGTAGATAGGGAGAGGGGGGGGGGGTGCTGCCCATTATATAAGACATTTTCGAGCCGAATGACACTACATTTCAGAATAACATAACGGAGGTTTTAGTCACCATTTTTTGTTTAGTAACATGTTCATGTCTCCAACATTTGCTATTTTAACTGAGCTTTTTAAAACAGCATGTCAAAATAAAAGATAAACAAAACTAACAGGACCATCAACATTGACTTCACCTGTCAGCATTCCACTATGGCATGACATTTTCTATGCCTGTAAATGTGACACACCCAAAGATCACGTTTACAGTCACACAATAACTGCTTATCAGTGTTGTCATAACCTGGCTCAGGAGGTCACAACAAAAATAGATGCCACCATGTTAAATGTTGAAACAAGACTTTATTAAATCAGATTAAACCAAATTAGACCACATTAAATGACCAAATTAACCACATACAGAATGGTATGTGGAAATCAGTGTAGTCAGTTGTATAGGACTTACTTATAATCCCCTTATTTATTTCAGGGAGGGCCATTGAGAGCCAGCTCTATTTTCCAAATACAGCCTGATTACATATCTCAACCAATCCAAACATTGCACAGCATATGGAGAATGAGATTAAAAAATTATCCAAATTACAACAGATAAAAAACTGCAAGATCAAAAGATATCACACAATTCCAGAACATTTAACAATAAAATCAGATGAGAATCACAGATGTAATAAGACAGCTACAAAAAGCCATCCCTATGTTAGGCCTCTTTTAGCAGGACCCTGAGTGCCTGTATGGAGACTATTCTGTTTAGCTTGAGTGATACCTGAAGCCTGTTCCTTCTGTCAGGAGCGTAAAAGGTGAAAGCAATCTTTCCTGAATTACTGTAACGTGGAATGACGAGTCTGTGTGTCTGCAAGGGTGTTTGATTTATTGTTTCGGTGAAGCTTAGCAATGAATTTATTTTAGCGAAGTCAATTTTATAAAAATCCACAAGTTAAATCCAGCATATATTTTTTTTTAACTTAGGTAAAGCAGTGTCATTTATAAAGTAAAAGTACATAATGCATGAAAATGTCCCCTGTGATTCTTGGCAGGAGTTTACTCTCTTGTGGATTAATCTCGTGATCACTTTTAAGATGAATCAATTTGATTTATTGTTTGTGTTTTAGAATTTAGATTTATTTATATTTTTAGAAAAAAATCTATCAATAGTAAGTAGATTTGATGCTGAACCATGACCTTTCATTTTGTATTCTCAAGTATAAAAATTAACCCTGTGGTCATCATTGAACCAATAGACTTAGTTTCGTTCCTGCTTTTTGCCCAATGCTTGGTGTGACAGACCCCTCCCTCCAAAATGTGAATGAAAGAACCAGGAACATGAAATAAATGGAAGCATAGAGACTTGATAATGTCCGAAATTATAGACTGAAACTGTGCCACCATAAGGCTCTCTAAGATGATGTATTATGTGCTGAACCCTCAGTACTGTTTTCATGCCAATCATGGGAGTACACCAGAGGGGTATACTACAAAGCAAACTCAACAGAGCCCGGCTCTCTTTTTTTGATCTGGTTCAACATAACACATACCCTCGCTCAGAGCTAACCGGTATCACGAAGGCAGTTATCAACCTCTTATGTTGAACGAGAGTTTCAGCTTCAGGCTCTGTGCGCGTCCCCATGAGAGGGGGCGTTTGGCCGTCATTTGACTCTGCTTCCGCACAGACTGGACTGATCTTGTGCCGCTAACTTTACACAAACGGACTGATTGTGAGCAGCTGAGTAAAACAAAAGTGTGTCGCCAACTTCATTCAAGAGGAAGAGTTTGTCAGTCTGAATTATTACAGCAGAAAACAGAGAGCCGAAAAAAACTATTACTGCAAATAGGCTAAGGAGAGTGGAATGCTGCCAGCATGGAAATTATTTATTTATCTTGCCGATCGTTCTCGCAGTGCGTAACGTGACATTATAAAACAATGAAACGTTGAACTCGGATTTAAACACTATACCATTTAGCCTAATATATATATAGGCTACTTTGCTATATTTATAGCACTACGCCTATAGTCCCACACTTAAGAATGTAATTTAAGTCTGACACTGTCTCAAAATGAATAGCCTATGGAAAATCATTTAGTTTTGGGCCACATCATAATGAATACAATTTTGATTTAGACTATTAGCCTTTTATTTGAATCTTACAAATACCAATAGGCCTACATTAAAAAACCTGTAGTCTGGACAAATATGAATCTAGGCTACTGTGAGAAGCTTAACCTGCGAGTCTGCAACGATGTCCGAACTGTGACAGCTGTCACCTGTCACGTCCCAACTGTAATCGCTACTTATGAAAAGAAAGCCCACAGTGAAATAATGTTGCAAACTGTGATTTTATAGAACGCTTTATTAAGAGCCAGTGTGTGTATATCGCCAGGTAAAATCATTTGAGAGGAGAGCATAGAGTGGCGCTGCATACAGTATAGGTGTGGGCTATTTTACATGTTCAATAACTGTATGCATGTGGCAAAAAGCCCCAGCGCGATGTTACAGTTCACTCTGCTGTAAGCCTAATGTCACGGCTTCGTTTCGTTCATTAACTTAGCCTACTGATCAATAAATTTAGATGTAACAGCTTCCTCAGTGAGAATGTAGCGCTCAGACAATATTGTCAGGTCCGCGGGATTTCTAAATGTGTAGTTTCCTTGAAGGGCAGCGCTCTATAAGAGCCGAATTTAAGCTCAAACTCTGAAACAAAAACTGGTCTGAGCAGGTTAGCCGTGCAGCCTCTGTTACCACGGTGATCTAGCCAGGTAGAAAGAGAGCCACCTTTCGTGATACTGAAAACTCTGGCTTTAGACCGCTTTAGACTCAACAGACCTCGCTCAGCCCTTAATCTCGCTTCGTAGTATACCCCTCTGGAAGGACATGACCATGACACTAACAATACACAGCACAGCTGCTCCTTTAGAAACGTCCACATAAAGGGAATTGCACATCTATAAAAACGTAGGAGGAGCCCATAGAAGTGTTCACCCCCTTTTTTGTTTGTTTTGCAGGGATGTGCTTCCTGAACTTTGGCTCTATTCCATCATTAACATGCCATCCAAAAAAGGTAGGCCTTTTTAGTGGCCGAGCAACTATCTGTACTATCTGTGTAACAAAGCAATGGCCTCAATTTACTGTTTGTACAGCATTCCTCCAGACTTAATCCAAGCACTTTTATAAAACACAAGTAAGAAAAGGCACATCTTATTGTGAAAAGCCTAATTAGTGAATTGACTAACTTAAGTTTTGATAAATGACCGCCTGTTCATTCATTTGAAAGCACAAGCCTGAAACTCAAGCCACAAATCACAAACCCATTTTTTATTGTATTTACTTTCATCCACCACAACCTAAGGCTTTAACCTACAATTATGTATGTCCTGATATTTTATTTGGGTTCGATGATGCATTATCATATGACAACTTTCCCTTTCACAAAAGAACAACATGGTGTTTTCTCATGAATGTACATAGGGTGTCATACTTCCAAACTTAACTCTTTCATTCTGGTTCCCTCATTCCTTACCCTTTGAAAAGCACATTTCAACTTTGATTGATCTAACAAAAAGCTGTTATTGAATCTTTATGGGAAAATACAGTTATTGATGTAGTCATCAATGATTTTTCACAGTGACATTGGTAGCCATTTCTGCATTTGATCCATAGCAGTTTGTTTATTAGCTTGCTCCTCTGCACTTTCAAACTCTCTTAGAATTATATTGCGCCAACAAGCGGTTATGATAGACTTTAAATCTCCCTGTCACCTGGCATGCTATGATAGGGTTGCTGCAAAGACTGCAGGTGCAATTTTTAGTTAAATATCAAACTGCAAAGCAGTGCCTACTGAGCAACAAAGCTGGAAGTTCGGGGGAAGATCTAGTATCAAATTATAGGGAACATTTTATTCAATCTGCTGGGATTTACCTCAAAATTATCCTATAATACATACCAACACGTAGGGGTACAGATGATAACCAAATGAGGATTGGCGAACAACATTGTTCCTAAATAACCCCAGAGTAGATATGTGTTCTCACTTTGGAACAATAAGAAATTCATGAAAAAGTATTGTTAGGAACAAACTGTGTGTAATGTTACCTTATTTGTTAGTAAGACTTCTTAATTTGATACATTATTGAGGGTTTCGGGAGATTGGTACAGGTTTATATGGATTGACACTGTTTTTACAATGTTAGTGTGTTGTTGGTATGGAACAGAGGAAGTGAACAGTTTTTTATTAATGATGATTTTTCTACAGGGTATACGGTTGAACCAAAAACAGAATGGACAATGGGAATATGCAAAGGTGACAACTTAATCCCCAAGTTCAATTCCCATGTCACATCAATGCTTTTGTGTCAATTTAGAATTTGTCAAATGTGCTGCATAAGAACTTGCTACTACTGTTGCAAGTCAGACCGGTGAGTCAGTCATGTTCTCATCAACGTGTTTTTCTTGTGTGTGTGTGTGTGTGTGTGTGTGTGTGTGTGTGTGTGCGCGCATGTGTGTTTGTGTATTCAGTGTCAGGAAGAATGACTCATTCAGACAGAATAAAAAAGGAAAGGTATTTTACTGTTGTGATAGGTTTACTTAGACTCACTTAGACTAAGTTAGATAGGTTCACTTAGACTCTAAAAGTATAATTAACAAAGTAGCCATAGCATTAGCTCTATGTCTTAGACTTAGAGCATATGCTATGGCTAATTTGTTAATTATACTTTTGTTAAAGAGAAAAAAATTGGATGGTACAATAGGAGAGCAGAATAGTGATTTATTAAATTGGACGATATGTTTGACGTTGTTTTGTGAATATCCTCTCCGTGTTTCACAAAGAAAATATTGGCATATTCAGGAGAGTCATTTTGAATCAGATGCCAATAGCAGGATAAATAACATTGACTACAAGAGTTGTGTTTTAATGTTAAATGTTTTTATTTTAAAGGAGAGCAAAGTTGCCAAATGTTGAACAGATTACATAGTATAAGCTGTTGTCATTCAATCTTTAATTAAAGTTAAATTCAATTCAAGTCTTATTACATGTTTTCAAAAAATCAACTCTTGATCAACAAAATCATGAATTATAGACGAAAAAGATAAAGATAGCAATGTTTCTCTGTGCTTTTTCAAAAGTTATGAAGCATATCTGGTCCCGCTGCATTTTCAACATCTTTGGCAGGATTCCCTATAAAAGAACAAAGTGTTTTTTCAATGTCACCTACGCACTTGCAGTCAACCATGTACCATCATTAATTCCTTCTGTCCCGAGCTTGTAAACTCCATGTAACTTACACAATGACTGACATGCTAATGTTAACACCCAACTTGCATGAGTAAACAGAAAGCAACACAATGGTGTCTCCTGACTCTTGAGCATATTTCTTGGCATACTCATTGACAAAGTTAATTTTAGATGGGTGACAGATTGTGGTGTCCTGCTGATATACAATATAGAGGGATATTTTCTGTATAATAATGATATACTGTTAAAGCGGCTATGAGTAACATTTAAATATATTTTAAACAGCCTCATGTTTCCTCTGATAATCATAAATTACCTTTAACAGCAAACGAGACCATCAGTGCAAAGAAAGACGTTTTTATTACTGATTTTGGTCTGGTCGCACACCCAGTCCAATTTTCGGTTCGCTCGTGCAGGCTCTGTGGTCACATATCCGTATTGGTCGCAGATTTCAGTGTGGCGCTGCAACGCGATTTGAGAAGCCTATCCCTCCAGGTGAGGGAAGGGGAGCGGGAGCCTTGTTTGAGACAGTTATTTGTCGTCATAATGACTGATATCGGGGCTGAACCATCAAAGAAAAAAAAGAGAATGCAATGAAGAAAAGCTAAAAGGGAGAGTGATATAGGCTACGGGCGGGACGAGGGCGTTGCCAAGCAACGTGTATACAATTTCACGAGAGCGAAACTAGACTGCAGTGTTTACTCCAAAAAGAATGAGCGGTTGGTACTAACACAAAGTTTGCTTTGCTTCACCATCATCAGATAACCATTATCTGAAATAGTCATTATTTACATCAACAACACAAACACATTACCTCATCGTGATCCATACTAACTGCCGTCTCTCGTTCATTCGCTTTCTGTGAGGACACGTAGCCTAATATTTCAGCTCCGTGAGAGAGAGTAGTTAGGTGACGCTGCTGCATCAACTCATTGCAATCAGGTGTGTGTATCACTGACTGGCATTAGTTGATGCAGTGTCAAAACCACTCTCACGGAGCCGAAAAGAGTCCTCACACTTTCAACACACGGACATGCACTATATTGCGCCCTTCTCAGTTCACACTCGCACGCCTGGCACGAGCTAGAAAACAGCTTTGCAACAGCGGGCGTCGTAAAAATACTACCGCTTTTGTCCAAAGGGGACGCCAACGTGCCATGTTACTCGTAGTGGCTTTAAGTTTATACAGACATTGTAATATAAAGTAACTTACTATTTTCTTGCACCATTTTGTTATGCTTCCCATATAACTCTTAGCAATGAAGTGAATAACTGTATTTACCCCAAATGATCAACCATTGATTTAAGCCATATTCGAAATCTTGATTTTGAGACTAGCTGTCTGACTTTTTGACCTTTCAATTAGGATGAATTTTTCCCATAATTGTGACGCTCACGACTGACTTTGCATGATTTGACAACTCATACTTTATTCCGAATAATGATTTGCACACAAAATAATTTTTGGAGAAAACAATGCGGATTGGTGTTGAAAATGGTATTCATTACATACCCGTTCACTGGTTGGTGTGGCCTTGGATCCAAGTTAAATTTAAAAGCAATAGTGTTAAGTTCAAGAGGGAATACGAACTATGGGGAAATGTTCTCAGAAAAAAGTTTTAGGATTCTGCAAACATTTTCTTCAAAGTTCTTTAGTTAAAATTAAGAAAGGTAACACTTTACAATAAGGGTACATTAAGTAAAGGTTAGTTAATGCTTAATAAGGGTTGACTAACCATTAGTTAACTGTTAAGTAATGTGTCTAGTAAGCATTTATTAATGGTGTTCATGTTAACTAAGGTATTAATTACTACATTATTTAATGTTTATACATATCCTATATTAACCTTATTGTCCAGGCATTATATAACTTGACCTCTCAAAAATTGCAACAGAAACCATTCCAACTGTTTTTGACTCATGAATATGTAATTAATAACATACTAAAAGTCTTAAGGAATCCAAGTGGTGGAAAGTTATTTTCTAAGGGGTTTCTTAACCATACCTTTGTCAATTTTCGGCTTCCTAAAGTACTGTTTTATGGTAGAGGGGATATGTGCAAAATTGTTAACCTTCTCAGAAAAGCTTGAAACTTGGTACACTTATATAGTTTGGTGCTCTGAACATTTTCAGATAATAAGCCATTGCAAAATCGAATCGTGGTTGCCATGGCGACCATTTTACTTTCCGCCATAGCCTAATTATGTATTTTTCATCATAACTCCTGAACCAAACATAATACCACATAACTAGTGATGTCTAACCTTATGTTTTCATGGTCAGGGATTACTATGATACCACATACAACATCAGAAACAGTTAAGGTTGGGAAGCCCTTAGCTCAGTTGGTAGGGCGTCCCCCCCGGGCCGGGCCCAGCAGCAGATCCGGGTTCATTTCACCTCTGTCTCTCTGCACTATCAATAAAGCATAACAATGCCCAAAACATATCTTAAGGTCAATAGTTAAGGGTGAATCCAATGTTTTTCCAAAAATATAAGCCCAGAATCCAAAAACATCGCTGTGACTTTACAATTGGGGCCTATGTTGCATAAACATTGTGCATCGAGTTTTAAGTGTGTTCTCTAACAAAGACATAGGCTTAAATGTATGTAAAATACTATAACAATATAAAAAATACACAAATATTTGTGAATGCTAAACTGGCACAAATTAACATAAATTGTTGCACTGATAAACATACATTTTAATATGAAAGTATTTTGGTGCACAGAAGAACTACTAATCCAAAGTGCAGCCAGAGCAGTACTAATGCAATGTGAAAGGGGTAAATCAATGCATACCATGACTATGCATTGCCCTCTGACCCCCTCTGGAGTGTGGTAACTTGAGATATGTGAAAAGACATATTTCAATGTAGCCTTTTGTAATTGACTAATAAAAAAACTCAACTTAGTATTCAGATCGACTTTTACGTTTATTTGATAGTTGTATGAAGCATTGGAGCAAGTTTTCTCAAACAGTCTGGTTTTCCTCATCATCTTCCTCATCATCATCTCCAACCTGAGTATCTGTGGAGGTGTTGATGGGACAGTTTTGATATGGACAAGCACCCCACAATCCCTATTTGTGAGGAGGAGTTTGTTTATCTATTGTTCCCTTCCATTGTTGGACGCTGACTGTGATACTTTGCTCCTGCTGATGTAGGTGGCGGACCCAGTAGCTATACTATACATGAGAAGGTTATAGAGGCCAGCTTCTCACAAAAGGGCTTAAAACAAACTGGTTTCTAATTTCTGGAGGGGAGCTCCTTTCCTATTGAGCACAGCGTTTGTTGTGTGGCAAACTCCACTGCTTTCTGTTCTATGAGCCAATCAGCATCACTTGTGGCATGGTACGTCTGACAGTTCCTTTTCTGTTGGTGACCACTGAGCATGTTGATGAACAGCTGCTTGTTTATTTGATTGGAAAGGAACTTGTTTTTCTTCAAGGTAACCAGCATGTTCTCACCTATGACGTCGGCTGCTTTGTCTTTGTATGTATATCAACGTGTCGAGCATACTAAATATGACCTTACCCTCCTGGAAGGTCAGGTTTGTGGAGCGCCCAAATGGCATCTGCTAATAGTGGCTTATGTGGCTGTCGAAGCAGTAAGAAGGTCTCAAACAGGGCTGGAGGGGGACTGCACAGTTCATACTTAACATGGATCCCAGTTCCTGTGAACCTTTTGCAGCAATTATGTGTCGCTTGAAAAGTAGGTGAAGATCCACCTGCACTGCTTCACAATCGATCTTCACTGAGGATCTTTGTACTGATGGTGATCACCCCTCTTCTTGAATGTGTTCTCAGCAGTAGTTTGTCCATCCATGCTGACCAAAATGGTGTTTCTGATGGCTTTTGCCATAGAAAGGTGCGAGACACTGCACAAGCTTGGATCCAAGCAGTAATTGTGTCTTTCTAATATTTTTTTTCTACATTAGATTTGGAGAGACAGAGTTAACATGGGGCAAAGAGGGGAAGACATGCAGATAACTTAACCAGGCTGGATTTGAACCCGGGTCCTCTGCGGCATAACCACTGTGCCATGAGCACCCCCTGTAATTGTGTCTTTCTTGGAGATCGGAACTGTGTGCGTTGTTAACCCTTTAGGCGCCACAGTCGCACAATTGCGACAAGACGCTTTACTGAATCAAACAGCTGTTTTCTCTAAATAGAGTGTTATATTTTGTTCAAACTCCCCTCCACTAGTTGGCAGACATCCCATACCTAGACCTTAGCTCAGAAAAACGTCATCCTTCAATGCAAAATATTTGCGGAAATCCGGAAATCCCATCCCAAAAAAAAAAAAAAAAATCCCATCAAAACTTTTTTTGTCATATCCTCCTAGCGATTTTTTCTGGTTTTATTGAAAACTTTTGTGGTGTTTGGAGACTCTGACGTGAAAGCACGTTTCACTCTGCAGTTACTGTGCTCATTGCTCAACGAGCAGCGGGTGCTGCCGCGAGCCCCTCCCCGACCAAAAGCACTGACAGGTGGTCAGTCTCGGAGCAGCCCCTCGGAGCAGTCCGAGCCAGCCGTCAGAGCAGAGAGGTGACACACCTCCGCGTCCAGGCTGCAAATGAATCGCGCAGTTGTTGGGTGTGAAATCGGAGATAGTGTGCCACTAAGCTATTTATGCTGAAGCTGGATTTAGGAGTTATTGAGAGAATATGGCAAGCAAAAGTAGGGAGTAACGCGCCCCACACACATCCTGCGTCTACCTCTGGAGCGCGTCGCGTTACCTTACTGCTGCCTCTCTCGGACTTTTCTCGGACACACATGCAACGTCTCAGCAGCTGCTGCTGCAGCGCTGCTTCTAAAAGCCCTATCTTTCTACATAGAGTTTTCATAGATAATTCCCATTAAAAATGAAGTTCTTTCATGTCATCTATGATGCATATGATTTATATTGAGTCTGGACGGTAATCCGTGCGCCCCATTGTCATTTTTTTTCTTTTTTTTTGCCATATTTTCGCTTGTTGGAAGTTTTATTTTGAAGGGGACACACCAAGAAATGGTGAAACTACAGCGAAAGATGCCAGTATGAAGTCAATGCGACTCTCAGCATAGTATTTCAAAAATCACTTTACTGATTTATACGGGAGAGAGAGAGGGGGGGGTGTGGTCGGGGAAGAAGAAGGCCGTAGACACAGATAGAGCAACGGAAAACTGTTGCGCTCATCATGATCTTTTTTATTTCTTCACTATATTGGATCTCTATATGTGTCATTTATCCAAAAATGAAATGCCAGAACTAATTGAAAATTAGGTTTTAAATCCCTCGGATTTTGATTGCACAATTAAATCGTGAAATAAAGGGAGTATTCGCGTATACGACTGAGGGATGTTTTATTTTGAAATAAACACACCGGGTAAACGTGTAACTAGAGTGAATGCTGCTGGTATGACTGTCAGCATGTATTTCTCTATCAGTTAAAGCACAGAGACGCGAGAGAGACGCGCTGCTCTCAGAAAAAAATAGGCGAGCCTCCTGAGGTGAAGGGGAGCGTCGCTGCAGACGTGCCTCCGACGCGCCTCAGCAGTGCGTCTGAGGTTGGATGTGTGCTCGCTCTACGTTGATTTCACAGTCTGTGACCAAAAGTCAGACGCAGACGCGAGGTAGACGCGCAGTAGAGGTAGGATGTGTGTGGGGCGCGTTAGTGTGCACTCTTTCTACGGCCCCGGTGCGTCCATGCGCAGCAGTGGTGCAGCCATGTGACGCAGCATTATATAAATGTATTTTTAATTAAATTTCATTTCATTTAACTTTTATTTATCCTCGAGACCAATTGAGGGGTGACCCTCATTTACAATGACGTCGAGTTCAAACAAATTCAAGGAAAAACAACAATACATACAATATTCAATGCAAATACATCAAGTACACAACAGAGAGAAAAAAACTATTGAATATGAATATATATATATATATATATATATGAATATGAATATGAATATGAATATATATATATATATATATATATATATATATTCATATTATCATATTATAATGAAGACAAAAGTAAATTAAAATGGGTAAAAAATCTAAAATCATAAAAAGTGCCTGTTTTGTGGTGTAGTTCTAGTTCTAGTTTACAACTGTTGGCTTACAACATAGTGGACATCATAACAAATGGATGGAGGGGGTGAACTTGATGAAATAAGTTCAACTCTATTTCAAAATATCAGGTATTTCATGGAAATTACATAATCCAATATGGCCGCTGCCATATGACGTCATAATATGCAAATTAGATGAACAAATTTATTCCCTAGATAAACTTCAGGACATTCTCAATATTTGTCTCATTAACTTTTTGTCTCTATCTCAAACCACTTTCAATCCAGAGCCTTCTGAAATTTAGGTGTCAAAATAAAGTATTTTTCAAAATTAAACCCGGCGCCTAAAGGGTTAACTTCAGCACAAACTGGCATGGAGTGAAGCCATGTCAGATGTTGCAGCCATGTCATACCTTGCAATCTTGTGATGCCACCACTGGTTTTCATACTGTCATTAGAACCTGCTCAAGATCCATGGACATGCCAGCCCATAGGCGATCACTCCACATGGAATCCCCCTACAGATCTCTGACCTGACCTGAAAACCTGTTTGTAGACTCAGGAAAATTACAGAGTAACTAGCCTGTCCTGTTTATAAGAATGTAGGGTAACACTTTATAATAACTATCCGTTGTAACTCATTAATAGATCATTAGTAAACTCTTAATTAATGATTATTAATGATTTGTTAAGTGTTGTTTAGCAGTTTGTTAAGGATTTATAACAATGGTAGATAGTTAATACCTTAATAATTGAATCAGTTCATCTGGGAGGTAATCCGAGATTAATTGATCACGTCACGTTCAAGTCCATGGCATGCACAGTGTGTATTGAGTTTATTTAAAAATATTTGAAAATGGGGCTGCCCTCAGTTGCCCATGCACTGTGTATAGTCTATAGCCTATTTCAGCCTCGTCGGTATCTCGGATTACCTCCCAGATGAACTGATTCAATTATTAAGATATTAACTATCTACCATTGTTATAAATCCTTAACAAACTGCTAACAAACACTTAACAAATCATTAATAATCATTAATTAAGAGTTTACTAATGATCTATTAACGAGTTACAACGGATAGTTATTATAAAGTGTTACCGAATGTAGAAGAACTACAAAAGGTACCCAACCTGTTTTTTCATGGGGTCCAAATACTTTTCACAACCACACCCAGACACAAGTAGCAGGTAGGCCTAGATGTGTTTTCCGTGAGCAGGAACGACTCAGGAAATATAATCCAGACAAAACTGTTAAATATCAAAACCCAATCTTGTCACCATTTGGCACACAAAGGGTTTATAGGATGGATTATGTTTGAAACAGTTACACTCCGCTGTGCTCAATCTGTAACATTTTGAACATTTCTGCTTTTCTACTGCTTTTTAAATGGCCTTAAACGGAGCAGCAGCTCTGTGTAAACACCCAACTTTGAATAGATATTGAATAGTTTGCAATGTGGCGAGGCTATGAAAGCTGTTTTGTGTTGCTTTAGATATCGGCACTAGCAACACACGTGGACATGTTTTTTTCTTTCTCATTTCCTGTAAGCATTGGATCTCATGACGTTTTTCAAGTTAATTCAAAGAGTTCTTCATACTTGAGGATTGGTATCTGGGCTGGACCCCTGAAGACCTCCAGTCAAATTGTTCTTCTTTAGTATCCACTAAAGCAATCTAAAAGTTTTCACAATTTGCACGTTTTCTCTGCTACTAGTTTCTGGTATAAAATACATTTACACTAATTGACTGCACCAAATATTGCACTCTTTTGTATTTCTGCACATGACAATAAATCATTTGAAATATTTTGGTGTTATTGTTGAAATAAATAACTAGAGGTGGGCATAGATTAATTTTTTTAATCTAGATTAATCTAGATTAATTTTGGAATTAATCTAGATTAATCTAGATTAAAATGGCTCATTTGAATTCATTCATAATATGTGTGTGCTCCCTAAATAATGACTCAAAGTAAGTCTTTGAGAACGTGTTTCTCAAGCCAGGTGGCTTTCATTTCGTCATCAGAACGAGTGTCTAATTATTGCGAACAAATAATATTCTAACAATTTAATCAGATATAAGGCTAAAAATCACAACATTGCACTGTTTTTTGTGCTTAAAAAAAACGAAAAAACTAATTTGTTGGGTAGGCTATAGGCTATAACAGAAAATAAAGCCATTACTTTTGTGCTTCAAGTGAAACATTAAATATAATTTTTACATAAATAATAAAGTCCTTATAAACTTTTCAAGAAGCTGGACTAGAGTGAATATTGGACAGGCTTTATAGGTCCATGGCTTTTACCTGTGGGACAGCGCTTCACCTAACAGCTGGTTGCAACACCAACCTACAGTCTATTGTGCGACGGAGAGCTAGTTATCATTAGCATCAGCGTTAGCCGACATCACGGCAACAGCTGAATAATGTAACACATTACACAAGTTACACTACATGAAAACAACGGGCTGTAGACGCTAGAGTTATAATTTCGTGTAGGAAACATTGTTGAGACTGGAATTTCGTACCACAGCGGCCGTTCCATAATACAGCACTCTCTTTAGCAATGGCTGAATATAAGACCTCCCTCTGCTGTGTATCTGCGGGAGCGAGTGGCATTAATAACTTAAAAACAGTAAACGTTTAACATGATTACGGGCGTTTAGATGCTTTAATCATATGCCGAATTTATAAACAGACCATATTATTAACAATAAATTAAGTTATGTACATGTCAGAGTTACGTACATGGATACATTCATAAGTAAACATTGAATAGACAGATTTGTGAAGGGGGTTTGGCGCTGAGTGTTACATTAGCGATCCTGCAGCCAGGTGGTGTGTGTCGTGGGCAAGTGATGGAGAGAGAGAGCGGCGGGTGTGTGAGAGAAGCTTCGCTCCTGCAATAAAGGCTCCTCAAGTGTCAACAACGGCCCCCGGCTATTATTACCCGACCAGAGAACACACGGAAGGGGGTTCACCCTGACGGCGAACAGCCATCGGCCCTGGAGGGAACCATCTCCCCTGAGCCGAACAGGAGGTGGAATAAGAGATTAACGGCGATATTTTTTTTATCGCCGATAAGAGTTTTGCGTTAACGCAGCACGTTAACGCCGATAACGGCCCACCACTATAAATGACGCTTAAAAATTTAAAAAAGAACAAAAAAGAAAAAAAAGGCGGTTCTCTACATGAATAACCAAACCAACCTACCCTTCAAAACTATAAAGTTGGCCTATATTTGGTTGCAACATTTAGGCTTAGTTCATTCTGCTCTCATCACTGCAAAATTACTGAAAACATTACTGAAATCATTACAAAAAAGTTCTTAATCTTTGAACACAAATCTGTTCCTTCTGTTATTTCCAACTTATTTGTGCCTTGTATCTTTCTTTGCATTAAGAACTTTTTAAGGTCTATTTTAATTTTTAATTTTTAGAAACAATACAGAAAGCAGGACCTTGGTGGTTACAATGATTAAAACAGGATGATGCTGCTCGTCAGCTTCATTGTGGTATCACTCGGCTGGTTGGTCAATTGGCCAGGTTTCTGAAAAACTGGTCAGACCTGGCTGGACGTGTCAACCTGAAGACTTATGTCAAAGCCTTTAGAAGTTATAGTCCCCAAAGGGAAATTCTTTTTCACAAAAATTTACTTTATGGGAAGAGATAATTTAAACCTGTTTGTAGACTCAGGACAATGACAGAGTAACTAGCCTGTCCTGTTTATAAGAATGTAGAAGAACTACAAAAGGTACCCAACCTGTTTTTTCATGGGGTCCAAATACTTTTCACAACCACACCTAGACACAAGTAGCTTTTCTACTGCTTTTTAAATGACCTTAAGCGGAGCCGCGGCTCTGGGTCACCCAACTTTGAATAGATATTGACATAAATATCTAAAAATAAAGGTTATCTAGGTAGGTTCTTGGCTTCCAAAGACCATGGGCCCCCCCAAGTGGCTGGGCCCTAGAAAGCTTTCACACTTTCTACCCCTTATGGGCGGCCCTGTCTGCACATACTGTAGATGTGAGCTGATTTTGTGTAGAGATTATGCCCCGATACTGCCATGAAAGGAAGCATTTCTGATATTGTTTCAAGGTGAAGTTCCCAATTCTCAGAAACTTGCAAAATATGTCTACCAATGGATTTTAAGGATTCAGTTTAGCATTTGAGAAGTCATCTTATTCTGAGAATCACATCAGAATGGCAAGCCTTCTCTGCAGACATCGTCTATCAGCTTTGCATATATTGCAGCAACTTAATTGACACCAGAGTTTTATAAACGATCTCCAGCAGGTATCATCTGCTGATGACATCTCTTCATCATAGTATTTTGGATCTCCTTGCAGCTAATGGGGAGTTACAACAAGTGCATCAGGCAGAATCAGGCAATTAAGGACTCTTTCAATGCAAATCCCATCCAAACATCTTCCCTGTCATAATGTGCACAACGGCTGCATAAAAAATCATTATCACTTCCTCTTCCCAGCATCAACCATAACATGCCCAATGGACCCCAACAACTAATATCAATGTGGAAGCCCCCAAGTCACTAACCTCTGGCTCAGCTGCTTTCATAAGAAAATGCCTTCCACCAGTGGTTGATAAAATTTGATGATTGGGGTGGAATTGTGGCAGTGGGCATGTTCACATAGGAACTTACATGCGGAGTAGATGCATGTAGGGTCACTACGTCTCATATCAACCAATGGGGTAAACGCAAAGGATGTTTACCCCGGGTGATTGCCATGCTGTGCAAATTGCATCATACTAGACCATGCGACCATTCTTTTCTGATATCCACACAAATATCCACACGATTTGTGTGGATATCAGAAAAGAATGTATGTATAAATAAAAAAAAATTAACATTGGATTCACCCTTAACTATTGACCTTAACTGTTTCTGATGTTGTGTGGTATCATAGTAATCCCTGACCATGAAAACATAGGGTTAGACATCACTAGTTATGTGGTATTATGTTTGGTTCAGGAGTTATGATGAAAAATGCATAATTAGGCTATGGCGGAAAGTAAAATGGTCTCCATGGCAACCATGATTCAATTTTGCAATGGCTTAATATCTGAAAATGTTCAGAGCCCCAAACTGCATAAGTGTACCAAGTTTCAAGCTTTTCTGAAAAGGTTAACATTTTTGCACATATCCCCTCTACCATAAAACAGTACTTTAGGAAGCCGAAAATTGACATAAAGGTATGGTTAAGAAACCCCTTAGAAAATAACGTTCCACCACTTGGATTTCTTAAGACTTTTAGTATGTTATTAATTACATATTCATAAGTCAAAAACAGTTGAAATGGTTTCTGTTGCAATTTTTGAGAGGTCCACCCATATTTTCTCATAAAATGCCTGTACTATTAGTTAATACATTAATTCATGAACCAACTGTTGATCAATATAATAATAAGCATTAATTAACTGTTAACAAATGTCATTTTTGTAAAATTACTTAAGCATAATTAATCATGTATTAATGCTCTTTGTGACCCTTATTGTAAAGTGGGTACAATTTATCAATTAAATAACACGTAATAAATGCACACCAGTGCTGAATAGGCATTACTGAAGCATAATTAACCATTTCTTAATGTTATTTGTGACCCTTATTGTAAAGTGGGAACCATTTATCACTTGTTACACTTAATAATTGCAAAATAGTGCTGAATAAGGATTACCTTAGTACAATCCATCAATCAACAATGCTCTTTGTGACCCGTGTAAATTCTCTATAATAACAATATTAAACATACTAAAATATTTCCAACTGGAAATCAATTCATGGCAACAATCTGTTATCAACACAATTTAGTCACGATTTAAAAAAGAAAGAAAATGTTATTAGGGCCCGAGCACCGAGTGGTGCGAAGCGCTATTGTAATCGGTCAGATTATTATTCCGCCGCATTATTATTATTCTTATTCTTATTCTTAGTCATTTTTGGCACTTTTCACCCCCTTCCCCTGGTGCAATAGTTGAAAAACTCTGTGGGCAGGTCAGACCTGCAAAAAATTGCAACTTATCGTTGGTTTCGAGACCTGGGCCAAAATCAACAGGAAGTCGGCCATTTTGGATTTAGTGCCTAAAACCGCCATATTACATAATTTAGCATTTCGACGAAAGGCTCCTAGAGTTTTTACGGCAGGGACGTCAAACCACTGCTCAAGTACTCAAGACGCTTGCCCGATGTTAAATTGCGAAAATATTTCAAATTTACGATAGTACCAGGTAGCTATTGGGGGTCAAAGTTGACGTACACATCACCAAAAACGGACCTCATGAAACTTCAATTCATCATAACTCAGGCTGTTATACCTAGCTGCACCAAATTTAAAACCCAAATGTACCTTTGCAGGCCCCACAAAATAGCCTCTTGAAGCCCCGCCCCAAAATCAACAGGAAGTCTTTTAATTTGAAATATGTGAATTTCTGACTCGAAAATCATCACAATGTTCAAAAATTCACAACTCCTAGCAGGAACATATTTAGCAAAACAAAAACTCTAGGGACACTCATAAGACATGGAAGATACACCAAAAAAAGTTTTGTTTGATTCTGAATAACTATGACGAAATGCCGGCCAATATTCACCAAAATTCACTCATGTCATAACTCCACATTACTCTGCAGGATTGCAGAGTAAAGAGCACACATAACAACTTTTTGTGCAAAAAAAAATATGATAGGGTATGTCCTTCGACATGGAAGATGATATACCCGAAAGCTTGTTTTATTCGGAACTAACGTCTTGCAGCACCAGCGCCTCATTCGCCAAAAAACATCAAAAACTGACCTTATAAACCCTTTGATTGATCATAACTCAGGCTGTGTTATACTTAGAACCACACAATTTCATACAGCAATGTACAATCCCAGTACAAACAAAAAAGCCTCTTGACGCCCCACCCCAAAATCAACAGGAAGTCTTCTATTTTGAAATATTAGCCAAAAAAACAGGAAGTTGGCCTGACTCCACCATACTCTGTCTCATCTTCTCCAAATGTTTTATGGTTAATGAGACCCAAGGCCCGAGGAAGCCCACACGCTAATATTCATATAAAGTGAGAGCGCCACCTGCTGGGCAAAGTAAATATTCCATGTTGGTTATTTACCTCCAAGTCCTACGCACTTGATCAAATCAACCTCAAAGCAGCTCAGGGAGGTCTACAGACAACATTAACATGGGAAGCCGGTTCTGTCGGCTCCGTGGCCTTCTTAGGTTGCGTTCTGAATCGCATACTCTTTCTTTTTTTTATTCTACATACTACATCCGACGATAAAAAGAATCTAGTTAGGATGCAGTAGGCATACTATTGGGACATACTTTACTCTCTTTAGGATGGTTAGAACTACCCGGATGTCCTACTTCATGCGGCCAAGATTGTTAGTGTTGAAAACTGCATCCTATTTGGGCGATTCTGTCCCACAATCCATTGCGCACGTGAAGTGACGTCACATCGACGAAGCCTCCATATGAAAACAAACAGGGATGCGACGGATATAAAAGCAAGAGGCAAGATCAATGCGCAATGTTATGATGAAATAAGAGAGTAAAGTATGTCCCAATAGTATGCCTACTGCATCCTAACTAGATTATTTTTATCGTCGGATGTAGTATGTACAATAGAAAAAAGAAAGAGTATGCTATTCGGAACGCAACCACTAACAATCTTGGCCGCATGAAGTAGAACATCCGGGTACTTCTAACCATCCTAAATCTGGCCACAAGAATCGGGACATCCTAAATCTTTTTTCTACATACTATATAGTAGAAAGTATGCGATTCGGAATGCAACCCATGTTTCTCGGCGTCATCGCCACGAAACAGGAAGTCGCCGTAATTTCGCTCTGCACCGTCCCATGCGCTCCAAACTTCAAGAGCCCGGTAAGAGCCCAGGCCCGAGGACGTCCTCACATCCGTATCGAGTGCGTCACGGCAACTTCCTCGCTTCCGGCGAAAGGCGTTGCTGCGCCGCGCGCTCCGAAGAGGAGGAGGCCGCGGCGCGTCCTCTCGCCCGGAGCGCCGAGGCCAGCTGGCCGGGACAGCGTCCAGCACGAGAGTGCGAGGGCCCGGTCATCACTGCTCGCAGTTTTAATTTTATTTAGAATCTTAAGTTTTATTTGGAAACACGTACGGCTCTCACATTTGACATGAATAACGTCAAAGAACTCCAAAATAGTTTCTTCAACGAATTATATCCAGTTTAGTGATTTTCTCTGAAAGGAACAAACAGGAGGAAATGGATTACTAACAGCAATGGTGAAACACACTGACTCAGCAGTTAGGTTTAACAGGTAAATGTAAAATATATGTATTTTCTACTCTCTCTTCCTTGAAGTGTATATCATTGTTGCAACATAAACAAAAATACATGTGTGCTCATTCAAATAACAGTGATAGGGCCAGGCTATTTGTTTTATATTTAGTCCATAATTAAAAAGGGAACCGTTATGTTCTTGGTGTATTTCACTTTCGTTTATTTTGCAACAATGATATAGCCTACACTTCAAGGAAGAGAGAGTAGAAAATACATATATTTTAGATATATTTTTGTTAAACCTAACTGCTGAGTCAGTGTGTTTCACCATTGCTGTTAGTAATCCATTTCCTCCTGTTTGTTCCTTTCAGAGAAAATCAACAGTTGGTTCATGCTTAATTAATGTATTAACTAAGGTTAATATAGGATATGTATAAACATTAAATAATGTAGAAATTAATACCTTAGTTAACATGAACACCATTAGTAAATGCTTACTAGACACATTACTTAACAGCTAACTAATGGTTAGTTAACTCTTATTAAGCATTAACTAACCATTAATTAGTACCCTTATTGTAAAGTGTTACCGGATTTTCTGTTTGGTACTTTTAAATCAAACTTTAAGGGTGTATTCACACATGCCGCGTTTAGTTCGGTTGAAACAAAGTCAGGTGCACTTCTGCCTTCGGTGCACATCTTTCAGGCAGTTGTGAATACAGCAATCGCACTCGGGGGCGGACCAAACAAGCGCTCTCAGACCCAGCTGAAGAGGTAGTCTCGGTGCGTTTCCAAACGCACTCTGCTGCAGTTCGTTTGCGGTGTGAATTTGTCCGGACTTGATCCGACCCAAATGCAGGAAGCACTGTGCCTTTTCTTTTTTAATAAATTGCTGTCAGCTTCACATTATGGGAAAGTGATGTTGTCGCCATTGTTAGGACGATAAGTTGTGGTTTGAGCGGGGGCCCAGAACAATATATAACATTTGATCGAGAGGACGCGTAAAAATGCTGAGTGTGTTCATTATCAGATGAAGGAGAGGGGAGCATCTCCCGCACAGTGCCAACAGGTTCACGCTGCGCAAGAACCGTGTGTTTTTATTTTGCTTCCCATGTACGGGACCGTCAATACTATCCCCGTGTCAGTTTTGGAGCTGAACTGCGCAGAACTGACACCCAGCTGATACACAGCTTTATCAGCCGAGTGTCGGCATGAGCCTATTCTTCTCGTGAGCCGCACATCCAGCAGCAAAAATACAGTAAAAATGATGTTTCACATCGTAGACTACAAGCCACATAACGTGGCATTGTCATAGGGCTTCATATTATAACCATATGAAACAACAATAATTTGATTTTTTTCTTCTTTATTTATAGGCTAGATGTAGGCCTTTTTATTATTTTTAACCACATATTATATCAATGATATATTTCGCAGTTTTTACTTCATTCTTCCTGCTTCTCTCCACCCCAGAATGTCTGTCCAATGAATGAATGACCTCAGATCACAGTTTTATTTGTATGCCCAACATCACAAATAGACATTTGCCCCAGTGGGCTTTACATTCCATACAATATGATACAATATGACACCCTGCCCTTACACCCTTAGCTCGGCTGAGAAAAAACTCCCAGTAAAAAACCCTTTACCGGGATTAAAAAAAAAATATTTGAAGAAATCTCAGGGAGAGTCGACAAAGTAAGGGATACCTCTCCCAGGACGGATATGCTGCAATAGATGTCATAAGTGGAGAAAATCACGAAGGAACGTGATCATTGACCAGATGTTTACATGGTAATACTAAAGTAATGCGCGAATAGTGTGGATGCAGGAGGACAGATGCTGCCAGGGGGGGGGAGGGGGATCCACACTGTCTCGTTTCACCAGGGAAAACTAAGGTTTCCAGCGCCAGGATTACATCCTACGTCTCCAGGCGGCGTCCTTAACCACTGCAACATCTTCGGTGTTGATGATCCATTCTCAGATGCTGGCAGAGAGGGTGACCGAATCCACACCGTCTCGTCACCACCAGGGAAAAACTGGAAGAGGACAGACATACAACCAATGAGCGAAGCAAAAATTAATTTAAAGATTTAAAGATTGAACAAGCATGCAAGTAGAAAGAGTACTATCCTGATGGACTAAGTGTTGTGGAAGTTTTTAATCAGTTAAACCTTGTGGGAATAAAGGAACTGAAACTTCTCAATCGAAACAAGTTAATAAAAGTAGATAAAACAAACAGAGTTACAGAGTAAAGTTCCAACCTGCATGGTCAGCCCCCGACGGGACTGACCCTATCTTTTGGTCAGACATGGATTTTAAAGGCCCCCTTCAACAACGGGGGGGTGGGGGGGTCAACTAACAGATGTCAACTAGGTCTCAGGGGTTTATTGTGGTCATTGTGGTTTATTGTGGTCAGCCACAATAAACCTTAAAGGAATACTTCCCCCATTTGGAACCTGCATTCTATCATTATAAAATGGCTATTATAATATAAGGAAAGAGGTTTGTCTTGACTCACTCTTCACTTGGCCCAGCTGTCCTGATAATCCACACCCCACATTTTACATAGCGACATGGGTAACGACGCGAAACGCGTCGTTACCCATGTCGCTATGTTGGGCTCGAGGACTACAGACTGCTATTTCCGCACATTTTTATGCCAACCAATAAGGAATGAGGGAGGCGGGACCTCCCTCACGAGATGTAAACAGAATGTCCGCCATGTTTCTTCCCCGCTAAGCGAGAAGCCGAAACACCGATCATGGCAGAAGGAAATTTTCCATTAGAAAAACCTGAAGGGGATTTTTAATGTTTACTGCAGTGAACGGACATTCGTGTCTACCTGTATAAACCGTGGATGGTCTCGTTTCAATCATGACAATCTAAGCTTTCTAACGGTGTATGGCATGACTATATTCACCCAAGGGTCGTTGAAATAATAAGCTGATTAATGTGTGTAGTGTAACAATAGCTTGCCGGACTGTTTACATTGAAAGATAACGAGTTACCCCTAACCTTATTGCTGTGAGCAACCATATTACTCGTGGACAGGCCCGGATTAAGAAGAAAGATTACACTAGGCATACCGCATTTTTTCGGGCCCCCTCCAAACGGATACTTCACGATTTGGTGAAAAACTACGTACATTTGAACTGCCACAAGAGTATTATGCTCATTCATTTGTTTAAGAGTTGCGCGTTTGTAAACGGGAGTCACTGCAGGAGCATTTCTGTAAGGTGCGTGCAGAGTCCAGTATGGGAGCAATTTTTCCAACTGGATGAAAAACAGTGCAGTGCAATGCTTTATTCAGCATAAAGTTAAAACGCTCGTGCAAGCCTGATCTAACACAAAAGCCTTGCGTGAGCGAAGCAGCGATTCACCTGGTGAAACCTGGCGTGGAACTCTGTGGTGGGTAACGGCGAAATTCACGGTGAGACATCGCCGGTCTGAGACGCAGCACAGAAAAACTCTGGTTTGACGACTACAATTATAACCAGGGAGCAGAGCCGGCCCAAGCCTTCATGTGGCCCTAAGCCGAATTTGATTAGGGCCCCCCTCTCCAATGTTATCGTGGCCAAATGATTGACTATTGTTAAATGTCATTCACACACCCAGTTCATCGCTAGTGCCTCCAATGTCCAGCTTAGTGAAAATAGTAGCCAGCCGAGATCCTGACTCTCCTAGGGGGGTCTGGGGGTATGTCCCCCCGGGAGATTTTTTTTACCTTTTTAAAGTGAAATGCATGAATTTGGTGCACTTTGAGGGTGAAATTAAGAGGCTAAATCTGAGGAATTTTGTGTGAACAAATAATTTGGAGATACTGGCTCGAATGAAGTAGAAATAAAAGCTATCGAAGAAAGACATGGATTTTCCATAAAAATATTAATATAGAAAAAATATAATATATAAATAAAATAAAAAATATAATTCAGTGTCCTCTGGGATGGTGCTTTTTTTTCTTTTACGGAACATATTTCTCTTTAATATTATGAATGCATTTAAATGCAGTGAGAGGAACGAAGCAGAAGAACTCTGTTGTCCAGCTATCTTTTTTTCCACAGATGAGGCTGAAATAGGCTATAGACTACAGTATACACAGTGCATGGGCAACTGAGGGCAGCCCAATTTCCAATTTTTTTAAATAAACTCAATACCGAGTGATAAGTTAACCTCGGATGAACTGATTAAATTAATAGGCTATTAACTATCCAGACCAAACAATTGTATTCCTTTTTTTGTATGATAACTTACATTTGCATAATATGATGTTAATATCAAACACATACCGTAAAAAAAAACCTAAAAAAAAAAAACCTAAAAAAAAAAAAAAAAAAATTGTTTTTTCCTTCTCACTGGGCCCCCTTGTGGAAATGGGCCCTAGGCACGTGCCTAGAATGCCTATGCCTAGATCCGGCCCTGCTCGTGGATGGTCTCGTTTTAATCAAAAGGTTGAGGACAAACTTCATGCTGAGCTACTGTATTCAATAAATAAGCAAAACAATGTTATGCTATCAATATAGAAATGTGACCTGAAGTACTTCATTGTAATATATTCGATAGCTGTTATTTTTCTGGTTTATCTGTGTTTTTTCCTGTGATTGTGTCAGTATGCTGGACCTACCTTGCATCCTTGTGATTTTATAACATATTTTACCTCATAAATTGTAGATTAAAAACAATATGACATACAATAATCTGTGCATCGATATCAGTAACTATTATTCAGCCTCCAACCAACAAGTCTGTAATGGTGAACATGGTGTAAGGCAAGGCAAGGCAAGTTTATTTCTATAGCACAATTCAGACACAAGGCCACTCAAAGTGCTTTACAGGGGCAAGATTAGAATACATAAAACACATTATAAAACATTTAAAAGCGAATAAAAGACAGGAGTCCAAGGTAAGATGCAACAACATAAGATATTTTATTGTTTACAAAGCAAAATCTTATGACATCATGCGCAATGCTATAGAAACCAGGTAACACACAATGAGACAATTCTTAAAAGTAAAATGTTCAATATACGAACATGATAAAGATAAGATATAAAGGATGAACTACAGACACAAAATATTTACGATAGGTCTAGAGGTGTGAGGACATAGTATTAGCAGAGCCTTAGATGGGATGCTGCTGAGGTAGGGGTCTGATATCCTCTCTGTGAAGCTCACTGCAGCCTCCTTGGTCACTGGTTGAAGTTGAGTGGGAGACTGTAGACATAGGATTCTGAAATCACCATAAAATACGACAGTTAGGCTACTATAAGTGAAACGTTAGCTTTGAGCACTCACTGAAAATGAGAGCGGATGAAAACTTTTTTTCTTTAGTTGCCTTACAAACACACAAACGGTTGTTACATTAGTCTGTTTCTGAAACCGTTTAGCAATCCCCCCCCCCCCGACAGCAGCTATAATTGCATACTGTGTGAACAGATATGTATTCTAATAGGTTGAAAGTCTTACCTGTACGCGAGTGCGTTCCGCAGGAGGTGGTGCATTAGTATCTCTGTAGGACAGGGTCCCGGTCCGCATACGTCCCTCCCGTCCAGAGTGTCGTCTTCATGCCCAGAATATTTAGCTTCAGAGTCCGGTTTGAAGGCTAGGCTAGGCTAGTTTTGTTGATAGCGCGCAGCATTTGGGTCTAGCCTAGCAGCAGGCATGTTGAAAAACTATCTTGAAAACTGTAGCAAACTTAGCCAAGTGCGCGTTTCCTTCCCTCCATTTTACAGTGAAACCGGAAACTCATACTTAGAAAAAATCATTCATTGTGGAATCAAAATAGTGTCTGTATTTGTCGAGGTATCGCGCACAACTGTATTTGGAAGTTTTTGTTTACTAAGGTTGCATTCTGAATCGCATACTCTTTCTTTTTTCTATTCTACATACTATATCCGACGATAAAAATAATCTAGTTAGGATGCAGTAGGCATACTATTGGGACAGTGGTTGCGTTCCGAATCGCATACTTTCTACTATATAGTATGTAGAAAGAAGATTTAGGATGTCCCGATTCTTGTGGCCAGATTTAGGATGGTTAGAAGCAGGGCTGCCTTTACCTGCCACTAGGCCCCGGGGCTGAGAGGTTTTGTAGGCCCCCCCGGGCGGCGGTCTTACAATACAGATGCGTTAAAGCCATGTTTGTCTACACCACAATATCTCTATTGATGAAATACAAAATCACTTAAGGTAACATGTACTTAAACCCCTTCCTGGTCTAATGACTTTTAATAACCAGACACACATGGTTGGTTACAGTGTTTTTCCAAGTTATTGAGGAGACAGCGGTGGGCACCCAGGACCTTCTAGGGGGGTCCGGGGGCATGCCTCCCCGGAAGAAAAATGTGAACCTTTTAAAGTAAAATGCATCAATCTGGTGCACGTTGAGAAGAAAACTAAGGCTAAATCAACTGTGTCCTATGTGAGCTATTTTCTGGAATCATTTGGAGACACAGAAATACCAAAAAGCAGAAACAAAAATATACAGGTTTAAAAAAATCCAGTCAGCATTCCATTAAAAAAAAAATCCCTTATCCTAAAGCTACTTCTCTCTTTGAATTCATTGTTTTGTTTTTAATGGCTCAACTCAATATAGGCCCTTGATCTGCGTTGCCCCGAACAATGTTAATTAAACAAAAATAACAAAAATGTACTGGTGAATGATAGGCCCCTTGATCTTCATAGGCCAAAAATAATGTGATTTTTTTTTCCTTTTTCTTTACTGGTTCATGATGGGCCCCTGATCTACGAAGATTAGGGGCCTATCATGAGCCAGTCAATAATTTATTGTTTTAAATGACAAGGTTCGGGGCCTTCTTAGATCAGGGGCCTATATTGACACAGTAAAAAAAAAAAAAAAAATTTTGAGAGGCCCTTGATCTTCGTAGGCCCTGGGGCTTCAGCCCAGGTAAGCCTGTGCATTAAGGCGGCCCTGGTTAGAAGTACCCGGATGTCCTACTTCATGCGGCCAAGATTATTAGTGTTGAAAAGTGCATCCTATTTGGGCAATTCTGACCCACAATCCAGTGCGCACGTGAAGTGACGTAACATCGACGAAGCCTCCATATGAAAACAAACGGGGATGCGACTGATATAAAAGCAAGAGGCAAGATCAAGGCGCAATGTTATGATGAAATAAGAGAGTAAAGTATGTCCCAATAGTATGCCTACTGCATCCTAACTAGATTATTTTTATCGTCGGATGTAGTGTGTAGAATAGAAAAAAGAAAGAGTATGCGATTCGGAACGCAACCATACTTTTCTCTCTTATTTCATCATAACATTGCGCCTTGATCTTGCCTCTTGTTTTTATATCCGTCGCATCCCCGTTTGTTTTCATATGGAGGCTTCGTCGATGTTACGTCACTTCACGTGCGCACTGGATTGTGGGTCAGAATCGCCCAAATAGGATGCACTTTTCAACACTAACAATCTTGGCCGCATGAAGTACTTCTAACCATCCTAAATCTGGCCACAAGAATCGGGACATCCTAAATCTTTTTTCTACATACTATATAGTAGAAAGTATGCGATTCGGAACGCAACCCAAGAGTCAGACGAGACGATACGAGACTACAAGGGAAATGTGGGCGGGGCCTTGGAGGACTGCGAGCGCAGTGCATTGTGGTAGTAGGAGGATTTCTGACTTTAGAGGCAGAGACAGCCAGAGAGACCATAAAACACTCTTTATGCCTTTTCTCAGGCTAGGATGAACCGATTTCTAAAATTTTTGCACATTTATACTATGTAGGAGTATAAAGTTCAATACACCTTCATGGTTCCACCGGGGGAGTAATTCTTTAAATTAGTTTAAGCAACTGTTTTGTCAGCACATTCTTAGAGGAAATGCACATGTGTTAAACTGATGTGATATACATATAAAAAAACAGATCAATACGATGGTTACAAATAAATTTGCCCTCACACTAAGAAGTCTGTTCACAGTGATACATTACCTGACTCAACCGAGATCCAGGTCAACATATACAATGTACTGTACAGGGTTCGACATAACGTATAGCCCGATGGCCCGGGGCCAGTAAAATCATATGCAGGGCAAGTTGATTGGCCAGTCACTGGCCCGCCCGGGCCAGTTGTCAGTACTCCCCTGACAATCACAGTTCAGTATCTTTTTGTAGACTATATCATGGTTCATTGAAATGCGCGTTGAGTCGGAATGAAAGCAGTGTTTATTTAAGACTCAATATAATAAACCTAATATAAATTATATTTTTTAATGAAAGGCCAGTGGACAAACGATGCGTGGGCGTTTTGACAGGCGGAGCAACAAGCGGGTGCACTCTCGCTCCGTTGGCAGAGCTGCCTACCGTCCGCCTGCGACATGTCCTGCGAGTCGACAAATCAATCGACTTGCTTTGCCACCTTTCTTTCTTCCCACAGCAGAGGTTGAGGTGCAGAACATTATAACTGCACTTTTCCTTTATCTGCCGCCGTAATGTTACAGTATTTGCATCCAAGCCCCAATGGTAATACAAATGAGAGGCGTTATTTAAACGCTGTGAATGCGTCTCCGGTGATTGTGTCGGTTGTAGACAGAAACGAACGGAGGGACTCCGCTCACTGTACAGTTCCTATAGTCGCGCAGTTTGGCACTGTGTTTTCAGGCTCGAGACATTCAATCAGATCGCGGAAGTCTTTCCCATTGAAATCGCCAACGGGGAGAATATCCCCGGTTATTATTTTAGCCACAAACCACAGTTCATCTGCGCGGCGGCTCACTCGCCGGCGAGATCACACGGTGAAACGCTGCTGTGATCGGACAAAGGCATTGTGTGTTTCTAAGGTGATTTAACGTCATAGTCTTAGACGAGCGTTTAACTTATGCTGCATATTTTGCACCGCATTGTTTTTTATCAATAGTTTGAAAAAATGGTCCCACACCGGACTCTTATGTGAACCTGACACTTCATGGAGAAGTGACGCTCCTGCAGCGCGCTCACGACCAGACGTGAACTCGCATATACGGTGAAATCTCCCATTAAAAAAAACGGCATAACCCACTGATTTTCGGATTTCTATTCTATTTTTAAAGTCAACTTGAGCGCAAGTGGAAAACCGGTCATTCGGTCGACACATTCACATCCCTAATGCGAAATGAGAAAGTAATAAAAACAGCCTACCACACCACAAAGAATGATCAGACCTTCATCTCTTATTTTTTTTTATGTTTGAACATGACTTCTGCAGGTGAACTATTCATTAAACTGCCCAAATTCAAGAATAAAAACCACCATCAAACTACTGGACTTTAAAATACTGGCCCACTCTTTCGACATACTTTCAGTTGTAGGCTTCAAATTCAATATGTTTGCCTCGTTTTATATTATGTGTATGAGCAATATCAACATTTCATATAATTAACTAAAATAAAAATAACCAAATCTAAAGGGAATATCTATACTGTTACAGTATAGATATTCCCTTTAGATCTGGTTATTTTTCGAATACAGGTATTATAATTATTGACACTAAATTATGAAGAAAAAAAAGTGTGTGCAGGGCCAGTGAAAATATACAAGGGGCCAGTAAAACTCGAATCCACTGGCCCGGCGGGACAGTAGGAAAAAAAAGTTATGTTGAACCCTGCTGTAGAGCACTAGCAAACTATGATGTAAATTACTGCTTGAAAGCTGATGAACTCATTGCATTCAAAGTGAATTCAACTTTGGGCTTTTGCTGAAAGGGGATTTTAAAAAAAATGCAATTTAATTATTGCACTGAGAATTTAACTCACTGGTGCACATCCTAAAGCAGCCCTTTCCCAGTGTATTCCTATTGGAACATTTATCCATTAGTACCACCAGGTAGCAGTACAGTTCCAGTCAGACAAGACAACTGCAGTGATGCATGTCCAACAATAGATATGTGCTGAGGCAAATCTGGGGTATTAAACAAATAACTCCCTTGCTGTTATGCATATGTACTCTATGTATTACATATTTAGTTGTTCAAACAAACACGAAATATCATAAACCTGCTAGCTTATTAACCAAATCCTCTCCTTGGGGTTAAACTATTCCACATAGAAATAGTAATTTACAAGACTATGGTTTTCAAAAACAGTTCTTGTACCTGTGCATTGTGGGGGATGATCATTCCATCGATGTCCCTCACAAACTATTGCAGCAGTACCCTTCAACTGGAATCCATGGTAACATGAGTACAGAGCACTTAGTTGGCCATTCACGGAAGTCAAGATATAATCCCCATTCTGTATCGTTCTTGGAGGGCCACACTCTTCTAAGGCTGAAATTGTAAAAGTAGTTTTTATGTGAATGCATAGTGGAACAAAATACATCAAAGGAATGTATGATTTGTTGAGCCCAACAGTTTCTTAAGCTCACCTCGGCCCTTCCCCTCTCTCCAAGCTTCCAAATTGATCGACGGTATTTGATCACAAGAGACGAAACCAGAGGGGTATTTCCTGAACTGGAATGAATCAGGAAGGACTTCTTCTATATCGGTGTTGTCACAGATGATCCGAGACAGTGAACCTTTCGAAAGCTCAGCCTTCTGAAATTCGGTGAATGTACCTTCAGCCTCCCACCAAAACCTGAAAAAAAGAAAGGCTTGATTTCTCCATTTATGATTAAACATCTCAATACATAAACAAAAGCCTGATAAGGAAATATACTCCTGATCTCTGAAGTCATGTGGTCAAAGGTGAGGTACATAACACTGATACATAGCATTCTTTAAATAAAGCAAATATCAATGTACCTATCGCCGTCACGGAGCGCCTTCATCTGCTTTCCAATCAGGCAGGCAAATAGTGGACCATTTCTTGCGCCCGGCAAAAGGTTTTCAGCAAGACCTCCAAGCCATACATCGATATTGTCCAGATTTCTGTATGTGTTCAACATCTTCTCTGCAACCTTGGTATCATTCACAACCTGTATGAGCTCGTCCAGTGTCTGGATTCTCTTCAGCCCACATAATGATCTCCAGTCATTGTATCCTGAAAAGAAATGTCAGCACATAATAATTGAATAGTCAGCACATTAATTTCACCTTTTGCTTTCTTGTGGAGAGCTAGGAGAGAAGGCATAGTTATAGTCCACAAGACCTGTGCATAGACTGATGTGAAAAAACGTGGTGGAATTTCCCATAATCTTGGGTAAACTAAGATTTCTGTATTATGAATATTAGATTAAAGCCACAATATGGTGAACACTATAGGGTGGTAGGATGGCCTAGAGGTAAGGGGTCTAACCAGTAACCATGAGGTTAATGGTTCGATCCCCAGCACTGTACAGGACGGTGTAGGTCCATTGTGTCCTTGAACAAGGCACTTAAGCCCAAACTACTTCAGCGGCTGACCCTGCGCTCTGACCCCCTCCAAAGTGGAACATTTGAGAAGGGATATGCGAAAAGACACATTTCAATGTGCCCTGTGTACAATTGACTACAATTTTAACTATGCAACATTTTCATGAAAATATAAACTATAGTCACAAAAATAATTCCCCTCAATAATAACTTTTTCCCCCACTACAGTGGTGTAAAGTACTTAAGTACAAGTACTTCATTACTGTACTTAAGTAGATTTTTGGAGTATCTGTCATGACTCACGGCTCGGCAGCCTCTCCTTCTCCTCTGTATGTGTTGTATGTTTTCCTTTGTCTGTCTGTCCCTCTTGTTATTCCATTTGTTGTCTCCCTGTTGGCATGTGCGCGTGGCGGCCAGTGGCGCAAAAAGTGGGTATGCACTATATGCGGCGCATAGGGGCGCCGCGCTAGAGGGGCGCCAAAGCGATCGGGGGAAAATTATTTGGAGTCGGCATTTTTCTGTATTTAACAGCGTTTGTGTAAATGATATGATCAATAACAGAGGTACGTCAGTGATTAGGCGCCCCCCGCTCCTTTGCCTCCTCCTCCCCACACTATAAGCGCTCCAGTGCGCGCCCCCTCGAGCACGCGCTGGAGCGCGAGCGCTTTCATTTGAATCGTGTTGTCATCTGATGACAGGGACCTAAAGTTGGAGAGGCAGAAAAGAAAGCTCTCGGGGGCACAAAACCGAAAACGGGAAGATTGATAAGGAGAAAGATTGCGTGTTTTATATGGCCGATTGTATTGATTAATGCACACTGATTATCGGCCGCGACTCGCGGATTGTCACTGCAGATATACGTGTCACCTCAAGTTTTTGACTATATCTGTTTTCACAGTTTTTGAATGGTAGTGTAGTGATTAGCCTATAGCAGGTCAGCGCCCAAACAATACACTCACCTGTTTCCCACTATTATCATATTTTGCACCATTCCAGCGTACAACTGAGTTGTGTGAGAGAGAGAGAGAGGTCTCCTTACAGAGGCAATGTGCCAGACTCACAATTTCAGTTGATTAAAATGTATTAATAACTAAACATGAAAAGACTGAGGTTAAGTTTGTCACCAAATTCTCTCTCTCTCTCTCTCTCTCTCTCTCTCTCTCTCTCTCTCTCTCTCTCTCCTGTAATAATATGTGTAACTTACACACTATTCAAACCGATCCTGAATTGTAATGCTTTGGGGGATTCTGAATTGTGATGCTTTGTGGTGCCCCCCCTTCCTTCCTTAGCCTTGTACATCATACTTAGCATTGCACAACATACTTCAAACACTATACATGTACATAAGCCCTGCAGCTCACCCGCAGAAAACATTTCCTTAGAAACATTTTTTTTGTCGTTACACTCATAGCTCCAAAGAAAAACCTTTTGTTCTGGTTTACACTACCTGGGAATCTTATCTACTGTCTTATCAGGACCTTCAAATATCTCTTTATCATTCATCCAAGCGAATCCATCATCTTGTTCAGTGAATTGTAAACAGAAACTAAGACAAACTTAACCTCAACTTTTCATGTTTAGTTATTTATACATTTTAATCAAGTGAAATTGTGAGTCTGGCACATTGCCTCTGTAAGGAGACCTCTCTCTCTCACACGCACGCACGCACGCACGCACGCACGCACGCACGCACACACACACAGTTTGTAGTGTGGTTTTTCCAAATTAACCGTTTTTCTGAGCTGTTACGTTTTTCTCAGTAAATACCTTCACACGTTGTATGGGTAAAGTCAAGAAGGTTGGCTTACAAACTTGTTTGGCTCATTTTACTATTCATTTGAACTGAAATAAAAGTTTTCTTTGTCTTTAATTCTCTTCACCAGAGTACACCAAATTGCTTATTTTACATGTTCAAATCACAAAAAAAATCTGGGGGGGGAAACCCCAGAGCCCCCTAAAGGGGTTTGTTTTCGGACATGTCACCATTTTCATGTCTTATGAGTTTGCATGCCTGACACTAATGAGGCCACAAAAACCTAAATTTATTTCTGATGACCAACCTGTTCTTCACTGTGTCCTTTACTTTTGGGAGAATCAGTGCAGGCACACATGTCATGGTTGAGCCGATCGCCTGCTCTAATATGCAACTTAAAATGGAAGTCTGTAATTGGGGCGGGGGGGGGGGGGGGGCGCCTGCTAAGTGCCTGCATACCCCCCAGAAAGTGGGTAGTTGCGCCCCTGGTGGCGGCACTCCGGGGCAAAGTGCTCCAGGTGTGGATCGTTGGCTAATCAGACCTCTCTACTTAAGCCTGTGGACTCCAGTCATTCGGTGCCAGAGTATACTACGTACCAGAGCGTTGCCTCTGCTGTTCACCTTTCCTGCTCGCCTGTCTGCGGGTTCCGGATATCCACTTGCCTCTGCTCGCCACGCTATTCAGCCGTCCAGTGTCCTGCCAGCCTGTTACGGATCCCTGCCTGAAATAAACATTGTTCTAAACCAACATGGACCCAGCAAGTGCAGACCCTGTTCACCAGGCGTTGGCGGCACAAGGCGCGCTCATGGGACGACATGACATGGCTCTCCGAGACGTTATCTCCTCGCTGAAGGAACTCACCGCAAACATGGTGACTTTGGGAGGGCAGCTCCACGGAGTCGTTACGCACCTAACTCCTGCAGCCACATCCGTTCCTGCTCAAAAAGACCCAGTTCCAGCACCGGTCCTTCCGCATGCCCGAGAGCCTCGTGCGCACGCACCAGAGCGCTATTCCGGAAATGTTGGGGTATGCAAGTCGTTTCGTCTTCAGTGCTCGTTAGTTTTTGAGCAGCAACCCAGCTCTTATGTCTCGGACCGGGCCAAGATTTCTTGCGTCATAGGATTACTCTCTGGGTATGACCATTCTTCACAACACTACATGCATAGACTCAGCTTTTGCTCACTTCAGCCTGAAATAGCAATGTGCACTTTGAATGTGGAACATGCAAACATTTATTCAAACACAGTTTAGTGTCTATAAACACATTTTATTTAGACAGATACTTGTGAAGCTAGGCAGCGCTAGGCTCATGCTAACATTGCTAATATAGCTAGCGCGCTAGGCGCGGCGCTAATGCTAACGTGGCTATGCTAGCGGGAGGCCGCGTCGCTAATATATATCACATTATTCTTACATACACAAAACGATATCTCACAAATACCTCAGTTAACTCACCAATTATTCCCTTTGGCTAATGGCAGCATACTTGTGACCACCACGGGTCTTTAGTGTGAAATGGATGGGTTGGTCAAGCTGGCTTTTAGCACATAGCTTGTGCTTTTACTGTCCAGGCACACATCCATCTTTTTAGCTGCCCAGGTCAGTAAAAAACGAGCCCTCTCTCTCTCGAAAAAGCCCTTACCTAACCACGCTGGGGCAGTTCAAGTGCTTGAAAAAAGTGGGTAATCGTAATGTCGATAAGATTCGAAAATACTTTTTTTTTTTCAAATAAAGACTCCAAAACATATTATCACCTTCCCAAAGTTTAGAATACATATTTATAGATGTATCTATGTTGTTTTATATAATTGTTAATATCAACAATGGCTGTATAAACCTCTCAAGATTAGAGGACCTAAATAGGCCTACATAGAGTGGTGTGCAATACAATGAGAACGTATAGTGGTTACTGATAAATAACAATTATAACCTGTAGGACATTATTGATAATATTGTGAGCAGAAATTATATGAAAAAAATATATATTGATCTATTAATGTGTATTTTAAACTTTGGGAAGGTGAAAATATGTTTGGAGAGACTTTATTTAGGAAACATATTTCATTTCTAACTGTATCGACATTACGATTTCCCACTTTTTTCAAGCACTTGAACTCCCCCAGCTTGGTTGGTAAGGGCTGTTTAAGCGAGAGGTCTCGTTCTTTACTGGCAGCTAAAGAGAAGGTTGTGTGTCTGGTCAGTAAAAGCAGCAGCTATGTGCTAAAGACCGCTCGGCTTGACCAACCAATCCATCTCACACTGAAGACCCGTGGTGGTCACAAGTATGCTGCCATTAGCCAAAGGGAATAATTGGTGAGTTAACTGAGGTATTTGTGAGATATCATTTTGTGTATGTATAATGTGATATATATTCGCGAAGCGGCCTCCCGCTAGCATAGCTACGTTAGCATTAGCGCCACGCCAAGCACGCTAGCTATATTATCAACGTTAGCATTACGTTAGCGCTGCCTAGCTTCACAAGTACCTGTCTAAATAAAGTGTGTTTATAGACACTAAACTGTATTTGAATAAATGTTTGCATGTTCCACATTCAAAGTGCACATTGCTATTTCAGGCTAAAGTTAGCAAAAACTGAGTCTATGCATGTGGTGTTGTGTAGAATGGTCATAGAGATTACATGTTTCTTTAATTAAAAAATAATTTCAATTTGTACAAGGTTCAGTGAGAATTTTATTTGATTAGGGTACCAAATATATTTCATTAAAGCAATATAAAGCATTATGTGTTTTAATGTGGAACCACAATGCTATAATGATTTAGATAAAGGAAATCAAAATGCATTTGAACTATTTTGTGGTAATTCTCAGATCATTTCTTTATATGTGTCTTTTTGTGATTTTATCCTAACGCTGTTTTCCTTTGCCTGCAGTTACCCGGATCACTCTCTCCAGCTCCCCTGCTTTGGTCTCCCCCCGGCTTCCTCGTTCATTCACCACCAGCTTCCCCTCCTCATTTCAATAAACCTTTGTTCATCAACCCTACTCTGCCTCTGTCTGCTCTTGGGTCCAGTATCAAACCGTAACAGAACTCGCACATCATTTAGAAACCGGTAAGAACAAGTAGAATGCACACGCTTTCAGTATTCAGTCCTGTTAACTGTAAATATTTATATTTAAATAAAACAAAATAAATTCATTGAAAATCCAAGTGGTTATATTTATTTATTTTGTATGTTTCGATAAGAAAAAAATTAATAAACTATCAAAAATTAAATTACAAAAAAATTACAAAAATGCGGGAAGAAAAGAAAAACAACTGAAGCCTGCTTCACTGCCAGACAAGGTTTGCCCCCTCAACCGTTTCCAAATTAAGCACCACAGTGCTGGCCTCATAAATGAGTCTATATACTGTATATTAAATTTAACGTGTTCCTTCTGCTGAAGGGGCAACCTTTGCATGGCAGGAAGCAGGCTTTTGAAGAAGATCTCGTCTTCCGAAAGGGGAGGTGGAGCAGGAGTGTTCTCTCTGGCCAGGGACTGCATCAGCATCCTTTCTATGGTGCTCTCATTGGCCCTGGACCCTTTTTGACTTGCTTTTCTCCCTGTATCAAATGAGAACATTATAATATCACTTATATGGTTATTATAAGGGCTCGGCAATTTGCCCTCAAATCAATATCATGAGTAATTGAACATTTTACTTCAATTACCATTATTTAGGTAAATATGCCCATTAAATTAAAAAATAAGGGAATGCAAACAGGTTGACTATTTATGGTTATCAATTGAATATTCCAAAATGAAATCAAAGCATCGCTTCAAATGAAAATTATCACATTTCAGACTAAACAAATGTGCTTATCTAACTAAAGAAGGCAGGGAATAAAGTACATGTTATCGAGAAAAACACAGTATCCATGCATACATTATATTTAATATAATACATCGTTTGTCATGTACATACCTCTTGGTGGTATTGGGTGGAGCACTGGAGGATGAGGATCAACTTCTGTCTCTTCAGAGGCAGAGGGTGAGCCAAGGTCCTCCTGCTGCTGGTGATGATGATAATCTGTAATTGGTGACAGCAAATACACCCATGTCAGTACATTACATATTTCCAGTAACTACACTATCTGACCCTTTCCTGCAGTGAGCCTTTTATTTTACAAGAAGACAAGATCACAAACGTTCTTGACTTTTTCGCTACGTGTTATTACTATGTGTGACTTGACAATTCAACCAACCTCCTCCTCCTGAAGGCCCGGCCACAGACATCTCAGCCCAATCCTCTGCCTGACTTGGGTCCTGCTCTGCCTGACTTCTCCCTGGTTCCTCTGCAGTCCTGTCTTCCCCAACCCCCCGCTCCGTTACTAGCCGTAGCCCTAGGTGTAACGTGGGGGTCGAGGAAAGACAGGACCGCAGAGTACTTCCACCTCCTATAAGTCCCTGCCGCTGCCCCACTCCTCTTGGCCTCACTCTCCCTTTTCTTTTCTTTTCGAAAAGTGTCCCTGAGGCCCTTCGATTTTTTCCTGCATACATCCGCTGACAAGAAACAAAGCACGAACTGTTATCACTTGAACTATGCCGGTTGAACAGCTGTTGACAGCAGTTGACGCTAACTTTAGCTAGTTTGGTTCAGTTTGAAGCTCAAATATGGCTGTAAACAATAACTCATACACATTTTTATAACTCACCAGTTAGGCCAACCTCCTCCGCCACAGCCCTCCACGCCACTTCCTTTTTTGTACGGTCCCGGTAGCTGTAAAGGCTGGTGTCGTACAGTACCGGGTGCCGGCAAACTGCTACGATGAGTTGGTCCGCCATTGTTGTTTTCATGAGCGACGTTGACGTCAGAGTGAGTGTCAACGCTGATTGGCTTTCGCTTCAAAGCGTCACGCGAAGTTTTCGCGTGAGATGAATATATTCAACTCAAGCGAATGAGTGGCGGTGCGAATTTCGCGTCTTTCGCACCGCGCCAAACGTATCGTTTGGGCCGCGCGAGAAGCATTCGCGTCCATTCGCATCTGTGCATTGACTTTGTATGCAAAGTGACCGCCCCTTCCGCCAAACGCGATTGGTGTGGATGCAGCATTACCTACTTCCGCTCAATTTTCATTTCACTTCAGTAGTCAGTTTGAGGGTGAGGTGTGTTAGTGGGATTCTGCTCGTCCAAATTTTTGGCGGTCCAATCAGCGATCAGAGCGAGTGGCTGAGAACGATGACGTCGAAGTCGCGCTCCAGTTTCAGTTGAATGCTGCGTTCCTTTATACTCAGAACTCGAAAATTTCCGACTTGGTAGTTCCGACCTATCTGTGTTCCAGTGCATCTGCTCGGGAAAGTATGGACGCCTAAAACCTTTCTCATCCAAATAACTAAACGTTAGGCTCTAGCAAGTTACCGTTGCCAGGTACCGGTAGATCCATAGACTACAATATAGTGAAGTCGGAAATTTCCTATTTCCCTGTACAACTGAAACCGTCAGAAGCCGGCTCATGACATACGTCTGACCAAACGTGATGTGATTGGTTGGCTAATCCAGAGTGGCACTGGGCAGATCCAATAGTTTTAAACTTCAACAGACACCCGCCTCCAAGTGAGTGAACGTTTGCCAATTACAGCACTTCCAGACCTTCTGTACAAATGAAATGAAGTACGATGGTCTGGTTGGACCAGGCTACCTCTGTTACATGTACACAGGGTAAATTCACCCAGACAAGGAATAGGGAGCCAGACAGTAAGGCTAAGACACCTTTGGAACTCGTGCACACTGACTTAGCAGGTCCCATGCGTACAACAAGCATAGATGGATACAAATATACACAGTATTTTACAGATGACTACTCAGGTACCATATTGGTGTATTTTCTAAGGTCCAAAAGCAATACAGTACAGGCCACAGAAAGGTTCTTAGCAGACATAGCACCTTATGGGGAAGTCAAGTGTATCCGTTCAGACAACGGCACTGAGTTTACATGTGGAGACTTCCAAACACTGTTAAGGAAGAATAAAATCAGGCATGAGACATCCGCGCCCTATTCACCCCACCAAAATGGCACAGCAGAGAGAGGGTGGCGAAAATTGTATGATATGGGCAGATGTTTTCTGATAGAAAGTAAACTACCAGACAAGCTGTGGAACTATGCTATCCAGACAGCAGCTTACGTGAGAAACAGGTGTTACAGCAGACGCACAAAGAAAACGCCATACGAGCTGTTAAATGGCAGGGTACCAAATGTATCTAAACTGCAAAAATTTGGATCAGTGTATTTTGCCTACAAGCAAGAAAAGGGCAAGCTCGACACTAGGTGTGAGCAGGGTGTGTTCATAGGCTATAACAAAAACAGCCCAGCTTACCTGGTATACTATCCTGACACAGAGAGGGTTCAGGAACACAGGTTGGTAAAATTCCCAACCAAACTGACTTCTAGTGTCAAACTTGGTATACCTATATTGGTAAAATTCCCAACCAGGGCAGCCACAGAAAGAGAAACTCAAACGCCTGAGTCACACATAGAATGTAGTGATAGAGCGGTATATCCAGAGGTCAATATGGAAGAAAATGTTGATGATGAATGTGTGGAAAATGTACCAGGTTAGGGTGTTCAAAGTGGTGCTTGTGAGGTTTTACCTGAACAGCCTGTAAACAGAAGGAACCCACCGAGGAACAGGAGGAGATCATGTCATCATGATTACTGTTACAGAGCTGTATGTGACATTCCGCAAACCTACCAGGACGCCATAGCGTCAACAAAGTCAAAGCATTGGAAAAATGCAATGGATGAGGAGATGCGATCACTGGACGAGGAGTCACCGCTCCATCTCAGCTTTACACAATCAATTTACTGAAACAAGCTAATAACACAGCTGGATGTTGTCTCATCAAGTGAATAGTAATGGTTTGTAGGGGTGTGCGGAGACGTCATTATCTGTATCTGTATCTGTTCAACCAACAAAATTATCTGTATCTGTATCTGTATCCGGATACACAACAAGAAGTGGGCGTGGCGTATACCGGAAGTTTCTTTTACATTAGCCTACATTAAAGGAAGTCACACCTAAATTGATTTTCTAAACTAATATTCATTGTCAATGCAATTGTTGTCCCTTCAAAGCATCACATTGATGTAATGTTGCCATATAAGTCAAAAAGTCAGATATATTTCTACCTTTTCATCTCTCTCTCTCTCTCTTCTTTGTTCTCAGAATACGAAGACATTCAGGGAACGAAAATATTGATAAATAACAGCCCAAATCTGTGCATAAGGCTACTCACTGTTAGTAAATGAGGGCCAGTGTTTTACTTTTAACTTAATTAAGGTATCCCTTTAACTGGGGGAAATACAGCTGTATTTCATGATTATTTTTTATCTCTCTCTCTCTCCCCCTCCCTCTTTTTTTACTTTTGTTTTACTAAACTAAGATTTAGGAACAATATATGTATCAACGTACCAATCTCATAAACCCTAAATAATATGTTAGCCTTTCCACAAAGCCACATGTGATTTTAATGTGTCAAGTTTGCAGTTTCCGATTTTATTGTATAGGTCCTGAAGTAGGCCTAGCCGTATACGCATTGATTGACAGCTGAAAAAGTACAGGTCCTAAACATCAGTTTGATGGAAACGTTGTGGTGTTTGAAAGAGTTTAAGCAGTAGGCCTAGTGAATGTAAATACATCGGGGAAGGGCTGACGATGACTCGGGGTGCAGCATATTCCATCGGTTCATCTCTTCTCCGCCACGGCAGCGGAGGAAACTCACATAAAAACGGCAGCGAATGCGACAGGTAGAACCCTCTATTCAAGGGAAAGGGCGAACGCGCTGCGTTTATCAGTGGATAAAAAGAGAGAGACCGCGGGTCACGGGACGCGCCCGGTCCTCTCATGTCCACCGCAGAACAGCTGTTAGTGTCATTCTACCTGTTGTGTCATTGAGGCGGAACGCGCTGCGTCAATTAGGCGCATAATATATATAAAAAAAATCCCCGAATAATAACGGGACTATTCGGAAATTATCCGTATCTAACTCATTATCCGTGCTTATCCGAATACATATTCGGGCTCATCCCTAATGGTTTGACAGACTGGTGGTTTGTCATTGAAAAGGTATTAATGAATGAGTGAATGAATAGGCTTAAGTATGTTGACAAAAGGAAAGGGTGTGTGCACTGCTTTTTAAACTTCAAGGATTAAATAAGGCATCGATTGTTCATTGTCCCACTGATCTAACAGGCTAAAGTATGGCACATATTCTGGGCCCAGCACGTACCTGGGAGAGCGTGATCTCGTCCTCTCTGCAGATTCAGTGCAGCTAAATCCATCTGCCTTGGCTGTTCAAGAACGACCAGATTATTTGTTACCTCCGCTGTCACAAGCTTGTCTGCAGTATTAGCTAATGCTTCAGTTCCAATTAGGCCTCTCATGATTGGATCAATTCCACCTAGCCACAAAAACAGCATTGCTTATTTTCAGTATAAGATACAGCTTTTAAGATTTTTCTCTCTGTGGGATGCAGATATATTCTAAGCACTCTTGACAAAATAAAACAGCTCCTGTGTCGAATTAAGTTTTGAAGAATTTGGTCAAAACTACAGAAATGTATGTAAAAACTGACTTCTAGTGTCAAACTTGGCCGATACATTATTCTGCACAGTGCAGCTCAAACAGTCAGGCTGAGAAACAATAAGTTCCCCAGCGGAGGAACGGTGTGTTAAGTGTGCTTGCAGGATGCATTCTTAGTGCAGCTTTGTAAGAGTGTACTGACCTTCTTTGACTATTCTCCCTGGAGAGAAGAAAGTATCTCGCAGTCTCAATTTTGGGAAAAGCTCATCTTCCTGATACCTCCCATTCAGCCTCATGGTGAATGCAGGGATGGTAGCGTGGCCAAACCGGAATGCAGCAGTGGAAAACACGTTTGCGCTTGAGGGGTCCGTTGTTGGATTATATCCCTGGTAGGGTCCAATAAAATGTTCAAAAGCCTCCGGGCCGAGAATTTTTGGAAGGTAATCTCTAAATGTTATGATCTGAAAGTAAAAAATGGGGAGGGGTCACACTGAAGCAAAAGAAAATTCAAACATCTGACGGATTGTGTGTATCACACGCTTGCTATGTTGCCACAAGACTTTGATTAACCCTCTTTGCACCCCTGGACCATTTATGGTCCTTTGGGATTTTCATTTTACAACTGTTGAGGCTGTGTTCATGCACATGTTTTCTGACCAATTTAGGAAACACTTTACAATAAGGGTACATTAATTAACTGTTTGTTAACCAAGCATTAACTAACCATTAACAACTACTTAGTTAATGCGTTATTGGAATTAAGTAGGCATTAACTAACAGCTTAGCTGATGATAAACTAAGCATTAGTTATCTAACAATAGCTCTTGCTTAACCAACCATTAATAACTAAACATTAAAAGATAGTTAACGCCTAAGCATTCGGCTGTAGTCTGACCAATTGAAAGGAATGTTTACAATTATTTGAGACATCTGTGGGATTCCGACTAGGAGGAATGGATTTGTGACAGATGTTAAAAAAGAGAGGCAGAAAACGTATTTCATTTCAAATTAGACCAGAGACAACTAGTCTAAAAATTGACAAATGATCATCAAAAACCGTGATAATCAACTTATCAATTCACTTGTTCCAGCTTCTCAAATTTGTATATGTTATTTTAAAGGGGGTTACACAATTGACTTCCTAGGAACTGTTGTGAAGTTGTCTGGGCAACCAGCAAAGACTTTAAACCTACAACTTTTGAATTCATTTTAGAAATTTGGAAGATTTAAAGGTGCAAATATGAGGTGAGTTGCTAGTCACATACCTGGTGCAGTGCTCCAATAATCTTGCGGGTTTCTTGGTAAACAGTTTCCGGGCTCCAGTGACCGTTCATGTTTGCTAGTGCCTCCGCAACCCGATTGTGTTCCCTAAGCCACAGTGTATGCAAAGAGGTCAGGGGCAGACCCTCGTTGGACCGGCCGTCCCCAGCTCTGAAGCAATCCACTTGGAACTCCTCGCTGCGACAGGGTGAGGGCACATTGGCTACGAATGGAAGAAAGGCTCTGCCTTTACGATCCTTGAATTGGTTGTTGACAGAAAGTTTCCCATTAAGGCCAGAAATGTCACGTAGGAAGCTCTGTAACTGTGGAGTGCTGCCATACACATTTGAAGCATCCAGGAATGATGTGATGCTGTTTATCTGTTGTCGCTGCATGGCTTGTTTATTATCAAACCCAGAGTTGACAAAGCAGGCCGGTTTCGAGCGACGAAAGGGCATGCAGCCTATTGCACCAGTTTCATAATCCTTTGTCTGTAGATAAGACAAAACTATTAATTCCATTATAACTTAACATACTTCATTTAGTTTTTGCGATTCCGGAATAATAGTATGAGGCCTATTATTAATAATAATAGAATTGCAAACCTAAGCTCAATCTTCATATAAAACAAACAAATAAGAAAGTGGTATATCCATCTTCTCATCGAATGCTTGACAAGAAAGCAGATAAATCTACTTCTAAAATTGGTAACTCCTTTGACCCAGGATTGTGACAACAGGAACAATCATGATTTACTACAGGTAAGCAAATTATACAAAGACTCTTTATTTTACCTGAATGGGAAAGCATGGATGCTTATTTTCACATGTGGCCGAACAGTCCTCGCCAGTCCAATAAGCTGAAGTCCCGGTGCTTTGAGGGGTAAATGATATGTCGTGGTCAATGTACTGGCCCCATTCCACCAGTAATTGCGAATAGACATGGTCTTTGAATTTACAACGGGTCCTAACTATCTTCTGGCTGACCTTCCGTACCTGTTGACAAAGAAGGGGTTTGTAATTTTGGTTGATAGTGAGCATTTTCATTAAATTGACATATCATCTGGGAAAGGCCTATCATGTTGCAGTCAGAGGTTAAGATGGATGATAGCTTTCGTGTTGAGTAAACAAGTTAATTTGGTATTCATTAAGTACATCTAAATATTATAAATAGATAAATGGCTTTAACTCAACAAAAGGGGCAGTGCACTTTTTGTTATGGCCTACTCATTTCTCTCACAAAAGCTCTTTGGGGAATGATTGGAAATGATGTATGCAATACATTAAGTATCCAAAATGTTGTTTCCTTGATTTGTACTTATAAGGAATGGAATAAATAGGATCAAAGACTATTAATATTCCAAAACAATGTACAGCTAATAAATAAATTAAGACAAATATCAGCAGTTTCATCGGTTGCTTTAAAGACATAGTATTTATGTGGCTGAACATCATCTCCTCTCAAGCTATGGACATGTCACATTTTGTATTTTAAAGCACAGGCAGCAATATTCAAATGTTGCCTGTGCAATCTCATACACACCCTTCTGCTGTTCACAAATTGCTGTGGAATTGATCTGTTAAGAAAGCGTTAAGAAAAAACTCGGGTTTGCAGGGTGAGCTTGCTTCATTTATAATTTTACCACCAAGACTTTTGTGTCTGTCGGACCAGCATTTTGTAGATTACCAGGGGAAGTTGGAATCCATTATAGAGTCGTCCTCGGTTCCAACCCTTGGGTTCGCTCCGTCCGTCTTCATATTCAGCTGGAAGCCATCTGGCCAAGGGAGTGTTGGCTGCTCCCCACGAAGGATTATACCTGACAAAGAAAAGAATCATAAAGTGTTTACAAAAATACTGCAATGCAAAAACTTTAAATGCCATCAATAGATGCAACATCATTTGTTTTCCTCCAAAAGGTCAGAAAGAGTTCAGCATAACACAATTTTAATACCATAAGCGAATTGACGGGTTTGCTTAATATTCTGATACACTATTAGTGACTGATACAATCATTATCCAGGGTGTGGACAGGTCATTCATGCCGTGGGGGCGGCAGTGGCGAAGTGGGTAGGGAGTTTGCCTCTGGTGTGCAGGGTCGGAGGTTCGATCCCCCATCTCCCCGCCACATGTCGAAGTGTCCCTGGGCAAGACACTGAACCCCGAATTGCTCCCGATAGTTAGCTTAGTTAGCTTAGCACCCTAGTGCTAAGCCTACCCTGCTTGGTAGCTGCTGCTATCGGTGTATGAATGTGTGTGTGAATGGGTGAATGTGTACAAAACAATGTAAAGCGCTTTGGGTCTGTGATAAACGGAGATAAAGCGCTATATAAGTCCATTTACCATTACCATTCATATATTATTTTAGGCTGTTATGAGCAAATATTCCGCTATCCTTGAGAAAAAAATACAGGTATATGCTGCACAGTAAATGGACTCCACTTATAAAGCGCTTTCCCTGATTTTTCACAGACCCAAAGTTCTTAACATTGTTTTGGTACACATTCAGCCATTCACAAACACATTCATACACCGATAGCAGCAGCTACCTCACAGGGTGCAAGCTAACTATCGGGGGCAATTTGAGGTTCAGTGTCTTGCCCAGGGACACTTGACATGTGGCGGGGAGGCGGTGGATTGAACTACCGACCCTGCAATCCAGTGGACGACCTCCCTACCCGCTTTGCCACTACCCGCCCTAGATGTGACTGATGTAGTGTTTTATCTATCCCAAAAGGGACATGTGAACTCAACCATGGATATACTGTACAGTACTATTGCACTCATAATATGCATGCTAATTCTTTGAAAACAGAGAAATAAAGTAGAGATATTATACTTATTTAATCCATGCAACCTTTTTTCATGCAAAAACCTGGCAAACACCTATATTATCTATAACTCGACCACCAGCAGACTGGTTGGAGATTGGTTGTGTTATGCTGGCAGAGGTTATTATGAAGCTTTCGAGCCTCAAGCCTTGAGCAGAGATAAAGAGCAGGCTACAGGGGTCTGGCAATTTCACTACTTTCTCTATAACCACAGAGTTAAGTTCTTAAACTTGTAGTCTTCAGCCTCAACCGACAACTGAAATTATCACTTGACACAATTTAGTTTCACACAGGTCCCTCTGAAACCACAAGGGGCTTCTTTCTTACAATTTATTTTAATGATAATAATAATTGATAATATTTTTATAGCGCTTTTTTGGAGGTCACTTATAGACATTTTACTTTTTTTTTTCTTTTTACAGAATAGTTCGACATCTTTAAAATTAATTTTTCACTTTTCTACCTCATCCTCCGACTCAAGAGAAGGCGACAGAAACCTTTCCTGTAACTGTGCGGGCATTTTTGATATAGGAATGGGCAAAGGTCGCACATCCAGGTTAGCTTAGCCCAAATACTGGTAGTCAAGGGGAGCAGGTCAAAAGATTTACTAGTCACATAACCAAACACTCCTGGGTGCGTATTAGGACGTGTTTATTTAACACGTATATTGTGTTATACATGTTTATTTTATGTAATTTAAAAACAAAATACATACTGCATAGCTGCCAAGTCTCACTCTTTGGCCGTGAGACACACGCAAATCAACCCGTTCACACTCTCACACGCCACACCTCAAATTTCTCACGCAGAGAAATTAATCCCCAAAATAACATTTGTTTTGCGGGACTTTTATTTTCAAATTCTTATTTTGAAAAGCTAACAGACTTGAGTGCCGTGACTTCCTCTTTCTGAACGTGCATTAACGTTATGCTTCGATGTGCACGAAGCGGGAGGCGAGCCCCCTACCTGCACCTTCTCTTCCGAGGTGTGTGTTGATAGCCTGCCAAGTTACCGCTGATAAGAATTGTGTCCCCGCCGGCCGGTGAGCGCGCGTGCATCAAACATATTAACCCTTCAATTTCACTCAAGTACATTCAGAAGATCTTTGGATCGTTTTGTATATTGTTTTTGGTAATTTAGTTTGAAAATTAGGTTTGTAAAGTAACAAATGGCTCATCCGCCAATAAAAATGCTTTTATTCTTCTGTGTAATGAACTGTAGCCTATGTATTGCACATTTATAGCACTTTTCATAACACAAATCAAGGTAGCCTAAGAGGAGGGACCAAGTAACCCAGATGTTTTATTTTAGCTTAGTAGTTTGCATTGGTGTTGAACTGTTCCCTAATTTTTTTCTTCTTTGAATAAAGCCTAATGCTGCTAGTAAAATACCACCAGCCACTCATCCCTCAATAGTAGACATGATACAGAATAATTAGGGGGCCAAGCCCGAGCAGGAGCTGGGACCGCGTTTTGCACAGCAACGCGGTTCCCAAGCCCTGCGGGGCAGGGAACCCTATTGTTTTAGTGGCGATTATTAGGGGGCCAAGCCCGAGCAGGAGCTGGGACCGCGTTTTGCACAGCAACGCGGTTCCCAAGCCCTGCGGGGCAGGGAACCCTATTGTTTTAGTAAGGATTATTATTTGTAGTCACCTAAAACTGTGTCCACAGGCCAAACCGTAAAGGGTGCAGACATGCCAATTGCATGACTAGATCCAGGTCCGGGCCGTGTACGCATACAAAACTATTCAGACATGCCGGCCACTAGGTGGCGCTACACCAAAGAAAACGCGTTTGGGGCCATAACTCCCACACCGAAACTCCCACAGTCAAAAACTTTATATCCACATATTCACTGGAGTCAGCTGCATCTTTTGGCATAGGCCACGCCCATTTGCGATATTATAGATTTTTCGCAAAATCGCGAAAACTGAAAAACATATTTTTCGCTACTCCTCCCACAATTTTTGGACAATTGACACCAAAGTTTGCACAGCACATCTACCGACCCACACGGAAAGAAATCATGCTAATGCATTTTGATCCGACCATGGATAGAGAAACGGTAGCGTTTTAAATATTTGTTGATTAGCTACGTTTTACGTAGAAATTCATAAATCCAAAATCATAAGTCGGATCAAGTTCAAATTTTAGACATATGTTGGGGCTACCCTTAATTACGTTCAAAAAAAAAATTGGAAATTTTCGCCATAAGGGGGCGCCATAAACTAGGGAATTTTATATCTCCTAATTGGCCAAAGGAATTTTCTTAAAACTCACGGGAAACCATCAACGGGCGTACCCGAGTCTATATGAAAAATATGGCCAAGAAATAGTAATGTTTACGGGACTTTTTAATAAAATTAGATTTTTTCTTTTCCGTCAAAGAAAAAAGGCGGGAATGTTAGCATGTCCATTGACATTACATTGTGCAATTAGCTCCGGCGGCCATTTTGTCAAGGCTGACAATCTGCTTTTGCTCATAACTCGCCAACCAAACATCGCACTTTAAAAAACTTGACATCCACTTGTTCTGTGAATTGAGCTGCATTGTTCTACCGTGGCACTTTCGCGAAATTCATCCGTAAACAGCGATACCTATACAACTCCCGCACCGAACATCCCACGGTCAAAAACTTTACATCCACGGATTCCGTGGAGTGAGCGGCCGGCGCGGCGGTTGACGACGAGTTGCGTCGGAGGCTTGGCCCCCGGTCAAAACTGCTTGCAGTTCTAGTTATTATTATTCTTATTTGTCGCCGCTAGAACTGCGTGCACAGCCCAAACCGTAAAGGGTGCAGACATGCCAATTGCATGACTAGATCCAGGTCCGTGAAATCTCAGCATACAACAAAATTCAGACATGCCGGCCACTAGGTGGCGCTACAACTAAAGAAAACGCGTTTGGGGTCATAACTCCCACACCGAACGTCCCACAGTCAAAAACTTTATATCCACAGATGCACTGGAGTCAGCTGCATCATTTGGCATAGGCCACGCCCATTTGCGATATTATAGATTTTTCGCAAAATCGCGAAAACTGCAAAACATATTTTTCGCTACTCCTCCCACAATTTTTGGACAATCGACACCAAAGTTTGCACAGAACATCTACCGACCCACACGGAAAGAACTCTTGCTAAAGCATTTTGATCCGACCATGGATAACGAAACGGTAGTGTTTTAAATATTTGTTGATTAGCTACGTTTTACGAAAAAATTCATAAATCCAAAATCATAAGTCGGATCAAGTCCAAATTTTAGACATATGTTGGGGCTACCCTTAATTGCGTTCAATAAAAAATTTGGAGAATTTTGCCATAAGGGGGCGCCATAAATTAGGAAATTTTATATCTCTTAATTGGCCAGAGGAATTTTCTTAAAACTCACGGGAAACCATCAAGGGGCATACCCAAGTCTATATAAAAAATATGGCCAAGAAATAGTAATGTTAAAGGGACTTTTTAATAAAATTAGATTTTTTTTTTCCGTCAAAGAAAAAAGGCGGGAATGTTAGCATGTCCATTGACATTACATTGTGCAATTAGCTCCGGCGGCCATTTTGTCAAGGCTGACAATCTACTTTTGCTCATAACTCGCCAACCACACATCGCACATTAAAAAACTTGACATGCACTTGTTCTGTGAATTGAGCTGCATCGTTCCACCGTGGCAGTTTCGCCAAATTCATCCGTAAACAGCGATACCTATACAACTCCCGCACCGAACATCCCACGGTCAAAAACTTTACATCCACGGATTCCGCGAAGTGAGCGGCAGGCGCGGCGCTTGACGACGAGTTGCGTCGGAGGCTTGGCCCCCGGTAAAAACTGCTTGCAGTTCTAGTTACCTTTATTACAGTTTAACCAAATGTTTTAACAATAGGCTACAGGAGATATTTGAAAGCACTATACACATGAATTGTCGGCTATTCAATAAAATGTGTGTCAGCGAAACCGTGAATGTTCTCTTTTACTTTACATAAAAATGAATGCAGAAAAGGCACACATTGCTTCATAAAAATTCACCAGAATGCAGGAAATTAAGTGTATAATGCTCAATTTTCTGGAGGGGACCCCCAGACCCCCACTTATAATGTGTCCACACCCAATGTTTAATTAAAACCTCCTACGACTTTACAATTCATTAATTTGTTTATTTTAGTAAGATTTTTTATGTTGTATCACATTTTCCAATTGTATTATGAACAATATATAAACTTGCAAGACACTAGCAAAAATTATTGGGTGGGAGAGAGGACACGGTTTTGGGTCCCTCTGACAAAAAATCTCACTCCAAACTTTTGGTGAAACTTGGCAGCCCTGATACTGGAAGGAGACAGGGAAGTAACCTGGTCCTACCAGACCATCGTACTTCATTTAATTTGTACAGAAGGTCTGGAATCGCTCAATTGACAAACGTTAACTCACTTGAAGGCGGGTGTCTGTTGAGGTTTAAAACTATTGGACAGTGTTGCCAACTCTTCAGTAAGGAAAGTAGCTATTGGCTGTCCAAAAAGTCGCTAGAAGTCGCCAAATGACGTCATCGCCTAATTTGCATATTTGTAGACAGGGGTTTTATACAGTAATATTTGAATAGGTGAGGTTTTAGTGTTATGAACGTGACAATCGCATAAACAACCAACGTGATAATGTTAAGTCTAGCAGTAGGCTAATCATACATGCTCAAAGTTTAAAAAAGCACTGCATAACATTTTGAATTGCACTACTCGTAGACTGTAGAAGAGGGGGGAAAGCTGCTACTACAACTGCTAATAGGGATGCTAACGGAACACGAGCGGAGAGGTGTGTGTGTCTCCTGCTCTGACCGCAGCTGGGAGGGACTGCTGCGCGAGGACCTGCCCACCTGTCAGTGCTCTGTGAAGGGGGAGGGGGAGGGGCTGTGGAGGCTCCCGCTGCTCGTTGAGAAGAGTTAAAAGTGATACTTGCTTTGGCGAAAAAGTCACCAATAACACCAGAAAAAAAAAGCTAGATTTGTCGCTTGTCGCTGTTTTGAAAGAAAAGTCGCCAGGGGGGCTGAAAAGTCGCTAAATACAGCGACAAAATCGCTAAATTGGCAACACTGCTATTGGATCTGCCCAGTGCCACTCTGGATCTGCCAACCAATCACATAACGTTTGGTCGTGACGTATGTCATGCACCGGCTTCTGAGCCACTCCATCTGTTCACTGATGGGGCCGCCAAAAATCTGGCCGGGGAAAACCTAAGAATATACCCAGACTGACTACTGAAGGGAAATGAAAATTGAGCGGAAGTACGTAGGCGGGCGGTGCCAGGCTAACCAGGAAGTTTATTTGACTGTCAAGTATGTATTCGATTCTAAAATGACATGAACTGTACAAAAATATAGAGTGCAACATAACGTGGTAAATAAACCCAACAAGCACACAGGAGCGTTTAGAAATGTTGTAAAGTTTATCTTTTGACCTGCTCCCCTTGAGCTAAGCTAACTAGAGATGAGCGACCTTTGCCCATTTCTATATAAAAAATGTATGCACAGTTACAGACACACCGTCAATGATCTTTGCCAGATATTGTAGGAATACTGTGATTTGCCAGATGCGTTAATTAACAACGGTTCATCATTATGTTATTATGTTATATAAAAAGCCTGATGCCATTGTGTTTCCTCTCAAACATATTTGCTTTTGTTGTTGCTTAGCTGTTCATAAAGGCAATTCCTTGGGGACAGTCTTGGGTAAAATCAGTAAAAACTATAAGAATTACAGAACTTCAGAAATGGATTTTACTGTACCTCCCCTCACTTGACAGCAATGTCTTTAATACCAGCAATTCAATGCACGTTTATTCACATCACTTGGTTTACCAAACATTTGATTTACTTTGAATCTAGTCACAAAGAGAATCACGAAGAAAGCCTGTATCATTGGTTCGCATCAAGTCAAAGTAATCCTTATTTAACAGTTACAATGAGGCCCGGTTCTTGATTTGTCAAACAGTAAGAAGCCAGATAGCTACCTGTTGTTGCATTGGCCAGATATGGTGCGGTACTTGTTGAGAGGTTCACAGCCGTTTGGAATGGTTGGAAGGATACACTGAGACAGATGTGCAAGCAGCTCCAGATTCTCAGAGGAATACCATTCTAGGACAGTGAAACAAGAAAAAAGTTATGGAATTGAATATTCCCACCACTTAAAGAGCATATCAAATATATTAGATTAGAACACGCAGAATCATTAAAACATTTATTTTTCCTTTTTAGATTTTCTTTATGAGGAATTATAATTTTAATTATCCATTGTTTTGGGAAACGACTACAATGATAAGAATGGTGCCAGACAAGCAATTAGAAATGCTATTTGTGTTTTGGTAGTTGTGACTGTATGGTGTCCAAATGCCTCTCAAACTGTTACGGTGGTGTCAAACAGGCAGGCAAGCAGGACCCAAATGCAAGATGTTTCAAGAAAATGTTCATTTAATTAGCTCCAAAAATACAACAAAAAAGGCCAACGGGCAAAAGGACAACAAAGGCAAAACGTTCAGGAGTTCAGGGAACACAGACCATACACGGAATGAGAACTCACCAACAGGGACACGAAACAACCCTCGCGCCCCACACACATCCTGCGTCTACCTCTGGAGCGCGTCGCCTTACCTTACTGCTGCCTCTCTCGGACTTTTCTCGGACACACATGCAACGTCTCAGCAGCTGCTGCTGCTTGTTGGAAGTTTTATTTTGAAGGGGACACACCAGGAAATGGTGAAACTACAGCGAAAGCTGCCAGTATGAAGTCAATATGACTCTCAGCAGAGTATTTCAAAAATCACTTTACTGATTTATACGGGAGAGAGAGAGGGGGGTGTGGTCGGGGAAGAAGAAGGCCGTAGACACAGATAGAGCAACGGAAAACTGTTGCGCTCATCATGATCTTTTTTATTTCTTCACTATATTGGATCTCTATATGTGTCATTTATCCAAAAATGAAATGCCAGAACTAATTGAAAATTAGGTTTTGAATCCCTCGGATTTTGATTGCACAATTACATCGTGAAATAAAGGGATTATTTGCGTATACGACTGAGGGATGTTTTATTTTGAAATAAACACACCGGGTAAACGTGTAACTAGAGTGAATGCTGCTGGTATGACTGTCAGCAGAGTATTTCTCTATCAGTTAAAGCACAGAGACGCGAGAGAGACGGGCTGCTCTCAGAAAAAAATAGGCGAGCCTCCTGAGGTGAAGGGGAGCGGCGCTGCAGACGTGCCTCCGACGCGCCTCAGCAGTGCGTCTGAGGTTGGATGTGTGCTCGCTCTACGTTGATTTCACAGTCTGTGACCAAAAGTCAGACGCAGACGCGAGGTAGACGCGCAGTAGAGGTAGGATGTGTGTGGGGCGCGTTATGCACAGACAAGGAACAAAGGAACACAAGGAGTATATATACACACACACACACACACACACACACACACACACACACACACACACACACACACACGACAGGGTAGACAACGAGGAACAGGTGCAACACATTAGGGACGGGAGCAGCAATCAAACAAGAGGGAAACTTGACAGGACATGGGGAGGAACAAGACAGACATACCAAAATAAAACAGGAAACACCAAAACAAGACAGGACAAAGACAGACCATGACACAAACTTTCTTTTAAAGGTGGAGTCAGCGATTCGGGACAATGTTTGTTGCCAAATCACTTTTTGTCACAATAAGTGAATATCTCCTCACAATCAGCTACGTGTCTCTACTGTGTGTGCTGAAAATAAATCCAGTGTTAATACACAGGGGTCCGTGAACAGGCATGTTGCTTGCTATGGTTGGTTCACATACCTGTTTACAAAGCCTATGATGTGAATTACCACTGGATTTCTTAAGTTCACACACAATACGGACAGGTAGCGGATTGTGAGGAGATATTTGCTGATTTGGACAAAAAGTGATTTTGACAACAAGTGTTCTCCAGAATCGCTGACTCCACCATTAATGGGAGATCCTCGGGATTTAACGAGAGAAAGCAATTCTACCTTGTGCGGGAACATCCCTTTTATGTCTTGTTCGTTCCCCTAGGACTTGCAGAGATGTTTGAAAGACCTCTGCTGCTCTGGAAATCTCCTGGGTCTCGGGATCGGTTTCCCGGATGAATGTAAACACATTTGTGGAAGACAAGGCTGTGCTTTGTCTGGGCAGAGAAATTGACAGATAAAAGGAAAAAAAGTTGTTTTCTCCTGTCCTCATGAAAATGTACTGTGTCAGTTCTAACAGAGAAAGACAATGGCTGTGTTCGAAAAGCCATACTAATGTCCTATTCATACTAATTTTGAATATGTGGTTGTGTATGCGAGTTTGTGTAGGCGAGAAATGCCCGGATGAGTACTTACTTCTGGGAAGATTTAGTGTATGGTATGGATCGATAGGTTGCTTTTCCTACTCAACCGCCCCACAATGTATTGCGTCTTTTCAAACGACACCAATTTTTTTTTGGATGTTATAGGGCTTTTCTAACACAGCCAATTTGATAGTTCATTACCGTTGTCCAGAGTGCAAGGCTTCCTGGACAACGTGAAGGCTTTCTTCATAGGAGGAGATTAGAAATTCTCTGACAGATGTTGCTGGAAGATATTCATAACAGTTCAGCAGACATTGGACACTCTCAATCCATAACATAACATTTGTTGACATTGATGAAAAGTTATTAAATACACTTTACAAATACATGCATTAGAGCTGTTTTGAGGTGCTTGTACTTGATATATTTGATGCCATATTCAATGACAGCTACAATTACTTTTCATATTTTGACTTTTTATAAAATATTTATATGTTTTTAAAATAAAGTTAATTGTCATATAATAAGATAAGATAAGATAAGATAAGATAATCCTTTATTAGTCCCTCAGTGGGGAAATTGCGGAATTACAGCAGCCTTGCATACAATAGAGACACATAGTAATAAAATAATATAATATAAATAAAATACAATACAATTCAAGAAACAGTAAGAAAATTTCTAGTTAGATATACAGACGGAATAAGAGTATATATAGTATATATACATATAAAAAGTGCTTCAGCGTATTTATATTGCACCAGCTGAGTACAATTAAAGTGTCCACAGTGAGTAAAGTAAAAATAAAGTAAAATGACCATGTGTCCAAAAGTCCTGAAATGAACATGGATTAATGAGAGCTTAGTTTGTTGTGCAGCCTGACAGCAGCGGGGAGAAAGGACTTCCGGTACCTCTCCCTCAGACACCGGGGATGAATCAGCCGGTGACTGAAGGAGCTGTGCAGCGCTGCCAGAGTGTCCTGCATTGGGTGGGAGGCGTGGCTTAACATGGACGAGATCTTAGTCATCATCCTCCTGTCCCCCACCACCTCCACGGTATCCAGAGGACGTCCCAGCACGCTGCTGGCCTTCTTCACAAGCTTGTTTAGTCTCCTCCTGTCAGCTGCAGTGGTGCTGCTGCACCAGAAGACCACTCCATAAAAGATGGCTGATGCCACCACGGAGTCAAAGAAGGACTTCAGGAGTGCTCCCTGCACCCCAAAAGACCTCAGTCTCCTCAGCAGAAAGAGTCTGCTCTGACCCTTTTTATATAGAGCGTGTATGTGGTCGGACCAGTCCAGTTTGTTGTAAACAAGTTATCATATTATCAAATATTGCTATTTTAAGTTACCGCTATTCTTAGTTAATTATTTACTAAGTAATGGTTAGCTAAGCATATGTAATGCTTATAGAAAGCATTGCTATAAATAACAGTTAATAAGCAGTAACAGTTAGTTAATGCTAAAGAAGTATTAAATGTGTATTAACCAACTTTTAATAGCATTAAGAATGACCTGAGAGTTAATTAATGTAGTATTATTTTCCTATTTACTCAGATTTGGCTACAAAACACAAAATATAATCAACAAATACATTATGACTTATTATATTAAGATAAGATAGGACTATTGAAATGCACAAGCTACCCAGCTGCATATCAAGTAATTGTCATGATGTGAATTGCAATTAATGCATCAATTATCATAATAATAATAATAATCTGATAATACAAGGTACAATATTTTTCTGAAATGGATCCTACTGCCTGATGAGTACATTTTCTGTTGGGACTTTGAGTAGATATAAATGTTTATGTACTTCTTCTTAAGTAAAACATAGAATTCAGGACTTTACTTGTATCAGGGTTAGAGTAAGGCATAAATGCAATTTTCTATTAATACTTATCTGCTTTTAAATTAGCAGGATTTGTATCTTGACTTTTACTAGTAATGGAGTATTTCGATGTACACTGCATTTACTTAAGTACATAATCTGAATATTTGTTCCACCACTAAGTGTAGTGTAACTAAATTATTTATCTTGCAACTTCATGACATGATGGCACAAACAATCTAAATGTAAGGATTCAATCCTAACATTTGGATTGTTTGTGCTATTAAAAAGTATTTACTTACAGTTGAAATGACTGGATTCTTCGGTTGAAAAACCCGGAAAGTTAATGCAGAGCAAAATAACAAGGTAAACTTCACCAGAATAACACTTCATTTTCTCGGTCAGTTTTTGAAATCAAAAAATCCACAACAACTATAAAGATTGAAGAATACAGCGCTGAGTTCACTGCTGAACCTGTCCTTATATTCAGATAGAGCGAAGGTTAAGTGAACCAAGCCCCAGTAGAGTAACTCAGAGGTTTCTCTTGTCCTCGGTTGACTGGTTTGAAAAATAATCTTATCTCCCTGACAGTATTTCAGACACTTGGCTGTTTGATAGGTCCAGGAACTCTACGTAACATTCCGAGGTATCTGTATCTTGTATCATGCATACATCGACAGATCTGGCCAATGCTTATACACAACTTGTAAGCTGACAATGTTGGCCCATAGTAACTAACAATAGATGTATCCAGATATAAATGCTTTACCTATAATTTCTATGATCAGATCATTTAATTTAATGAGGAACAACAAATGAGGATCATCTTGTTATTATTTTAGTCATCAACCTTTAAATTGAACAGATGTGCAAGTTTTCCACATCGATACAATTTTAAGTTTTTTGTCAAAATCAGTGAATATCTCCTCACGATCTGGAGAATGCTTGTCGATCCGCTACCTGTCCGTACTGTGTGTGCTGACAAAAAAATCCAGTTTTTAAAATACAGCTTAGGCAAAAGGGAATGTTGCTCACTACAGTGGGCCTCTTTTGTTATAATTCAGGCTAGGCTAGGCTAGGCTGTGTTCTAACATCATATTGTTTTAGTTTTTTGGCACACACACAGTATCGGCGGGTAGCAGATCGTGGGGAGATATTCTCAGATTTTGAAAAAAAGTGATTTTGACATCAAGCGTTCTCCAGAATCGCTGACTCCACCTTTAAACCCTTTTATATACACTATAAAAGGGAGTAACTCTGAAAATGACTAGCCTACCATCGTATTAATTTATTGGATAGGACTTATTTTCCAAGCCTATTTTAAAAGTTTAAGACGCGGACTGTAGGAATTACTTACAGTTAGAAAGGCCATTGACAGTGGTCCTTAAGTTTCCCTGAAGACATTTCATTTTCAAATACTTTAGTTAGCATTCAGGGTCCAACGGTGCCACTGGAGTCAACTGTGAGAGTCATGGCCCATTGATAGTTGAGCAGTGTACATGAAATTCATGCTCAAGATGGTGCTGATGCAACTTCATGACGCTATGTGTGTGTGTGTGTGTGTGTGTGTGTGTGTGTGTGTGTGTGTGTGTGTGTGTGTGTGCAATACATTCCAACTTTCTAAAATTTAGCAATGTAAACTTTTCCACTGTGTCAGGAGGTGTTGAATTCATTTTATGGTCATTTTTGTCGACACTATTGTATTGTTATTCATATACCCCAGTAAATATCCTTGAGTCAGTTTTGGTGACGGTTTCTCTGACTTCTGCTGCTTTTTGCCAATCATTTTCCAATTTCCAGTCTTTAGGAGTAATGAACCAGCAATAAGCAGAGACTCTCTGGCTTTTTTTTTTTGTAATGATACCTTTGAAAAATCACTGCTGGTGGTGACAGCTAGTATTCAGCTTATCAAGGCTATAGGTTCTAGATGGTAAGTGAAAATATAATATTTCACACAGCATACTCCTTATGCACAAATAATTGTAATTTCTTAAGTTCACATATTAAATGCGATAAATTAAGAATCCTTTATCGTGTTAAATATATATGTTTTTAGAGCAGAACATTTACGGAAGAGGGATTAAAGAAAAAAAGCGCTTTGGAAATATAAAAAAGTATGTATAGCGAGAAAAATACATTTTAACATTCAGATTAACCTAAATTTGAGTTTAAGAGGATAAGACTGTTTAAAAAATAAGATTGAAATTATGAAGCAACTATGTGAGAGTGAGCAATTCATTGACTCTGTAGCAGCTATTGCATCAGGTGCTGAGCTACCAAAGACAGACTTTTATACACTGGATCACATTAAATAAAGAGAATCCTGTCACTGACTTGGCTGACACGCTCCCTTGGATATGTCCAAACACCACTGGATGAGCAGAGCTCCAGAACCAGCCTTCCCTTATGACGCTTCCTACTAGCACAGCTCCGGTGCCAAAACAAAAGCATCAACCCCGGCCAGGATTGCCGTTGTTCGCAGCAGAGGCAAATCCAACAGAGTATCTAATAAGAGAGCACCAATGCTTGTTCCACCGCCTGGACTCTCACTGCTAAACAGGTACAACCCACTGACTCTGAATGAAACGTGACAAAACTAAGTATTTTCACCCAGGGAAATTGAAGACACCACTAGCATTATAGATAACACCACTGGCATTAGGGCTAACAAAAAAATATATATACTGTATAAACCCCTAAAAGCAATGCCAGACTGAGGGCAAGAAGAACAAATATGGCTACAGTAAAACCACACCTAATAAGACAGACACCCTTTTGAATGGGATCTCGCCAGCCATCATCTCCACACATCCAAGCAACTTGACGATTATTATCTATGCTGAATCATTCGATATTATGTGAAAGAAAACAGGTCCCAGTCCAACCTTGGAAAATGGAATTGAATCTTTTAGCAGACTTCTTTGGCCTGAATACATGGCTGACATCGGCACGCCTTCCCCGTCGGATAAAGTTCCTCGACAAATTCCAACATATTTTGGAACAATAAAGACCGCTTTATGCTTGATGGTGCTTATCCAAACATCACTGGACTCAGATTACTAACTTACTACGTCATGCCCATGGGATGCCAAACCCCCCAAAAATGTGTTGATAAGTGTGAAGGACAGGGCACACTGACAGGTACCTCTCGCCTTCCGTCTGACCTTCTACTCCACATTATCACACACGGCTTTCGAAGGGTGTCGCTGTCCCAACCAGACATCCCTCAGCCCAAATCCTCTCCCCTGCCCCCCCCCCAAAAAAACACTTTTCAACAATCAAGGAGTTAGTTAGGGCTAAAGAAGACTGAAGCTCAGTCAAATGACTGGACTACAAAACATCCATGACCACAGACTGCAGTGCTCAGGTGTCCGTCAGAGATGAGAAAGACCCCATGTCAGACGTATCACAGACCGTCTGGTATCTGTCTTAATCTTCAATTTGTCAATGTTCAGCCACAACCAGTCTTATTTCCTGTCATGCAATCCCTAAAGTTGAAGTAACTGTCAGATCATTAGTTCAGAAATCCTTGTTGGTTGATTATCTGTTTATTGAAAATATTATGCATTTAATGGGAGACACTGCAGGCAAAAATAGGCACAGGTTTATTTTCCTCCGTAACATGTCTTCTTTCATACTAGTACAAAGAAAGGTCCAACATTAACATGTATGTGTTTATTTTGATAAATATTGTCTGTTTGCATCTTTATACAGTATTCCTCCTATACAACCATCTATCACTGCCATTATCTCAAAACATTTTTAATACTAATAATAGAACCACAAATCTCATCTTCTAGTATACCCACATCGACTCAACTTTCCATAATCAATCATAGAACTATTTGGTAGGTTACTACAGAAGGATCTGTCCATATGTTTTTGATTGTCTGATGTATGATACAAATTGTCCTTAAAACATGCGTTAGATGCACTTGTACATAGTATTTTTAGATCTCAAAAAGTAGGCTGTATATGTTGGAAAAAATTCAAATAAAGATTGTAATGTAAATGTTCTAGTTGAGAGCTGGCTAAACTAGGCTTGTCCTCCAAACTATAATTTGTATCAGTATAGTTACACTAAACAGGAGAGGAGGAGGGATTGCAGTATGTTTTGACATTGACCTCGGTGAATTTACATCATTTGCATACCTTGCTGTTGCTCAAAATGTAATGATGAGAATGGTCATCAATACATTATATCAGCTTCCAAAATATTCATCACAATTTCTACAGTACCGTTATTCTCTGAGCTTATCTCACTTGGTATCACTAGATGGAATTTGCCTCCGGAATGACATTTAATGACATCAAATGATAAACCTTGGCATTGCAAGCAACTCTTGGCCACAAAACTAAATGAGAAGCTGTTAACGGTGGTGGTGGATTTAGTTAAGTTTTTTCCTGCTTCAAATACCACTTTTTAAAATTAGAAACATAATCGTAAAAGTCAGATGTTCATGGAGTTGAGGTCTATTCCTTAAATTAAGCCAAATTAAATGTAGAAACAAGTCAAGTTCAGTATGGTGATCACAGATTCAGTGCTTGTATGTGTCTAAAATAAGATAATTTGCACCCACAATGAAAGAAAAATATCCAATCAGGGTTTCCAAGGCTGGTCAAGCAAGTATAGCATGTACCTACAAAACTACAAGTGAAAACTTAACATTAAGTTACTTTATTAGTCAATGGTTACATTGAAATTTGTCTTTCCACATATCCCCTCTCAAGTTACCACACTTTGGAGGGGGTCAGCGCTCATGGTCAGCCGTAGTACAGCCCCTGGAGCAGTTTGGGTTTAAGGGTGTATTCACACTGGGAAAGTCCGCTAGTTCACTTGCTTTGGTCCAGACCAAATACAATTTAGATTTTTTTTGTATGGTGTGGTCCACTTTCATATTACCCCTTTTGCAAGTGAACCGGCATTAAGAAGCAAAACCACACGTGATCTGAGGTCATTCATTCATCGGACAGACATTCTGGGGTGGAGAGAAACAGGAAGCACAAAGTAAAAACTGCGAAATAAATATAGAATAAAAACATCAAATTACATATGGTTATAATATGTAGCCCTATGACAATGCCACGTTATGTGAAACATAATTTTTACTGTATTTTTGCTGCTGGACACGCTGCTCGCGAGAAGAAAAGCCTCAAGCTGACACTCAGCTGATTTAGCTGTGAATCAGCTGGGTGTCAGTTCGGTGCAGCTCAGCTCCAAACTGACATGGGGATAGTATAAACGGTCCCGTTAACATAGGAACAAAAATGAAAACACGCACGTCATGCAAAGCGCAGCGTAAACCTGTTGTCACTGTGCGGGAGACGCTCCCTTCTCCTTAATCTGATCGCTGAACACATCAGCATGTTTCCGCATCTCTATCAAATGTAATATGCATATTCGCTGGGGGCTCCCGGTCAAACCACAACTTATCTTCCTAATAATGGCGACAACAACACTTTCCCATAATGTGAAGCAGACGGCGATTTATTAAACAATAAAAGAAAGAAAAGGCACAGTGCTTCCTGCAATTGGGTCGGATCGAGTCCGGCCGAATTCACACCACAAATGAACTGCAGCAGAGTGCATTTGGAAGCGCACCGAGACCACCTCTTCAAGTGGGTCTCGGAGCGCATGTTTGGTCCGCCCCCGAATGCGATTGCTGTATGCACACCTGCCTGCAATATGCGCACCGAAGGCGGAAGTGCACCTGAGTTTGTTTCAACCGAACTAAACACGACAGGTGTCAATACACCCTAGGTGCCTTACTTAGACATAAGTGAGTCTGCCATTTTTTCACAATATGGAAATGCACAGAAAATAATGCATGCAGGGTAAAAATCACTAGAGAGAGCCAGGGTTCAATCTCTAGCTGCTGGTAGCCCAACTGCTCGTTTTTATACAATCAGGAGACAGAGCGCTATAAAGAGGCAGGTCTCTGACGAACACGGCTGCGTGTTCATTTGTGGTGGCGACGTAGGGACGAGGGAGGGGACTGCTAACTGCAGTCACTGACAGGAACTTAAATAAAAGGACCATATCACTTACTTCTCCTTTAACAGTAATAAGCTGATATCTATACCACAATAGGTGATGTATAATGATTAATTGGGAGAATCCAAGCAATTACATGTAAAAACGGACATTTAGCCGGAAAAGCATGATCTTTGTTTCACATTTTGCAAATATTCGACTGTAAGATTGTAAATCAAATCAGGCTCCTTTGATCGAAATGCGAATAGTTGACCAGGTAGCATAGGATTTCTGTTATTCCGCATCTGTTGAAAAAGTATATTAAAGTATAAATTAAACTTTCTGAACATGTTCAAATCTTTGTGAAGACCATTAAGTTGCAAAAAAATCCAAAGTTAAAGTGATGAAAATGTTTCAATAGCTGGAAATGTGATTTAATCTTTATCAGTGTCAAAATATGCCTAAAGACTGCCTTAAATAAAGTGACAGCAGGAGGAAATCAAATTTCAGTAGTGGCAGGTGCAGTGGCGTGCACAGGTAGACCTGAAGTGGTGCTGAAGCACCTGCCCTTTTCCCCTGGCCCAATCAAGTGCCCTTTTGAAAAAATAAATAAATAAAAAAATCTGAAAGTTCGTTTTTTTTTTTTTTTTTTTTACAGTGTATGTGGCCCATGCCGACATTATCATCTATAAATGCTCAACGTTTAAAAACGTTTGACAATAATGCCCCAAGAAATATGCCCCCCCTCCTCCTCCTCTGCACACACTTCCTTTGTCAACGTGAATGCGCAGAGTGCCCTGCCCCATCAGCGAGGTAACACATACATTGAATGGAGTCAAGAGTGTATTGTTTGCCCCCTAAGCCTCAGTTGCCAAGCTATAACTTGCATTTATTTGTCTCTGTTACAAAGTAGCCTCTATCATGCAGCGCCACACAGCTGAGCATAAATTAGCCGACTGTCCTGCTTAACAAGCTAGCCTCCCAAAAAAATAGATATGACGTGATGAACACAACTAATGTCGGCGGAGTTTGTCATTGGTACAGCATGTGAATCTATCAGTATGCTGAATATTTAGTGTTGTTTAGGTTAACTTTAGGCTATATAATTAACACATGCAGTAATTTATTTGCTAACAGGCAATTCCCAATGTAGCCTTGTGCCTGGTTGTAATGTAACCAAGCTCTCTGCTCTCCTGGATGAAAGCATCCACCAGCAGCAAGGAGGAAGATGAAGATGAAAGGTCAGAGTCAAGACCAGAGTATCTTAACTGTTCAGGGCCTTTTAAAGCTCAGATTTAAATGTTGAACTGTTCCTCAAATGTCATTGAAATATCTTAAAAGCTGTCCACACATTTTATTTTAACTACGCAAAGTGGGTTGGTGGTACTAAATCAGTCATGACACCAGGGCCGCTGCTACGCTTTTGGGTGCCCTAAGCAGAAATTGTCAGTGATGCCCCCCCCCCAAAAAAAAAAACACCCAGAAGCTCGCGTCCGCAGGGCGCGAGCAAATTTTTTTTGCCATTACAAGATCTCTGCGACTGCTTTTTGGCACATTTGCCAGCATTTACTAACAGAAAGAACAGCTTAACTTGTGAAAAAACTGCCTTTGCAAAGGAATTGAGTGATAGGATCATAGACTGATTATGAGATAATGGGCCCCTGGGCTTACACTCTTAAAGGGCCCCCCACTTGTCCCTATCCAGTCAGGTACACTGAATTTTCTACACGGATACATACAATTAATGGCAAAAACATATTAAGGAAGTCAGTGTTTCCCACAGGATCTTGGGGTATTGTTGGAGGGACCCTGTACCTTGTTGGGGGGTGGGTGGAATTTTTTTTAACCTTTTTAAAGTAAAATGCATCAATCTGGTGCACTTTGTGAGGAAATTTTAGAGACTAGAGAGATATCAAATCCTGAGATGCAGAAGGAACCTTATTTTTCAGATTTTTCTTAAACAGGCAGCACTCTTTACTCTGCAACTGTAAAAACAGTAGATTGGTCTGCAGACCCATGTTCTATGATGGAGAGGCCCATTTCAACAGATATAGGGTGGATATGAACAATTTAGAATTCACACATATAAAGTTTATTTGTGTATGTGTGAGGGGGCCTTCAACCCCCTTAGACAGAGCTATTAATGCTGTTGTTTTTAACTTGCTTTTGTATTTCTCCCCTACTAGTTGAGGGGCCCATGATGATTTCTATCTTGTTACATTTTAATGAGTACTTATATTTAGGCTATTCCTTTTTGGACCCTGTTATTGACATCAGTGACTGAGCTCTTTGACTATGCAACATGAAAAGTTACTATCTGTATCTCTGGCTAAGGGCCCCCCTGAGCCCTTGGGCCCCTGGGCCTGTGCCCGGTGTGCCTGTGCAGTAATCCACCCCTGGATAGGTTACACAATTAAGAAAAAACAACGATGGGCCTGTTCATAACTAATTTATATGTTTTTTGTAATGTAATGATTATCATGAACTTTAAAAAAAAAAAAAACTATTTTGGGGGGCACCCGGACCATCTCTTTTTCCTTTTTAATTAAAAAAAAAAAAAAAAAAAATTATAATTATAATTTTTTTTTTTTTGGGGTGCCCCCCCCCAGGAACTTGGTGCCCTACGCAGTCTGCGTACTCTGCGTATAGGGAGCGGCGGCCCTGCATGACACTATACAAGTTAATTATATTATTTTGTCCCAACCATAAGTTATTTCTATGTTACAAGACTTGCAGTAATCTTGTATTTACCTTAATAGGATATTATTAGTACGGAGATCAGGGGCCTAACAAAGACTTCAAAGAGAGAATTCGGGATAAGGGATTATTTAAAAAAATCCGAACTTTTTTTTTTTTCAAACATGTACATTTTTTCTTTCTGCTTTTTGGTAATTCTGTGTCTCCAAATCACTCCAGAAAATAGTACTAAATAGCCCACATTGACACAGGTGATTTAGCCTTAGCTTTCTTCTCAAAGTGCACCCCCGGATCCCCCTAGAAGGTCCAGGGTCCCAAACACAGTCTCCCAAATTACTTTGAGAAAAACCCTATGTGTGGCCGGGTATTAAAAGTAATTCGGCCAGGGGGGGATTTTGTACAAGTACCCTTAAAATGATTTGGTCATTCATCGATAGAATATATTGTGGCCTTTTTTTTGCAATGAGCACCTGCCCCCGAAAATATCTGTGCACGCCACTGGGCAGGTGGACAGACGAGCAAGGTGCAGGTTGTCTGTTTACTTGATCATGTGGACTTTGGGGTGATGACGAGAGGACATTTGGCGCTATACTCAAAATGGAAGCCAATGAGGCAAATGAGAATATGGATAGATGAACAGGAAACAATTCTATTAAGGTAGGTCAGATCCATACAGTCTGTTCGGCATGTGACATGCAGCTCATGGAACAGTTTTCAAATTGTACCTGGCTGGTGATGTGAACCTGAAGACATTGGTGTCAAAGACTTTAGGGTGTATTCACACCTGCCGTGTTTAGTTCGGTTGAAACAAACTCAGGTGTACTTCCGCCTTTGGTGCGCAGCTTTCAGGCAGGTGTGAATACAGCAATCGCACTCGAAGGCGGACCAAACAAGCACTCCGAGACCCAGCCGAAGAGGTGGTCTCGGTGCGTTTCCAAGCAGTTCGTTTCTCTGCTGCAGTTCGTTTGCGGTGTGAATTTGTCCGGACTCGATCCGACCCAATTGCAGGAAGCACTGTGCCTTTTCTTTTTTAATAAATCGCCGTTAGCTTCACATTATGGGAAAGTGTTGTTGTCACCATTGTTAGGAATATTAGTTGTGGTTTGTTTGACCGGGAGTCCCAGGCGAATATGTTACATTTGATAGACAGGACGCGTAAACATGCTGATGTGTTCAGTGATCAGATGAAGGAGAGGGGAGCGTCTCCCGCACAGTGATAACAGGTTCACGCTGCGCTTTTAAGCCTATGGAGTGCGTGTTTTTATTTTGCTTCCTATGTTATGGGACCGTCATTACTATCCCCGTGTCAGTTTGGAGCTGAGCCGCGCCGAGCCTATTCCTCGCGAAGCCGCGCGTCCAGCAGCAGAAATACAATAAATATTATGTTTCACATCGTAGGCTACACGCCATACATTGACACAGGCCTACATATTATAACCATATGAAACAACAATAATTTTATGTTTTTTTTATTTTATTTATAGGCTAGATGTAGGCCTATTTGTTTATTTATTATTTTTAACCCCATATAATATCAATTATATATTTCACTTTGTGATTCCTGCTTCTCTCCACCCCAGAATGTCTGTCCAATGAATGAATGACCTCAGATCACGTGTGGTTTTACTTCTTAATGCTGGGTCACTTGCAAAAGGGGCAATATGAAAGTGGACCACACCAAACAAAAAAAATCTAAATTCTATTTGGTCTGGACCAAAGCAAGTGAACTAGCGGACTTTCCCAGTGTGAATACACCCTTAGACGTTATTGTCATTATACGTTGTACGTTGCGAAACCAAACATGTTCATAGACTCAGGAAAATGACTTTAAGTAATTACCCTGTACACTTTATAAGAATGTAGAAACACTACACAAGGCACCAACCTCTTTTCTGTTTTATCTGAGGGGTCCAAACACTTTTTACAAATCAGACACCCAGACACAAGTAGCAGAACAACGGTAAAATAATCAAGCCAAAAGTGTACAACAATATATCAAAACCCAATTGTTTCAGCATATGGTACACAACAAAGGAATGAAAAGTAATGCATCATTTTATTTAAGAACTACATTCATCTGATATAGAGGCACCTGAATTCATCAAAGAAACAATTTTACTGTTACTCAAACTTAAAAAAGCTATTCAAGAGTGTAGTGTTTAATGCGGTGCCACTTGAGTTCATGGGCATTCAATTTTAATTTTCAACCTTGTCCCTTACGTGACGAGATTTTGGTAACACTTTATTTGAAGGGGTATGCATAAGACTGACATCATTACACTGTCATGACATGACACCTGTCCTGAACATTATGAATAGTTATGACTGTTGTCATAAAGTGTCATTCGGTCAATTATGTCACGTGTAATGCAACATTGACATTGAATGAGATGTCTAACATAAACTAAGACAAAATATCTTGACTAAATCTTGGTTATGTCGACTTGACATTAACCAATAAAATGACCTGTCGTTGACGATGTCTGGGAGGGAGCGCTAAAAAGCATAAAATCCTGCTCTATAAACTCGAGGCTTCAGTTAATTAAATTTAAGGTCACACTTAGATTGCACTATTCTAAGGTTAAACTGCATAACATTTTCCCAGATCTTTCGCCTTTATGTAACAGATGTAAGATTGCAGAGGGTGCACTTGCTCACCATTTTTGGGAATACCCAAATCTTTACAACTTTTGGTGTCTTGTATTTCAATGGTATTCTAATGTTTTAAATGTGTCTTTAACTCCTGACCCGGAAACTGCCCTGTTCGGACATTCCACAGCCCTGGAAAAATTGGACCACAATGCACGCATAATCATGGTGTATGGCATGGTTATTGCCAAAAGATGTATCATGAGGCTGTGGACTTGGCCCCCCAGTTTGATACCTGGCTGAGGGAAATGGTGGGCATTCTACATGTGGAAAGGCTACGACATGAGCTGTCAGGTCACCCCCATAAATTCCCCGCTATATGGGGCCCAGTGCTGCGGCACTTAGGGAACCAAAAGGTGTGAGGTTTAACCCAGTTTTGTTTTTGTTTTAGCTTTGTTTTGTTTCTTGTGTACTTATAGCTTATTTTCTTAATCATTTTGTCTTAGTTATTTATTTCACTTTTTTTCTGTATTCCTTGTCTGTTTATATTAGGGAGGGGGGAGGGGGAGGGGAGATGGGTTTGGGTGTTGTGTATGTATTGTATGTGTTTACTTATTCTGTTTTTTTTGTCCATATGTAAAAAAAAACATAAAACCACTAAAATAAAAGTAAAAAAAAAAAAAGAGACCTGTCGTAAAAATGTCATAGTAGGCTTAACAATCAAACGTAAAGAAACTATTTTGATTTATGCGGTAAAACATTAAACTGTCATATGCGGAAGGTTTTGACATTTTTGACACTGTAATGACAATGCTATGTCAGTCTTATGCATATCCCTTCAAATAAAGTGTACCGAGATTTTCTCTCTTCCAGATTATCTAAAACTTCTTTAACCTTTATGTGATGGCCCTTTAATATCCAATCAGGATAATATCACCTGTTGCCAGTTAACATGTTTGAGAGTAATATTCCAAACAGGTGTTTTTTTATATTTACAAAAAACAATTAAATAGATAGTTAAAAATTAAATTAATTTATTTTGTATGGTTTTCAACTTGAATGTATGTCAAAAAGGATTAACAAATGATCACATTTCACACAGCGTACCAACACACTCCAATTCACCTGACATTACATTTGGATAGAAGACCAAAGAAACAAATTTGGAGACTCAATACAAGTTTATTGAACAACAAAACAGTAATTAAACAGGTGAAATCTGAAATTAAGACTTTCTTGACCTAAATGATGATGGGAAGTTGGACCCAAATTATATCCTGTGGGACACCTTAAAGGCAGTCGTCAGGGGCAACATTATATTGATTAGTACAGCAATCAAAATAAAAACAGAATAGGCTGAACCAATTTGAAAATTATCTTAAAGATTTAGAAACACAAAACAGCAAAAATCTGAATCCCCAAATAATGATTGAAATAAAAATAAAATAAAAAAACATATATTGGCCATTTCTAAGGAAGAATTAGACAAAGATTAAAAATGTATAAAACAATGGCTTCATGAAGAAGGCCCCAAAGCTACAAAATGATTGGTAAGGAAAATAGGAAAAAAAATATCTCACATTTTATACATAAATTATCAAATAATTCAACAGGACAATATGTAACAACTTACACTAGATCAATACTGCATTCCAAACATATTACAATAATCTTTATTCTCACACAGGCAATAAGAGAATGTAGTTATATAGATGGAATTATGTTTAACAACAAAAAACACACAATAGCATTATATGCCGACAATGTTTTGCTATATACTATATATTAGCAACCAAGATGATTGCTTTCCTGCCCTACTGGATCTCCTTGACATATTTGTATCATATACAGGCAATAGGCTAAATATAAACAAAAGTCAAAGTTTAGCATTCAATTATTGCCTTTGTTCTTAACTTAAACAAAGACTCCCCATTGACTGGCCATAGAAAGCTATTTAATACTTAGATATTTGGTTAACACAATCCTAAAGACTTCTATAAATGAAAATTATGAACCTGTAAATAAGGGAATTAAAGGGGATCTTAGTAAATGGTCAACAGTACTTGCACTAAAGCCAATACATGGCTCAAGGTTTATTCGGAACGGAAAAACAAATACTAATTATAGGACATAGTGCATTACTTATTAGTAAAAACAAAAGTGGTATGTCTCTCCCCCCTCTTATCATTTGGGCTGACAGTGGATATGAAGCCAAATGGAAGGTGTTGGAGAGGGAATTTAAGAAATTGGTAAAACTGAACTTCATACAATTATTGATAAATGCATACACAAAATCAATAATTTCTAAAATCTAGAATTGCAATTTAAATAAATCTTAGAAATGGAAGACTAACCTTCCTGCTGAGTTGCAGAGATCTGTTCTTAGCAAGATGGAATAAGTGGGATGAATGTTTGTTGTAACTGTGCCTTGCTGTATTGTTCTATTTGTTTTCATTTGTTTGTATTGAAAAATCAATAAAGATTTAAGTATAAAAAAGAAAGGAAAAGAAAGATAGAAATGTCTCTCTGTGCTTGGTTAAAAATATATGATTAGTATACATTATTATTACATTAGTATAGGATTTCTCGTCCCGCTGCATTTTTCTCTTTTTCTCTTCTTGGAGTCTCTATAAAAGAACAACATGGTTATTTTCATGTCACTTACATATTGGCAGTAAACCACGTAAAATCATTCTGCAGCTTGTACACTCCATGTGACATACAAAGACTATATATGTAAATGTTTTCTTGAAATTTTGTTAGTGAGGTATTTTTAAAATCTAAATTTGAGAAGATATTCTGTTCACTATGATAAATTACCTGATTCAACCGAGATCGAAGTCACTGAGGCCCATTACTATGATGTAAATGACTGCTTGGAAGTTGATGAACTCATTAAAACATTCAACACTACTAAATAATGTATTTCATTTAATCCAACTTTGGGATTTTGCTGAAGGGGGATTTAAAAAATGCTATATAATAATGGCACTGAGAATTTGACTCACTAGCTAACCTCCTAAAGCAGCCCCCCAATATATTCATATTGGAACATTTCTCTATAAGTACCAGAAGATAGCAGTAAAGTTCCAGTCAGACAAGGGAACTAGAATGTTGCATGTCCAACAATCTGTAGTACAAAACCAAATCTTTACTTTGCTGATCTGCATACTATTCAATATGTTGCTGTTCATACACACACAAAATGTCATAAACCTGCGAGCTTATTAACCAGAATCACTTTTTGGGGTTAAACTACTGCACATGGAAATAGTCATTCCAAACAGAAGCCTTGAAACAAACATAAGGTTCAAAAACAGTTCTCGTACCTGTGCATTGTGGGGGGTGATCATTCCATCGATGTCCCTCACAAACTATTGAAGCAGTACCCATCAACATGAATCCATCGTAACACGAGTACAGAGCAATCAGTCGGCCATCTGAGGAAGTCAAAATAAAATCCCCATTCTCTATCTGTCTTGGAGGGCCACACTCTTCCAAGGCTGAAATTGAATGGTAATAGTTCTTTTTATGTTAATGTATAGTCGAACAAAACACATCAAAGGAATGTATGATTTTTTTGTCTTGAGTCATGTTGAGCCCAACAGTTTCTTAAGCTCACCTCGGCCCTTCGCCTCTCTCCAAGCTTCCCAATTGATCGATGGAATATGATCACAGGAGACGAAACCAGAGGGGTATTTCCTGAACCTGAATGAATCAGGAAGGACTTCTTCTATGTCGGTGTTGTCACAGATGATCCGCGACAGAGAAACTTTTAAAAGCTCAGCCTTCTGGATTTCAGTGAATATACCTTCAGCGTCCCACCAAAACCTGAAACCAAAAAAGAAATGCTTGATTTCTCCATTTATGATTAAACATCTCAATACGTAAATAAAAGCCTGAGAAAGAAATGTACTCCTGATCTCTGAAGTCATACAGTGAAAGGTGAGGTACTGTACATAACACTGATACATAGCATTGTTTAAATGAAACAAATATTGATGTACCTATCGCCGTCACGGAGCGCCTTCATCTGCTTTCCAATCAGGCAGGCAAAGAGTGGACCATTTCTTGCGCCCGGCAAACGGTTTTCAGCAAGACCTCCAAGCCATACATCGATATTGTCCAGATTTCTGTATGTGTTCAATATCTTCTTTGCAACCCTGGCGTCACTCACAACCTGTATGAGCTCGTCCAGTGTCTGGATTCTCTTCAGCCCACAGAATGATCTCCAATCATTGTATCCTGCAAAGAAATTTCAGCACATAATAATTGAATAGTCAGCACATTCATTTCACAGTTTCCTTTCTTGCTGAGAGCTAGGAGAGAAGGCATAGTTATAGTCCACAAGACCTGTGCATAGACTGATGTGAAAACATGTGGTGGAATTTCCCATAATCTTGGGTAAACTAAGATTTCTGTATTATGAATATTAGATTAAAGCCACACTATGGTGAACACTATAGGGTGGTAGGATGGCCTAGAGGTAAGGGGTCCGACCAGTAACCATGAGGTTGCTGGTTCAATCCCCAGCACTGTACAGGAGGGTGTTATTTGTAACATCAGTGGTGGCTGGTATTACGGCTATAGGGCCTACCATTGTGTCCTTGAACAAGGCACTTAAGCCCAAACTACTTCAGGGGCTGACCCTGCGCTCTGACCCCCTCCAAAGTGGAAAATTTGAGAAGACAAATAATTACTTTTGCCTCCACTACACTGGTGTAAAGTACTTAAGTACAAGTACTTAATTACTTCATTAAGTAGATTTTTTGAGTATCTGTATGTACTTTAGTTGAGTGTTTATATTTATTGCAACTTTCACTATTACTTCATTAAATTATTAAGAAAAAATACATACTTTTTCTCCACTGCATTTACATAGGACACTGCTAGTACATAGTCAAAATTGGAATAATTAATCTCATGATATTGTATCTGGACTGAATGTATTCACGCGCATACAACTGACGCTCTAGTCAGGACAAGTTGGGGAGTATCCAACAAGACCACGGAGCAAATTTCTATGTAGCTAAACAGACACATTGATGATGGTGTCTGTTTAGCTGGTGCTGCCGCATCTATTATGTCTGCAACAAAATCCGGTAGCCCAGAGAAAGACGAATACGAGGGAATAGGGGGATGTGGGGGTAAGAGAGAGAGATATGTTTCATTAATTTTCCTTTCCTCCTAGGACCCGAACTCTTGCATGGCATGCATTTTTATTTCTCTTTGCTATTTGGGCTGATTGGGACCTAATGAGTGTAAAAACCAAGAATGATCTTTTTACATGATGTAGTTTCTGAGAAAAATGATGTCCACATATGAGGACCGCGGTTTTAAATCGAGATAAAACACAATAAAGTCATGAATAATAATCATGAACAAAACTCTTTTTTTGGTGCCTGAACACAGCAGGATTTTTCCTGAGTGCAAAAACAAAATGAGAAACAACAATTGTGCCCCTTTGAGCAATATGGCTCATTAGAAAGGCTGCTAACAGTTGCAGGAAGACGTATATCCTGAATGGTAGCCAGAATCCTGGCCTTGGCCCCTGAGATGGTAGTCAAAGACCTGGCTTTGGCCCTTGGGTTGGTAGTTGGCAATCTGGCCTTGGCCCTTGGGTTTGTAGCCAGAATCCTGGCCTTGGCTCTTGGGATGGTAGCCGGAAAACTGGCCCGGGTAGCCAGAATCCATGGCTTTGGCCCTTGGGTTGGTAGCTGGCTATCTGGTCTTGGCCCTTGGGTTTGTAGCCAGAATCCATGGTCTTGGCCCTTGGGTTGGTAGCCCGAACCTGGCCCGGATAGCCAGAATCCTGTCCTTGGCCCCTAAGGATGGTAGCCGGAAAACTGTCCATAGCCCTGGCCCTTGGGTTGGTAATCAGAGACCTGGCCTTGGCCCTTGGGTTTGTAGCCAGAATCGTGACCTTGGCCCTTGGATTGGTAGCCAGAATCCTGGCCTTGGTAGCCGAAAACATGGCCCTGGTAGCCGGAAACCTGGCCTTGGCCCTTGGGTTGGAAGCCGGAAACCTGGCCTTGGCCCTGGCCCCGGCCCTTGAGTAAGGAGCCGGAAACCTGGCCCTGGGGTTGAAATTTACTGAAATGTACTCATTGTAACTGTACATGAGGGAAAACTCAGTGTCTCTTTAGTGAAGAGTGAAAGGTTATTGATTGATTGATTGATTGAAAACATATAAAAATGTTCAACAGAACAAAGTCCCGCTGTCCACATACAAGGATTTTACAATAAAACTAACAGAATGAAGTCCCTCTGTCCACATATGTGTACATCATATTTAGCAGCATGGTACATCGTTACAGTTACTAGCTTTTGTAAAATGTTTAATTTCATAACAAACATTGAACACTTTTATACATATCTGAACAAGAATCAGCCCTGAAATTTGATTAGATTTTTTTCCTGGTCGAAGTTTGGATCGGGAGTTGCCATTTTGGGTGTGTTGAACTTTTGGGTGTGTTGTCGGCCATCTTGAATCTAAAGTGTAATGTATTATACTCTTCTGCCACCACTAAGTGGCAGTATAATGTCCTTGTATGTGGACCCCAGGCCCTTTTTAGAGCAACATTTTGCATTGCGGTCTAGAAAAGCCCAAAATGTGATGTCCACACAGGTGGACGCCAGGGGCCTCATTTATAATGGTGTGCGTAGAAACCATCCTAAAACATCGCGTTCGCACAAAGCCAGAAATGTGCTGCGCAAAAAAATTCAGATTTATAAAACTGTGCGGCGCACACCTGCACGTAATCTTCCCTTTATAAATACCCACCTGCGGTGAATTGTGCAGACGATTTCCACCCTGTGTCCTCCCACTTCACCTCCCAGTTTCATCCCACAATCTACCATACATGGAGGATGCTAAATAGCTCCTGAATATGATGACGCTCTTAATAAGCACGGAATTTTGACTGACATGAGGAAAAAAGGGAGGCAACCGGCCGCAAAGAAAGCGACTGGGAAGGAAGAAAGCCCGTGATGTGCATGTGCTGCAGTTTCTGGCACACAAACACACATACACACGTGCGCGCGCATTTATCACATATCGTGATTGGCACAGTCATTAGTCTTTGTAAAGCAGTTTCACCCAACTGTGTACTGTATGAAATATCACGTATTATATATAAAATGTGTTCTGAGAAGTGAAATAATGCATTTTAGTTTATTCCAGAGCATTGTTTCCTTCACGTGAGATCCACACATTTCCAACAACGTCCTCTTGTAGTTAAAACTTCCAGGGTGAATTGCTATAGGAAAGAGATGCATGTAATGATTTGCTAAATTCATAACATGATTTTATCTAACGAAATATACAGTTTGAAATACATTTGTTGGCTTTAACTTTGTAAAAAATGTCTTTGACACACCGCCTAAAATATAGACTTGCTCTCCCGCTGGCCACTCACGTCACGGACACACCTCCCGACGTATATTATCATAGAGTAGCGCTATAAGATTCAATTAAAAGATATAACCAAAACATGTAAAGACCTACTTGATAAGTAAATCAACCAACATCATAACTGCATACAATATACTACAGTGGCCTATATTCGCAACTATAGGGACGCTCATACATATAATTGATTAAATATATTGGATGTCAAGCATTTCACAGTAATATGTTTGTGTTTTTCTGATGACTGAGCTTTATTTCATGGTGTTGCCATTGAGGGTCGCTGATTCCCCGAGTCAGGAAAACCTTGCATGAGCTCGACGCATGGTCAAAAGTTGGCGTAGGGATACGCACAATTCTCCGCAAAGAATTTCTTTATAAATACCAACGTTTTGCCACCGCACATTTTACCGCCATGTCTGCCTGTCTACACAAGGTTTTTGTGCGCAGCAAGCTTTATAAATGAGGCCCCAGGTCCTATGAGGTTAACCTCGAAAGATAAAAAATTTAAAAATAATTTGGTATAGAGGATAGAATAAGATGAGAGAGAGAAGAGGGCCAGGGGAGGAAAATGAGTGAATTACAGGAGGAGAGGGAGAAATACCATTAAAAGTTTAAATTCAATTAAAAGTGATTTAAATAAGATTTAAATTGAAGGGGGGAAACATATCAGTTTTTTTTTGTTCCTTGGTACTGTTTACTTTTACTTCTGATACTTAAAGCGGCAACGAGTAACATTTAAATATCTTTTAAACAGCCTAATTTTTCCTCTGATAATCATAAATTACCTTTAACAGCAAACGAGACCATCAGTGCAAAGAAAGACGTTTTTATATAGTTTTTATTACTGCATTTGATCTGGTCGTACACCCAGTCCGATTTTCGGTTCACGCGTGCATGCTCTATGGTCACATATCCGTATTGGTCGCAGATTTCAGTGTGGCGCAGGAACGTGAATTGAAAAGCCTATCACTCCAGGTGAGGGAAGGGGAGCGGGAGACCAGATCCCAATTCACCAGATGTGGGACAAAGACTACGTTTGTGCGGGACAAAGTGCCGTTTTTTTAGCAAAATAAACTCGTGTCACCACCGGTAATGCCAGAGACACGGCTTTCTAAATTAAAAAAACACTATCTTTAGATCAGCGTGCAGCAGTTAAGTTAGCTACTGTTAAACAAATAGAGCATTAAGGCTGCGGCTTCACATTAAAAGCATTTCACTGGCTTCACATTAGCATTTCACTTGACAAACGTGAGTTGGCTTTTATTTTGAAGTAACAGGAAAGTGAACGTTGAAGCACTGCAGGCAGCACCTTCACAGAGCCACTGAGCCCAGCAGCCCGATACACACACACAGACAAACACACACACAGACAAACGGAGACTGCTGTCTCCTGACAGCTATCGGATAAATGCCAGATTATAAAACGCATTTAAAAAGGGGGGCTCACTTTCAATAACAATGCGGGACAACGTCTCAATTTGCGGGACGTGTGAAAAGTAATGGAAATGCGATCCGGTCATCCTAGAAGGGGAGCGGGAGCCTTGTTTGAGACAGTTATTTGTCGTCATAATGACTGATAACGGGGCTGAACCATCAAAGAAAAAAAAATAAAATGCAATGAAGAAAAGCTCAAAGGGAGAGTGATAGGCGGGCGGGAGGGCGTTGCCAAGCAACGTATACACAATTTCACGCAGCGAAACTAGACTGCAGTGTTTACTCCTAAATGAATGAGCGGTAGCCTACTAAAACAAAGTTTACTTTGCCTCACCAGCATCATCAGATGACCATTATTCATCTGAAATAGTCATTATTTACAACAACATAAACACATTACCTCATCGTGATCCATAACTAACTGCCGTCTCTCGTTCATTCGCTTTGTGTGGGGACTGGGGACACATACTCGTTCAGCTCCGTGAGAGGTGACAATGGATCAACTCATTGCAATCAGGTCAGGTGTAGTTGATGCTGTGTCACTAACCACTCTCACCGAGCCGAAAAGAGTCCGGTGCCCTCACACTTTCAACACACGGACACGCACTATATTGCTTCCTGATTATTTGAATCTTGAGGCCCTGCACGAGCTAGAAAACAGCTTCACGACAGCTGGCGTCGTAAAAATACTACCGCTTTTGTTCAAAGGTGTCGCCAACGTGCCGACTTACTCGTTGTACCTTTAAGTACATTTTAATACCTGACATGTACCTTTGACAGTCAAGTAGATTTAATGTAAGCTACTTTAAGACTTTTACTCATGTGATTTTCTTAGGGATGGCTTTAACTTTTACCAGAGTAATTTTCCATAGGTAGCATGTGTTGGTTGTGTTCTCTAAACAGTAGATTCAGACCTTGCTCGCGCTACTAGCCCCCCGAGTGAAATTGGCGCGTTAGCAAAAATGCCAAGCACAGCGGCAGGAATCATCACAGCAAAGCTTTTATTTGATGGATCAGAAGACAAATATGAACTTTGGGAAACAAGATTTCATTACTGCTTTGAGAGATGCGGGTGAGACCATGAGTGATGGACTGACCATAGCCATGGTATTAAACGGACTACCAGACTCCTTCAAGCCTCTAGCCGTCCATGTAACACAGAATGAGGATAAGGTTACATTCACAGACTTCGAGAGAAGGCTACTTATTTCTGAAGAGTCTGAGAAAGTAAACACTGTAGAATCCGCAGACAACGTGAGGAAGACGAGTGTGAGGCCAAGCCGAGACCCCGCCAAAACCCACGCCAGCAGCAGAAAAAGTGAAGATTCCGAAGTGACATGCTACAGGTGTGGAATAAAAGGACACAAGTCAAGAACATGCTCCATAAAAGTGTGGTGCGGTTACTGCAAGAGCAACACACACCAAGAGTCTATATGCAGGAAAAAGAGGACTCAAGCTGGAGCCAGAAGAGTCGCAGAGGAACCGATTAGCGACCAGCACTTCCTCTTCAAGGCCAAGCACACCAAAAGAAAGAAACCACCGGACAATGTGAACATGAAGGGCATCATGGTGGACGGGGGAGCGACATTCCACATTGTCAATGACATCGGAAAGTTCAAGAGCTTCGATGACTCATTCCGGCCCAGGACGCCATAGCGTTAACAAAGTCAAAGCATTGGAAAAATGCAATGGATGAGGAGATGCAACCACTGGAGGAGAACAAGACTTACAGCCTCACTCAGTTGCCACCGGGTAAACAGGCAGTGGGGGGTAGGTGGGTCTATGCACTCAAGAGGGATATCGACGGATCTAACAAGTAGAAGGTGAGGTTTGTAGCGAAAGGCTACAGTCAAAAACAAGGAATTGACTATGAAGAGACATTCTCACCTACAGCAGATATGACGAGTGTGAGAGTGGTCATGCAAAAGGCAGCACAGGAGAATCTTATCTTGCACCAGATGGACGTTAAGACGGCCTATTTGCATGCACCGATTGACTGTGAAATATACAGTATATGGAGCAACCACAAGGTTTTGAGAAAGAGTCTGAAACAGGTGAAACAATGGTGTGTAAATTACAGAAGTCTATATATGGCCTAAAACAGTCTGGGAGAAATAGGAATCTGATGTTACATACATATCTAACAGAGAATGGTTTTGAACAGAATCCTGCAGACAACTGTGTGCACACAAGAGGGTCAGGTTACAATGTCACAGCAGAGATATGCAACCAAGATACTAGAGAGGTTTGAAATGCAGGATTGCAGGCCAAGAGAGACTCCATGTGAGCCAAAGCTTGAGTACTCAGAGGATGCTGAAAAAAGTATTGAGCCAAAGAAGTACAGGGAGGCAGTGGGAAGTTTAATATACTTGTCCACATGCACTCGACCAGATCTAGGCTTTTTGGTCAGTAAATTATCTCAGCATTTTGCTGAACCAACGGAAGAACATTGGAACACAGTAAAACACGTGTTCAGATACCTCAAAGGTACAAAATGAATGAATGTACTGTTATGCTGACTGGGCGTCAGCCGTAACAGATAGGCATAGTATAACAGGATATTGTGCCAGTTTGAGTGAGGGAAGCTCTCTCATCTCATGGAAAAGCAGAAAACAACCAACAGTAGCGTTATCTACATGCGAGGCTGAGTACATGTCTTTAGCATCAGCCTTACAGGAATGCATTTACTTAGAACAGCTACTAGAAGGCATGGACAAATACAAATATACACAAACAAAGGTTTACGAAGACAACCAGGGTACTATTGCACTAGCCAGAAACCCAGTAAGCAGGCAAAGATGCAAGCACATAGATATTAAGTACCACTTCATCAGGGAAACTGTAAATAATGGAAAGGTAACTTTGGAATACTGTCCTACTGAGCAAATGATTACCGATGTGTTGACAAAGCCAGCCACTAAGCTAAAGCTAAAGACGTTTGCTCAGGATATGTTTGGCACTTAAAAGCGCAGAGTATATCTGTGTGTTAAGCCAAAGAGGGAAACCTTGTTATTGTTCTGTTTTTCAGGTAACCCAGTAAGCTAAGTGCGAGTGGGGGTGTTAAGTGTTATTATATGATTGCGCCCTTACTCTGAAGGGACAACGTGATGATGTCACTACGTTCTAGTGAAGTAACGCACAGGTCAAACTGTCACGTTGTACATTGTTGTTGAACTGACTGGACAGTAGTCAGTCATGTATTCAGGAGAATAAATACACCATAAAGGATAAAGAGAATCTACCTCTTTGCTTATTATCCACCACGCCAGAGACGAGGAGTCACCGCTCCATCCCAGCTTTACACAATCAATTTACTGAAACAAGCTGATAACACAGCTGGATGTTGTCTCATCAAGTGAATAGTAATGGTTTGACAGACTGGTGGTTTGTCATTGAAAACGTATGAATGAATGAGTGAATGAATAGGCTTGAGTATGTTGACAAAAGGAAAGGGTGTGTACACTGCTTTTTAAGCTTCAAAGATTAAATAAGGCATTGATTGTTCATTGTCCCACTGATCTAACAGGCTAAAGTATGGCACGTACCTGGGAGACCGTGATCTCGTCCTCTCTGCAGATTCAGTGCAGGTAAATCTATCTGCCCTGGATGTTCAAGAACGAGCAGATTATTTGTTACCTCTGCTGTCACAAGCTTGTCTGCAGTATTAGCTAATGCTTCAGTTCCAATTATGCCTCTCATGATTGGATCAATTCCACCTAGACACAAAAACAGTATTGCTTATTTTCAGTATAAGATACAGCTTTTAAGATGTTTCTCTCTGTGGGATGCAGAAATACTCTAAGCAGTCATGACAAAATAAAACGGCTCCTGTGTCGAATTAAGTTTTGAAGAATTTGGTCAAAACTACAGAAATGTATGTAAAAACTGACTTCTAGTGTCAAACTTGGCCGATACATTATTCTGCACAGTACAGCTCAAACAGTCAGGCTGAGGAACAATAAGTTCCCCAGCGGAGGAACGGTGTGTTAAGCGTGCTTGCAGGATGCATTCTTAGTTCAGATAGGCAGCTTTATAAGAGTGTACTGACCTTCTTTGACTATTCTCCATGGAGAGAAGAAAGCATCTCGCAGTCTCATATTTGGGAAAACCTCATCTTCTTGAAAGCTCCCATTCAGTCTCATGGTGGATGCAGCGATGGTAGCGTGGCCAAACCGGAATGCAGCAGTGGAAAACACGTTGGCACTTGAGGGGTCCGTCGCTGGATTATATCCCTGGTAGGGTCCAATAAAATTTTCAAAAGCCTCCGGGCCGAGAATTTTTGGAAGATAATCTCTAAATGTTATGATCTGAAAGTTAAAAAGAGGGGAGGGGGGGGTCACAATGAAGCAAAAGAAAATTCAAACATCTGACGGAGTGTGTGCATCACACGCTTGCTATGTTGCCACAAGACTTTGATTAACCCTCTTTGCACCCCTGGACCATTTATGGTCCTTTGGGATTTTCATTGTACAACTGTTGAGGCTGTGTTCATGCACATGGCTTTATATTTATGAGGCTAATGTTTTCTGACTAATTTAGGAAACACTTTACAATAAGGGTACATTAATTAACTGCTTGTTAACTAAGCATTAACTAAAAGTTAACTATATAATAACTAAACATTAAAAGATAGTTAACGCCTAAGCATTCGGCTGTAGTCTGACCAATTGAAAGTAATGTTTACAATTATTTGAGACGTGTTACTGTGGGATTCTGACTAGGAGGGATGGCTTTGTGACAGATGTTAAAAAAGAGAGGCAGAAAGTGTCTTGTACTTTTCACCGAACATTTCAAATTAAACCAGAGACAACTAGTTTATACAATTGACAAATGATAAGCAAAAACCGTGATAATCAATTTATCAATTCACTGGTTCCAGCTTCTCAAATTTGTATATTTTATTTTAAAGGGGGTTACACAATTGACTTCCTAGGAACTGTTGTGAAGTTGTCTGGGCAACCAGCAAAGACTTTAAACCTACAACTTTTGAATTCATTTTAGAAATTTGGAAGATTTAAAGGTGCAAATGTGAGGTGAGTTACTAGTCAAATACCTGGTGCAGTGCTCCAATAATCTTGCGAGTTTCTTGGTAAACAGTTTCCGGGCTCCAGTGACCGTTCATGTTTGCCAGTGCCTCCGCAACCCGATTGTGTTCCCTCAGCGACAGGGTATGCAAAGAGGTCAGGGGCAGACCCTCGTTGGACCGGCTGTCCCCAGCACTGAAGCAATCCACTTGGAACTCCTCGCTGTGACATGGTGAGGGCACATTGGCTACGAATGGAAGAAAGGCTCTGCCTTTACGATCCTTGAATTGGTCATTGACAGAAAGTTTCCCATTAAGGCCAGAAAGGTCACGTAGGAAGCTCTGCAATTGTGGAGTGCTGCCGTACACCTGCGAAGCATCCAGGAATGATGTGAGGCCGTTTATCTGTTGTCGCTGCATGGCTTGTTTATTATCAAACCCAGAGTTGACAAAGCAGGCCGGTTTCGAGCGACGAAAGGGCATGCAGCCTATTGCACCAGTTTCATAATCCTTTGTCTGTAGATAAGACAAAACTATTAATTACATAATAACTTAACATACTTCATTTAGTTTTTGTGATTCTGGATTATTAATAATAATATAATTGCTAACCTAAGCTAAAGAAGCTTCTAGCTCAATCTTCATATAAAACAAACACATAAGAAAGTGGTATATCAATCTTCTCATCGAATGCTTGACAAGAAAGCAGATAAATATACGGTAACGCTTTATACTAAGGTTCTTGTAGTAAGCCTTAGTTAATAGGTAATAAGGACCTTATTAGATGCTTATTAACATTAATTTGTGTTAATAAGACTATATATAAGTGTTGATAATAACATAATAAACATGTTGACAGTGTGATTATAAGACTTTTATAAGCACTTATAAGAAACTTCTTAACTATTTATTGATTGCTTAATAGCATTAATAAAAGTCTTATGAGTTTCTGATAGCTGTTAATAAAAGCATTACAAACCTATTTATTGAGTCTTACTAACTTGCCTATTATGTCATTGTTAAACCTTTACTAAGCATTGTTTGTTGCTTTATGAAGGTAAACACATCTTTATTAATCAATTATTAGCAGTTAACTATGCTCTATGAACAATGCTTATTAAGGTTAATAAGTCCTTTTTAACAGTTACTAAGTACTATATCTTGTCAAGGTGGATACAATGAGAATTAGAAAAACGACATATACAATGTTAGAGCGGTGAAGGTATTTGATTAGCTTTAATTTTTTTCTAGTTGAAGTACCTTCAAAAATTAGTTTTCTGAGTTTGGTTTGCAGCGCCATATCTTAGTAAAGTCACAGATTTTTATCCCTCTTTCCAAAATGTTGTCTTTTGGCATCTAGCATAATGAGCATAATATATTTGTTTTTGCTCTGAAGTGATTCTTTCACCTCTTTGTGTGCGCGCACATGTTGAGTGAGTGTTAAAATTAGATGCCCCGAGAATGTTGTATATTTTTCACAATCTATGATGAATATGACTCGTATGATCGGTTTTGTGCCTCATATCAGATCATTAAAGGCTTTTATTTCGAAGGTAGTTGTAAAACCGGAAGTTCCGTTTATGCAAGTTGCTGATGGCTTGACGCCAGCTTGACGCCCATGCTTGACGCCCATGCTTGACAAAGTGTTTCACGACACGAACATATGGCGAACATGTCGTCAGCACCCCAAACCAGGTCTCTGAAAAACAAGAGGGTGAGGTCCTGGAGGATGGCTCTTCTGGTAAGTTTAAGAATGTAATGCTATAGTAACGTTAGCTGGTTCTAGCTAGCTAGTTGTTTGCCTGGCTTACATTACTTTCTTTCAGAAGCTTTGGTGAGCTTCCTTTTTGAGCTAAGTTTAGCTTACGCTATCATATAAAACTCATAGCTGCCAAGTCTCACTCTTTGGCCGTGGGACACACGCAAATCAACCCGTTCACACTCTCACACGCCACACCTCAAATGTCTCACACGGAGAAATTAATCCCCAAAATAACATTTGTTTTGAGGGACTTTTATTTTCAAATTCTTATTTTGAAAAGCTAACAGACATGAGTGCCGTGACTTCCTCTTTCTGAACGTGCATTAACGTTATGCTTTGATGTGCACTATGCATAATAAACACGTTGACAGTGTGATTATAAGACTTTTATAAGCACTTATAAGAAACTTCTTAACTATTTATTGATTGCTTAATAGCATTAATAAAAGTCTTATGAGTTTCTGATAGCTGTTAATAAAAGCATTACAAACCTATTTATTGAGTCTTACTAACTTGCCTATTATGTCATTGTTAAACCTTTACTAAGCATTGTTTGTTGCTTTATGAAGGTAAACACATCTTTATTAATCAATTATTAGCAGTTAACTATGCTCTATGAACAATGCTTATTAAGGTTAATAAGTCCTTTATTAAACAGTTAACTATGCTCTATGAACAATGCTTATTAAGGTTAATAAGTCCTTTATTAAACAGTTAACTATATGCTCTATGAACAATGCTTATTAAGGTAATAAGTCCTTTATTAAACAGTTAACTATGCATTTTGAAGGTACTGGATCTAAAGCGAGAACATTGCTTAAGTCCTTTAATACACTTAGAATTAGAAAAACTACATGTAAATACAATGTTAGAGCGCTTAAGCACAAAAACACACTTTAAGACAGCTCTTTTGAAAAATATATATTTATTTTCCTTTAAAATCTTCAGAACTTCAATGAAAAATATTCTTGAAAATCAATAATTAAGGAAACAAATCACAACTGTGCATTTGTAAAAATCAGATTTTTTTCCAGAACTTTCAGAAACAACATTTTACTAAGTGTAAAAAAAAATAACTTTTGTAAAATAAAAATGCTGCCTGACATCGATTCAAGTGTCCAATGATTAAGACTGGACTATTAATTAAAAATATTAAATGAATAAGAACAACAAAACAATTAAACAAGTAGAGCAAAAAAAACTTCCATCAAACAATAATTAAAAAAAAAAATGTTGTAGGGAAAACAATATAAAACGACGGGGTTGTATGAGTTGCTTCTGCATATTGAATCTGTAACCTTATGGAGATGGCAATCATCACTATAAGACTTTAGGCGAGACGTTGCTGTATCAGAAGTCAGCATTATACTGTTGCAGATAGGACAAGCAGAAAAGTGCCACAATTTTCACCACATATATAATTGCTAACCTAACAAATACAAGTCCATGCAATTGTTCTCTAAATGTATGATTTTGTCAGTTTGATTCGGCCATGTATTACTACGTAAATCAGCTGCTTTAACTCAAATTTGATGATTTATTCGCTGCTCTGCACCAACACGAGATGGTGTGTTAATACATGGCTGAACTACACTCGAAAAGAAGTGCAAAAATAAATGGCTGTCTGGTTGCAAACTAAAGCAGTGAAATTATTAATGCATACATTTGAACAGATCATTTTATATACAGTATGTGGTAAAAAAAAAAAAAAAGCCCTCTACTGCTAGCCCCCTCTGCAACAGTACAATGCTGACTTCTGCTATACTTCCTCTTCCCATCGTCTGAGGAGGAGTCAGACGACAACGGACTTGACTCAGACGAATCCGAGTCGGGCTTTTCCGTTGCCTCAGGGGAAGGTTGAGTCAGGCTGGTCTTTCTTGTTACTGTATAAAGACAATACAAATAAACATTGATTACAATTAGACAGATAGCAGACAGGTTACAATAAGCATTTAAGCCATTTGGACATGGAATCTGCAAAAGGGGGTGCAGTATCAAAGTAAATTGTGTCTGTAATGGTGAAAATGGTTGAAAAAAGTAATTATTTTCTTTCATTCAGATAGTTGTCCCTTCAAGAAATCTCTCTCCGTTGTCAGGTCTTTTATTTTTTCATCCTGGCATTCTAATTTAAACCTGGCCAGCTCAGGTTTATATTTCTGTAGACCCAGTTTGGCAGTTGGGGCCATTTGGGCAGCACCTGGGGTCAGCACAGAAATAACCATTCAGGATTATTTTGAATCTGTATCATGGACTAAACCGATTTTGTAGCATTACTTGGCCCCTTCCTGACAAGCTAGCATGACAAAACTGTTAGTAATAGATACTATTCTGCTCTTGCTCTCGGTTAGCTTAGCTTAGCAGATAGCTAACAGAAAGTTGATTCCTTGAAAGAAAGCCCAGGATACAAGATAGGGTTTAGGCCTTTGATAAGTTTCCGATTACTTCAGATGTTTTGTAAAACTGTAGAAAACATACAAAAAACGGACTTTACAATATATTCATACAAATGAACACACACTATACAAAAGCTACAACTAGCTTAACACTAGCATAAAACAAATGAGCAGCCATTAACAAGGCTTTTAGGTCCCGCTAGCTTCAATGCTAACTTACAATTCATTCTCAATGTAAAATGCTGCCGCGATTAGCATCGCCAAATTTAAATTAAAATTAAACACGCAGAAATTAAACAAACATAGTTGCTATGCCACACAAGTGATTAAAGGCCTACTTCACCGATTTGAATATGAAGGTGTATTAATTCTGGGATCTTATGTAGTATAAATGTGCAATTTTTTTTTAAATCGGTTCATCCTAGCCTGAGAAAAGGCAGAAAGAGTGTTTTTTTTAACCCTATATTTCTCTTTCTCGTGACATCACAGAAAGAGAAATATAGGGTTAAAAAAAATCTTACTTTGTAAATATTACTGTGATGTCTTTTACTGTGACATCACAGTAATATTTACAAAGTACGTTTTTTTTTAACCCTATATTTCTCTTTCTGTGATGTCACGAGAAAGAGAAATATAGGGTTAAAAAAAAACACTCTTTCTGCCTTTTCTCAGGCTAGGATGAACCGATTTAATTTTTTTTTGCACATTTATACTACATAGGATCTCAGAATTCAATACACCTTCATATTCAAACCGGTGAAGTAGGCCTTTAAGAAGCTTTAAACATAAATACTCACAGACTGAGACTTTCTCAGGACAACAAAGCTGAGAATTAACTGACATGCTGCGCTCTCTTGCTGGTTGCATCAAACTAAACTAAGGTAAACCAGGAGGGTCAAAAAAAACAAATCACACATGCGATGCCGTTTTTAACCACCAGTTGTCTAAAGCAAAAACAAATTGTGGGGGCAGAACAGATACGTTTGGTTTCAGTTTTATATCAGGGCTGCCAAGTTTCACCAAAAGTTTGGAGTGAGATTTTTTGGCCGAGGGACCCAAAACCGTGTCCTCTCTCCCACCCAATAATTGTTGCTAGTGTCCTGCAAGTTTATATATCGTTCATAATAAATCAGAAATAAAGACAATTGGAAAATGTGATAAAACATCAAAAATCTTATTAAAATAAACTAATTCATGAATTGCAAAGTCGTAGGACAGGTTTTAATTAAACATTGGGTGTGGACACATTATGAGTGGGGGTCTGGGGGTCCCAGACTTAATTTCCTGCATTCTGGTGAATTTTTATGAAGCAATGTGTGCCTTTTCTGCATTCATTTTTGTGTAAAGTAAAAGAGAACATTCACGGTTTCGCTGACACAAATGTTATTGAATAGCATTCAATTCATGTGTAGTGCTTTCAAATATCTCCTGTAGCCTATTGTTAAAACATTTGGTTAAACTGTAATAAAGGTAATTATTCTATATCATGTCTACTATTGAGTATGGTATTTTACTAGCAGCATTAGGCTTTATTCAAAGAAAAAAAATTACTACTAGGCTAAAATAAAACATCTGGGTTACTTGGTCCCTCCTCTTAGGCTACCTTGATTTGTGTTATGAAAAGTGCTATAAATGTGCAATACATAGGCTACAGTTCATTACACAGAAGAATAAAAGCATTTTTATTGGCGGATGAGCCATTTGTTACTTTGCAAACCTAATTTTCAAACTAAATTACCAAAAAATAATATACAAAACGATCCAAAGATCTTCTGAATTTACTTGAGTGAAATTGAAGGGTTAATATGTTTGATGCACGCGCGCTCACCGGCCGGCGGGGACACAATTCTTATCAGCGGTAACTTGGCAGGCTATCAACACACACCTCAGAAGAGAAGGTATAGGTAGGGGGCTCGCCTCCCGCTTCGAATGCATAGTGCACATCAAAGCATAACGTTAATGCGCGTTCAGAAAGAGGAAGTCACGGCACTCATGTCTGTTAGCTTTTCAAAATAAGAATTTTAAAATAAAATCCCTCAAAACAAATGTTATTTTGGGGATTAATTTCTCCGCGTGAGACATTTGAGGTGTGGCGTGTGAGAGTGTGAACGGGTTGATTTGCGTGTGTCTCACGGCCAAAGAGTGAGACTTGGCAGCTATGAGTTTTATATGATAGCGTAAGCTAAACTTAGCTCAAAAAGGAAGCTCACCAAAGCTTCTGAAAGAAAGTAATGTAAGCCAGGCAAACAACTAGCTAGCTAGAACCAGCTAACGTTACTATAGCATTACATTCTTAAACTTACCAGAAGAGCCATCCTCCAGGACCTCACCCTCTTGTTTTTCAGAGACCTGGTTTGGGGTGCTGACGACTCCGACATGTTCTCCTTATGTTCGTGTCGTGAAACACTTTGTCAAGCATGGGCGTCAAGCATGGGCGTCAAGCTGGCGTCAAGCCATCAGCGACTTGCATAAACGGAACTTCCGGTTTTACAACTACCTTCAAAATAAAAGCCTTTAATGATCTGATATGAGGCACAAAACCGATCATATGAGTCATATTCATCATAGATTGTGAAAAATATACAACATTCTCGGGGCATCTAATTTTAACACTCACTCAACATGTGCGCGCACACAAAGAGGTGAAAGAATCACTTCAGAGCAAAAACAAATATATTATGCTCATTATGCTAGATGCCAAAAGACAACATTTTGGAAAGAGGGATACAAATCTGTGACTTTACTAAGATATGGCGCTGCAAACCAAACTCAGAAAACTAATTTTTGAAGGTACTTCAACTAGAAAAACATTAAAGCTAATCAAATACCTTCACCGCTCTAACATATGTCGTTTTTCTAATTCTCATTGTATCCACCTTGACAAGATATAGTACTTAGTAACTGTTAAAAAGGACTTATTAACCTTAATAAGCATTGTTCATAGAGCATAGTTAACTGCTAATATTTGATTAATAAAGATGTGTTTACCTTCATAAAGCAACAAACAATGCTTAGTAAAGGTTTAACAATGACATAATAGGCAAGTTAGTAAGACTCAATAAATAGGTTTGTAATGCTTTTATTAACAGATATCAGAAACTCATAAGACTTTTATTAATGCTATTAAGCAATCAATAAATAGTTAAGAAGTTTCTTATAAGTGCTTATAAAAGTCTTATAATCACACTGTCAACGTGTTTATTATGTTATTATTAACACTTATATATAGTCTTATTAACACAAATTAATGTTAATAAGCATCTAATAAGGTCCTCAATACCTATTAACTAAGGCTTACTACAAGAACCTTAGTATAAAGCGTTACCAAATCTACTTCTAAAATTGGTAACTCCTTTGACGCAGGATTTTGACAACAGGAACAATCATGATTTACTACAGGTAAGCAAATTATACAAAGACTCTTTATTTTACCTGAATGGGAAAGCATGGATGCTTATTTTCACATGTGGCCGAACAGTCCTCGCCAGTCCAATAAGCTGAAGTCCCGGTGATTTGAGGGGTAAATGATATGTCGTGGTCAATGTACTGGCCCCATTCCACCAGTAATCGCGAATAGACATGATCTTTGAATTTACAACGGGTCTTAACTATCTTCTGGCTGACCTTCTGTACCTGTTGACAAAGAAGGGGTTTGTCATTTTGGTTGATGGTGAGCATTTTCATTAAATTGACATATCATCTGGGAAAGGCCTATCATGTTGCAGTCAGAGGCTAAGATGGATGATAGCTTTCGTGTTGAGTGAACAAGTTAATTTGGTATTCATTAAGTACATCTACAAATTATAAATAGATAAATGGCTTTAACTCAACAAAAGGGGCAGTGCACTTTTTGTTATGGCCTACTCATTTCTCTCACAAAAGCTCTTTGGCGAATGATTGGAAATGATGTATGCAATACATTGAGTATCCAAAATGTTGTTTCCTTGATTTTTACTTATAAGGAATGGAATAAAGAGGATCAAAGACTATTAATATTCCAAAACAATGTACAGCTAATAAATAAAAAGACAAATATCAGCAGTTTCATCGGTTGCTTTAAAGACATAGTATTTATGTGGCTGAACATCATCTCCTCTCAAGCTATGGACATGTCACATTTTGTATTTTAAAGCACAGGCAGCAATATTCAAATGCTGCCTGTGCAATCTGTGTAATCTCATACACACCCTTCTGCTGTTCACAAATTGCTGTGGAATAGATCTGTTAAGAAAACCTTAAGAAAAAACTCGGGTTTGCAGGGTGAGCTTGCTTCATTTATAATTTTACCACCAAGACTTTTGTGTCTGTCGGACCAGCATTTTGTAGATTACCGGGGGAAGTTGGAATCCATTATAAAGCCGTCCTGGGTTCCAACCCTTGGGTTCGCTCCGTCCGTCTTCATATTCAGCTGGAAGCCATCTGGCCAAGGGAGTGTTGGCTGCTCCCCACGAAGGATTATACCTGACAAAAAAAGAATCATGAAGTGTTTACAAAAATACAGCAATGCAAAAACATTAAATGCCATCAATAGATGCAACATCATTTGTTTTCCTCCAAAAGGTCAGAAAGAGTTCAGAATAACACAATGTTAATACTATAAGCGAATTGACGGGTTTGCTTAATATTCTGATACACTATTAGTGACTGATACAATCATGATCCAGGGTGTGGACAGGTCATTCATATATTATTTTAGGCTGTTATGAGCAAATATTCCGCTGTCCTTGAGAAAAAATACAGGTATATGCTGCACAGTAAATGGACTCCACTTATAAAGCGCTTTCCCTGATTTTTCACAGACCCAAAGTTCTTAACTTTGTTTTTGTACACACTCAGCCATTCACACACACATTCATACACCGATAGCAGCAGCTATACCTCACAGGATGCAAGCTAACTATCGGGGGCAATTTGAGGTTCAGTGTCTTGCTCAGGGACACTTGACATGTGGCGGGGAGGCGGTGGATCGAACCACCGACCCTGCAATCCAGTGGACGACCTCCCTACCCACTTCGCCACTATCCGCCCTAGATGTGACTGATGTGGCTGATGTAGTGTAGATAGAGTGCTTTATCTATCCCAAAAGGGACATGTGAACTCAACCATGGATATACTGTACAGTACTATTGCACTCATATAATATTCATGCTAATTCTTTGAAAACAGAGAAATAAAGCAGAGATATTATACTTATTTAATCCATGCAACCTTTTTTCATGCAAAATCCTGGCAAACACCTATATTATCTAGAATGCAACTCGACCACCAGCAGCCTGGTTGGAGATTGGTTGTGTTATGCTGGCAGAGGTTATTATGAAGCTTTCGAGCCTCAAGCCTTGAGCAGAGATAAAGAGCAGGCTACAGGGTTCTGGCAATTTCACTACTTTCTCTATTACCACAAAGTTAAGTTCTTAAACTTGTAGTCTTCAGCCTCAACCGACAACTGAAATTATCACTTGACACAATTTAGTTTCACACAGGTCCCTCTAAAGCCACAAGGGGCTTCCTTCTTACAACTTATTTTAATGATAATAATAATTGATAGTATTTATATAGCACTTTTTTGGAGGTCACTTAAAGACATTTTACTTATTTTTCTTTTTCTTTTTACAGATACAGTAGTACTTCCTTAAAGGAATAGTTCGACATCTTTAAAATAAAATGTTTCACTTTTCTACCTCATCCTCCGACTCAAGAGAAGGCGACAGAAACCTTTCCTGTAACTGTGCGGGCATTTTTCATATAGGAATGGGCAAAGGTCGTTCATCCAGCCTAGCTTAGCCCAAATACTAGTAGTCAAGGGGAGCAGGTCAAAAGATTTACTAGTCACATAACCAAACACTCCTGGGTGCTTATTAGGACGTGTTTATTCAAGACGTATATTGTGTTATACATGTTTATTTTATGTAATTTAAAAACAAAATACATACTGGAAGGAGACAGGGAAGTAGTCTGGTTCTACCAGACCATCGTCGTACTTAATTTAATTTGTACAGAAGGTCTGGAATCGCTCAATTGACAAACGTTAACTCACTTGAAGGCGGGTGTCTGTTGAAGTTTAAAGTTATTGGATCTGCCCAGTGCCACTCTGGATCTGCCAACCAATCGCATAACGTTTGGTCGTGACGTATGTCATGAGCCGGCTTCTGAGCCACTCCCTCTGTTCGCTGATGGGACCGTCAAAAATCTGGCCAGAGAAAACCTAAGAATATACCGCAGGCCCAGACTGGCTACTGAAGGGAAATGAAAATTGAGCGGAAGTAGGCCGGCGGTGCCAGGCTAACCAGGAAGTGCCTTTGACTGTCAAGTATGTATTTGATTCTAAAATGACATGACCTGTACAAAAATATAGCGTGCAACATAACGTGGTAAATAAACCCAACAAGCACACAGGAGCATTTAGAAATGTTGTAAAGTTTATCTTTTGACCTGCTCCCCTTGACTATTAGTTTTTGAGCTAAGCTAACTAGAGATGAGCGACCTTTGCCCATTTATAGATAAAAAATGTAAGCACAGTCACAGACACACCATCACTGATCTTTGCCAGATATTGTAGGAATACTGTGATTTGCTAGATGCGTTAATTAACGCATCAACGGTTCATCATTATGTTATTATGTTATATAAAAAGCCTGATGGCATTGTGTTTCCTCTCAAACATATTTGCTTTTGTTGTTGCTTGGCTGTACATAAAGGCAATTCCTTGGGGACAGTCTTGGGTAAAATCAGTAAAAAGTATGAGAATTACAGAACTTCAGAAATGGATTTTACTGTACCTCCCCTCACTTGACAGAATTTTCTTTAATACCAGCAATTCAATGCTCGTTTATTCACATCACTTGGTTTACCAAACATATGATTTACTTTGAATCTAGTCACAAAAAGAATCACGAAGAAAGCCTGTATCTTTGGTTCGCATCAAGTCAAAGTAATCCTTAGTTAACAGTTACAATGAGGCCCGGTTCTTGATTTGTCAAACAGTAAGAAGCCAGATAGCTACCTGTTGTTGCATTGGCCAGATATGGTGCGGTACTTGTTGAGAGGTTCACAGGTGTTTGGAATGGTTGGATGGATATTCTGAGACAGATGTGCAAGCAGCTCCAGATTCTCAGAGGAATACCATTCTAGGACAGAAAACAAGAAAAAAGTTATGGAATTGAATCTTCCCACCACTTAAAGCCAAATATATTAGATTAGAACACGCAGAATAATTAAAACATTTATTTTTCCTTTTTAGATTTTCTTAATGAGGAATTATAATTTTAATTATCCATTGTTTTGGGAAACGACTACAATGATAAGAATGGTGCCAGACAAGAAATTAGAAATATTATTTGTGTTTTGGTTGTTGTGACTGTATGGTGTCCAAATAAGGTGGAGTCAGCGATTCGGGACAATGCTTGTTGCCAAATCACTTTTTGTCACAATAAGTGAATATCTACCTGTCCCTACTGTGTGTGCTGAAAATAAATACAGTGTTAAACACAGGGGTCTGTGAACAGGCATGTTGCTTTTTTTACATACCTGTTTACAAAGCCTATGATGTAAATTAACACTGGATTTCTTAAGTTCGCACACAGTACGGACAGGTAGCGGATTTTGAGGAGATATTTGCTGATTTGGACAAAAAGTTCTCCAGGTGGTAGGATGGCCTAGAGCAGGGGTGTCAAACTCATTTTGGTTCGAGGGCCACATACAGCCTCTCTGATCTCAGGTGGGCCGGACTAGTAAAATAATGGCAAAATAACTCCAAATCCCTAACTTTGTTTTTCAGTAATATGCTTTATCACTCAGCCTACATTTGTAACCTACATTATCACGGATCACAAGGGATCTCTGTACCCCCCAGGAGATGTCTTAGTAAAGGTTGCTGCCGGCCATGGGAATAGGAGGTGCGGCACGCAGCGCCGCAGCAAAAATTTTGGGGGTAATTTGCTCAAAGATGCCAATGTGCACTAATGAAATAAACAACTGTTTATTTGAATACACAAATACAACAGGCACTGACCTTACAGTTGTCCAATTTTGTTTACTATATGTACAGGGACACATTTTGTGCAAACATGCAGACTGTACAAAATACAATTAAATAAAAGTGCAACTTCTACTGTTTTGATTTATTTTTAAATACAGAGGTTATTGGTTGTTTTGGAATTAGTTTTTCCCAATTTAAAACATAAAAATAAAGCAGCATTGAAAATTAGGAAATACATCTTGTAGGCCTACACTAGCATGCTCCTGCTCGTTTTGCGCACACAGAGCCGCAGACACACCACGCTTGCTAGTACATTAATTGTTCAGCACTAAAAATAAAAATAGTTTTATTTTTATAAAAAAGTAATAAAATAAATGTACTAAAAATAAAAATGTTTTTTTTTTTTGGTTTTTACTTTGCCATAAAGCACTGTAGGAAACATTAATAGAGGTGAAGCAGGATTGCCAATTACCATTTCCCACGTTGCTAAAATGTGCTTTTTTTATTTAGGCTGCCCCCTAGCGGCAGGAGTGAGCATTTCGGTTATTTCTTTAAAAATTCATAACTCCTCACAGGAATGGGCTAGAGACTTACTTTTTTTTTGACATACTCAGAAATTTATGCTCTACAGGTCGCGGGCCTGATCAAATCATCTCGCGGGCCGGATCCGGCCCGCGGGCCGTATGTTTGACACCCCTGGCCTAGAGGAAAAGGTGGCCGACCAGTAACCATGAGGTCGCTGGTTCGATCCCCGGCACCGGACAGGAGGGTGTTAGTTGTAAAACTAGCAGAGGCTGGTATTGCGTCTACGGTGCCCACCATCTCTACCATTGTGTCCTTGAGCAAGACACTTAACCCCAAAACTGCTCCAGGGGCGCTGTACTGCGGCTGACCCTGCGCTCTGACCCCCTCCGAAGTGTGGTAACTTGAGAGGGGATATGCGAAAAGACGAATTTCAATGTGCCTCGTGTACAACTGACAAATAAAGATAACTTAACTTAACTTAACAGAATCTCTGACTCCACCATTAATGGGAGATCCTCGGGATTTAACGAAAGAAAGCAATTCTACCTTGTGCGGGGACATCCCTTTTATGTCTTGTTCGTTCCCCTAGGACTTGCAGAGATGTTTGAAAGACCTCTGCAGCTCTGGAAATCTCCTGGGTCTCGGGATCGGTTTCCCGGATGAATGTAAACAAATTTGTGGAAGACGAGGGTGTGCTTTGTCTGGGCAGATAAATTGACAGACAAAAAAAAGTAGTTTTCTCCTGTCCTCATGAAAATGTACTGTGTCAGTTCTAACAGAGAAAGACAATGGCTGTGTTCCAAAAGCCATACTAACGTCCTACTCATACTCATGTTGAATATGTTGTGGTTGTGTATGCGAGTTTGTGTAGGCGTGAAATGCCCGGATGAGTACTTAGTTCTGGGAAGATTTTGTGTATGGATCGATAGGTTGCTTTTCCTACTCAACCGCCCCACAATGCATTGCGTCTTTTCAAACGAGACCAACGTTTTTTTTAAATTATTTATTGCTTCTGTATACTTCAGTGTAAACGGTCCGACAAACTTCGCATACACAATCGATCGTTAAGTAGACAGTGAATACATCTTGACTATGTAGGAGGGAGGATGTTATAGGGCTTTTCTAACACAGCCAATTTGATAGTTCATTACCGTTGTCCAGAGTGCAAGGCTTCCTGGACAACGTGAAGGCTTTCTTCATAGGAGGAGATAAGAAGTTCTCTGACAGATGTTGCTGGAAGATATACATAACAGTTCAGCAGACATTGGACACTCTCAATCCATAACATAACATTTGTTGACATTGATGAAAAGTTATTAAATACACTTTACAAATACATGCATTAGAGCTGTTTTGAGGTGCTTGTACTTGATATATTTGATGCCATATTCAATGACAGCTACAATTACTTTTCATATTTTGACTTTTTATAAAATATTTATATGTTTTTAAAATAAAGTTAATTGTCATATAAACAAGTTATCATATTATCAAATATTGTTATTTTAAGTTACCACTATTCTTAGTTAATTCTTTACTAAGTAATGGTTAGCTAAGCATATGTAATGCTTATAGAAAGCATTGCTATAAATAACAGTTAATAAGCAGTAACAGTTAGTTAATGCTAAAGAAGTATTAAATGTATATTAACCAACTTTTAATAGCATTAAGAATGAGCTGAGAGTTAATTAATGTACCCTTATTGTAAAGTGTTACCCTTTTATTTTCCTATTTACTCAGATTTGGCTACAAAACACAAAATATAATCAACAAATACATTATGACTTATCATATTAAGATAAGATAGGACTATTGAAATGCACAAGCTACCCAGCTGCATATCAAGTAATTGTCATGATGTGAATTGCAATGAATGCATCAATTATCATAATCTGATAATATAATGTAATATATTTTTCTGAAATGGATCCTACTGCCTGATGAGTAGGCTACATTTTCTGTTGGGACTTTGAGTAGATATAAATGTTTATGTACTTCTTGTTAAGTAAAACATAGAATTCAGGACTTTACTTGTATCAGGGTTAGAGTAAGGCATAAGTGTATTTTTCTATTAATACTTGTCTGCTTTTAAACTAGCAGGATTTTTATCTGACTTTTACTTGTAATGGAGTATTTCGATGTACACTGCATTTACTTAAGTACATAATCTGAATATTTCTTCCACCACTAATTTTAGGCTATGCTAGACCACATTGAATGTAACCTTGTAGGGACAATTAGTATTATTGTTTTACCTTACCAGTGACACTATTCAAATTCTCAAAATTCGCACAAGAAACACTTCTGATTCAAAGTAAATTATTTGAATTTCAATGGATTTCAGGCAAAATTATTTACTTTACACAAAACCACTGTGGGATATCCCCAGCCTCTGATGCAGCATGTTGACAATGTGTCAGATTTGGTAGTTTATATACTGACTTGTTTTTAACTACCAACAGACATATGAATTTAAAAAAGAGAGGTCATTAGTTGTGAATAACATGTCTTCATAGGTAATGCTGCTTTGTTTTTTGGAGAGAGAAAATTGTTTTCAATTACAACAATGTTGACTCTCCTTCTGATATATTATCCACTTTCTCCAATTCCTGCTGCGGGTGAGTCATAACCAAATACGCTTTAAAAATTATTAGTGTAACTAAATTATTTCTCTTGCAACATCATGACATGATGGCACAAACAATCCAAATGTAAGGATTCCAATCCTTACATTTGGATTGTTTATGCTATTAAAAAGTATTTACTTACAGTTGAAATGACTGGCGTCTTCGGTTGAAAAACCTGGAAAGTTAATGCAGAGCAAAATAACAAAGTAAACTTCACCAGAATAACACTTCATTTTCTCGGTCAGTTTTTGAAATCAAAAAATCCACAACAACTATAAAGATTGAAGAATACAGCGCTGAGTTCACTGCTGAACCTGTCCTTATATTCAGATAGAGCGAAGGTTAAGTGAACCAGCCCCCAGTAGAGTAACTTAGAGGTTTCTCTTGTCCTTGGTTGACTGGTTTGAAAATAACCTTATCTCCCTGACAGTATTTCAGACACTTGGCTGTTTGATAGGTCCAGAAACTCTACGTAACATTCCGAGGTATTTGTATCTTGTATCATGCATACATCGACAGATCTGGCCAATGCTTATACACAACTTGTAAGCTGACAATGTTGGCCCATAGTAACTGACAATAGATGTGTCCAAATATAAATGCTTTACCTATACTGTAATTTCTATGATCAAATAATTTAATTTAATGAGGAACAACAAATGAGGCTCATCTTGTAATTATTTTAGTCATCAACCTTTAAATTGAACAGATGTACAAGTTTTTCACATCGATACAATTTTTTGCTTTTTGTCAAAATCAGTGAATATCTCCTCACGATCTGGAGAATGCTTGTCGATCCGCTACCTGTCCGTACTGTGTGTGTGCTGACAAAAAAATCCAGTTTTTAAAATACAGCTTAGGCTCTGCAAAAGGGTTTCTCACTACAGTGGGCCCCTTTTGTTATAATATAATAAATATAATAATAGGTTCTAAATGGTAAGTGAAAATATAATATTTCACACAGCATACTCCTTATGCACAAAGAATTGTAATTTCTTAAGTTCACATATTAAATGCGATAAATTAAGATGCCTTTATAGTGTTAAATATATATGTTTTTAGGCAGAGCATTTACAGAAGAGGGATTAAAGAAAAAAAGGGCTTTGGAAATATAAAAAAGTATGTATAGCGAGAAAAATACATTTTAACATTCAGATTAACCTCAATTTGAGTTTAAGAGGATAAGACTGTTTAAAAAATATGATTGTAATGATGAAGCAACTATGTGAGAGTGAGCAATTCATGGACTCTGTAGCAGCTATTGCATCAGGTGCTGAGCTACCAAAGACAGACTTTTATACACGGGATCACATTAAATAAAGAGAATCCTGTCACTGTCTTGGCTGACACGCTCCCTTGGATATGTCCAAACACCACTGGATGAGCAGAGCTCCAGAACCAGCCTTCACTTATGACGCTTCCTACTAGCACAGCTCCGGTGCCAAAACAAAAGCATCAACCCCGGCCAGGATTGACGTTGTTCGCAGCAGAAGCAAATCCAACAGAGTTTCTAATAAGAGAGCACCAGTGCTTGTTCCACCGCCTGGACTCTGACTGCTAAACAGGTACAACCCACTGACTCTGAATGAAACATGTGACACAACTAACTATTTTCACCCAGGGAAGTAGAAGATACCATTAGTATTAGGGATAACACCACTAGCATAAGGGCTAACAAAAAAAACTAAATATAGCCCTAAAAGCAATGCCAGGCCGAGGGCAAGAAGAACACATATGGCTACAGTAAAACCACACCTAATAAGACAGACACCCTTTTGAATGGGATCTCGCCAGCTATCATCTCCACACATCAAAGCAACATGACATTTATTATCCATCCTGGATCATTCAACATTATGTGAAAGAAAACAAGTCTCTTTCCAACCTTGGGATATGGAATTGAATCTTTTAGCACTTCTTTTAGACTTCTTTGGCCTAAGTACATGGCTGACATCGGCACACCTTCCCTGTCGGATAAAGTTCATTGACAACTTCCAATATATTTTGGAACAATAAAGACTGCTTTATACTTGATGGTGTTTTGCCAAACATCACTGGATCCGGATTACTTGGTGCCAACCTACGTCATGCCCTTGGGATGCCAAACCCAAACAATGTGTTGATAAGTGTTAAGGACAGGTCACACTGACAGGTATCTCTCGCCTTCCGTCTGACCTTCTACTCCACATTATCACACACGGCTTTCGAAGGGTGTCTCTGTCCCAACCAGGCATCCCTCACCCCAGATCCCCCCCAAAACACATTTTAACAATCAAGGAGTTAGTTAGGGCTGCCATGCTGAAGCTCAGTCAAATGGCTGGACTACCAACCAGCCATGACCACAGACTGCAGTGCTCAGGTGTCCATCAGAGATGAGAAAGACCCCATGTCAGACGTATCACAGACCTTCTGGTATCTGTCTTAATCTTCAATTTGTCAATGTTCAGCCACAACCAGTCTTATTTCCTGTCATGCAATCCCTAAAGTTGAAGTAAGCTCTTTTTACTGTCAGATCTTTAGTTCACAAATCCTTGTTGGTTGATTATCTGATTATTGAAAATATTATGCATTTAATGGGAGAAACGGCAGGCAAAAATAGGCACAGGTTTATTTTCTTCTTTCATAGTAGTATAAAGAAAGGTCCAACATTAACATGTATGTGTTTATTTTAATAAATATTGTCTGTTTGCATCTTTATGCAGTATTCCTTCTATACAACCATCTATCACTACCATTATCTCAACATTTTTTAAATAGGCCTACTAATAATAGAACCACAAATCTCAACTTCTAAAGCACCCACATCAACTCAACTTTCCATAATCATTCTCAGAACTAGTTGGTAGGTTATTACAGAAGGATATGTCCATATGTTTTTGATTGTCTGATGTATGATACAAATTGTCCTTAAAACATGTGTTCGATGCACTTTATAGACATGTATAGGGGAAGGTGGGGTGATTTGTGCAACTTTTTACTCAAAGTGATTTTAAAGTGAGGCCTTGACAGTTATGTCTCCAACTCAAATATGTACATATATTTCAGGATGTTGTGCATCCCTGGCAATAAAAACTTTGGATCTGGAATAAACTGTTTAAGAAATATAGCTTTCGGAAAAAAAGTTGTCTTGTCGCACAAATCACCCACAAAGTCACCATCATCATCTTTCTGGCCATCTGAACTCTCATCAGTGGTGTCGTTAAGTGGAATTGAGATGTCACTCTCTTCTGAGCTACTGTAGACAATCACTTTCTTTTGGTGACCAGCGTATACAGCCATGCCACTGGCACAACTCTCAGAAATGTACTTTGCACTAGTTGCTCCGTGCTTGTGGAACCAACTGCCACCTGACAAATGTGATTCCCCCTACATTTCTGCCTTTAAATCAAGGCTCAAAACCCATATGTACACCCTGGTGTTTCCTCCCCATTAACCTCTGCACTACTTACTTACCTCTGCACTACTATCTGTGTTTATGTGGATGTATGGGCTTTACGTCTTTTATTTTGGTTATTGTTATTTTACCTTCATTGTTTACCTACTGAATGCACTATGTACAGCACTTTGGACAGTGCAAACTGTCATAAATGTGCTTTTATAAATACATTTTACTTACTTACTTACTTATAACTCACCCAGGCCCTTGCGCACAAATCACCCCATCCCCAGAATTATGGATAATAGGCATGATGCAGCAATTTAGGGTTGACATTGTGCTAATTATATAGACTCAAAGTGTAGCATACCAAAGCACTAAAACATGTGTCAAATGTTTTCAAACGTGTCTATAATTGTTCAGACACAATAATCAAAAAACCTTGATCATGGAAATTTTACTTTGAAAGGCAAAACACAGTTTTTTGAGCTTAAATGTGCTTATATCTTATTCCTTGTGTCTCCCTTCTTTACAGGATGAGTCAAATGGATGGCTCTTCTTAAATATGTGGTCACATTTCCAATTTCTTCCACGGTTTTCTAGAAACAATGGGTTTTGCAACTTCCAAAATGCACAAATCACCCCACCTTCCCCTATAGTATTTTTAGATTTCAAAGGTTAAAGTAGGCTGTATATGTTGTAAAAAATAAAAATAAAGATTGTCTTGTCCTCCAAAGTAGAATTTGTATCAGTATAGTTAGACTAAACAGGAGAGGAGGAGGGATTGCAGTACTTTTTGACATTGACCTGGGTGAATTTACATCCTTTGCATACCTTGCTGTTGCTCAAAGCAGAATTATCAGTGCTCATCATTACATCCAGTGTTGCCACAGCTACTTTGAAAAAGTAATCCGATTACTGATTACTAGTTACTCCTTAAAATAGTAACTTGGTTACTTTACTGATTACTTGATGTTAAAAGTAACTAAGTTAGATTACAAGTTACTTTAAACATTACTTTACAGGTTTTGAAACATATATCTCAATTTAAAACATGCACATATTAAGAATCATTGAAAATTTATACAATACAGTTTGTAGGCTAGTAGCCTATAAGCTTAATGTTTTCAAAATAATAAAAATGATGGTTTAAAAAATGTAATAAAAAAAAAAGTTTTTCCCCCCATGAAAATAAATGCATTCCTCCAAAGTGCAAAGACAGTAGCAGTGCCGCTTTAAACTTAACGTGCTTGGCCCTTCACTCTCATGCATTAATTTGACTTTTCTCTGCAATGTCTCATGTGTTGATAGACAGGGTGTGTGCGGCCACCGATCGCCACGTGACTATAAATTTCCAAGCGTTAAACACTTATATCTCTTCATTCGTCACCGTACCCGAATCCTAAATATCCCCATAGCAGACGCTAGCCTATATTTCATGGGGGTGGGAACATTTGTTTTGCGCCACAGTTCAGCTTAGACTCGGCCGTAATGCTGCTGCTGCACACACACACACACACACACACACACACTGCATGTCAGAGACGATAGGCGCTACCAAAAAGACGAGGGGAGCGGTTGAAGCAGTTGGAGCGTTTAGAGACACATGCGTGCACATTTATTTACATTAAATCGCAATCGCAGTCATTTGTGCAGTTATGTAAAATGTTTCACTAAGGAAAATGACAGAAAAAGTAACGCACAGTGACTTTGATGATTCACTTTAATCTGATTACTGGTTTGGAGATGGTAACGCGTTAGATTACTCGTTACTGAAAAAAGAGGTCCGATGCCGGTATCTACGGTGGCCCTGAGAGCTCACAGCACTGCAACATCAGAAAACACATGCAAGAAGACAAAACGCAAGCAAATTAAGAAAACATCTTCATCAATTTGACAACACATGCGCACCATTTAGAAAACACATGCAAGAAGACAAAACGCAAGCAAATTAAGAAAACACAACGGAAGTGCTTCTGTAAGTGTTTCCAGAGGACACCCCTTCCAACTCGGAGCCCGCAGTACTGCGTTCTATTGCGTTCTGTCGGTGATTTCGTTATGTTTTAATACATTATTTAACATTATTAAATCGCAGCAATGTGGTTTAAATATCTCCGGAAAGCTGGGATTCTGCCCTTTCCGGGACATATTCTCACGATAGTATAAGTGACTCACAGCCAGAGATATGTTGCTGAGAGGCGCGAAAATGTATCAATCCTTTCCCTTGCGCTACTGGCTGAGCCGCTTGTCAATCAACATTTTGCGAAAACGTCATCGGCCCTTTCCCTTGCGTGATTGGTAGAGCTGCTTGCTGTCATATTTTGTGAAAAACCATCCAATCAACTTAGTGTAATCACTAAGGACCTCCCCATTACTTGTCAAACATTTTTACAATCACTGAACAAAGGACTCCTATTCATGCTCCTATTTCGACTTCACCATGGCGCGGATGTTCGACAGCTGAGGCCCGCGACGAGATTCAGAGGAGCAGTGACGAGGAAGACGCCAATTCCGACATTGAGGGCTTTGACGAAGAGGAATATGAAGATGACATGGATCCATTTGAAGACGGGTAAGAGCATTTATTTGACAAAACGTCTGTTTTTGTAATGGAAGCTAAGTGTGAACATGTAAACTAGCTTGAATGTTGCGTCCGTGACATGACCGATTTTTTTTGTCGCCAGCCTTCTGTTGTTTGAAAACAAGTAATAGTTTTCAAAAGGTAGAGAATAGAAATATATTTCAATAGTCTTACTTTATTCTCCGCAGTGTCTGTGCATTATTGATTTAGTGGGTGCAACAATGTAGGCTAGGTTCAAAACAGTACAATCTTCCCCGTGTGTCTCAATTTTGTTTGCTAGCTGTCTCGCATAAATGGACACCCGCCCCGTGTGTGTGTGTGTGTGTGTGTGTGTGTGTGTGTGTGTGTCAATATTTTTGCGTATGAGTACGAAAATGGTGAATGAACCGGCATAGGCATTAATCGGTGGCAGTGCAGCGCTGTCTGTTGTGGGAGATGGAAAGTCGTCATTTAGTCTGGCTGAGGGGAGGAGACAGAAGTTACGAGAGAGAGAGAGAAACAAACAAACTGTAGCAGGCTATACAGCTGTTTATAAACGGGTATAATAATTTATTTTAGAAATTGCAAATGAAGCTCTGTGTGTAAATGTAAGATAGCTTGAATTTTGCATTCTTGACATTACAGGGACTGATTTCTCTATTGATAGCACTACTTTTGTTTGAAAATAATAGTAATAGGTGTGTATTCTGTGTAAAAGTATTTCCCTTTATAATTTACAAATAGTAGAGAATGGAAATGTTTTTGCATCGACTTTTATTACACTGTTGTTTGCAAATACAAGTTGTGAAGTTTGAATATTTTTGTTATGAGATAATGAGACTGATTTCTGTGAATCTGTGGCAGCACCAGGTCCAGGAGAAGAGGAGAACCACCCGCAAGAGGTCCTGTGTCCCAACTCCACCAGCACCCCCTACGCAGCAGCGGGCTTGGAAGACTGAGGAAGACCTGGGACACCGCTCCTCCTGTCTCCAGGTTTCAACCTGCACGCACCCCTGGCCCACAGCTAGGCACGCACTTCTACACACCAATTGAGCTCTTCAAATTGTGTTTCACTGCACACACTGAACACACACTCTGTAGCAACACAAACAAACAGGCTGCCAAAAAAATTGCCATGGGTAAAAAGTTTAAATGGACTGATTTGACAGTTGAGGAGTTTTACAAGTACATTGGACTCCTCTTTTACATGGCCCTGGTTAGACTACACCACATTGCTGATTACTGGAGACAGAACCACAGTTTAACCTGTCAATTTGCGGCAACAGTCATGAGTAGGGACAGATTTGGTGTCATCTCCTGGAACTTACACATAAGTGATCCAGATAAAGATGTAAACAATGATAGGAAGAAGGGAATGCCACAATTCGACAAACTCTTCAGGGTCAAACCTCTCCTCAATTCGATCAAAACCGCAGCAAAGACCTATTTTCATCCACACTAAAACCTGGCTGTGGATGAAAGGATGGTTGCCTCAAAGGCTAAAACCGGAATGACTCAATACATGAAGGCCAAACCTACTAAGTGGGATTTCAAATTGTTAGTTTTGGCGGACTCAAGCAATGGCTACACCATAGATTTTAACATTTACACAGGGAAAAGTGACATCCCCTCCGGACATGGCCTCTCTTACGATGCTGTAATGTCACTTGTGCAGCCATACCTAGGGACAGGGTATCACATTTACACGGATTGTGATGCGTCCCTTTCATTACACATCCCATGGACCTTTTTATATGTGGTATCAAGTCATTATTCAGTCTCATTTTGCTTAATTCCTCATATGTGGTCAAAGTAGAGTAAGATACTATTTGTATTTTGGCAAATTTGATTTTAGTCATGTTTTTTTGCACTTCCCAACTTTTTTTGAGAAAATGACAGTGCATTATAGAAGCTAATGCTTTGTAAATGGGGATAATGTTTTCGCTCAGCAGGATAGTACTCTTTTTGTTTTCATGCCTGTTCACTTTTCTTGGCTCATTTGTTGTCTGTCTGTTCTCTTCCAGTTTTCCCTGGTGGAGACAAGACGGTGTGGATCAGGTCCTTCCTCTGGCAGCATCTGAAGTCCTCCTGCATCCACACTATTCATATTTTATTTTAGTATTAGCATGTTAACATTAGTCAATTATTGTATTCCTTCATGATTTTTTTGTAAGTGACATCTATTATAAAAATCGGACTTCAAATTTCAACATTTGGCAAAATATATATATTTTTTACATTGGTCTAGGCGGGCAATATTGAACCTTCCTTACTGAGAGCTGAGAGTGTTCTTAACATTTTGATATGAATCACCTGGGTATTATGTTATCTACTTACCCTCTAAAATGGTAATTTATAAATGCATGTAAATCGAGAAAATGCCCTTAAACCTAACCCCATAAAACGTTGGGACAAAAAATAATTTTTGTCATGTTTTTTGTACTTCTCAACCTTTTTTTGGAAAAATTCCAGTGTATTTTAGAAGCTAATGTTTTGGAGAAGCAATTTCAATAGCCAAAATAATTCAATCAGATGAATAAAGGTATTATTTCACACAGATTTCGATTTTTTTCAAAAATCGGACTTAAAATTTCAACATTTATGTCAAAATATTTTTTTTTACATTGGACTAGGCAAAATTGAACCTTCCTCACTGAGAGCTGAGAGTGTTCTGAACATTTTGATATGAATCACCTGGGTATTATGTGATCTACTTGCCCTCTAAAATGGTAATTTATAAAAGCATGTAAAATCGAGAAAATGCCCTTAGATCTCAACCCAAAAAACGTTTGGACAAAAAGATCATTTTAGTCATGTTTTTTGCTCTTCCCAACCTTTTTATGGAAAAATTCTAGTACATTTTAGAAGCTAATGTTTTGGAGAAGCAATTTCAAGAGCCAAAATAACTCAATCAGATGAATAAAGGTATTATTTCACACAAATTTCGAAATTTTTCAAAAATCGGACTTCAAATTTCAACATTTATGTCAAAATATTTTTTTTCACATTGGACTAGGGCAACATTGAACCTTCCACACTGAGAGCTGAGAGTGTTCTGAACATTTTGATATGAATCACCTGGGTATTATGTTATCTACTTGCCCTCTAAAATGGTAATTTATAAAAGCATGTAAAATCGAGAAAATGCCCTTAGGGCTCAGAGGGTTAAAAGTGATGCACATGTCCTACCGCAGATCACTTCAATAGGCTAATATCTGAATCATGCGATCACAATGTTAAAATAAATCAAAAACACTTGCTTTTTATGTAATTTTCCAACACCACTGACTGAAATCCGAAATCCGGTGCTTGCAACAAGCCTGTCTGGACGTGTGCATCACTTTTAAGTGTCCTCTGGAAACACTTACAGAAGCACTTTCGTTGTGTTTTCTTAATTTGCTTGTGTTTTCTCTTCTTCCATGTGTTTTCTAAATGGTGCGCATGTGTTGTCAAATTGATGAAGATGTTTTCTTAATTTGCTTGCGTTTTGTGTTCTTGCATGTGTTTTCTGATGTTGCGGTGCCGTGAGCTCTCAGGGCCACCATAGGTATCACTGATTACATCATAGCAGCTTCCAAAATATTCATCACAATTTCTACAGTACCGTTATTCTCTGAGCTTATCTCACTTGGTATCACTAGATGGAATTTGCCTCCGGAATGACATTTAATGACATCAAATGATAAACCTTGACATTGCAAGCAACTCTTGGCCACAAAACTAAATGAGAAGCTGTTAACGGTGGTGGTGGATTTGGTGGTGAAGTTTTTTCCTGCTTCAAATACCACTTTTTAAAATTAGAAATATAATCGTAAAAGTCAGATGTTCATGGAGTTGAGGTCTATTCCTTAAATTAAGCCAAATTAAATGTAGAAATGTGTCAAGTTCAGTATGGTGATCACAGATTCAGAGCTCGTATGTGTGTAAAATAAGATAATTTGCACCCACAATGAAAAAAAACATCCAATCAGGGTTTCCAAGGCTGGTCAAGCAAGTATAGCATGTACGTCACTGACAGGAAGTTAGCTAAAAGGACCATATCACTTACTTCTCCTTTAACAGTAATAGGCTGATATTTATACCGCAATAGGTGATGATTAATTGGGAGAATACAAGCAATTCCATGTAAAATCAGACATTCAGCCTCCCAATTTAGCCTGAAAAGCATGATCTTTGTATCACATTTTGCAAATATTCGACTGAAAGATTGTCAATCAAATTAGGCTCCTTTGATCGAAATGCAAATAGTTGACCAGGTAGCATAGGATTTCCGTTATTCCTCATCTGTTAAAAAGGTATATTAAAGTATAAATTAAACTTTCTGATCATGTTCAAATCTTTGTGAAGACCATTAAGTTGCAACAAAAATTAAAAAAATTAAAGTGGAAATGTGATTTAATCTTTATCAGTGTCAAAATATGACTAAAGACTGCCTTAAAGTGACAGCAGGAGGAGATCAAATTTCAGTAGTCGCAGGTGGACAGACGAGCAAGATGCAGGTTGTCTGTTTACTTGATCATGTGGACTTTGGGGTGATGACGAGAGGACATTTGGCGCTATAGTCAAAATGGAAGCCAATGAGGCAAATGAGAATATGGATAAATTAACAGGAAACAATTCTATTAAGGTGCGTCTAGTCTCGCAAAGCCAGACCAAACTACAGCAAGTAGTAGGGTCTGGAAGCACTCTGTTTAGAGCCGTCTATTCGGATGGGGAAACCGGGGAAACTGGGCTAGCCTGTTTGTATTTGTTTAAACCAATCACAATCATCTAGGGCGGGGCTAACCCCGGGAAGCAGCAGCGGTGTCCTGCAAAATAGTGCCGGGGGGGGACTTATTTTGATGGAACGTCTTTACGTCCAGAGACTGTCAGAGAAATGGCTAAACCCGCAAACGCCACACAAAAACTATTAAAGACAAAAGGAATATACATAGTGTGTTGCTTTCTAACCAGCATGTCAAGACACCATACACTTTAGCCCCCGAGGAGCTCACGGGATAACTTAACCGGAGTTAACTAGCCACCCACGTAGTGTTATCTCTGGTAACATTATCATCGGCGGTTGAGAGGACGGCTACGGCGGTCGAGTAGAATTTTTAGCATTCGAGAACTTATGTCACCACCTCCTATCGCTGTAGTCAGAGCCGTAGTCCGTCTGTTTACAGGCAGAACAGGGTTTTGACGTTGTGAGCGCTACACCAACTGCAGCAAGTAGCCGTAAGAGTTGCTAGGTGATAGTGGAAGCCGTTGGAATCTTTCCCCGTCGCTAAAACACCGCTGCATAGTCCCTAATTCACCAAAGAAAGGGAACGGCGGATCTTAATCTAGCTGGTTATAAGGTCCGGTGCTCAATTCAAACCCCCACGCTTCATTTTCCAGAGTTTATGAGGGTATTTCTGCCCGGGGGTAGTTGTACAATGAAGTTGGACAGCTAGGCTAAGCTAGGATGCATCCCGGACCGCCGCCGCCAATATTATTATCCCGAAGTATCGCCACACTTTATATCTGTCTACAGTAATGTGACTTCTCACACCCTGTGTGTGTGTGTGTGTGTGTGTGTGTGTGTGTGTGTGTGTGTGTGTGTGTGTGAGAGAGAGAGAGAGAGAGCGCTGCACATAAGCACACGGGTTGACTGAGCGAATTGTTTCCGAATTTGAGGGGGATCACAATAGGGGAAAGCCAGCAACCGGGGGCTGCGTAGCTTTTCGACGCAAGCGAATAGACGCTGGCGGAAGTGGTCATGCCAGACTAAGGTGCGTCAGACAAGTCAAGCCAGTGTGGCAGAGTTCACGATTGCAGGGCCTGCAAACTGGCACTGATATTAATCAATTAAAACATTTATCTTTTGTGAGGCAGGGGACAATACTTTTAATCCGGAAGTGATATTTCATTGAATGAATCAGGCTATAGCCACTCAGGACCAATTTAGTAAGGTATGAAAGAACAGTAGGCGTAATTTAAAGAGTTTTAATCAGCAAGTATTTTTAAATGATCCTGTTATCACAAGTGTTGTGTAGATGCGATCCTTGCCATCAATCCCAAGAAGTATATTGGAGAGGACAATCTGGACCCATTTTCAATACAGTCTGTCACAAATGATTATGCAAATTGGAATTAAGTGTCATAAACATTACATTTTTTGTATTAAATTTAAACTCATGGATGGTATTGTGTCTCAGGGCGCTTTGGATTATTGAAATCAATCTCAGACACCTGTGATAATCAGTTTGCTAAGTAAGCCCAATCAAAGGAAATCTACTTAACAAGGACGTTCCACATGATTAAGCAGGCCACAGGTTTCAAGCAATATGGGAAAGAAAAAGGATCTCTCCGCTGCCTAAAAGCATCAAATAGTGCAATACAACTTAAGTGTGATCATCGTACTGTGAAGAGATTTGTGGCTGATTCAGAGCACAGACGGGTTTGTTCGGATAAAGGTAATATGAGGAAGGTTTCTGCCAGACAAATTCATCGAATAGGAGAGCAGCTGCTAAAATGACATCACAAAGCAGCAGACAGGTATTTGAAGCTTCTGGTGCCTCTGGAGTCACGCAAACCTCAAGGTGTAGGATCCAGAAGTTTGCAGTTGTGCATAAACCTATTATTCGGCCACCCCTAAACAATGATCACAAGCTGAAACAGTTGCAGTGGGCTCAGGAATACATGAAGACTCATCTTCCAACAGTCTTGTTTACTGATGAGTTTACTACGGAAGGACAGTGTCTTCCGTAGTAAAATCATCTTCATGCATGACAATGCACCATCTCATGCTGCAAAGAATACCTCTGTGTCATTGGCTGCTTTGGGCATAAAATGAGAGAAACTCATGGTGTGGCCCCCATCTTCCCCTGACCTCAACCCTATTGAGAACCTTTGGAGCATCCTCAGGCAAAACATCTATGAGGTTGGGAGGCAGTTCACATCAAAACAGCAGCTATGGGCGGCTAGTCTGGCATCCTGAAAATATATTCAAGCAGAAACTCTCCAAGAACTCACAAGTTCAATGGATGCAAGAATTGTGAAGGTGATATCAAAGAAGGGGTCCTATGTTAACATGTAACTTGGCCTGTTAAGATGTTTTTGATTGAAATAGCTTTTGATTTCACTAAATATGACCTCCTAATGCTGCAAATTCAACAAATTACCATTTTTAGTTGTTTACAACCTATAAAATTTTTGGAAACTCTGTTGTGCATAACGATTTGGAACAGTGCATTTGGAGTTTTTTATTTTTGAAAAAAATATTTTTATTATTGGGAGGTTTGTTCAATACAATTCTAAATATACTCTAACGGTTGATGACTTGAAAATTATACTGACTGTGATTTGCATCGACTATTTAGGAAAATCTGGGTAAATCTAATTTGCTTTATAATTTGGAATGCAGTGTAAAGCTCTCCGCACATATATTAAAACAAATAAACCATATTTTGAATCTTTCCATCTCCTCTGGTATAGTTCCTAAAATGTGGGGAAAAGCTCACGTGATTCCCTATATATACAGTACATGGTGACAAAAATAATCTCAATTAAAACTGCGAGCAGTGATGACCGGGCCCTCGCACCTGGCCGGCGCTCCGGGCGACCGTGTGAGAGAACGCGCCGCAGTCTCCTCCTCTTCGCAGCACGCGGCACAGTAATACCTGTCACCAGAAGTGTGGAAGTTGCCGCGACGCGCTTGATAAAGAAGCGAGGAAGTCCTCAGGCCTGGGTTCTTACCAGGCGGTTGAAGTTTGGAGCACATGGAACAGTGCAGAGCGAAATTACAGCGACTTCCTGTTTCGTGGCGATAACGTCGAGAAACTACGAAGTCCACGGAGCCGATAGAACCAGCTTCCAGTGTTATCATGGTGGCTGTCTCTAGACCTCCCTGAGCTGCTTTGAGTTTGATTTGATCCAAGTTTGTAGGATGTGTATATTCAACATGCAGTATTTACATTGTCCAGCAGGTGGCACTCTCTTCCTACTTAATGTAATGTAATACTGCCATCTAGACCTCCCTGAGCTGCTTTGAGTTTGATTTCATCCAAGTTTCTAGGGCTTGGAGGTAAATCACCAACATGCGATATTTACTTTGCCCAGCAGGTGGCGCTCTCACTTTACATGAATAATTAAATTAATAAATTAATAAATAAAATAAATTTGCACAAAAAGTTGTTATGTGTGCACTTTACTCTGCAATCCTGCAGAGTAATATGGAGTTAAGACATATGACGGAATGTTGGAGAATATCGGCCTCCATCTCATCATAGTTATTCGTAATCAAACAAAAGAAATGTTGGTGTATATTCCATGCCTTATGAGTGTCCCTACAGTTTTCGTTTTGCTAAATATGTTCCTGCTAGGAGTTATTAATTTTTGAACATTGTGATGATTTTCAAGTCAGAAATTCACATATTTCAAATTAAAAGACTTCCTGTTAATTTTGGGGCGGGGCTTCAAGAGGCTTTTTTGTGGGGCCTGCAAAGATACATTTGGGTTTTAAATTTGGTGCAGCTAGGTATAACACAGCCTGAGTTATGATGAATTAAAGTTTCATGAGGTTCGTTAATTATGATGTTTACGTCAACTTTGACCCCCAATAGATCACTGGTACTACTGTGATTTTGAAATCTTTTCGCAATTTACCATCGGGCAAGCGTCTTGAGTATTTGAGAAGTGGTTTGACGTTCCTGGTGTAAAAACTCTGGGACGAGTTCGTCGATATGTGAAAATTTGTATTATGGCGATTTTAGGCACTAAATCCAAAATGGCCGACTTCCTGTTGATTTTGGCTAATGACATAAAATTGCATTTATGTGCGCGTTGGGCCATTACATGTCGTCCTAAAATTTTAGGCTTCTAGCCCAATTTTTGAGCATGCATTTCCTGAAAAACTGTTTTTGGCCATAGGGGGCGCCGTTTTTGAGATCAAATCCTGAACCACTGACACATTGCAATTTTTTGCAGGTCTGATGGGTACGCAAAGTTCTTCAAGTTATGCATGACGGGAAGGGGGTGAAAAGTGCCAAAAATGACTACAAATAATAAAGAAGAAGAAGAATCCTGGCGGTTTCAATAGGGCTTCGCACCGGTCGGTGCTCGGGCCCTAATAACTACAGGCCAATATTCAAACTCCAATGCCTGGCAGAAATCCTAGAATCACTTATTCATAATCAGTTAAAAACATTTCAAGCCAGTGCTTCCATTTTTAGCCCGTTCTAATCTATCTTTAGTGCAGGCCATAGTATTGTCTCTGCTGTCAAAGAATTAAACAGAAAAAGCATTGAAAAGCCTTGACACTGTCGACAACCATTCACTCTTACAGAGGCTGCATGACATTGGTTCTGATCATTCTGCATGGAGTTGGTTCTGGGGTTATCACAGCAATCCGTAAAACTGGGAAGCTAACAATCTGAGATTTTAATAGGTACAAGTGTTGTCCCACAGGGTTCAATCTTGGGCCCAGTTCTAGTCATAATTTATTTCAATAACATTGTTTCATCGCTACAAACGGTCACGCCCATCTGTATGCAGACGACACAGTACTGTATTGCATGTCTGACTCATTAAGCCAAGCTATACAACACCTACAGAGCTCTTTTGACACCCTGCACGACTATCTAGTGGACCTCAGGATTGTTCTTAATACAGACAAAGCAAATTAATGTGTTTCTCCAGACTCTTATCGAAACAAAATCCCTGCAAAAGGGATCTTAAATATGCAACGGTGGCTGCATAGAAGCAGGTCTCTCTTAAAAATGAGACCCTGTAGCTCAATGAGACTACCCATATAAAGAAAGGATAAATAAAATATATTATATTGTGCTCAAATCTGAGGCCAATGCAATGTGCACTAGGCTTCAAGTTGGCATCCTCTCCAGTTGATTATCCACTACTCCCTGGTGTAATGGTGAGAGCACTGATAGAGATCCAGTCCAAATAGTTAAATATGACAGTGGCCTTTTATTTTAAAACTGTAACCCCACAAACTAATTTAGTTAGCTATGAATTGCCAACATTTGTTACAGATCATGTAACGGAAGCCTTCCAAAGACATGATCATCCTCTGAAAGGCCTCATCACCCAGAGGTTTAGGAAAATATGTGTAATATTTAAACAATTTACCATCTCTGCTCATTTATGTATATTTTCAACATTATATTTTTTTTATTGCTAAAGAGTGCTGTATTGATTTTGAGACAGCTACAGTAAGTGCACATGGCACACTTTAAAAAGTCTATATTATTGAAAAAGTAACAGACAATGGCCGCGTTTCCCAGATTCGATCGTTCTTTGGGACCAAAGAAGGGTCGAAAGAAGGGTTCGCCTAAGAAGGAGCGCTAAGATACGGTATTTCCCAGATGCCATCTTATGTGCCTTCTTTGGAGAACGCGTAAGATGAAGCGAAAGAAGCTCTTTAGTGGGAGCTGTCCACCGCTGTGGTGCTGAAACTGAATAAATCGATGCCAGGCGAATCGATCACCCACCTCTTTATCAGCGCATAAGTCACACACAGCGCCCCGTGGTCTCCCCCACACAGGTGCAATTAGGCTACGCATGTATCGTGTGTGTGGGGGGGTGTGTGGGTGCGGGTGTGTCCAAGTAGTAATCAAGCCCATTAGCGCATATATACCCCGTGGATATAGGCACACACATGTGAGAGTGGAAGAAAGCGGCAGCAAAATAAAAAAATAAATTTCCCTGACGCGGCATGATCACTGACGATTTGGTCGCTAAGAAGGTTGTATGAGTGGGTCAGCTCCATCTTACACTTCCGTCTTAGTGAAAGAACTTATTTCGCTAAGAACGAATCTGGGAAATGCATTCTTCTTTCACAGCGTTCTTAAGAGCGCTCCAAAGAAGTACTTAGCTCCAAAGAGGCTCTTGACGAATCTGGGAAACGCGGCCAATGACAATAACGTCTAATGCTGGTCTTACACTACACGACTTTTCACACGATATGACAGTCGCAGACAATCTTCCAATGTCGGACTGAAATCACAGAAGTCGTGCTGGAGTTGTGGCGCGCGCACGTTATCTCAGTCGTTTGGTGTATGGTGGTCTTCCGACCCGATTTCAGCCAGTCTTCTTCTCGTCTTGACGTTCCGACATTATCAAACATGTTTGATATTATCGTTAGTCTTAAGGGGTTGGCTCAAGCGAAATTACGTAAACACTGTCACACTCTCGCATGCATCAAGCACGACGCAGGAGGAGCGGCATTAGTCGCGACCTGTGTCCGCCTGTGTAGGCATTTATTTCGGACACTTTTTCCTTGAAGCCTCGGCGGGAGAACCAGGCTGACAGCCGCGCAACCTTAACACTTTACCGTCAAATACAGGGTTAGGAGTTAAAGTTATTGGGGGACGAGATCAGCAAATAAAGATGGTCAAATAACTAAAGGAAGTCCCCCGCTCGGAATATTGAATTAACCTTTTTTTAATTAAATAATCACTATCGCGTTTGCAGAAATAATATTAATCTCAAAAGGAATCTAGTTGTAGTCTTGCAATATGAGACCCCCTGTCTTTTCAAAATCTCACTCTGTGACTGAAAACTAATGACTAGTTGTCTTCAGGTGTGAGTTGATTGTCTTTAGATATAAGAGGGTTTCAGTCTTTTCAAAGTCTTTTAAGTGTAAGCCCAGCATAAGGGTGTATTCACATTGGGAAAGTCCGCTAGTTCACTTGCTTTGGTCCAGACCAAATAGAATTTAGATTTTTTTTTGTTTGGTGTGGTCCACTTTCATATTGCCCCTTTTGCAAGTGACCCAGCATTAAGAAGTAAAACCACACGTGATCTGAGGTCATTCATTCATTGGACAGACATTCTGGGGTGGAGAGAAGCAGGAATCACAAAGTGAAATATATAATTGATATGATATGGGGTTAAAAATAATAAATAAATAAATAGGCCTACATCTTTTTATGTTTTTTATGTTTTGTGTGTTCTTTTTATGGACCTTGAGTCTGACAATAAAGATGATGATGATGATGATGAAATAAAATAAAAAAACATAAAATTATTGTTGTTTCATATGGTTATAATATGTAGGCCTGTTTCAATGTGTGGCTTGTAGCCTATGATGTGAAACATAATATTTACTGTATTTCTGCTGCTGGACGCGCGGCTCGCGAGGAATAGGCTCGGCGCGGCTCAGCTCCAAACTGACACGGGGATAGTATTGACGGTCCCGTAACATAGGAAGCAAAATAAAAACACGCACTCCATAGGCTAAAAAGCGCAGTGTGAACCTGTTATCACTGTGCGGGAGACGCTCCCCTCTCCTTCATCTGATCACTGAACACATCAGCATGTTTACGCGTCCTGTCTATCAAATGTAATATATTCGCTCGGGACTCCAGGTCAAACCACAACTAATCTTCCTAACAATGGCGACAACAACACTTTCCCATAATGTGAAGCTGACGGCGATTTATTAAAAAAGAAAAGGCACAGTGCTTCCTGCAATTGGGTCGGATCGAGTCCGGACAAATTCACACCACAAACAAACTGTAGCAGAGTGCGCTTGGAAACGCACCGAGACCACCTCTTCGGCTGGGTCTCGGAGCGCTTGTTTGGTCCGCCTTCGAGTGCGATTGCTGTATTCACACCTGCCTGAAAGCTGCGCACCAAAGGCACACCTGAGTTTGTTTCAACCGAACTAAACACGGCAGGTGTGAATACACCCTAACGTCTTTGACACCAATGTCTTCAGGTTCACATCACCAGCCAGGTACAATTTGAAAACTGTTCCATGAGTTGCATGTCACATGCCGAACAGACTGTATGGATCTTACCTAGGTGTTACACCATCAGGAGGTCTGACCAGTTTTTCACTGCACCTCAGGGGAGGCCCACAGCATAGGTGATATATGTGACAGTGTTCTCTGTCATTGTCTGCTCCTGTAATAAATCTAGTGAATACTCAAGAAGATGATTGTCATTTTGTAGAAATCTTTTGAGTGTTAAACAATTGCCTGAGTGTTAGGGGATTAAAATAAATTGGTAAGTAAGACAGAAATGTGCTACTATTTAAAAATATATATATAATAATCACGGAAGAGCCGCTTTTCTCAGTTGTAAGAGGGGGTGGGGGCATTGACTTGAGATTTTCAGGGGCCCAGCAATTTTTGAGGTCGGGCCTGCCTTGCTGATTGTCATTGGCCGCGTTTCCCAGATTCGTTAAGAGCCTCTTTGGAGCTAAGTACTTCTTTGGAGCGCTCTTAAGAACGCTGTGAAAGAAGAATGCGTTTCCCAGATTCGTTTTTAGCAAAATAAGTTCTTTCACTAAGACGGAAGTGTAAGATGGAGCTGACCAGGGGCGTTGTTAGGATCATCAGACATCGGGGGCTTAGCCCAGGGGCGAACATTGACTAAGAGGGGTCCGGGGGGGTTGCCCCCCCGTGGAAAATGTTGCACGTCAGTTAGTTAAATCCATCAATCTGGTGTAGTAGAACAGTTAAAATAAAAATGTCAGTCCTCAAATGGCTGCTGATTGGATGCAGACCATTGGGTGTGGGTGTGTACATATACAGGGTACAGGCTGTGCCAACTATTCTCCCCTTATTGTGATAAACCGTGTTTAAAAAATATATATATATATTGGCAGCTTTATCGAACAGTTTGTCTTTAATAAACATCCAAGAGACAAAAGGTACATTGGAATAGAAAATTAAATGCAGTCTACATATTTGTGTTATCTCGTATATGCCTATGAAAAACAATGAATCAATTAACTGATTGGCTCTCAAAGTCCTGCCTGACACTCAACATCAGTAAAACAACATGCATGTACTTTTAAAATAGAACAAATGGAAATCAGCCTGATATTATTGTTTATGGAGAAAAGATCCAGACTGCTACACATTTTAAATATTTAGGAATAACTGTGGACTCACAGCTCTCCTTCAACAAACATGTGAAGCAGGTGAGCAATACAGTCAAATTCAAATTAAGGAATTATAGGTACATTAGGAACCAGCTCCCTTGATTCTTAACACAAGTAAATTATTTTGAACTACGGTTCTGCACCAAAATTAGTTTTTGCTGTAACGCCTGGTGGTTAAAAACGGCATTGCATGTGTGATTTGTGTTTTTTGACCCTCCTGTGTTACCTTAGTTTAATTTGATGCAACCAGCAAGAGAGCACAGCATGTCAGTTAATTCTCATCTTTCTTGTCCTTTAAAAATTTAATTCATTGCTTTTGTATTGTTTTCAACTTGAATGTATGTCAAAAAGGATTAACAAACGATCACATTCTGTTTTATATACATTTCACACAGCGTCCCATCACACTCCAATTCACCTCACATTATATTTGGATAGAAGACCAAAGAAACACATTTGGAGACTCAATACAAGTTTATTGAACAACAAAACAGTAATTAAACAGGTGAAATCTGAAATTAAGACTTTCTTGACCTAAATGATGATGGGAAGTTGGACCCAAATTATATCCTGTGGGACACCTTAAAGGCAGTCGTCAGGGGCAACATTATATTGATTAGTACAGCAATCAAAAAAGAAAAACAGAATAGGCTGAACCAATTTGAAAATAATCTTAAAGATTTAGAAACACAAAACAGCAAAAATCAGAATCCCCAAATAATGATTGGAATAAAAATAAAATAAAAAAACATATGTTGGCCATTTCTCAAGAAGAATTAGACAAAGATTACAAATTTAACAATGGCTTCATGAAGAAGGCCCCAAAGCTACAAAATGATTGGTAAGGGAAATACGGGAAAAAAAATCTCACATTCTATACATAAATTATAAAATAATTCAACAGGACAATATGTAATAACTTACACTAGATCAATACTGCATTCCAAACATATTACAATAATCTTTATTCTCACACAGGCAATAAGAGAATGTAGTTATATAGAGGGAATTATGTTTAACAACAAAGAGCACACAATTGCATTATATGCCAATGATGTTTTGCTATATACTATATATTAGCAACCAAGATGATTGCTTTACTGCCCTACTGGATCTCCTTGTCATATTTGTATCATATACAGGCAATAGGCTCAATATAAACAAAAGTCAAAGTTTAGCATTCAATTGTTGCCTTAAACAAAGACTCCCCATTGACTGGCCATAGAAAGCTATTTAATACTTAGATATTTGGTTAACACAATCCTAATGACTTCTATAAATGAAAATTATGAACCTGTAAATAAGGGAATTAAAGGGGATCTTAGTAAATGGTCAACAGTACTTGAAAAATATATGATTAGTAGTATACATTATTATTACATTAGTATACGATTTCTCGTCCCGCCGCATTTTTCTCTTTTCCTCTTCTTGGAGTCTCTATAAAAGAACAACATGGTTATTTTCATGTCACTTACATATTGGCAGTAAACCACGTAAAATCATTCTGCTGCTTGTACACTCAATGTGACATACAAAGACTATATATGTAAATGTTTTCTTGAAATTGTGTTAGTGAGGTATTTTTAAAATCTAAATTTGAGAAGATATTCTGTTCACTATGATAAATTACCTGACTCAACCGAGATCGAAGTCACTGAGGCCCATTACTATGATGTAAATTGCTGCTTGGAAGTTGATGAACTCATTAAAACATTCAACACTACTAAATAATGTATTTCATTTAATCCAACTTTGGGATTTTGCTGAAGGGGGATTTAAAAAATGCTATATAATAATGGCACTGACAATTTGACTCACTAGCTAACCTCCTAAAGCAGCCCCCCAATATATTCATATTGGAACATTTCTCTATAAGTACCAGAAGATAGCAGTAAAGTTCCAGTCAGACAAGAGAACTAGAGTGTTGCATGTCCAACACTAGATATGTGCTGAGGCAAATCTGTAGTACAAAACCAAATCTTTACTTTGCTGATCTGCATACTATTCAATATGTTGCTGTTCATACACACACAAAATGTCATATACCTGATAGCTTATTAACCAGAATCACTTTTTGGGGTTAAACTACTCCACATAGAAATAGTCATTCCAAACAGCTATGAAACAAACATAAGGTTCAAAAACAGTTCTCGTACCTGTGCATTGTGGGGGGTGATCATTCCATCGATGTCCCTCACAAACTATTGAAGCAGTACCCGTCAACATGAATCCATCGTAACACGAGTACAGAGCAATCAGTCGGCCATCTGAGGAAGTCAAAATAAAATCCCCATTCTCTATCTGTCTTGGAGGGCCACACTCTTCTAAGGCTGAAATTGAATGGTAAAAGTTGTTTTCTGTTAATGCCTAGTGGAACAAACATATCAAAGGAATGTATGATTTTTTCTTTTATGTCATGACGAGCCCAACAGTTTCTTAAGCTCACCTCGGCCCTTTCCCTCTCTCCAAGCTTCCAAATTGATCAATGGAATATCATCACAAGAGACGAAACCAGAGGGGTATTTCCTGAACCTGAATGAATCAGGAAGGACTTCTCCTATGTCGGTGTTGTCACAGATGATCCGAGACAGTGAACCTTTTGAAAGCTCAGCCTTCTGTATTTCAGTGAATATACCTTCAGCCTCCCACCAAAACCTGAAACAAAAAAAGAAATGCTTGATTTCTCCATTTATAATTAAACATCTCATTACATAAATAAAATCCTAAAAAAGTAATGTACTCCTGATCTCTGAAGTCATACAGTGAAAGGTGAGGTACAGAACACTGAAACATAGCATTCTTTAAATGAAGCAAATACCAATGTACCTATCGCCATCACGGAGCGCCTTCATCTGCTTTCCAATCAGGCAGGCAAAGAGCGGGCCAGTTCTTGCCCCCGGCAAAAGGTCTTCAACAAGCCCTCCAAGCCATACATCAATATTGTCCAGACTTTTGTATGTGTTCAATATCTTCTCTGCAACCCTGGCGTCACTCACAACGTGTTTGAAATCGTCCAGTGTCTGGGTTCTCTTCAGCCCACAGAACGATCGCCAATCGTTGTATCCTGCAAAGTATCATTTCAGCAGTACATTATAATATACCAGTCAGCACATTAATTTCACACTTTGCTTTCTTGTTGAAAGACAGGAGAGAAGACAAATGTAGTAAGTTTCCCTTAACCATCATCAACTGGGTAAACCACCAATTCCTTAATAATGTTATCAGATTAAGTAACCTGGCAATTCAGTCTCATGATTGAGGTAATATTCAAACTGTATTTGTTTTGTGTTTTTATCAAGGTCTCAAGCTGTAGGTTTTACCCCAGTTTAGTTTGGTGTCCCATAGAACTATGTGCAGAGCTGGTATAACATTGTTCAGCACCATTGCAATCAATAGCTCAAAGCTGAAAATAGAGCAGGATGTTGTCTAATCAAGTGACTAACACCTATAGGCATCATCCTGTTTTTTAATGATTTGACAGACAGGTGGTTTGTCATTTGAAAGTTATGAATGAATTAGTGAATGTCAGAAACTATGTTTACAAAGTGATACGGTATCACATTCATGTCTTAAACTCATGGACTCTGATTTTCACTATACTTTAAGGTTCACCACAGGAGATGCTTATTACACCACCAATTTGTTTTATATGAAAAGGTCGGGTGGTCCTCTCTTAAATAAAGACATGACTCATATTGCCATATTTTTTTATATGTAAGGCCTTGAAGCTACCACATTATTTGACTGCAATGCTGCAAATTTCAAACATTCAAATTTAAACTGCATAGTGCCACTTTAACTGAATGACACTGTGTTAACGAAATCTATTTCTCTATGATTGTATAACATATTAATGCTATCATTCTATTCACCTATTCACCTCACATTGAACTCTGTTGTACAAACACTGTGGTACACATGTTTTTCTTAAGAAGTAAAATTGCCTCGTCACACATCAAGATGTGAAACACACAGCACATTCTGTTCAAGGACTTATTGCACTATCAGTGCAATTGTATCATCTCCCTTGCAAGACCTGGACACACAAACAAGTGTGTATACGCCTATTTTTTTGACATATAACCTCTGCTATTTCTGTTCAAACGTTGTCTCAATCCATGTATGCTTAACAATGTAAGACTTGTGATGCATTGATTGTTTGACCCTTGTATGCTGAAACAAGTAAACTTCACCTGCTTTCAAGAAGGCCTGACTCAGTTTCAATTATTCAAACACTTGGGTAGTTTGATGAAATAATTCTAGTAACAAATGGTCCTTCGAGCCGGATCCAACATCTCCAGTCCTCTGAACGAGAAGAGCCTGCACCGTGAACGGGGGAGTCCAAGATCTCTCGACAAAAGACCTCCAGTAAACAGAGCTACAAAAGAGGCTGTCTGCAGACTCGACTTGGACGGAGGAGGGGTGACGGAATCCAGAGCCAAAACTGAGCGAGTCGGGGCTTTCTTCGAATCAGGTGAATATAAACAGCTGATTTTGTTTTGTTTTGTTTAGGAATTCCTTTGTTTTATGTATTAGATAGATAAACTAGTTTATTGATGGTGGTGTTTTCCATTTTGGTTTTGTCCATCTATGGGAGAATTCCTGGAAGTAGTGTTTCCCATCTTGGTTATTCGAACACTTGGGGATATACTCTGGCCGGGTTCTGCTCCCGGGGGTTTGTCTCTGACTGGTTGGGTCCATCCGTGGGAGACTGACTGCTTTTGGTGTTTGAGAATTTACACTGTCAAAAACAAAAGTCTCACAAGTGCACGTTAAAGATGATCATAGTAACGGATCATTTAGTAATCCGTTTTTTCAGACAGGTATCATTTGTTTAATAGAACCGTGAATTGGACGCAATTCCAGAGGGTTTTTATGAAAGCAAGTTGATTAACAGCTCTGAAAGGTTTATATTTAGCCTGGGGATATACTCCGGCCGGGTACTGCTCCCGGGAGTTAGTCTTTGACAGGTTGTTTATTTGTCTTGTTTTGTTATGTTTGTCAATAGTCTACAACTGCAGAGTAGACTTATTTGTTTTGTTTAGAATACATCACATAGGGTGTTCTAGTTTTAAATTGGTGAATTTTGTTAATCAATTGGAGGGAATAGGGGTCTCCACCCTGTTAAATTGATTACTGGGTAATTTGATATTAGATTTTACATTTTAAAAATTAAAGTCATGACAAAAAAAGAGCTTAAAAAGTATATTCAGGAGTCTGTAGAAAAATGCCTATCAGAGAAAATGAATGTACTGCAAAGTCTTATCAAGACAAAGGAGAAACAAAATGCTCGTCTCCTAAAGATGACCAGAGTTCTGACTAAATTGCTAAACACTTTAAAGTTTAGAGCTGAATATCTCGCCAATCCAAGGCCCCATAGTCAACCTTAAAGATTAAAGGTGCAGTCAATAATTTGAAGTCCCAGCATAAACTTAAAAACAAGCGTCCTTTTGTGTTCTTTGTATATGAAAATGTTCACTGAAAAGACTTGTTCAATGTTTTGATTTGAATTAACAGTTAAGGGGATTTTTATGCTAAAATTTGATCATCATGTGTATTATTGATATAAATTGATTCAAACTGCATTAACTTTGTAAAGATTGATGTGAGTATCTTGCTCATAGATGGATGTTATAAAGAAAGAGCAACCTATTTGCCACAAACTGTATGTGATGAATGAAATGCATGTTTGGAGGGAGAGAGAGCTTCTCTGTCTGAGGAATGTTGTGTGTGTGAGACGCAGTCTCTGCAAAGGGAGGAAGGAGTGAGCACATGTGAAAAAAATGTGTGTGTGTGATTTAAGCCCTGTGTGTGCCTTGTGTACATGGAGACAGGGGAAGGAGCAAATGCCTCAGTGATAAAACATTTTTAATTGAGCTACCCGACACAGACAAAAAATGTGAACTGAAGAATGAAATCAATCCTATCCAAAACGTTATGTTGTTATGCGTCATTGTGACTTAGGAGCAAGCAATGCAGATGGGATGATATGTTAAAAGCTGTTCACCCTGGCAGAATGATGAGCATTTGTTTTGAAAAAGAAAAACATGATACTGCTCTATATTCATTCTGCTTTCAGATTCAAGAAGAAGACGAAGTTGACCATGCTTTAATAAGGACAAATTGGACACTGAGGAACAATCTGAATAGGTTATGGTAATGCCTAACCATTCCCCCAGTGACTGTGATATGAAGGACACTTTGCGTCAAAATGCCACAAAAGGACTTGTTGACCATCAAGACGACCTAGGTTCCTGTTCCCTGGCTTCTGCAAAAGACTGTCCTCTCTGAAACTGTACATAGAAGATGTTGCACCAGTACATACACTTGCAATTTCACAACTGTAATGTTGAAATGTACTTGATATTATTCTGCTTGACTGAAATATATTTACTCATATGCTTTACCTTTTTGCTTTGAAGTGTTACCTGAATGTAGCATTAAATATTATAAAAAGGGGCGATATGTTAACGAAATCTATTTCTCTATGATTGTATAACATATTAATGCTATCATTCTATTCACCTATTGACCTCACATTGAACTCTGTTGTACAAACACTGTGGTACACATGTTTTTCTTAAGAAGTAAAATTGCCTCGTCACACATCAAGATGTGAAACACACAGCACATTCTGTTCAAGGACTTATTGCACTATCAGTGCAATTGTATCATCTCCCTTGCAAGACCTGGACACACAAACAAGTGTGTATACGCCTATTTTTTGGACATATAACCTCTGCTATTTCTGTTCAAACGTTGTCTCAATCCATGTATGCTTAACAATGTAAGACTTGTGATGCATTGATTGTTTGACCCTTGTATGCTGTTACAAGTAAATATTCATTCTGCTTTTGAAGAAGCTTGACTCAGTTCTCATTATTACAAACACTTGGGGTTTTAATAATTCTAATAACACACTGATTCTGGGCCCAGCACTTACCTGGTAGAGCGTGATCTCTTCCTCTCTGCAGATCTATTGAAGACAAGTCCATCGTATTTTGCTGGTTGAAAAGTCTCTCAGTTACCTCTTCTGTCACAAGCTTGTCTGCAGTATTAGCTAATGCTTCAGTTCCGATTATGCCTCTCATGATTGGATCAATTCCACCTAGACACAAAAACAGTATTGCTTATTTTCAGTATAAGATACAGCTTTTAAGATTGTTCTCTCTGTGGGAGGCATAACTACTCTAAGCACTCATGACAAAATGATTCGCCCCCAGTTACTAGATGAGTTTTGAAAGCTATACGTATATAGCTTGTGTGTTTTGATGTCAGAAATCAGTAATTAGCATGATAATTGTTCACAGTCTGTAATTACTCATTGCAAATAGACAGGAAATAATTGAATATAAGGTATATAGTCTGCGAGTACAGGGTTGTTCTGAAAGGTGTGCTCTGTGGTGGGATTACAGAGCACAACGTTCTGTATCACTGGAGCAACATAGACACTTGCCACTGGAGGTCAGCAAAATTATCTCAAAGACAGCAACGCTGTGAATTTAAATAAAGATTGTTGATTAATTAAGAATAAAGTTAATTAGATACACCAAGCGGCTGAAGCTTTGCACTGTGAAATGAAACCATATTGTAGACTTGTGTAAAAAAAGTTTTCATGAACTTCATTCGACTGCAACCTACAATGTGGATTGAAGTGATTAGCTAACGGACAGAAGACATAGCCTTAAGACCAATGGTTCTGTCAAAGAAAATATGTTAAGTGTTAAGGTTTTTGGCATTTTTTCTTTGAGTGATTGACTGTTTTAAAGAATTGCGGTAATGATGAAGGACTATGAACTGAGCTATGAAGCTTATGTCAGGAGAAATAATGGATCAAGGTAAAAATCAGCCAGCCTGACTTTTCTTTGGAGGGGTACTAGTTTCAAAGTGATCCGCGAGGGCCTTCTTAAGGAAAGTCAAACTGGAAAATGGCTGTGTGAATCAACCAGTCGCAATCTACTTGTGTTTTGGATGATCTTGCACTGATGCATCATGGTTGGATAGAGGTTTCTCTCCACACTGTAAGCTCTGAATTGGTGGGAATGTGATTGTCTAATGTGTTAACTGATTTGGACAGACAACAGTTGTATACAGTTTTATAATGGTTTTATTAAAAAAATATATATATTTTATTTTTATCAACTGCTTGCAGATTGAGATTCCGTAGATTCATGTAAAAACTGACTTATAGTGTCAAATTCTGCCCATACATCATTCTGCATAGTGCAGCTCAAAACAGCCAGGCTGAGGAACAATAAGCTAAACACTGGAGTGGAAGTTTATTTGGTGGAACCTTTTGAGGTGTGTGCTGCTTGCCACCATTATACAGTATGTTGTATTCCTGCAGTGTTTTTTTCCTGAGCCTCTACGATGGTGGCGAGTGCGAGTTTTGTTAATAAATTACAATTGTCATAATAATGGGAATAATAGACCCAAGATTGAAAAATAAAAACTTCAATTTGTTGGCTACATCCACGAGCCAATATAAAACTGCATCTGTATATGTCAGATTCAACTTCATCTGTTGAATAGAACAATGTCAGTAATAAAATAAGTCAGTAATGTCCTGATAATTCCATTAAAAAGGTCCCTGCAGTGTGTTGGATGGATCATTAAACTTTCTGCAATTAGTCTCCCGGAAGCCAAGGACACACTGTACAGTAAGTCATGTACTAGATATGACATATACGATACTTGTCTATTCAGCAAGAGTCACTTGAATTGCACTAAGACACAAACACATTCACCAGAGAAGCAAAATTATTATAATTTTTATTCCGGCCACTCTTCTCAGTGTGTTTAGCGTGCTTGCAGGATGCATTCTTAGTTCCGATAGGCAGCTTTATAAGAGTTTACTGACCTTCAAAGACTATTCTCCCTGGAGAGAGGAAAGCATCTCCCAGTTTCAAGTTTGGGAAGCGCTCATCTTCCTGAAACTTCCTGTTCAGTCTCATGATGATAGGAGAGATGTTAGCGTGGCCGAACCGGAATGCAGCAATGACAAACACGTTGCTGATTGAGGGGTCCGTCGTTGGATCATATCCCTTGTAGGGTCCAATGAAATGTTCAAAAGCCTGCGGGCCAAGAATCTTTGGAAGATAATCTCTAAATGTTATGATCTGAAAGTTAAAAAAAATTAAGGGGGGAGGGGGTCATAAAGAAGCAAAAAAGAGTCTCTTAGATAGTCGAGAAAGGAAATCTGACATCACACGTTTGCTATGAAGCCACAATACTTTGTATATGAGCATATCTTAATGAATTACTACAACGTATCCTGCTTGAAAGATCATTAACAAGATCCTGTGAACGTGTATGCATGCAGCTGAAAGGGAGTCCCACATGGTTTCAAGTGTTGTATTCGAGCTCAGACATATGATTGCACATTTGTCCCCTCACAGTTCACCCCAGAGAATTTCATCTGTCCTTCTCACTATTCATAAAGGCCTCAGTTGACCACCTGCATCTTAACACGGTTACAGTATCACACAAAAGAGTAAAACATTTGTGTTATGTGGTTTTTAATTTCCAAATGGAGCATTGGAAGCAGACACGGTTAATCATAATAATTAATTATAAAATACTTTTTTGAATGTTCTTTCATGCTTTTAGGTCAAAGAAATTCATCTTTACAAAAATACTTTATTAATATAGAACCAGTCAAATTTGTTTAGTGTCAAGTGAGGCATATGCTTTATTATTGTGGTCGAAACTTCAAAATTTAAAAAGAAAAGGCTAGTCTCAGGAAATAGCAGCTGAACTGATAAATCACAGTTCAATCTAACAAGAAAAGGTTCTTAGAAAATTACCAATTGCACCGTTGTGGTTCAATAATCATTGAGGCAGGAATGCACTTTCCTGGTCGGCAAAACATAAAAAGTCTAAATTGATTGATTAAAAAAAAATGGTTACAGCAGTATTCTCCACTTTCAAACTCAATGGACATTTATCATTAAATTCTTCTACTTTTGAGGTCAAATCTATTTCAAATGTAGAAAATACAAAATAATGGTGTTATCTTTTCCAAATGGTTGAATAGTAGGGTATTGGAATGATAGTCTCAAACCTATTGCGGCTGAAATAAAATAATAAAAAGGCATAACTTAATTTTACCAATCTGTATTTAAAAAAGTAGAAACTATCTCCACCTCCGCATGCTACAAAAGCTTAAATGCTTCATCAAGGAGAATCTAATAATGAAATAAGTAATAGTAAGTAACCTTTTCATTTGTTTTTTTGAAAGTCTTGTTGTGTTATTATTATTATTGGCCGCGTTTCCCAGATTCGATTGTTCTTTGGGACCAAAGAAGGGTCGAAAGAAGGGTTCGCATAAGACGGAGCGCTAAGATACGGGTGTTTCCCAGATGGCTTCTTAAGTGCCATCTTTGGAGAAGCCGTAAGTTGAAGCGGTGGTGCTCAAACTGAATAAATCGATGCCAGGCGAATCGATCACCCACCTCTTTATCGGCGCATAAGTCACACACAGTGCCCCGTGGTCTCCCCCACACAGGTGGAATTAGGCTACGCATGTATCGTGTGTGTGTGGGGGAGTGTGTCGGTGCGGGTGTGTGTGGCAACAAGTGTATCAAAGTAGTAATCAAGCCCATTAGCGCATATATACCCCGTGGATATAGGCACACACATGTGATGTGAGAATGGAAGAAAGCGGCAGCAAAAGAAACAAGCGGGCACCATCGTTTACCGCGGAGGAGATGGGCGTCTTAGTGGACGAGGTCTGGCAGCACCGGGGAGTTTTATTCGGGGAAACAAGGTGCAAAAAGAACAGGCAGGCCATAGCCGAAAACATGTCCCGCTCCAGCCCATGTGGCCTGCGTGACTGGCGTGCTGTGAGGAAGAAGTGGCAGGATTTCCAGAACCAAACAAAAAGGAAGAGTGAGAAGGTTTCACTAATCAATATCCCTTCGTTGCAGGTGATGCAGACGCCCAGTAAAGACAGCGCGGAGTAACCCCTCCCCCATATGGTTTCAATAAACAATTTGTAATTTATCTAAGCGTGACGTGTGCCTATTGTGCACCCTTTCAACAGTATTCCAGTCCCAGACTTTCAGGTAAAGCACCCGGACACTGCAGCAATAATCATAGTGTGCAGGGGCCGGTTTCCCAAAGCCTTCTTAGAGCCTTCTTAACGCTACGTCATTCGTAACCCCTACGTAGAGTTCCTACTTAACGTTTCGCCTGTTTCCCGAATAGTTCTTTACTACGAATCTCTTTCATACGTCATACGTTGGTAAGGTTGGTCTGGAGCGCCCGCAGAGCCTTCTTAGCTCTACCGTAGGGATGTTTCAGCTCTCACTTGTGTCATTTAACTAATAAATCTGACTGTATTTCATATCAAACGGACACAGCGATGACTGTATTTAATAACAAACTGTTCAAAACGATCCAACTGTATAGTGTATATCACGTATATTTAAAGTAGGCTTAGGCTATTATATATTTTAGCAGAATACCATTAACTCTGATTCACAAAGTGTTCAAACTATATGAACAAGTAGCCTACTTTTTAGTCATCTAACTGACTTGACGATCAGCATTAACTGAATGGATGCGATGTCAATATGAAAATACTTTATACGTGATACACTATAGCCTACAGTCGGATCGTTTTTATCAGTTTGTTATTAAATACAGTCATCGCTGTGTCCCTGTGATATGAAATACAGATTTATAAGTTTAATGACACAAGTGAAAGTCCCTGCGATCGCTGTGGCATCGCCAGAGATACAAACCCCCACATTTCCTTCCGTAAAGCACCATGCGTAAAACGGACACGAGTGACATCCCTGTTGCGCATGGAACTGCCACACATTCATGATGAAAATAATTGCTGTAAACAATCTTCATCTCCTCCGCTGTTTCTATATTTTCTATATCTTTAGTATAAGGTAAGGTAAGTAAGGTAACATATTATGCACTTTGCTGTCAATTTTATATGGTCTAAGTAGTCCCTAATTCTTATTTTTTTAGATGTTTGCTGAAAAACCCGTTCAGATCATTAAGCAAGCCTCTATACCAGGGGTGTCAAACTCATTTTGGTTCGAGGGCCACATACAGCCTCTCTGATCTCAAGTGGGCCGGACCAGTAAAATAATGGCAAAATAACGTACATATGTCAACTCCAAATCTCTAGCTTTGTTTTTCAGTAATATGCTTTATCACTCAACCTACATTTGTAACCTACATTATCATGGATCACAAGGGATCTCTGTACCCCACAGGAAATGTCTTAGTAAAGGTTGCTGCTGGCCAAGGGAATAGGAGGTGCAGCAAAATTTTTGGGGGTATTTTGCTCAAAGATGCCAATATACGCACTAATGAAATAAACAACTGTTTATTTGAATACAACAGGCACTGACGTTACAGTTGTCCAATTTTGTTTACTATATGTACAGCGACACATTTTGTGCAAACATGCAGACAGTACAAAATTAAATTAAATAAAAGTGCAACTTCTACTGTTTTGATTTATTTTTAAATACAGAGGTTATTGGTTGTTTTGGAATTCGTTTTTCCCAATTTAAAACATAAAAATAAAGCAGCATGGAAAATTAGGAAATAAATCTTGTAGGCCTACACTAGCATGCTCCTGCTCGTTTCGCGCGTGCAGAGCCGCGGACACATCGCGCTTGCTAGTACATTAATTGTTCAGCACTAAAGATAATTTTTTTTTTTTTTTTGGTTTTTACTTTGCCATAAAGCACTGGAGGAAACATTAATAGCGGTGAAGCAAGATTGCCATTTACCATTTCCCACGTTGCTAAAATGTGCTTTTTTAAATTTTGGCTGCCCCCTAGCGGCTGGAGTGAGCATTTTGGTTATTTCTTTAAAAATTCATATCTCCTCACAGGAATGGGCTAGAGACTTACTTTTTTTGAAATGCTCATGAATGTGTGCTCTACAAGTCGCGGGCCAGATTAAATCATCTCGCGGGCCGGATCTGGCCCGCGGGCCGTATGTTTGACACCACTGCTCTAGGCACACCGTGGCCCCATGGATATGTTAGAACACATTTAAACAGTGCATTTAGCATAATATGTGACCTCCCTAGAACCTCCGCACTGTGTTCCACACCGGCTCAGCTGACAGCTGAGAGCTGTCAGCTGAGCCCGGGCAGAGTGCGTCGGATCCTCCACCTCAAAACATGTAAACGTGCGAAAAAATTAATGAATAATCAATTAGAGCTTACCTTAAAATAAGTGTGCCATGTTACTTGTTTATTGTATTTGGACGCTGTTTGGGCCGTCTGTTTTTATTTATATAGGCTATTGGCGATATTATATCTACTTTCAGTTTCATTACTGACCCACCAAGCAGGCCCGCCGCTCCCTATACGCAGAGTACGCAGACTGCGTAGAGCACCAAGTACCTGGCGGGGGCACCAAAATTAAGGTTGCTAAAAAAAAATCATGATAATAATTAAATAATTGAACTACAAAAATATATAAATAAGCTATGAAGAGGCCCAGCGTATTTTTTTTCTTAATTGTATAATTGTATCACTTAATTTGGGAAAATTACATGTTTTTACCTAATATATAAAAATAGTCTCTCCCCCCCCTTCCCTGACCCTAATGGTACAGCCTTCGAAGCTCTCGTGTTTTCGCATCGGAGACAGAGCATGCTTTTGCCGGTGATATCAAGCTGCTTTTGAATGGCAGCCGCGGCGATTCATAATGACAACAGGAATCTGGCGCAGAAAAGCGGAAGAAGTAAAAGCTGAGAGATGACACCCTTGCATCCCTTGTTGGTAAGTGTGTGAGTATTATAGGTCTAATTGTTTTGCTAACGTTCAGTGATATTGTAATGTTAGCATATGACAGTTAGACTACACAGCAGCAGAAGCTAATAGTTAAGACACTGTGTGACGGCGTGTCATCTTAAAAATCACTTTCTGTCACAAACGCTACTCATCAGCTGTGTAGTCTGAAGCATATTCTAGCATTTCACAATGCATGTGACACGTTTGCAAATAGTTGACGGTTGTCACTGTAGACATTATATAAAGCCGTATGAAGTCAACAACATTCTAGTGAGGCTATGGAAAGGGCGACATCTGCTCGCCAATTTAAAATATGGTATCTTCACTTTTGGTCATTTTCAAAATGCCACCATTGTTTTGTTTAATGTGTATAATTGGAGTCTATATAGCAGGGGTGTCAAACATACGGCCCGCGGGCCGGATCCGGCCCGCGAGATGATTTGATCAGGCCCGCGACCTGTAGAGCATAAATTTCTGAGTATGTCAAAAAAAAAAGTAAGTCTCTAGCCCAGGGGTGTCAAACATACGGCCCGCGGGCCGGATCCGGCCCGCGAGATGATTTGATCAGGCCCGCGACCTGTAGAGCATAAATTTCTGAGTATGTCAAAAAAAAAAGTAAGTCTCTAGCCCATTCCTGTGAGGAGTTATGAATTTTTAAAGAAATAACCGAAATGCTCACTCCTGCCGCTAGGGGGCAGCCTAAATAAAAAAAGCACATTTTAGCAACGTGGGAAATGGTAATTGGCAATCCTGCTTCACCTCTATTAATGTTTCCTACAGTGCTTTATGGCAAAGTAAAAACCAAAAAAAAAAAACATTTTTATTTTTAGTACATTTATTTTATTACTTTTTTATAAAAATAAAACTATTTTTATTTTTAGTGCTGAACAATTAATGTACTAGCAAGCGTGGTGTGTCTGCGGCTCTGTGTGCGCAAAACGAGCAGGAGCATGCTAGTGTAGGCCTACAAGATTTATTTCCTAATTTTCAATGCTGCTTTATTTTTATGTTTTAAATTGGGAAAAACTAATTCCAAAACAACCAATAACCTCTGTATTTAAAAATAAATCAAAACAGTAGAAGTTGCACTTTTATTTAATTGTATTTTGTACAGTCTGCATGTTTGCACAAAATGTGTCTCTGTACATATAGTAAACAAAATTGGACAACTGTAAGGTCAGTGCCTGTTGTATTTGTGTATTCAAATAAACAGTTGTTTATTTCATTAGTGCACATTGGCATCTTTGAGCAAATTACCCCCAAAATTTTTGCTGCGGCGCTGCGTGCCGCACCTCCTATTCCCATGGCCGGCAGCAACCTTTACTAAGACATCTCCTGGGGGGTACAGAGATCCCTTGTGATCCGTGATAATGTAGGTTACAAATGTAGGCTGAGTGATAAAGCATATTACTGAAAAACAAAGTTAGGGATTTGGAGTTATTTTGCCATTATTTTACTAGTCCGGCCCACCTGAGATCAGAGAGGCTGTATGTGGCCCTCGAACCAAAATGAGTTTGACACCCCTGCTATATAGGTATTTAAGGTTTTGTCTATGTTCCACTAAATTAATATAACATAATAGTTTAATATACTTTCATAGTGACTAGATAGCAAAGGAATAATTAAGTGTTTACAGATAAACAGCCAATTTAAGATTAAGCATAATATGGTGTTTTTTTAGTGACTTTTTATCCTATTATAAACAGTAGTTCGACATGATATTTTTGTCATTAGAAAATCCTAATGTTTTGGTTATTTTATTTAGCTTTTGCTAATCAAATTTTTTTGTATTTCAAAAATATTCACAGGGTCAATGCTAAAATATGTTCAAGGAGCCACACGTAGCCAGGAGGAAGATTCAGATGATGAGCAACCATCCACAAGCCACCAACCAACATTTGTTTTGATGATGTTTTGATGACTTAAACCTTATTTGAGTTCATAATTATTTTCGTTCATCTTTGGAGCCTGCAGTTGTTATTGTTTTATTATATTGTAATGCTGCTGTTAAGAACGTTTTATATATAACATATTTATTACTGATGTTGCTGTTTTGTTTTTGTTTTAAATATGACTTAATATATACATGTTCATAATATATTTAATGTCAACTTATAATAAATAGCAACGGTTTGATTTCAAACTCTGAAGGTTTTGTGTGTGTGCTGCTGTTAAGAACTTTTTATATACAACTTATTTATTACTGATCGTGCTCCTGTTGTTGTTGCTGTTTTTTTGTTTTATATATTACTTATACATGTTCATATTTATGTATATTTAATGTCAACTTATAATAAATAGCAACGGTTTGATTTCAAACTCTGAAGGTTTTGTGTGTGTGCTGCTGTTAAGAACTTTTTATATACAACTTATTTATTACTGATCGTGCTCCTGTTGTTGTTGCTGTTTTTTTGTTTTATATATTACTTATACATGTTCATATTTATGTATATTTAATGTCAACTTATAATAAATAGCAACAGTTTGATTGCAAACTCTGAAGGTTTTGTGTGTGTGTGTGTTTGGGGGGGGCACCCAAAAGCCTAGCAGCGGCCCTGCCACCAAGTAACGTGATTAGTGTTCTTAAAGATACTTAGATTATAAAACAAGAGTTCCAAAACACAGATGATGATTCAACAAACTAATTTATGACTTTATATTACACTAGAAATGCACGGGTAGATTTGATTAGACAGCATACAGATGCAGCTGCGCATGAAATGAGCAGGAAATGGATAATCGAACTCGGAGCAACCGATTTCAGCAGTGTACGAACAACGTAAGGAGTGTTTCTCCTAAGACACTGTTCGGGAACCACGACTACAGAGGTAAACAACTTTGGTAAGTCATAACGTAGGAGTCTTCGTAGCTTGCTAAGAGAGGACGTTATCGGGAAACCGGGCCCAGGACGTTACATAGCGTTACGTAGCCTACATCTGCTGGTTCTGTTTATTTATTTTAGCCTTCAGGCCTGAGAGTTGATGTGGTGGTTGTGGGTTTATGGTTTAGTGCTCAGTGCTTGGTGACTGGTGGTGAAGACGTAGGGGCTGGGGTTGGTGGACCACAGAAAAGGTTGATATGTTACTAAAAACGCAGCGCAGCCAGGGACTGCATCTCCGGGCTGAAGGCAAAATTGCAGCGGGTTGCTCTGGATGTGTGGAGACACCAGAGTGATCAGCCGTTGGATCTCCGCAAGGGGCAGCCGGTACTTTGCCTGGACGGCCCGGTCTGATAGCACGTCCAGTGGGGAGAAGTGCCGACGCGTATGCATTTATGTAAACCGTCTGGCTTCGCGCACGGCGAGGCCGTTGGTTCGCAGCGAGAAGGTGTTGTATTGCAGCCATGGTTTCTCACACGCGCGGACTTTGGCAACGCCTTTTTAGCAGGTGGAGCCGCTCTGGATGAGGTTCAGCTGAGTTCAATTAAATCTGTTTCTTTGATATCTGTGAAATGCCACAGGGTTGTTGATGTTTTTTTTTTGTATGTGTAGTAGTACTATAAACTCACATGTGTGTGGAAAACGTAAACGTCTAATTCATTAAAACATTTTTTTTCTCTACTATTAGTCTATGTTTCTTGCGCCAGTGGTCCGCATTGAGCATTGTTTTATTATTTCGAAAAGTGGAGGAAATAAATTTCCCTGACGCGGCATGATCACTGACGATTTGGTCGCTAAGAAGGTTGTAAGAGTGGGTCAGCTCCGTCTTACAGTTCCGTTTTAGTGAAAGAGCTACTTTCGCTAAGAACGAATCTGGGGAACGCATTCTTCTTTCACAGCGTTCTTAAGAGCGCTCCAAAGAAGTACTTAGCCCAAAGAGGCTCTTAACGAATCTGGGAAACGCGGCCATTATTGGTTTACCGCCACTAAGAATATGACTACATGGGAAGCAGGTTGAAAAAGGAACAGAAAATGCTTAATCTGGAATAATCTGGGGTGATCCTTTCTGAAATTAATGTGAGCCTGAAGTGTGCAAGCTTACAGTTCAAAAGTAATGAGACCACTCGCCTCAAACCTGAAGAACTGAATAACAGTACAGAGTCTGTTTTGCTAAAAAAGAAGAACAAGTCTGACAAAAAGTCCCATTTTAAAAGTAACTTTTGTTATTATGTGAGACCTCTGTGGGATTCTGCAAAGGATGGATGGCTTTAATGATATAAAAGTATGTTGAAAAGCAGAGGCAGAAATCTTCACTGAACAGTTCGACTGGGGACAACTGTCTGATGAAATTGACGAATAATCATCAAAAATCTTGTTAATCAATTAACTGGTTCCAGCTTCTAAAATGTGTATTTTTAAACCTACAACTTTTAGATTTTCTTTTGAGACATTTGGAAGATTGAAAGGTGTTAATGTGAGGTGAGTTGCTAGTCACATACCTGGTGCAGTGCTCCAATAATCTTGCGGGTTTCTTGGTAAACAGTCTCCGGGCTCCAGTGACCGTTAATGTATGCCAGTGCCTCCGCAACCCGATTGTGTTCCCTAACCCACAGTGTATGCAAAGAGGTCAGGGGCAGATTAAGGTTGGGCCGGCTGTCCCCAGCACTGAAGCAATCCACTGGGAACTCCTCGCTGCGACAGCGAGAGGGCACATCGGCTACAAATGGAAGGTAGGCCCTGCCTCCGTAATCGCTGTACTTGTCGTTGACAGCAAGTCTCCCGTTACGGCCAGAAAGGTCACGCAGGAAGAACTGTCTCTCAAGAGTGTTGCCGTACACCTGCGAAGCATCCAGGAATGATGAGATGCTGTTCGTCTGTTGTCGCTGCATGGCTTGTATATCATCAAACCCAGGTTTGACAGCCACAAAGCAGGCCGGTTTGGAGCGACTAAAGGGCATGCAGCCGATTGCACCAGTTTCGGGATCCTTTATCTGTAGATAAGAAAAAACTATTAATTACAATCTGCTTTGCTGGCAACTTGACATACTTTATATAAAGAATGGATTTGTTTTTGTGATCCTGGAATAATATTATTAGACCTATTATTATCAATATGTTTTATCTCATTAGTTAAATGTTGGTTCTAAAAGCATGGTGTATAATCAACAATTTCTGTTTTTATGGGGTTGTTTGCCTGACTACTTATTGTTTAGGAGCAGTGAAGTCCTAGAGTCTGTGCCCGATATCAGGAAGCCGAGGAATACAGCCTTTATGCTAACCTGAGCTAAAGTAGCTTGTGGCTCAATCTTCATATAAAACAAATAATAGAGTGGTATCTCTCTAGATCTTCTCATCTAAACTTTGAAAACAGATAAGTGTACTTCTAAAATTGGAAACTCATTTGACACAGGATAAGAGAACAAGCATGGCTGACTACTGGTAAGCACATTGTACAAAGACTGTTGTGCTTTTAGTTTACCTCAATGGGAAAGCATGAAGGCTTATTTTTACACGTCGAACAGTCCCCGGTGCTTTGAGTGGTGGATTGCAAGTCGTGGTTAAAGTACACGCCCCATTCCACCAGCAGTTGTGAATAGACGTGATCTTTCCATTTACAACGGGTCCTTATTATTTTCTGGCTCACCTCCCGTACCTGTTGACAAAGTAGGGTATGTCATTTTGGTTGACATTGAGTCCTACCTTTTAAAATGTGGAATTGAATTTTAATTTAATCAAATGATCATCTGGGAAAGTCCTATCATGTCATACGTTTTATTGGATGATAGCTTTCGTGTTGAGTGAACAAGTTAATTTTGGTATTCATTAAGTACATACATCTAGATATTAAAGAGATAAATAGCTTTATCTCAACGAACGGGAAGTGAGCTGTTCGTTATAGGCATACTCATTCCTCTCACAAAAGATATTTGGCAAGCGATTGGAAATTAGTTATGCAATACATTAAGTATCCACTATGTTATTTCTTAATTCTTATTTATAAGGAATGGAAAAGATAGGATCTAAGATTATTAATATTCCAAAACAATGTACAGCTCATAAATTAAGACATAATATTTGCAAATATCAGCAGTTTCATCGGTTGTTTTAAAGACATAGTATTTATCCATGTAGCTGGACATCATCTCTTCTCAAGCTATGGAACTTGTGTATGTTAAAGCACAGACAGCAATATTCAAATCCTGTGTAATCTGTCACCTCATACACACCCTTCTGCTGTTCATAAATTGCTGTGGACTTGATCTGTTGTAAAACGCCAAGAAAAAATAAACCGAGAAAAATAAACCTAGAGCTACATGAACTCGGGTTTGTAGGGTGAGGTCACATTTTAAATGTATCCCCAAGACTTTTGTGTCTGTCGGACCAGCATTTTGTAGATTACCGGGGGAAGTTGGAATCCGTTATAGAGCCGTCCTCGGTTCCAACCCTTGGGTTCGCTCTGTCCGTCTTCATATTCAGCTGGAAGCCATCTGGTCAAGGGGATGTTGGTTGCTCCCCACAAAGGATTATGCCTGACAAAAAATCCAATGCAAAAACATTAAATGCCGTCAAAGGATGCAACATCATTTGTTTTCCTCCAAACGTTCATGAAGAGTTCCGAAAACACAATGTTAGCAAATTGACGGGTCTGCTTAATATTCTGATACACTATTAGTGACTGATACAATCATGATCCAGGGCGTGGACAGTTCATTCACATGTGTTTTAGGCTGTTATGAGCTAATAATCCGCCAAATGAGATACACTAGCAGTGAACTTCTTACTCAGGTAATTAAGCATTTTGTGACTTGCCAGTTGAATAGATTAGCAATGGTGCATTATTATGTTATTATGTCTTCTAAAACATATTTGCTTTTGTTGTTGATTAGCTGTACATAAAGGCAATTCCTTTGGGACAGGCTTGGGTAAAATCAGTAAAAAGTATAATTACTGAAGTTCACAAATGCATTTTACCATAGGCTACCTCCCCTCACTTGACAGAACTTTCTTTAAAAACAGTGATTCAATGCTCGTTTATTCACATCACATGGTTGGTTTAACACAAATATTATTTACTTTGAATCTAGTTACTAAGAGAAGTCACAATAAGGACCTGGTTCTTGATTTGTCAAACAGTAAGATGCCAGAAAGCTACCTGTTGTTGCATTGGCCAGTTATGGTGCGGTACTTGTTGAGAGGTTCACAGGTGTTTATGGTTACAAGCGTACACTGAGACGGATCCAGATGCTCCCGGGAATACCATCCTAGGACAGTGAAACAAGAAAAATGTTATGGAATTTAATCTTCCCACCACTGGGTATATGATTTCTGATTGGTCAAAGTTAACATAAGCTGTACACTTTGACCAATCAGAGGGAGGCTCAGATTCTCTCTTCTTATTGGCTGTTGGGATTGTCCATTCACTTTGGCATGACTTTGTTGGTGTAGAGTGTGTCAGGGAGGGACCATAGGGGAGGGACCAAAGAGAACAAGTGGAGCGGTTGAGGTATTTGAATTCGAATCTCTATCCCAACTGCCACTTTCTCCCCAAATCCTCCACACCAGCTTTAAAGAGCATATCAAATATATTAGAACAAGCAGAACATTTATAATTTTTCTTTTATATTTTGAGATTTTCTTTATGAGGAATTTGTTATTCAAATGGTATCAATGTTTTAAATTATCCATTGTTTTGGGAAACTACTGCAATGATAAGAATGGTGCCAGACAAGCAATTAATTTGTGTTTAATTTGTTGTGACTGTATGGTGTCCACATCCCTCTAAAGTTTTCTTTCTTTTAAAGGTGGAGTCAGCGATTCTGGACAATGCTTGTTGGTGAATCGGTTTGTGAGGAGATATTCACTGATTATGACAAAAAGTTATTTTGACAATCGCTGACTCCACCAATAATGGGAGATCCTCTGGATTCAATGAAATAAAGCAATTCTACCTGGTGCCGGGACATCCCTTTTATGTCTTGTTCGTTCCCCTAGGACTTGCAGAGATGTTTGAATGACCTCTGCAGCTCTGGAAATCTCCTGGGTCTCAGGTTCGGTTTCCCGGACGAATGTAAACACATTTGTTGAAGACGAGGGTGTGCTTCGTCTGGGCAGAGAAATTGACGGATGAAAGAAAAAGGAAAGAATATTGTTTTCTCCTGTCCTCATGAACATGTACTGTGTCAGTTCTAACAGAGAAAGATAATTTGATAGTTCATTACCGTTGTCCAGAGTGCAAGGCTTCCTGGACAACTTGAAGGCTTTCTTCATTGGAGGAGATTAGAAGAACTCTGACAGATGTTGCTGGAAGATATACAGTATCATCACAGAACAGTTCAGCTGACATTGCCCACTCTCCATCTGTAACTAATGTATCATATGTGGACAGTGGTGAAAAGTAAATAAAGGGATAGTTCAGTATTTTTGAAGTGGGGTTGTATGGGGTACCGACGCATAATTAGTATATGTTATCTTATGGAGATGGTGGTCAATTCAATAAGGAGTTTAGGGGAGATGTCGCTGTAGCAGAAGTCAGCCCTTTAATCCTCCATATGTGGAGGAAAAAAAGTGTTTGTATAAATGCTTACCTAAAACATAAATATCCGTTCTGAGTCAAGCAGCTGAATGGCGGGGTTATACAAAAATATAGGGCTGTCTCGCAGCAAACTAAAGCTGTGGAATAAAATCTCAGTTTGGCGTACAATCAGACATATTATTAGGTTTTAGGTAAGCATTTATATATGTGGAGAACATTTTTTTTTCTTCTGGCCCACTCTGCAACCGTACAACGGTGACTTCTGCGACGTCTCCCCTAAACTCCTTATCTCCATAAGGTAACACACTCACTATGCCTAAGCACCTCATACAACCCCACTTCAAAAATACTGAACTATCCCTTTAAAGGCCAGGACACACCAGTCCGACTCGTTCCGACTACCCAAAAAATGGAGTCGCCGTTTCTGGAAGCTCCAGTCTTCCCGTCGCGGCCAAAAAACACACCGAGACGACTGCTTATTTTCCGTACGCTCTGCGCTTGCGCGGGACGTAATGTCTCCACAACAGCAGGCGGCGCTAATCTGTATTGTGGCCCGAAAAAATACGAAAGCCGGAAATAATGGGACAGCTCTCTAGAGCATAAACATAGATAGAAATACGTATTTATATTTATGGACCATAAGAGCACAATTTTTAGCAGAGAGTGTCGAGCATGGTGTCGAGCAGTCAACAAGGGTTGATGCATGTGAGTACTCTCAAAAGGAAACGAACAAACACATTAAAACGATGGCTAGCTGTTGTTAGCTGTTTGTGCTACCCGCCTCACTTCCGGGCTTCACTGATTCGCTAGCCCTCCACCAATCAAATTGCTCCAAATGAAAGACAGTCGGCCGCCGATTGAACATGTTCAAAAACAAGCCCGACGACCTCTACGTCGGCCGACGTCACGGCACACCAAACAGATTCGTGTCCCGACCCCCTACCGACACTACGACGGCGATTATCTGGCCGGTGTGTCCTGGCCTTAAAAGGTGCTCTGAGGAACTTTCAGTGTGTGTTCTTGCACCCCCTTTGGACAAAAGCGGTAGTGTTTTTACTACGCAAGCTGTAGTTCCTAGATGAGCGTACCCACGACAAAGGCAGCGAGACAAACTATATAAAAATTGCATTCTTTGCACTGATGGTCTCGTTTGCTGTTACATGTCATTTATGATCATCAGAGGAAAAATGTGACTGTTTCAGAAATATTTAAAAGTTCCTCGTACATACACAAATATGGGCCTTAGTACTATTTTGAGGTGCTTGTACTTGATATTTGATGCCATATTTAGTGACAGTGACAGCTACAATTACCTTTCAGATTTTGACTTTACATAAAATATGTTTTTAAAATAAAGCTAATTGTCATATAATGAACCAGTTATCATCCCTAAAGAGGGACATATTATTCTTTTTGCTCCAATACATTTATTAAATACTTTATTTTGCTATTTACTTTGCAGATTTAGAATAAAAAGAGAAAATATAATCAACAAATAAATGACAACTTATTTTATTAAGATTAGATAGGAATATTGAAATGCATAAGCTTACCGATGTGATTTGCATCAAACATAATCTTATAATAGAATTTAATTTATTGTTCTGTTGGTCCTACTGCATGATGACGAGTCATTTTTCTGTTTGTACTTTGAGTAGATTGTTATGCTGATGTACTTTTACGTTAGTAAAACTTAGAATGCAGGACTTTACTTGTTTAAGGGTTAGGGTAAGGCTCAGTGATCCTTCGCTGTGGTATTATTTAAGTACTTCAAACGAGCTCCATCTCCACCAGTTTGAACAGTAAAATAGTACTTGAACAATAAATAATACTCTAATCATGTCATAAGTTTTACACCTTTTACATTTTTTAACCTATTCTTAATTTGTTTTTGTTTGTTTTGTGCAATGACAATGAAGGGATTCTGATTCTAATACATGAATCACAGGTGACATTTGTTTTCTGGAAAAAGTACATTTAGCTAAAAATACTTTTCTGCTTTTCTATACACTAAAAAGATTTGGTTTTGGACCAACATTCCTAGCTTGGATACAATTATTATATATGGACCCCATGGCGTCAGTATTGTGTAATGGCATCACATCCTCCCCTTTTAACCTATATAGAGGCACCAAGCAGGGATGCCCTCTTTCCCCCCTCATCTTCGCCATTGCCCTTGAGCCTTTAGCCATTGCTATACGGAACAATGTAAATATCAAAGGGGTTACAGCAGGTCATCAGGAACATAAACTGTTTTTATATGCGGACGATATTTTATTGGTCTCAAGCAACCCAGAAACAACGGTCCCCATAATTAGCTCCCTGATCGATAGGTTCTCCAAGATCTCAGGTTATAGAATTAACTGGACCAAATCAGAGGTAATGCCCATATCAAACATCGCCACACAATCACTTGGCACTAAATGGCCGTTTAGATGGGTAGCCTCAGGTATGACCTATCTTGGTATTAAACTTATGCCCAACATTAAAAAAATGATGCAAGTTAACCTTCAGCCCGTTATACAAAGCATTGAGTCCCTATTACTTAATTGGAACAAGCTAAATGTATCACTTTTAGGCAGGATTAACTTAATAAAAATGATCATAATGCCAAAGGTCAACTACATAACCTATATGTTGCCACTTTCCTTTCCTGCTCATCTCCGAAAAGAATACGATAAGTGTGTTGAATCATTCATATGGCAAGGTAAAAAGCCTCTATTTAATCGTACCAAGTTATACTCTGCTAAGAATAGTGGGGGACTATCCCTTTCTAGATTAGATTGGTATCAATGTTCATTCTCACTTGCCCAAACATCAAAATTTAACCTGCCCCATCACAGAGTCCCTGCCTGGGTACAAATTGAGAAAGAGCTACTTTATCCTTTTAATATAGAAACATTTGTGACACAGAAAAGCACGTTTAATGTTGTTCTTAATCCTGTGCTCGAATTTACAAGGGAAAGCTGGAAAATGGTACATTGTCATGTTAAAAATAACCCATCACTCAGTGCGTTTACATGCAGACTCATAATCGGGTAACTAAACGAATAAGACTTCAACAGGACTTTTAAACTGCATGTAAACACCTTTATCCGATCTACTTCGCACACAAATCGGCACAATAACGGACAAGAGATGTCGGATAAGAACACCTAGATAAGTCGTTCGTTGTCGGCATTCTCTCTGCATGTATACAGGGATCGGACATCGCTTATCGGACTTCTCGTTCTGTGCTTGTGTGCCTGCGCGTGATAGGCTACACCATGGGTTATTGACGGAAGAGAACCGGACGTGGCTCTTTCAACACTTGTTGAAAGCATGGTTGAAAGGGCTACAGCGCCACCTAGCATAGTGGAGACAGCCATGCATTGGACATTTATCCGATATCTGAAAGGCCATGTAAACTCAGACAAGTGACACGGTCCGTTCGAGTGTCTAGTTCGATATATGTGATAATCTAATCTAGTTGTGCCATGGAAACGCACTGAGTGACACTTGAAGCATCAATATGTTTCAATTCAAGGATTAGAATAGCCAAAAAGCCATTTTGCTGGTACCAGTGGGCCAAAGTGGGAATTTTACATTTGGGGGACTTATACGACAAGGGCCATATGGTAACATTTGAACATTTGAAACAACATTACAATCTGACAAATACTGACTTCTGGAAATATCTCCAGTTACGTCACTGTCTCCTGTCAACCATGAGCTCTGGACCTGACCCTAACACTGAAATACAACGTATGCTTCATCATGCCAGCCAAAAAAAAGGTGGTGCCTCACTATTTTACAATTACATTAGAGATTCCAATGCACCAAAATTAAATAGTCTCAAATTAGTATGGGAGAAAGATATAAGAGAAAATATAGAACAACAACATTGGAAGGAAGCCATATCTAGCTGGCACACAACTGCTCGAGAAATCAAAACACAATACACAAATTATAAAATCCTCCATCGAGCTACTGGACCCCAAGCAAGATGGCCAGACTCAAGTTAAGAAATGATGATAAATGTTGGCGTTGCCAAAATGAGACTGGAACAATGGTGCATATGTTGTACGAGTGTGTTATGGTAAGGGACCTGTGGACTAATATTGTATACCTTTTAAATGTTTTGTTTAATGTCACCCTAACTAAAAACCCAGCACTCTGTCTTCTGGGAATAATACCAAGTGATCAACAGTTGCACGGCAAAAAAAAATCATGGTGCCGACTGGCCATTTTAACAGGATGTAGAATTATCCTGAGGAATTGGAAATCAGTCACCCCTTCATCCTTCGGTGACTGGATTTAACTAATGACAGACATGGCAAACTGTGAAAGGATCACATTCAGACTCACCGGACAACATAATTCCTTCCTAACTACATGGACCCCATTCCTGGATTACATTAACAATAGACAGTGACCTAGCATATTCCACAGAAAAGCAAAGAGAAGGGGAAAATAAATAAATAATTAAATAAATGAATAGAATAAAAATGGGTAAATAAATAGATTATAATAATTAAAAAAAAATAATAATGATAAAAAAATTCAAGTGGATAAAACCTAGTCATAACTTAAGTGTACATTACTTACATTACTTACGTAATTTTTCTTTTACTTATTTTCTTTTTATTTGAGTTTTTATTTTTATTTGTTTTTATTTTTTTTTGTATATTGCTAATTGTGTTCATTGTTTAAAGAGGAGAGAAGGGGAGGGGGGTGGAGGGGAAAGGGAAAAAAAAAAAAAAGTGTTGCAGGAAATGATATGAATGAAGAAACCTTCTCTTTTTGAAATTCAGCTTCCATAGTCCATGTGTTTCTTGTTGGCAATATTTGTTTGGCTATTTTACAATTGTTGTTTGCTGTAGTATCCAACAACATTGTGTACAAAATGGCTAATATTCTCAACCTTTTTGGTGAAAAAAAAAAAAAAAAACTTTTCTGCTTTTAAATTAGTAGGATATATTTGATTTGTTTCACTTGTAATAGTTATTTTACAATGATGTAACATTTCATTTACTGAAGAACAGAATCCGAATAATTCTTCCACCAATAGGTTGAGGCTTTACTTGACCACATTGACAGTCACCTTACAAGAGCTGCATTTACAGCACATAAAGCACTTCAAATTTGAGTAAATAATTAGAATTTGAATGGATTTCATGCAACATTATTTACTTTTAATACACAAAACCACTAGCGGGATATCCCCAGCCTTAAACACAGCATGTTGACACTGTGTCAGATTTGGTCATTTATCTACTGACTTGCTTTTAACAGTAACATAAATATAAATACAAAAGAGGGATAGCATTAGTTGTAAATAACACATATTCAAAGCTAATGTTTTCGGGAGAGAAAATAGTTCAATGAGACAACAATGTTGACTGATTAGTGTAACTAAATTATTTCTCTTGCAATGTTTTGACATGATGGCACAATCAATCTTTCCAATCCTTACATTTCAATTATTATCATAGATGATTAAGCAGATGTAAACAGATTTAAGCAAAAGCTTTTGAGTAAAAAAACAAATATTTACTTACAGTTGAAATGACTGGCTTCATCGGTTGAAAAACCTGGAAAGTTAATGCAGAGCAAAATAACAAGGAAAGCTTCACCCGAATAACACTTCATTGTTTGTGGTCGTGGTTCTCAAAGTAAAATAAAAACCACGACAACTATAAAGATTGAAGAATACAGTGCTGAGTTCACCGCTGAACCTGTCCTTATATTCAGATAGAGCGAAGGTTAAGTGAACCAGGCCCCAATAGATTAACTCAGGTTTTTTTCTCTTGTCCTTGGTTGACTGGTTTGAAAAATAACTTTATCTCCCTGACATTATTTCACACACTTGGCTTTTTGAAAGGTCCTGGAACTTTATGTTACAATCCGAGGAATTTGTATCTTGCATACATTTACAGATCTGGCCAATGCTTATACACAGCTTGTGAGCTGACAATGTTGGCCCATAGTAACTGACAATCAGTGCTATGAGGTGATGTTTCCAAATATAAATGCTTTACCTAGAATTTCTCTGATCAGATAATTGTATTTAATGAGGAAGAACACATGAGCCTCATCCTGTTATTATTTTAGTCATCAACCTTTAAATTGAACAGAAATATAAGTTTTCCGCATCGATAAAATGTGTTGTCAAAATCAGTGAATATCTCCTCACGATCTGGAGAATGCTTGTCGATCTTCTACCTGTCCGTACTGTGCGTGTCCTGACAAAAAAAATCCAGTCTTGATAAACAGCTTAGGCTTTGCAAAAGGGAAGGTTGCTTATTACAGTGGGCCCCTTTTGTTTTAATACTTGTTCACAGCTTTGTTTTAACACCAGATTTTTTGGCACACACACACACACACACACACACACACACACACACACAGTATCGGCAGGAAGCAGATCTTGAGGAAATATTCTCTGATTTTCAAATGTTCTCCAGAATTGCTGACTCCACCTTTAAACCCCTTTTATATATATCAGGGTGTAACTCTGTAAACGGCTATAGCCTACTAGTGTATCCATTTATTTGATAGGACGTATTTTCCAAAACCAGAAGGCAGTTGCAGCAGCTGTCATTGCAGCTGTCTAATTGGTTAATGATCCCTTGTACAACCTCCCAAGCCTGTTTTTAAAGTTATTGACGGGATTGTAGGGATTGCAGTTAGAAAGGCCATTGACAGTGGTTCTTAAGTTGCCCCGAAGACTTTTCATTTTCAAATACTTTAGTTAGCATTCAGGGTCCAACGGCGCCACTGGAGTCAACTGTGAGAGTCACGGCCCATTGATAGTTGAGCAGTGTACTTGAAATTCATGCTCCAGATAGTGCGGATGCAACTTCATCTGTGTGTGTGTGTGTGTGTGTGTGTGTGTGTGTGTGTGTGTGTGTGTGTGTGTGTGTGTGTGTGTGTGTGTGTGTGCAATACATTCTTAAATTTAGCAATGTGAACTTTTTCAATGTGTCAGGAGGTGATATACATAACACTGTTGTATTGTTATTCATATACCCCAGTAAATATCCTTGAGTCATTTTTGGTGACGGTCTCTCTGACTTCTACAGCTTTTTGCCAAGAATTTTCCAATTTATAAGTAACATCATTTTTCAGTCTTTAAGAGTAATGAACTGGCAATAACCAACTTTTTTTTTTACCTCTAAGTTTCCTACTGATGCCTTTGAAAAATCACTGCCGGTGGTGACCGCTAGTATTCAGCTTATCAAGGCTACAGGTTCTAGATGGTCAGTGAAAATACAATATTTCACACATCATATTCCTTATGCACAAATAATTGCAATTTCTTAAATGCACATATTAAATGTGATAATTATTAATAATAATTATGTGATTGATTGATTGATTGATTACATTTTATTTCAGACATATCAAAAAAAGAAAAATTAAAAGCATGAAAATACAATTAAAAAACAAGTTCAAATGATTTCACAAATAAAAATAAACAAAAAATAAACAAATAACATATTGAATTGATATGCCTGAAAAGGAGTAGGAAGAAGTATAAACTTATTTAAAAGTGTTAAATATATATGTTTTTAGGCAGAACATTTACGGAAGAGGGATAAAAGAAAAAAAGGGCTTTGGAAATATAAAAAAGTATGTATAGCGAGAAAAATACATTTTAACAATCAGATTAACCTTAATTTGAGTTTAAGCGTATAAAATTGTTTAAAAAATAAGATTGAAATGATGAAGCAAATATGTGAGAGTAAGAATTCATTGACTCTGTAGCAGCTTTTGCATAATATGCTAAGCTACCAAAGACAGACTTTTATACACGGACCACTTTAAATAAAGATAATTCTGTCACTGTCTTGGCTGACACTCTCCCTGGGATATGTCCTATCACCACTGGATTAGCAGCGGAGGCTCCCAAACCAGCCTTCCCTTATGACGCTTCCTACTAGCACAGCTCGGGTGCCAAAACAAAAGCATCAACCCCGGCCAGGATTGACTTTGTTCGCAGCAGAAGCAAATCCAACAGAGTTTCTAATAAGAGAGCACCAATGCTTGTTCCACCGCCTGGACTCTGACTGCTATACAGGTACAACCCACGGACTATGAATGAAACATGTGACAAAACTAACTATTTTGACCCAGGGAAATTGAAGACACCATTAGCATTAAGGATAACACCACTAGCATAAGGGCTAACAAAATAAACAAAATATACCCATAAAAGCAATCCCAGGCCGAGGGCAAGAAGGTCACATATGGCTACAGTAAAACCACACCTAATAACACAGACACTCCTTTGAATGGGGTCTCGCCAGCCATCATCTCCACACATCCAAGCAACATGACGATTATTATCCATGCTGGATCATTCGACATTATGTGAAAGAAAACTGGTCTCAGTCCAACCTTGGGAAATGGAATTGAATCTTTTAGCAGAATTCTTTGGCCTAAATTCATGGCTGACATTGGCGCGCCTTCCCTGTCGGATAAAGTTCATTGACAACTTCCAATATATTTTGGAACAATAAAGACTGCTTTATGCTTGATGGTGTTTTGCCAAACATCACTGAATCCGGATTACTTGGTGCCAACCTACGTCATGCCCTTGGGATGCCAAACCCAAACAATGTGTTGATAAGTGTTAAGGACAGGTCACACTGACAGGTATCTCTCGCCTTCCGTCTGACCTTCTACTCCACATTATCACACACGGTTTCGAAGGGTGTCTCTGCCCCAACCAGGCATCCCTCACCCCAAATCCCCCCAGACAAAAACAAGCACTGGTTTATTTTTCTTCTATAACATGTCTTCTTTCATACATAAAGAATGGTCCAAAATGTACATTTATTTTGATAAATATTGTCTGTTTGCATCTTTATACAGTATTCCTCCCATACAACCATCTATCACTACCATTATCTACATTTTTTATTTTTTTTTACTAACAATAGTTCCACACATCTCAACTTCTAAAGCACCCACATCAACTAAACTTTCCATAATCATTCTTAGAACTATTTGGTAGGTTAAAGAAGGATATGTCCATATGTTTTTAATTGTCTGATCTATGATACATATTCTTCTTAAAACATCCAGAATATGCACTTTACAGACCTTTAAATTTTTCATTTTTAGATTTCAAAGATTAAAGTAGGCTGTATCCAAAAGCTGTTCTGTAGAAACCTTGAACACTTAATATGTTGTAAAAAACTAATAAATGAAGATTGTAATAGTCTTAGTTGAGAGAGGGTTGTCCTCCAAACTATAATTTTGATCAGTATAGTATACTGCCCTACAAAGGCAAAAGACCTTAACTCACCAGAGTGTAGAACTGAGAAAAATGAGTTCAAAGTTATTTTGTTGTCCTGCCAAATCAGTTGTAGGTAGATACTTGAAAATTTGGCATGTTATTGTATGAAAAGGAAGTTATTTATCCCCCAAAAATCTAAAATTTTAACTTGACCTTTGACCCTTATTCGGAAGTTACTGTACTCTGCCTTTGTATTATCTGCAAAACAATAATGGGTCATACAAAGGCAAAATACCTTAACTTCTATTCTATTGACAATTTGGATTTGTATCACTCTATATCAACATTTCCTGTTATAACAATGATAGCATTAAGTGAGTGGTGTCTTGTTAGGCATAATACTACACAAATTGAATATATAAAAAATAATAATAATAATACTTTTATGGCTAAAATGATTAATTTTTGGAAAATTTAAAAAAAATTATGGTTGTACTTATTTGAGATAAAATAACACTTAAAAGTATCCACCTATATTTCTTACATTTGAAAGGTTGGATGTCAGTAAAATGTATTCTCTTATATGCCATTTATAATTTTCTGATTTAAACGTATAGGAATATGTGTTTGATGCCATTATGTGCAAGTTTTCTAGAGTCAGTGAAAAAACACTGCGTTTTTGATGGAATAGAAAATGTATTTATTTATTTATTTATTTATTATTCTTTCGGACAATTCCACACAATACACAATTTTCTCTTGCAAATATTCATACATCATACTTTGTGTTGTCCGAAGGGAGACGGAAGAAGCCAAAGGCTTATCAGGTCCCGCCCCCATTTTCATCAAATTCGGATTCAGATACACAGATTACTGTTACAAAATAAAAATAAAACAAACAAAAAACATCTTTTTTTTTAAGAATCTGCAGTCCAATACACAGTCAATTTTAATCTAATTGCTTCAGCTTTTAAAATCAGTTCAGCACAGTTCAGTTTTTCTGTGACAATGCCAAGTGTATAAAGTGTCAAGTGGCCTTGTATTTGGCCTGTTCCATTACTAAACTGGTAGTCTAAACACTTCTGCAAAAGTATTCCAAAACAAGTCTGTCTGCTGGCCTGTATTATTTGTTACAACATTGTAATGAAAGTGACATTGACATTGTGCTCAGGTTATTAGTCTGTAATTTTCAATAATTTTTGAAACATAATTTGCTTTGAAATTGTGCAAACTGCAACTCCCTGTGACAACTTCATCAAGTCCATTCCACAGCTTAATACCATTTACAGATATCGAAAAGGATTTAAGTGTGGTCCGTATATTTTTCTCAGTGAATTTACCTTTTCTTCTTAAATCATGCGAAACTTCTCTGTCTTCAAACATTGCTTGTAAACTGTTAGGAAGGCTTTTCTTTGAAGCCTTGTAAATAATTTGTACTGTGTGGTAATTTACCACATCACGTAATTTGAGAATTCTGCCTTCAATAAAAAAGTTATTAGTGTGTGCCCTGTAATTGGCTTGGTAAATAATTCGTATTGCTTTCTTTTGAAGAATCTCCAACGGGTGCAATGTACCTTTGTAAGTGTTTCCCCATATTTCAGCACAGTAATGCAGATGTGGGGAAACTAAACTCCAGTATAATACAAGCAAGGCCTTTTGATTGAAACAATGTTGTGCTTTCCAAAGTATAGAAATACTCCTGGCTATTTTGCCCCTGAGATGGCTAACTTGTGGTTTCCAGCTTAATTTATCGTCAATTATTACCCCTAGGACTTTGTGTTGCTTGACCCTTTGAATTTCAATCCCATTTACCTTGATTTTTACAGCGACATCTGATGCTCTCCTGCCAAACATCATGAATTTAGTTTTTTCTAAATTTAGTGATAACTTATTTCGGTTTAACCACCCATGTAACTTAGTCAATTCACTGTTTACGATCTCAACCATATTATTCAGATCTTTCCCCGAATAGAAGATGTTTGTGTCGTCCGCAAATAAAATTAACCTTAAGACTTTCGACACTTTATATATGTCATTTATATAAAGCAGGAATAATTTCGGCCCCAAGATTGACCCCTGAGGGACCCCACAAACAATATCTAAGCATGTCGATGTGAACTCCCCTAATTTCACAAATTGTTTCCTGCCATGTAAATAACTTCTGACCCAGTCATGTGCCAAACCTCAAATGCCATATTTCTCCAGTTTATTAAGAAGGATGTCATGATTAATAGTGTCGAATGCTTTTTTGAGGTCTAAGAAAATTCCTATAGAGTACAATTTGTGATCAATAGCATTACTAATAATTTCTACCGATTCAGCCAAGGCCAGTGCGGTGGAATGATTCTTTCTAAAGCCGAATTGACTGTCATACAGAAGTTGATGTTTAGTAATGAATTCATCAAGTCTATTGCTGAATAACTTTTCCAGAATTTTAGAAAATTGTGTTAAAAGTGAGACTGGTCTATAATTAGTAAATGAATGTTCATCACCATTCTTATGTAATGTATATTTGTAAGAGAGAGAGAGAGAGAGAGAGAGAGAGAGAGAGAGAGAGAGAGAGAGAGAGAGAGAGAGAGAGAGAGAGAGAGAGTCCGGATTTCAGGGACTTAATTCTTCCCACAACTATTCTAATAGGCTACTCTTTATAATTATGAAAAAACATTTTGTAATACACACTTTCACAAACACATTGGTGTTTGGTTAGGCCCCACTTCATACCCTGAAAATCCAGAGATAGCACGAGCAAATTTGCGTTCTTGTATGAAGACATACTTTTAGACTAGGTTACATAGATGTTTAAAAGTGGTATTCAGCAAGTGCCGTGAGACCAAAATCACTTTATGACAGCTGATCACTTTATGGCACCGCACCGGAAAATATAGGCCTACAAGCCAGCGAATGGACTAATAATACTGATAACTCTTTATGGATTTAGACAATGGATTTTTCTACTCGGTGGATATTTTTTTGCCATGGATTTTGACCAGATTTCAAGAAAAGGTAAACTGCGATCTAGGATCTGGATTGGTTTATCGTTCAGGCTATGTTTTCTCCGAGCCAGGGAGGTGTGTCTTGAGGCATCGCCATCTCGCTCGCGTTGTTTTCAGTCAGTGAGTGGACTGGACTGTCATTGGCAGGCAGCTTATTAGGCTACTTACTTTATTGAAGTTAATGTGTGTGTGTGACAGAAGTAGGTTGACCAGATGTCCCGCTTTGTGCGGGGCAGTCACGCATTTCAATTACTTTTGAGACGTTGTCCCACATTGTTAATTACAGTGAGCCCGCATTTTTAAATGTGTGTTTTATAATCTGGCATGTATCCGATAGCTGTGTGGAGACAGCAGTCTTGCTAGTTGCTACTGGAGCGCTGCCGAGCTCAGTGGTGGGCTCTGTGAAGGTGCTGCCCACCTTCCTGTTACTTCAAAATAAAAGCCAACTCACGTTTGTCCAGTGAAATGCTAATGTGATGGCAGTGAAATGCTTTTAATGTGGAAGCGCAGAAGTACTTCAATTACATGCAATACACAGGCAAATCACCGTAACTCCAGCGCTGTAAACAGTAACTCCACTGTGGTGCTTTGTAAAACCATGGACATATAAAGAAGTAAAACAAAGGCAGAGCGCCGTAACTCAGCCGTAACTTCATCCGAACGTTCCATAGCGACGCAAAAACAAAGCCAAAGGACCGTAACTGATGTTACGGTCTTCTGCCTTGGCTTTCCCTCTGCTTTTGGAAGTTACGGCAAAAACAGTATCTTATTTTGATATGAAAACAACATAATTGACCCAAGATATTTGTTCTCATGATAAAACTGATGGCCAGTGTTCCAAAAATGACAAAAACTAATTTTTGAAAAAAATGAAGTTACGGTCTTTTGCCTTTGCACGGCAGTATAGTTAGTCTAAACAGGAGAGGAGGAGGGATTGCAGTCATTTTTGACATCGACCACCTGGGTCAATTTACAACATTTAAATACCTTGCTGTTGGCCTCAAAGCAGAATTGTCATTGCTCATCATTACATTATATCAGCTTCCAAAATATTCATCACAATTTCCACAGTATCGTGATTCTCTGAGAGTATCTCACTTGGTATCACTAGATGGAATTTGCCTCTGGAATTACATTGCATGACATCAATATTCCTAAAATCATGGATACCATCCAAAAACGAGAAAAAATTTGAGTATGCATGATAAACCTTGGCAAAGCAAGCCACTCTTGGCCATAAAACCAAATGTAAGGCTTATAAATATGGTGGTGGATTTGGTTAAGTTTTTTCCTGCTTCAAATACCACCTTTTAAAATGAGAAACATAATCGTAAAAGTCAGATGTTCATGGAGTTGAGGTTTAGTCCTTAAATTAAGCCAAATTAAATGTAGAATTATGTCAAGTTCAGTATGGTGACCACAGATTCAGAGCTTGTATGTTTCTAAAATAAGATATTCTGCATCCACAATGCAAAAAAACAACCAAGCAGAGGGTTCCCAAGGCTGGTCAAGCAGGTATAGCAGGTACCTCAAGTACTTCAAGTGAAAACCAAGTGAAAACTGACAACCATTGTCCTGTCATTATTGTCTATATAAAATAACAACCTATTTTATAGCATCACTGCGTGGTTGCCACACATTGTCATCAGTACACCACTGGAGTATAAAATGAAATGCCTTGGGCCCTGTTTACACCGTGAAAACGCATCGATTTTCCCCATTACATTTTCAAAAGTTTCAACGTTCAGATGCAATTGTTTTTAAAAATTCACTCGTGCACATGGTTTCCGAATACGGGCCGAAATCGCTGTAGTATGTATGCCAAGCCAGTATCGGTGGTGATCTACATAGCCTATAGTAGATAGCTCTGAAGGGGCTTTGTCGGCAGCTACCTTCCTGTTAGGCCTACTTCAAAATAAAAGTCAACTCATGTTTGTCCAGTGAAATGCTTTTAAAGTGAAGCCGCAGCCTGAGGAGTGGAGCCGTGACGTCAGCGTTACCAGAGAGACTGGTTTCGCTAGTTTACAAGGTTCAGTTGCATTTCCAAAAGATTCCACCCTGGGAGGTGGTTTCAAAAGTTTGCGTTTTCAACCCTGCGTTGCTGTTGTCATGTGAATGATAGGCTGCTGCTCACAATTACCAGTTATCATGTTAAGGAGAGTAATGTTCCAAAAAGGTGTTTTTTATCATTCCACAGCTTTCTCAGTCTATTGCTGCCCCTGTCCCAACTTCATTTAGATGTGTTGCTGGCATCAAATTAAAAATGAACATATATTCAGAAAAAAAAATATTAAATAGATATCATTAAACATTTAATATATTGCCTTTGTATTGACGTCAGCTTGAAAGCTGATTGTGGACAACAGGAAGTAACAGGGAGCCGGGCACGCCCCCATCACCATCAACGGGACGACAGTGGAGAGAGTCAGCAGCTTCAAGTTCCTCGGGGTCCACATCTGCGAGGACCTGACCTGGACTCACCACACCAACGCCATCACAAAGAAGGCAAGTCAGCGGCTCTTCTTCCTCCGCAGGCTGAAATGGATCAACATGGATTCCAGGATACTCTGCAACTTCTAAAGCTGCACCACAGAGAGTATCCTGACCGGCTGCATCACCGCCTGGTAAGGCAGTTGCTCCGCCCTCAACCGTAAGACATTACAGAGGGTGGTGAAAGCTGCCCAGCACATTACCAGGACGGATGGAGGACCTCTACACTCAGCGCTGCAGGAAGAAGACTAACTGGATTATCAAAGACACTCATCACCCCAGCAACAAACTGTTTCAGCTGCTCCCGTCTGGTAGACGCTGCCACAGCATCCGTTCTCGCACCACCAGACTCAGGGACAGTTTCATCCCACAGGCAATAAGACTGCTGAACTCCTGAGCTACTTAGCTCACCCCAATGACACTTTTTAACTTGCCACTTTATACCAGTCGACATCTGGATAAACACGTCTGTTTACATTTTATATTTATTTAGTTTTGTATTTAGGTCTCTGCTCTCCTTGTGTTACTCTTATATACTTATTATTATTATTATTATTATTATTATTATTGTTATTATTATTATTATTATTATTATTATTATTATTTTATTATTATTATTTAAGTATCAGCTTACCACTTGTATTTCACTTGTGTTTCTCTTATACTTATACACTTTCTTTATTGCACTGTTGGAGGAGCCCAATTGCATTGCCAGCGACTGCTCTGTAATTGTTGTGCTTATGACAATAAAACCATCTTGAATCTTGAAACTTGAATGTATTTCAAAAAGGATTTACAAATGACCACATTTTGTTTTATATACATTTCATACAGCGTCCCAACACACTCCAAATCTCCTGACATTACATTTGGATAGCAGAACAAGGAAACCAATTTGGACACTTAATACAAGTTTATTGAACAACAAAACAGTAAAGGTGAAATCTGAAATGAATACTTTCTTGACCTGAATGATGATGGGAAGGTGGACCCAAATTATATCCTGTGAGAAACCTTAGAAGGCAGTCATCAGGGGCAAAATGATATCAATTAGCACAGCAATCAAAAAGCAAGAGAGAATAAGCTGAACCAAAAATGTAAAACTCTGAAAACGACTAGCCTACCAGTGTATTGATTTAATGTTCAAAACACAAAACAGCCAAAATAAGACCCAAATCAATACCCAAATAATGGTTGAAATTTAAAAAACTAAAAACAACATATTGGCCATTCATAAAGAAGAATTAGACAAATATTACAAATGTATAAAACAATCGCTTTATGAAGAAGGCCCCAAAGCTACAACATGATTGGTAAGGAAAATACGGAACAAAAAAGATGGCATATTCTATACATAAATACATTTGTTTGTATTGAAAAATCAATAAAGACTTAAGTACAAAACAGAAAAGAAAAGAAAGATAGCAATATCTCTCTGTGCTTGGTTAAAAAGATATGATTATTATACATCATTATTACATTAGTATATGATTTCTCGTCCAGCTGCATTTTCAACCTCTTCTAGGATTCCCTATAAAAGAACAACATGGTTATTTTGATGTCACTTACATATTGGCAGTAAACCATGTATAATCATTCTGCAGCTTGTACACGCCATGTAACATACAAAGACTGAAAGGCTAATGTTATCACCGAACTGTGTAAACAGAAAGCCACACAATGGTGTGTTCTGTCTCTAAAGACTGTTTCTTGGCATACTCATTGAAAAAGTTAATTTCATAAGGGTTCTGTGGTACTAGTATATTTACAATATAGAGCGATATATTCTGTTTAATTACAATATCCCGTTAGGTTTATACAGACATTGCAATATTAACAATATAGTCACTGTGTTGCAAGTGGTTATGTAACTGACTATATTATTGCACCATTTATTCATGATTCCCATCTAACTCTTAGCAATAAAGGGAGAAAGTGCATTGAACCAAAATGCTCAACCATTGCTTTAAGCATTATGTCGATCGCGATCTACCGGTCGATCATGAAGGCATTGTGGGTAGATCGCATGGCAGTCTTTCAATAATTTTTTTTTTTTAAATACATTTGTTCAATAGGCTCCTAATCTTTGGTAATTCTGTGTCTCCAAATTATTCCAGAAAATAGTACTAAATAGCTCACATAGGACACAGCTGATTTAGCCTTAGTTTTCTTCTCAAAATGCACCAGATTGATACATTTTACTTTAAAAGGTTCAAATTATGGGGGCATGCCCCCGGAGCCCCCAAGAATGTCCTGAATCCCCACCACAGTCTCCCAAATTCCTGTGGGAAATACTGTATTACCTTAAAATGATTTGTTCATTATGGGGCTGTCAAAATTATCGCGTTAACGCAGGGTGATTAATTTCTGGAATTAACACGTTAATTTTTTTATCGCAATTAACGCATGTGCAGAATGATCCTCGCCGTGCATCCCACCGGCTCTGTACTACAGTCAGTCTAACGTTGTGACTGACCCAGGATCAGTAGCTGCGCGCAGCCAAACATAGCAGCACGCTAGCCCATGCCGTGTTTTAAACTGCTAACGGTCACGTCTGTGTCGGGGGCATAGATAGTATAAAATCAACTGCCGCGGGTGACAGTTGATGTCGGGAGCAACAGGAGGAGAAACATTGTCCGCTCTGTTCAGAGGCCGCGAGGACACAAACGTCTGCAGTTTTCAGAGGTGTGTGTGTGAGTAGACATCAACATAACGTCGGCTTCCTGGCACACATGAACAGTCCCCTAGGACGTGTTCGCGCGTACACACACACACACACACACACACACACACAAACACACACACACACACACACACACACACACACACACACACACACACACACACACACACACCGCGGATGGTATTCAAGTTGTATTCAAGAATGCACAACCTATAGATTCACAAAATAAATGCCATTATATAGCCTATATTTGCCCAAAGACATAGTAAAGAGACAGACCAATTGAATTATGGTGTGGTATATATTTTAGTTTGATTTAAATTTATTTTCAGTATAAAAACCATCATTTGAATTTTCAATTAATAGAAATAGTCATTTTAAATGTATCTTTCCGTTCATACAACAATATACAGAGAAAATTCGAATTTTTCAGGCATTTTTCGAATGGTAAAATCAATCGTGATTAATCGGTATTAATCCACAGAATCCTGTGATTAATCTGATTAAAAATTGTAATCGTTTGAAAGCCCTAGTTTATTAATCAAAAGAAATATTGCACATTTTTGGTTGTAAGACGGCCACTCAGGAAGCCTATGAAACCTCTCACCCCCAGGGCCTAATGGCAGGTTGAGGCGGGCCTGGCAATATGGGTTCATGCAGTTATGCAAGGTACACCAAATTATATTGTACATATAAATAATGATCAATATATGTTTAAATAAATATAGGTTTTCCATTTTTATAGTAGGTAGATCTTCTTGACTTGGTCATTTTAAAAGTAGCTCACAAGCCGAAAAAGTGTGGGCACCCCTGCGTTAAGCCATAAAGCTGCTTGAGTTTCTGACTTTCAAATTAGGTTTAGCTGTTCTCATAATTGTGACTCTCATGACTTTCTTTTCATAATTGAAAATAATGAGTCGCACATACAATATGCTGATTGGTGGTGAAAATGGTAAAAATGTAAAAAAAAGTTTTGATTTTGTAAATATTTTCTTGAAATTTCGTTAGTGAGGTATTTTTAAAATCTAAATTTGAGAAAATATTCTGTTCACTATGATAAATTACCTGACTAAACCGAGATCCAGGTCACTGAGGCCCACTACTTTGATGTAAATTACTGCTTGGAAGTTGATGAACTCATTAAAACATTCAACACTACCAAATAATGTATTGCATTTAATCCAACTTTGGGATTTTGCTGAACGTGGATTTAAAAAATGCTATACAATAATGGCACTGAGAATTTGACTCACTGGCTAAACTCCTAAAGCAGCCCCTTCCCAATATATTCATTTTGGAACATTTCTCCATTAGTACCAGCAGATAGCAGTAAAGTTCCAGTCAGACAAGAGAACTGCAGTGCTGCATGTCCAACAATAGATTTGTGCTGAGGCAAATCTGTAGTACAAAACCAAATCTTTCCTTTGCTGATCTGCATACTATTCAATATGTTGCTGTTCATACATGTTGGGGCGACCGTGGCTCAGTTGGTAGAGCGGGTTGGCGGTTCGATCCCCGCCCGGCCACTGTGTCATGGTTGTTGTGTCCTTGGGCAAGACACTTTGCCTGGTGTGAATGTGTATGACTGCTGTATGTTTGAGGTGGTTGTCAGAGGGGCCGTTGGCGCGGAATGGCAGCCACGCTTCCGTCAGTCTGCCCCAGGGCAGCTGTGGCTACTATCGTAGTTTACCACCACCGGTATGACTGTGTGTGAATGAATGGAACCTGGAACCCTGTAAGCGCTTTGAGTCCTTAGGGAATAAAGCGCTATATAAATCCTATCCATTATTAAGTACGGGCCCTCAGTTTACTGAGGGCCCGTAATTTTATTACTCTCCACCATCCTTATTCTTATTCTTCCGCACATTTTCGAGCTGCTACTCCTCCCACACCGTTTCACTTAGAAACGCAAAAATTTCACAGAACGTCCGTCCCTACCCCGCATGGTGTGCTATTTTACAGTTTTTTGAATTTCCGCTAGGGGGCGCTGTTATTAAGCCCCGACTGAAGAAACATTGAGAGGCCACGCCCCTCACACCGTAAGTCCGATTGACTTGAAATTTCTCACACAGGTGTATGTTCGGGTGATCTACAAAAAAGCCTATGGGACCATATAAGTCCGCCTGGAAATATTTTTTGCTAATTAGCATAAACTGAAAAACAGGGTTTGAACCACAACTTTCTCAAATATTACTTTATCAACACCAAATTTCTCACGGAGCCTCGGGGGACTATGACACACATGCCCGTAAAAGATTAGTAAGAAAAATATGGCAGCCATTGACCAAAACGTTTACGCAGGGGCGGGGCTTAATAACAAATTGGCCATAACTCCTTGACCATAGGTCCTATCATCACCATACTTGCAGGATATGTGCAGAAGACGTGGTAGCATGGCCCTCTAAGCTTGTCGAGGTTAACCCATAGGGGGCGCCACAAATGCGAAAACCATCATTCAAAAATGCAATGTTTGACAGGCCACGCCCCTCGCCCCCTGACTCTGATTGACTTGAAATCTCTTACACATGTACAGCTCATGGTGCTCTATGATAAAGCCTGTTGGACCATAGGGGTCAGCCAGGATAATTTTTTTCATCCCAAATTTGCGTGACCTGAAATTCAGTCAAGTGACATCTACTTTGTGGATTTCCAACCTATCGTCACCAAATTGTGTACACAGCATCAGGGGACCAACGTACATGTGTGTATAACGTTTTAGCGAGATAGCTGAAAAAACATGGCCGCCCTTAACGAAAACGTCTTCGCTTCGACGTTTTGCCACGATTGCGACCAGTTGGCCATCTACGGAAGTCAAAATAAAATCTCCATTCTCTATCTTTCTTGGAGGGTCACACTCTTCTAAGGCTGAAATTGAATGGTAAACGCTTTTTTATGTTAATTCCAGTGTTAATTTTGGCAGCATATTCTGATTTAGACTTAGTCTTAGTCTTTTGAATATCACACCATTTAGTCCTATTCTAGTCATCTAAAATATTTTAGTCTTAGTCTAGTCTTAGTCAACTAAATATAAGCTGAATTTAGTTGAATTTACAGCAGACTTAGTCGACTAAGTGTTTCTTTCTTCATTGAACGGTATTAAGTTTTGAATATGCAATACAGACACAGATTTAATGGTTGTAATACAAAACATGTATTCTATTCTATCCTAATAATCTCACATAAAATCAGTGTACCTGACTGGATGGGGGGAGGGAGGGCTTTAACCCTTAGGAGTCCCGGGCTATTTTTCCCGTTGTTGCATACTTTTGATTATGACTAGCTTAACCACATTCAGAAATAGTTAACATGCCAATGTTTGGTATCATTTTCATCAGCACTACCTCACCTATTTGACCTCATATATATCCTTTTAATTTTTACATATTATATGAACATATTGGACCCAAAACACAAACAAAACGAAAAACTTATTTTGAAAATTATATTATTTTTACTATGGGTTACACAAACATTCCCAACGAAATATTTTGAAAGCTGAAAATAAATATATGGGATGTCATAATGATAATGTAAAAGTTTGATTGAGGTGGCATCAACCTAAATACAATTTTTATGAACAAATAGCAGGTGAATACATAGGCGTTTTCCCCAAATTCCTCAAAGTTCTGTCAAACATGACACAGAGGGCTCATCAAAAATGTTAGCATGCTGTGTTTATTATTTTTTGATTCAGTACAACTTCAACTACATTACCTAGCTGTTATTTTTTCATTTTGACATACTTTGTGAACATTATGGACCTAAAAAGATTTTATAAAAAAATTCAAAATCATATTGTTTCATATTGGCCTACCTAGCCAAAACATAGGGTATAAAGTTACTCTATATGATAAATAACGTTATAGGCTATAGGCTACATTAGAATATATATGACTTTTATATATATAGCCTAAAGTAAAGATTATTACTGTGTCTCTAAGCCACATCATTATTACTACGTTATGTAGGCTGGCTGCTGTGTGTGTGACAGTCAGTGCTTCAGTCAGACAACAATGGCCACTTCATGTAAATAGTCACTCTTTGACTATGAGGATGAACTATCCTTCTCCTCCATGTAAAAAAACAAGCTAATAGCTTGGCTCACGTTCAAAGTTTGCTTCAATATTACTCAAATATCCTCAGTAGTCTATCTTCAAAACTCTCAGTATCTCTCAATCTTCCTCTGTCAGTCACTCACTCACTCGTTCGCTAGCTGCCTGCCTTGTCTCTCGCATAGAGGGACTCCCGCCCCCTGTGACTCTTCTTCGTCTATTTTAGTTTAGCTTAGTATCACTCCGCCATCACCCCTCCCCTCCCTGTTTAAATCAGCCTGATGAGCAGGACACCTTCCAGGATTTTTTTCCGCTCCGTAAAATGGAAAAATACGGCGGAGATATTAAAATATTTAATGGCCGCCACACTCGAATTCTCATACTTTTGAGCCCGCGAAAATGAAATAGTTTTGTTTCAACTTTAAACCATCATATCTCCGGTTATACTGGGTCTATTTACATGAAACAAAGACTGGCATAGAGCTTCAAGTCAGTACTTTCGCTGGAAGTAGTGTCCCGAAGTTGGCCCGACTGTTGTTTTTAGGCAGCGCCGGCTTGATCAAGTCATGTGATCTGGACACGCCGGCGTGCCGGAAGACTCCTAAGGGTTAAGAGCCTGTGCCCGGGGGCCCATTATCTCATGATCTGTCTATGAACCAACTGGATTCCACAATCTTTTTTCTTTTTGCGGGGAGCATGCACAAGCATTATTTATAAAAATAAAAAATAAAGAAAATAAAAGAAATAAGTGGGGGGCCCCACACTAGGTCTTGAAACGGGCCCCGAGATCGTTAAGGCCGCCCCTGGGCAGCAGCAGCAGTACGCAGTTAAGGCGCTGACAAAAGTGAGCAACTGCGCTTTCCTTTAAGCAACACTGCTGCAGCTGTGTGTGTTCGGACTTCTATTGCATCAAAGCCTTTTTGATAATAAAATGAGAGGTTTTAAATGAACGCTGTCCATGCGTCGGAGACTGTTGATTGTAACTTACTCGGGTGAAAACAGAAACTAACGGAGGGAGCCGGCAGTTTCACAGTTAATTTCCTATATAGTTGCGCAGTCAGTTTGGGGACATGGCTCTGCGTATTCAAGCTCGAGACACAGCCTACTACAAACAGATCGCGGAACTTAGCCGTTCCCCTAGACAACGTTAACGGGCAGGATATTCCTAAATATCATTTTGTCCATCAAACCGCAGAGTTTTTCTGCACAGCGGCTCACTCCACCCGCTCACACTGCCGAGGTCTCTCGTCGATTTTCACCGACACAGGGTTGCATTCACTACTTTGCCCTGATTGGATTTCTTCCCAACTTGTCCCACAAAAAGAGTAGTTCTGATTGGATCTCTTCTCCATTCGTCCCGCCCTAACATTTCCGTATCGTTCCTATTCGTTGACTATAGTGTCAGTTATATTCGTCTCAGTCTTCGTCATCATATCTGCCTTTTTATTTAGTTTTTATTTAGTTTACGTCCGTGAAAAAGGTTTGTTGACTAATATTTTTCGTCATAGTCTTAGTCAACAAAATTAACACTGGTTAATGCCTAGTCGAACAAAACATATCAAAGGAATGTATGATTTTTTCTTTTGTGTCATGTTGAGCCCAACAGTTTCTTAAACTCACCTTGGCCCTTCGCCTCTCTCCAAGCTTCCAAATTGATCCATGGAATATGATCACAAGAGACGAAACCAGAGGGGTATTTCCTGTACATGAATGAATCAGGAAGGACTGCTCCTATGTTGGTGTTGTCACAGATGATCCGAGACAGTGAAACTTTTGAAAGCTCAGCCTTCTGGATTTCAGTGAATATACCTTCAGCCTCCCACCAAAACCTGAAACAAAAAAAGAAATGCTTGATTTCTCCATTTATAATTAAACATCTCATTACATAAATAAAATCCTAAAAAACTTATGTACTCCTGATCTCTGAAGTCATACAGTGAAAGGTGAGGTACATAACACTGAAACATAGCATTCTTTAAATGAAGCAAATACCAATGTACCTATCGCCATCACGGAGCGCCTTCATCTGCTTTCCAATCAGGCAGGCAAAGAGCGGGCCATTTCTTGCCCCCGGCAAAAGGTCTTCAACAAGCCCTCCAAGCCATACATCAATATTGTCCAGACTTTTGTATGTGTTCAATATCTTCTCTGCAACCCTGGCGTCACTCACAACGTGTTTGAAATCGTCCAGTGTCTGGATTCTCTTCAGCCTACAGAACGATCGCCAATCGTTGTATCCTGCAAAGTATCATTTCAGCAGTACATTATAATATACCAGTCAGCACATTAATTTCACACTTTGCTTTCTTGTTGAAAGACAGGAGAGAAGACGAATGTAGTAAGTTTCCCTTAACCATCATCAACTGGGGTTGGTAGGATGAGGGTTAATCTTGGGTAAGCCACCAATTCCTTAATAATGTTATCAGATTAAGTAACCTGGTGATTCAGTCTCATGATTGAGGTAATATTCAAACTGTATTTGTTTTGTGTTTTTATCAAGGTCTCAAGCTGTAGGTTTTACCCCAGTTTAGTTTGGTGTCCCATAAAACTATGTGCAGAGCTGGTATAACATTGTTCAGCACCATTGCAATCAATAGCTCAAAGCTGAAAATACAGCAGGATGTTGTCTAATCAAGTGACTAGCACCTATAGGCATCACCCTGTTTTTTTAATGATTTGACAGACAGGTGGTTTGTCATTTGAAAGTTATGAATGAATTAGTGAATGTCAGAAACTATGTTTACAAAGTGATACGGTATCACATTCATGTCTTAAACTCATGGACTCTGATTTTCACTATGCTTTAAGGTTCATCACAGGAGGTGCTTATTACACCACCAATTTGTTTTATATGAAAAGGTTGGGTGGTCCTCTCTTAAATAAAGACATGACTCATATTGCCATATTTTTTATATGTAAAGCCTTGAAGCTACCACATTATTTGACTGCAATGCTGCAATTTTCAAACATTCAAATTTAAACTGCATAGCGCCACTTTAACTGAATGGCACTGATTCTGGGCCCAGCACTTACCTGGTAGAGCGTGATCTCTTCCTCTCTGCAGATCTATTGAAGCCAAGTCTATCGTATTTTGCCGGTTGAAAAGTTTCTCAGTTAACTCTTCAGTCACAAGCTTGTCTGCAGTATTAGCTAATGCTTCAGTTCCAATTAGGCCTCTCATGATTGGATCAATTCCACCTAGACACAAAAACAGTATTGCTTATTTTCAGTATAAGATACAGCTTTTAAGATTGTTCTCTCTGTGGGAGGCAGAACTACTCTAAGCACTCATGACAAAATGATTCGCCCCCAGTTACTAGATGAGTTTTGAAAGCTATACGTATATAGCTTGTGTGTTTTGATGTCAGAAATCAGTATTAGCATGATAATTGTTCGCAGTCTGTAATTACTCATTGCAAACGGACAGGAAATAATTGAATATAAGGTATATAGTCTGTGAGTACAGGGTTGTTCTGAAAGGTGTGCTCTGTGGTGGGATTACAGAGCACAACGTTCTGTATCACTGGAGCAACATGCACACTTGCCACTGGAGGTCAGCAAAATTATCTCAAAGACAGCAATGCTGTGAATTAAATAAAGATTGTTGATTAATTAAGAATAAAGTTAATTAGATACACCAAGCGGCTGAAGCTTTGCACTGTGAAATGAAACCATATTGTAGGCTTGTGTAAAAAAAGTTTTCATGAACTTCATTCGACTGCAACCTACAATGTGGATTGAAGTGATTAGCTAACGGACAGAAGACATAGCCTTAAGACCAATGGTTCTGTCAAAGAAAATATGTTAATTGTTAAGGTTTTTGGCATATTTTCTTTGAGCGATTTACTGTTTTAAAGAATTGCGGTAATGATGAAGGACTATGAACTGAGCTATGAAGCTTATGTCAGGAGAAATAATGGATCAAGGTGAAAATCAGCCAGCCTGACTTTTCTTTGGAGGGGTACTAGTTTCAAAGTGATCCGCGAGGGCCTTCTTAAGGAAAGTCAAACTGGAAAATGGCTGTGTGAATCAACCAGTCGCAATCTACTTGTGTTTTGGATGATCTTGCATTGATGCATCATGGTTGGATAGAGGTTTCTCTCCACACTGTAAGCTCTGAATTGGTGGGAATGTGATTTTCTAATGTGTTAACTGATTTGGACAGACAACAGTTGTATACAGTTTTATAATGGTTTTATCAACTGCTTGCAGATTGAGATTCCGTAGATTCATGTAAAAACTGACTTCTTTTGTCAAACTCTGCCCATACATCATTCTGCATAGTGCAGCTCAAAACAGCCAGGCTGATTAACAATAAGCTAAACACTGGAGTGGAAGTTTATTTGGTGGAACCTTTTGAGGTGTGTGCTGCTTGCCACCATTATACAGTATGTTGTATTCCTGCCGTGTTTTTTTCCTGAGCCTCTACAGCGATGGTGGCGAGTGCGAGTTCTGTTAATAAATTACAATTGTCATAATAATGGGAATAATAGACCCAAGATTGAAAAATAAAAACTTCAATTTGTTGGCTACATCCACGAGCCAATATAAAACTGCATCTGTATATGACAGATTCAAATTCATCTGTTGAATAGAACAATGTCAGTAATAAAATAAGTCAGTAATGTCCTGATAATTCCATTAAAAAGGTCCCTGCAGTGTGTTGGATGGATCATTAAACTTTCTGCAATTAGTCTCCTGGAAACCAAGGACACACTGTACAGTAAGTCATGTACTAGATATGACATATAAGATACTTGTCTATTCAGCAAAAGTCACTTGAATTGCACTAAGACACAAACACATTCACCAGAGAAGCAAAATTATTATTATTTTTATTCCGGCCACTCTTCTCAGTGTATTCTTAGTTCCGATAGGCAGCTTTATAAGAGTTTACTGACCTTCAAAGACTATTCTCCCTGGAGAGAAGAAAGCATCTCCCAGTTTCAAGTTTGGGAAGCGCTTATCTTCCTGAAACTTCCTGTTCAGTCTCATGATGATAGGACCGACGTAAGCGTGGCCGAACCGGAATGCAGCAGTGGCAAACACGTTGCTGATTGAGGGGTCCGTCGTTGGATCATATCCCTTGTAGGGTCCAATAAAATGTTCAAAAGCCTGCGGGCCAAGAATCTTTGGAAGATAATCTCTAAATGTTATGATCTGAAAGTTAAAAAAAAGAAGGGGGGAGGGAGTCATAAAGAAGCAAAAAAGAGTCTGTTAGATAGTCGAGAAAGGAAATCTGACATCACACGTTTGCTATGAAGCCACAATACTTTGTATATGAGCATATCTTAATGAATTACTACAACATATCCTGCTTGAAAGATCATTAACAAGATCCTGTGAACGTGTATGCATGCAGCTGAAAGGGAGTCCCACATGGTTTCAAGTGTTGTATTCGAGCTCAGACATATGATTGCACATTTGTCCCCTCACAGTTCACCCCAGAGAATTCCATCTGTCCTTCTCACTATTCGTAAAGGCCTCAGTTGACCACCTGCATCTTAACACAGTTACAGTATCACACAAAAGAGTAAAACATTTGTGTTATGTGGTTTTTAATTTCCAAATGGAGCATTGGAACCAGACACGGTTAATTATAATAATTAATTATATATTTATATATTTTTTGATTCAATACAGTCATGGGGGTCTGAGAGGCCTTCACTGCATTTTTTAATGTTCTTTCATGCTTTTAGGTCAAAGAAATTCATCTTTACAAAAATACTTTATTAATATAGAACCAGTCAAATTTGTTTAGTGTCAAGTAAGGCATATGCTTTATTATTGTTGTTGAAACTTCAAAATAGAAAAAGAAAAGGCTAGTCTCAGGAAATAGCAGCTGAACTGATAAATCACAGTTCAATCTAACAAGAAAAGGTTCTTCGAAAATTACCAATTGCACCGTTGTGGTCCAATAATCATTGAGGCAGGAATGCACTTTCCTGGTCCGCAAAACATAAAAAATCTAAATTAATTGATTTAAAAAAAAACAGAAAATGGTTACAACAGTATTCTCCACTTTCAAACTAAATGGACATTTTCTCATTAAATTCTTCTACTTTTGAGGTCAAATCTATTTCAAATGTAGAAAATACTAAATAATAGTGTTATCTTTTCCAAATGGTTGAATAGTAGGGTATTGGAATGATAGTCTCAAACCTATTGCGGCTGAAATAAAATAATAAAAAGGCATAACTTAATTTTACCAATCTGTATTAAAAAAAGTAGAAACTATCTCCACCTCCGCATGCTACAAAAGCTTAAATGCTTCATCAAGGAGAATCTAATAATGAAATAAGTAATAGTAAGTAACCTTTTCATTTGTTTTTTTGTAAGTCTTGTTGTGTTATTATTATTAGGGCTGTCAAATTAACGCGTTAATTTCGATTAATTAATCACAGAAAAATTAACGCGATTAAAAAAATTAACGCAGATTAATCGCACTTCTATAATGCCCTTTGACCCGGTGCAAAAGTGGTGCGCAGCTCTGTGAGCTGCACCGAGCTGCACCTGTAGCTTGCATACACAGCCCGCATGGGTGAAAGGGAGAAAAGTAAAGAGAGAAGCAGAGGAAAGGGCAGGGCCGAGGGCCCTATGGACGGTTTATGGGATGCTTCGGGCAAATAAGCATGAAGGTAGGAAGACATCTTACTTTATTCTCTGCAGTGTCTGTGCATTATTGATTTAGTGGGTACAACAATATAGGTTCAAAACAGTAGGCTATCTCTCAATCTTCCTCCGTGTGTCTTAATTTTGTTTGCTAGCTGTCTCGTCTCCCGCGTAAACGGACACCCGCCCCGTGTGTGTGTGTGTGTGTGTGTGTGTGTGTGTGTGTGTGTGTGTGTCAATATTTTTGCCTATGAGTACGACGATGGTGAAAGAATCGGCATAGGCATCTGAGGAAGTGCAGCGCTGTCTGTTGAGAAGTTACGAGAGACGGAGAGCGAGAGAGAGAGAGAGAAACAAACTGTAGCAGGCTATACAGCTGTTTATAAACAGGTATAAAAGTGTCATAAAAGTATGCGATTAATTTAGATTAATTAATCACAGAGCCTGTAATTAATTAGATTAATTTTTTTAATCGCTTAACAGCCCTAATTATTATTATTATTATTATTATTATTATTATTATTATTATTATTATTATTATTATTATTATTATTATTATTATTATTCCTGCAATATGAACACTGCAATGAGGCACAATCTGTCTTGTGGAAAGAATCCATTGTTGTCTTGCAAACAGTGGGTTGCAGCTCAATGAGGACTACACATTATTGGTTTACGGCCACTAAGAATATGACTACATGGGTAGCAGGTTGAAAAAGGAACAGAAAATGCTTAATCTGGAATAATCTGAGGTGATCCTTTCTGAAATTAATGTGAGCCTGAAGTGTGCAAGCTTACATTTCAGAAGTAATGAGACCACTCGCCTCAAACCTGAAGAACTGAATAACAGTACAGAGTCTGTTTTGCTAGAAAAGAAAAACAAGTCTGACAAAAAGTCGCATTTTAAAAGTAACTTTTGTTATTATGTGAGACCTCTGTGGGATTCTGCAAAGGATGGATGGCTTTAATGATATAACAGTATGTTGAAAAGCAGAGGCAGAAATCTTCACTGAACAGTTCGACTGGGGACAACTGTCTGATGAAATTGACGAATAATCAGCAAAAATCTTGTTAATCAATTAACTGGTTCCAGCTTCTAAAATGTGTATTTTTAAACCTACAACTTTTAGATTTTCTTTTGAGACATTTGGAAGATTGAAAGGTGTTAATGTGAGGTGAGTTGCTAGTCACATACCTGGTGCAGTGCTCCAATAATCTTGCGGGTTTCTTGGTAAACAGTCTCCGGGCTCCAGTGACCGTTAATGTATGCCAGTGCCTCCGCAACCCGATTGTGTTCCCTAACCCACAGTGTATGCAAAGAGGTCAGGGGCAGAATAAGGTTGGACCGGCTGTCCCCAGCACTGAAGCAATCCACTGGGAACTCCTCGCTGCGACAGCGAGAGGGCACATTGGCTACAAATGGAAGGAAGGCCCTGCCTCTGTAATCGATGTACTTGTCGTTGACAGCAAGTCTCCCGTTACGGCCAGAAAGGTCACGCAGGAAGTACTGCATCTCAAGAGTGTTGCCGTACACCTGCGAAGCATCCAGGAATGATGAGATGCTGTTCGTCTGTTGTCGCTGCATGGCTTGTATATCATCAAACCCAGGTTTGACAGCCACAAAGCAGGCCGGTTTGGAGCGACTAAAGGGCATGCAGCCGATTGCAACAGTTTCGGGATCCTCAGTCTGTAGACAGGTCTCCCTTGCAGGATTTACCTGTATAAATAAAGGTTAAAACAAAAAAAAACAAAAAAAGATAAGATAAGAAAAAACTATTAATACAATCTGCTTTGCTAACAACTTGACATACTTTAAATAAAAAATTGATTTGTTTTTGTGATCCTGGAATAATATTATTAGACCTATTATTATCAATATGTTTTATCTCATTAGTTAAATGTTGTTCTAAAAGCAAGGTGTATAATCAACAATTTCTGTTTTTATGGGGTTGTTTGCCTAACTACTTATTGTTTAGGAGCAGTGAAGTCCTAGAGTCTGTGCTCGATATCAGGAAGCCGAGGAATACAGCCGTTATGCTAACCTGAGCTAAAGTAGCTTGTGGCTCAATCTTCATATAAAACAAATAATAGAGTGGTATATCTCTAGATCTTCTCATATAAACTTTGAAAACAGATAAGTGTACTTCTAAAATTGGAAACTCATTTGACACAGGATAAGAGAACAAGCATGGCTGACTACTGGTAAGCACATTGTACAAAGACTGTTGTGCTTTTAGTTTACCTCAATGGGAAAGCATGAATGCTTATTTTTACACGTCGAACAGTCCCCGGTGCTTCGAGGGCTGGATAGCAAGCCGTGGTTAATGTACAGGCCCCATTCCATCAGCAGTTGTGAATAGACGTGATCTGTCCATTTACAACGGGTCCTTATTATTTTCTGGCTCACCTCCCGTACCTGTTGACAAAGTAGGGTATGTCATTTTGGTTGACATTGAGTCCTACTTTTTAAAATGTGGAATTGAATTTTAATTTAATCAAATGATCATCTGGGAAAGTTCTATCATGTCATACGTTTTATTGGATGATAGCTTTCGTGTTGAGTGAAAAAGTAAATTTTGGTATTCATTAAGTACATACATCTAGATATTAAAGAGATAAATAGCTTTATCTCAACAAACGGGAAGTGAGCTGTTCGTTATAGGCATACTCATTCCTCTCACAAAAGATATTTGGCAAACGATTGAAAATTAGTTATGCAATACATTAAGTATCCACAATGTTATTTCTTAATTCTTATTTATAAGGAATGGAAAAGATAGGATTTAAGATTATTAATATTTCAAAACAATGTACAGCTCATAAATTAAGAAATATTATTTGCAAATATCAGCAGTTTCATCGGTTGTTTTAAAGACATAGTATTTATCCATGTAGCTGGGGACATCATCTCTTCTCAAGCTATGGAACTTGTGTATGTTAAAGCACAGACAGCAATATTCAAATCCTGTGTAATCTGTCACCTCATACACACCCTTCTGCTGTTCATAAATTGCTGTGGACTTGATCTGTTGTAAAACGCCAAGAAAAAATAAACCGAGAAAAATAAACCTAGAGCTACATGAACTCGGGTTTGTAGGGTGAGGTCACATTTAAAATGTATCCCCAAGACTTTTGTGTCTGTCGGACCAGCATTTTGTAGATTACCGGGGGAAGTTGGAATCCGTTATAGAGCCGTCCTCGGTTCCAACCCTTGGGTTCGCTCTGTCCATCTTCGTATTGAGCTGGAAGCCATCTGGTCAAGGGAATGTTGGTTGCTCCCCACAAAGGATTATGCCTGACAAAAAATCCAATGCAAAAACATTAAATGCCGTCAAAGGATGCAACATCATTTGTTTTCCTCCAAACGTTCATGAAGAGTTCCGAAAACACAATGTTAGCAAATTGACGGGTCTGCTTAATATTCTGATACACTATTAGTGACTGATACAATCATGATCCAGGGTGTGGACAGTTCATTCACATGTGTTTTAGGCTGTTATGAGCTAATAATCTGCCAAATGAGATACACTAGCAGTGAACTTCTTACTTAGGTAATTAAGCATTTTGTGACTTGCCAGTTGAATAGATTAGCAATGGTGCATTATTATGTTATTATGTGCTTTTGTTGTTGATTAGCTGTACATAAAGGCAATTCCTTTGGGACAGGCTTGGGTAAAATCAGTAAAAAGTATAATTACTGAAGTTCACAAATGCATTTTACCGTAGGCTACCTCCCCTCACTTGACAGAACTTTCTTTAAAAACAGTGATTCAATGCTCGTTTATTCACATCACATGGTTAGTTTAACAAAAATATTATTTACTTTGAATCTAGTTACTAAGAGAAGTCACAATAAGGACCTGGTTCTTGATTTGTCAAACAGTAAGAAGCCAGAAAGCTACCTGTTGTTGCATTGGCCAGTTATGGTGCGGTACTTGTTGAGAGGTTCACAGGTGTTTATGGTTACAAGTGTACACTGAGACGGATCCAGATGCTCCCGGGATCCTAGGACAGTGAAACAAGAAAAATGTTATGGAATTTAATCTTCCCACCACTGGGTATATGATTTCTGATTGGTCAAAGTTAACATAAGCTGTACACTTTGACCAATCAGAGGGAGGCTCAGATTTTCTCTTCTTATTGGCTGTTGGGACTGTCAATTCACTTTGGCATGACTTTGTTGGAGTAGAGTGTGTCAGGGAGGGACCATAGGGGAGGGACCAAAGAGAACAAGTGGAGCGGTTGAGGTATTTGAATTCGAATCTCTAGCCCAACTGCCACTTTCTCCCCAAATCCTCCACACCAGCTTTAAAGAGCATATCAAATATATTAGAACAAGCAGAACATTTGTAATTTTTCTTTTATATTTTGAGATTTTCTTTATGCGGAATTTGTTATTCAAATGGTATCAATGTTTTAAATTATCCATTGTTTTGGGAAACTACTGCTATGATAAGAATGGTGCCAGACGAGCAATTAATTTGTTGTGACTGTATGGTGTCCACATCCCTCTAAAGTTGTCTTTCTTTTAAAGGTGGAGTCAGCGATTCTGGACAATGCTTGTTGGTAAATCGGATTGTGAGGAGATATTCACTGATTATGACAAAAAGTGATTTTGACAATCGCTGACTCCACCAATAATGGGAGATCCTCTGGATTCAATGAAATAAAGCAATTCTACCTGGTGCCGGGACATCCCTTTTATGTCTTGTTCGTTCCCCTAGGACTTGCAGAGATGTTTGAAAGACCTCTGCAGCTCTGGAAATCTCCTGGGTCTCGGGTTCGGTTTCCCGGACGAATGTAAACACATTTGTTGAAGACGAGGGTGTGCTTCGTCTGGGCAGAGAAATTGACGGATGAAAGAAAAAGGAAAGAATATTGTTTTCTCCTGTCCTCATGAACATGTACTGTGTCAGTTCTAACAGAGAAAGATAATTTGATAGTTCATTACCGTTGTCCAGAGTGCAAGGCTTCCTGGACAACTTGAAGGCTTTCTTCATTGGAGGAGATTAGAAGTTCTCTGACAGATGTTGCTGGAAGATATACAGTTTCATCACAGAACAGTTCAGCTGACATTGCCCACTCTCCATCTGTAACTAATGTATCATATGTGGACAGTGGTGAAAAGTAAATAAAAGGATAGTTCAGTATGTTTGAAGTGGGGTTGTATGGGGTACCGACGCATAATTAGTATATGTCACCTTATGGAGATGGTGGTCAATTCAATAAGGAGTTTAGGGGAGATGTCGCTGTAGCAGAAGTCAGCCCTTTAATCCTCCATATGTGGAGGAAAAAAAGTGTTTGTATAAATGCTTACCTAAAACATAAATATCCGTTCTAAGTCAAGCAGCTGAATGGCAAGGTTATACAAAAATATAGGGCTGTCTCGCAGCAAACTAAAGCTGTGGAATAAAATCTCAGTTTGGCGTACAATCAGACATATTATTAGGTTTTAGGTAAGCATTTATATATGTGGAGAATTTTTTTTTTCTTCTGGCCCACTCTGCAACCGTACAACGGTGACTTCTGCGACGTCTCCCCTAAACTCCTTATCTCCATAAGGTAACACACTCACTATGCCTAAGCACCTCATACAACCCCACTTCAAAAATACTGAACTATCCCTTTAAAAGGTGCTCTGAGGAACTTTCAGTTTGTGTTCTTGCACCCCCTTTGGACAAAAGCGGTAGTGTTTTTACTACGCAAGCTGTAGTTCCTAGATGAGCGTACCCACGACAAAGGCAGCGAGACAAACTATATAAAAATTGCATTCTTTGCACTGATGGTCTCGTTTGCTGTTACACGTCATTTATGATCATCAGAGGAAAAATGTGACTGTTTCAGAAATATTTAAAAGTTCCTCGTACATACACAAATATGGGCCTTAGTACTATTTTGAGGTGCTTGTACTTGATATATGATGCCATATCTAGTGACAGTGACAGCTACAATTACCTTTCAGATTTTGACTTTACATAAAACATCTTTTTAAAATAAAGCTAATTGTCATATAATGAACCAGTTATCATCCCTACAGAGGGAAATATTATTCTTTTTGCTCCAATACATTTATTAAATACTTTATTTTGCTATTTACTTAGATTAGATTTAGAATAAAAAGAGAAAATATAATCAACAAATAAATGACAACTTATTTTATTAAGATTAGATAGGAATATTGAAATGCACAAGCTTACCGATGTGATTTGCATCAAACATAATCTGATAATAGAATTTAATTTATTGTTCTGTTGGTCCTACTGCATGATGACGAGTCATTTTTCTGTTTGTACTTTGAGTAGATTGTTATGCTGATGTACTTTTTCGTTAGTAAAACTTAGAATGCAGGACTTTACTTGTTTAAGGGTTAGGTGTGGTATTATTTAAGTACTTCAAACGAGCTCCATCTCCACCAGTTTGAACAGTAAAATAGTACTTGAACAATAAATAATACTCTAATCATGTCATAAGTTTTACACCTTTTACATTTTTTAACCTATTCTTAATTTGTTTTTGTTTGTTTTGTGCAATGACAATGAAGGGATTCTGATTCTAATACATGAATCACAGGTGACATTTGTTTTCTGGAAAAAGTACATTTAGCTAAAAATACTTTTCTGCTTTTAAATTAGTAGGATATATTTGATTTGTTTCACTTGTAATAGTTATTTTACAATGATGTAACATTACATTTACTGAAGAACAGAATCCGAATAATTCTTCCACCAATAGGTTGAGGCTTTACTTGACCACATTGACAGTCACCTTACAAGAGCTGCATTTACAGCACATAAAGCACTTCAAATTTGAGTAAATAATTAGAATTTGAATGGATTTCATGCAACATTATTTACTTTTAATACACAAAACCACTAGCGGGATATCCCCAGCCTTAAACGCAGCATGTTGACACTGTGTCAGATTTGGTCATTTATCTACTGACTTGCTTTTAACAGTAACATAAATATAAATACAAAAGAGGGATAGCATTAGTTGTAAATAACACATATTCAAAGCTAATGTTTTCGGGAGAGAAAATAGTTCAATGAGACAACAATGTTGACTGATTAGTGTAACTAAATTATTTCTCTTGCAATGTTTTGACATGATGGCACAATCAATCTTTCCAATCCTTACATTTCAATTATTATCATAGATGATTAAGCAGATGTAAACAGATTTAAGCAAAAGCTTTTGAGTAAAAAAACAAATATTTACTTACAGTTGAAATGACTGGCTTCATCGGTTGAAAAACCTGGAAAATTAATGCAGAGCAAAATAACAAGGAAAGCTTCACCCGAATAACACTTCATTGTTTGTGGTCGTGGTTCTCAAAGTAAAATAAAAACCACGACAACTATAAAGATTGAAGAATACAGTGCTGAGTTCACCGCTGAACCTGTCCTTATATTCAGATAGAGCGAAGGTTAAGTGAACCAGGCCCCAATAGATTAACTCACGTTTTTTTCTCTTGTCCTTGGTTGACTGGTTTGAAAAATAACTTTATCTCCCTGACATTATTTCACACACTTGGCTTTTTGAAAGGTCCTGGAACTTTATGTTACAATCCGAGGAATCTGTATCTTGTATCTTGCATACATTTACAGATCTGGCCAATGCTTATACACAGTTTGTGAACTGACAATGTTGGCCCATAGTAACTGACAATCATTGCTATGAGGTGATGTTTCCAAATATAAATGCTTTACCTAGAATTTCTCTGATCAGATAATTGTATTTAATGAGGAAGAACACATGAGCCTCATCCTGTTATTATTTTAGTCATCAACCTTTAAATTGAACAGAAATATAAGTTTTCCACATCGATAAAATGTGTTGTCAAAATCAGTGAATATCTCCTCACGATCTGGAGAATGCTTGTCGATCTGCTACCTGTCCGTACTGTGCGTGTCCTGACAAAAAAAATCCAGTTTTGATAAACAGCTTAGGCTTTGCAAAAGGGAAGGTTGCTTATTACAGTGGGCCCCTTTTGTTTTAATACTTGTTCACAGCCAGATTTTTTTTGGCACACACACACACACACACACACACAGTATCGGCAGGAAGCAGATCTTGAGGAAATATTCTCTGATTTTCAAATGTTCTCCAGAATTGCTGACTCCACCTTTAAACCCCTTTTATATATATCAGGGTGTAACTCTGTAAACGACTAGCCTACTAGTGTATCCATTTATTGGATAGGACGTATTTTCCAAAACCAGAAGGCAGTAGCAGCAGCTGTCATTGCAGCTGTGTAATTGGTTAATGATCCCTTGTACAACCTCCCAAGCCTGTTTTTAAAGTTATTGACGGGATTGTCGGGATTGCTTAGAGTTAGAAAGGCCATTGACAGTGGTTCTTAAATTGCCCCGAAGACTTTTCATTTTCAAATACTTTAGTTAGCATTCAGGGTCCAACGGCGCCACTGGAGTCAACTGTGAGAGTCACGGCCCATTGATAGTTGAGCAGTGTACTTGAAATTCATGCTCCAGATAGTGCGGATGCAACTTCATCTGTGTGTGTGTGTGTGTGTGTGTGTGTGTGTGTGTGTGTGTGTGTGTGTGTGTGTGTGTGTGTGTGTGTGTGTGTGTGTGTGCAATACATTCTTAAATTTAGCAATAAATATATATGTTTTTAGGCAGAACATTTACGGAAGAGGGATAGAAGAAAAAAAGGGCTTTGGAAATATAAAAAAGTATGTATAGCGAGAAAAATACATTTTAACAATCAGATTAACCTTAATTTGAGTTTAAGCGTATAAAATTGTTTAAAAAATAAGATTGAAATGATGAAGCAAATATGTGAGAGTAAGAATTCATTGACTCTGTAGCAGCTTTTGCATAATATGCTAAGCTACCAAAGACAGACTTTTATACACGGACCACTTTAAATAAAGATAATCCTGTCACTGTCTTGGCTGACACTCTCCCTTGGACATGTCCTAACACCACTGGATTAGCAGCGGAGGCTCCCAAACCAGCCTTCCCTTACGACGCTTCCTACTAGCACAGCTCGGGTGCCAAAACAAAAGCATCAACCCCGGCCAGGATTGACTTTGTTCGCAGCAGAAGAAAATCCAACAGAGTTTCTAATAAGAGAGCACCAATGCTTGTTCCACCGCCTGGACTCTGACTGCTATACAGGTACAACCCACGGACTATGAATGAAACATGTGACAAAACTAACTATTTTGACCCAGGGAAGTTGAAGACACCATTAGCATTAAGGATAACACCACTAGCATAAGGGCTAACAAAATAAACTAAATATACCCATAAAAGCAATCCCAGGCTGAGGGCAAGAAGAACACATAGGCCTATGGCTACAGTAAAACCACACCTAATAAGACAGACACTCCTTTGAATGGGGTCTCGCCAGCTATCATCTCCACACATCCAAGCAACATGACGATTATTATCCATGCTGGATCATTCGACATTATGTGAAAGAAAACTGGTCTCAGTCCAACCTTGGGATATGGAATTGAATCTTTTAGCACTTCTTTTAGACTTCTTTGGCCTAAATTCATGGCTGACATTGGCACACCTTCCCTGTCGGATAAAGTTCATTGACAACTTCCAATATATTTTGGAACAATAAAGACCGCTTTATGCTTGATGGTGTTTTGCCAAACATCACTGGATCCGGATTACTTGGTGCCAACCTACGTCATGCCCTTGGGATGCCAAACCCAAACAATGTGTTGATAAGTGTTAAGGACAGGTCACACTGACAGGTATCTCTCGCCTTCCGTCTGACCTTCTACTCCACATTATCACACACGGCTTTCGAAGGGTGTCTCTGTCCCAACCAGGCATCCCTCACCCCAAATCCCCCCAGACAAAAACAAGCACTAGTTTATTTTTCTTCCATAACATGTCTTCTTTCATACATAAAGAATGGTCCAAAATGTACATTTATTTTGATAAATATTGTCTGTTTGCATCTTTATACAGTATTCCTCCCAAACAACCATCTATCACTACCATTATCTATTATCTAAACATTTACATTTTTTTTACTAATAATAGATCCACAAATCTCAACTTCTAAAGCACCCACATCAACTAAACTTTCCATAATCATTCTTAGAACTATTTGGTAGGTTATTAAAGAAGGATATGTCCATATGTTTTTAATTGTCTGATATACATATTCTTCTTAAAACATCCAGAATATGCACTTTACAGACCTGTACATTTTTTATTTTTAGATTTCAAAGATTAAAGTAGGCTGTATCCAAAAGCTGTTCTGTAGAAACCTCGAACACTTAATATGTTGTAAAAAACTAATAAATGAAGATTGTAATAGTCTTAGTTGAGAGAGGCTTGTCCTCCAAACTAGAATTTTTATCAGTATAGTATAGTTAGTCTAAACAGGAGAGGAGGAGGGATTGCAGTCATTTTTTGACATTGACCTGGGTCAATTTACAACATTTAAATACCTTGCTGTTGAGCTCAAAGCAGAATTGTCATTGCTCATCATTACATTATATCAGCTTCCAAAATATTCATCACAATTTCCACAGTATCGTGATTCTCTGAGAGTATCTCACTTGGTATCACTAGATGGAATTTGCCTCTGGAATTACATTGCATGACATCAATATTCCTAAAATCATGGATATGGCCTTGTTGCCAGATTTACCATCCAAAAACGAGAAAAAAAAGTAATTTGAGTACGCATGATAAACCTTGGCAAAGCAAGCCACTCTTGGCCATAAAACCAAATGTAAGGTTTATAAATATGGTGGTGGATTTGGTTCAGTTTTTTCCTGCTTCAAATACCACCTTTTAAAATGAGAAACATAATCGTAAAAGTCAGATGTTCATGGAGTTGAGGTTTATTCCTTAAATTAAGCCAAATTAAATGTAGAATTATGTCAAGTTCAGTATGGTGACCACAGATTCAGAGCTTGTATGTTTCTAAAATAAGATATTCTGCATCCACAATGCAAAAAAACAACCAAGCAGAGGGTTCCCAAGGCTGGTCAAGCAGGTATAGCAGGTACCTCAAGTACTTCAAGTGAAAACTGACAACCATTGTCCTGTCATTATTGTCTATATAAAATAACAACCTATTTTATAGCATCACTGCTTGGTTGCCACACATTGTCATCAGTACACCACTGGAGTATAAAATGAAATGCCTTGGGCCCTGTTTACACCGTGAAAACGCATCGATTTTCCCCATTACATTTTCAAAAGTTTCAACGTTCAGACGCAATTGTTTTTAAAAATTCACTCGTGCACATGGTTTCCGAATACGGGCCGAAATCGCTGTAGTATGTATGCCAAGCCAGTATCGGTGGTGATCTACATAGCCTATAGTAGATAGCTCTGAAGGGGCTTTGTCGGCAGCTACCTTCCTGTTAGGCCTACTTCAAAATAAAAGTCAACTCATGTTTGTCCAGTGAAATGCTTTTAAAGTGAAGCCGCAGCCTGAGGAGTGGAGCCGTGACGTCAGCGTTACCAGAGAGACTGGTTTCGCTAGTTTACAAGGTTCAGTTGCATTTCCAAAAGATTCCACCCTGGGAGGTGGTTTCAAAAGTTTGCGTTTTCAACCCTGCGTTGCTGTTGTCATGTGAATGATAGGCTGCTGCTCACAATTACCAGTTATCATGTTCATGAGAGTAATGTTCCAAAAAGGAGTTTTTTATCATTCCACAGCTTTCTCAGTCTATCGTTGCCCCTGTCCCAACTTCATTTAGATGTGTTGCTGGCATCAAATTCAAAATGAACATATATTCAGAAAAAAAAATTAAATACAGTCATATGAAAAAGTTTGGGAACCCCTCTCAGCCGGCATTATAATTGACTCTGCTTTCACACAAAAAAGATAAAAGTGGTATGTCTTTAATTTACCAGGAACAGCTAAGTACTGGGATGTTTTCCAAACAAAGATTTTTTGAAAAGCAGTATTTAGTTTTATGAAATTAAATAAAATGTGAAAAACTGGCTGTGCAAAAATATGGGAACCCTTGTGGTCTTGCTGATTGTAATGCCTGTAACAGCATGTAAAACTGAGGACTTTAAACACAAAATTGGTTGGATTATGTTGTTAAGCCTTGAACCTCATATAAAGGTCTGTTTAATCATGATAAAAGGTATTTTAGGTGCCTAAATGCAAGTTCTACTTCTCTTTGACTCTCTGCAGAAGTGAGGCAGAATGCGATCATCAAAACAGCTCCCAAAAGATCTTAAAAACAAAGATTATTCATTGTCATGGTTTAGGGGAAGGCTACAAGAAGCTTTCCCAAAGGTTTCAATTGTCAATTTCTACTGTAAGGAACGTTGTCAGGGAATGGAAGGACACAGGCACAGTTGCAGTTAAACCCAGGTCTAGCAGACCAAGAAAAGTACAAGAGCGGCATATGCGGCGGATTGTGAGAATGGTTGCACACAACCCAAAGATCACCTCCAAAGACCTGCAAGAACATCTGGCTGCAGATTGTGTATCTGTACATGGTTCTACAATTCAGTGCAATTTGCACCAAAACATCTGTACGGCCGGGTGATGAGAAGGAAGCCCTTTCTGCGCCCACGCCACAGATACAGTTGCATGGAGTATGCAAAATCTCATTTAGACAAGCCAGATTCATATTGGAAGAAAATGCTTTGGACTGATGAGACAAAAATTAAGTTATTTGGTCTTTATAAAAAGCAGATGTTTTGTTGCAAATTGCGCTGAATTGTAGAACCATGTACAGATACACAATCTGCAGCCAGATGTTCTTGCAGGTCTTTGGAGGTGATCTGTGGGTTGTGTGCAACCATTCTCACAATCCTCCACCTATGCCGCTCCTGTTTTTTTCTTGGTCTGCCATGCCTGGGTTTAAAGCTCCCATATTATACACTTTTCGGTTCTATTATACACCATATTATATGGTCTTAGTGGTCCCTAATACGTTTTTCTTTAATTGTTTGCTGAAAAAAACTTTCAGATAATTTATTGTACTATGCTGATGTTCAGCTAATCTCACAATGGCCTATTTTTTAAAAAAGAGTTGCAGGTCCCCTCGTAAATATACAATCTTTGAGCTCCCCCCGCCCCCTGTCCGGAAGCGAAGCCAGATACGCCTCGCCCTCTGTCTGTCAGGGCCGTGGACCAATAAGAAATAGGGGTGTGGGCTGCACAGTGGAAGCTTCTGGCTTTACGGTTTGTGAGGTCAGAAAAGGGGATAATTCTGACTGGAGTGTTTTTGGGGGGAGGGGTGGGGGTTTCAGAAAAGGGGAGAGTGAGAAAAGGAGAGATTGTTATTTGTTTTGATATTTTGGCAGTCTCTAGGCACACCGTGGACGCATGGATATGTTGGAACACATTTAAAAAGTGCATTTAGCATAATATGGGACCTTTAACTGCCACTATGCCTGTGTCCTTCCATTTCCTGACAACGTTCCCTACAGTCGAAATTGACAATTGAAACCTTTGGGAAAGCTTCTTGCAGCCTTCCCCTAAACCATGACAATGAACAATCTTTGTTTTTCAGATCTTTTGGGACCTGTTTTGATGATCCCATTCTGTCTCACTTCAGCAGAGAGTCAAAGAGAAGTGCAACTTGCATTTAGGCACCTAAAATACATTTTCTCATGATTAAACAGACATTTCTATGAGGTTCAAGGCTTAACAACATAATCCAACCAACTTTGTGTTTAAAGTCATCAGTTTTACATGCTGTTACAGGCATTAAAATCAACAAAACCACAAGGGTTCCTATATTTTTGCACAGCCAGTTTTTCACATTTTATTTTATTTCATACAACCAAATACTGCTTTTCAAAAAATCTTTGTTTGGAAAACATCCCAGTACTTAGCTGTTCCTGGTAAATTAAAGACATACCACTTTTATGTTTTTTGTGTGAAAGCAGAGTCAATTATAATGCCGGCTGAGAGGGGTTCCCAAACTTTTTCATATGACTGTAGATATCATTAAACATTTAATATATTGCCTTTGTATTGACGTCAGCTTGAAAGCTGATTGTGGACAACAGGAAGCAACAGGGAGCCGGGCACGCCCCCATCACCATCAACGGGACGACAGTAGAGAGAGTCAGCAGCTTCAAGTTCCTCGGGGTCCACATCTGCGAGGACCTGACCTGGACTCACCACACCAACGCCATCACAAAGAAGGCAAGTCAGCGGCTCTTCTTCCTCCGCAGGCTGAGATGGATCAACATGGACTTCCAGGATACTCTGCAACTTCTAAAGCTGCACCATAGAGATATCCTGACCGGCTGCATCACCGCCTGGTAAGGCAGTTGCTCCGCCCTCAACCGTAAGACATTACAGAGGGTGGTGAAAGCTGCCCAGCACATTACCAGGACGGATGGAGGACCTCTACACTCAGCGCTGCAGGAAGAAGACTAACTGGATTATCAAAGACACTCATCACCCCAGCAACAAACTGTTTCAGCTGCTCCCGTCTGGTAGACGCTACCGCAGCATCCGTTCTCGCACCACCAGACTCAGAGACAGTTTCATCCCACAGGCAATAAGACTGCTGAACTCCTGAGCTACTTAGCTCACCCCAATGACACTTTTTAACTTGCCACTTTATACCAGTCGACATCTGGATAAACACGTCTGTTTACATTTTATATTTATTTAGTTTTGTATTTAGGTCTCTGCTCTCCTTGTGTTACTCTTATATACTTATTATTATTATTATTATTATTATTGTTATTATTATTATTATTATTTTATTATTATTATTTAAGTATCAGCTTACCACTTGTATTTCACTTGTGTTTCTCTTATACTTATACACTTTCTTTATTGCACTGTTGGAGGAGCCCAATTGCATTGCCAGCGACTGCTCTGTAATTGTTGTGCTTATGACAATAAAACCATCTTGAATTTTGAAACTTGAATGTATTTCAAAAAGGATTTACAAATGACCACATTTTGTTTTATATACATTTCACACAGCGTCCCAACACACTCCAAATCTCCTGACATTACATTTGGATAGCAGAACAAGGAAACCAATTTGGACACTTAATACAAGTTTATTGAACAACAAAACAGTAAAGGTGAAATCTGAAATGAATACTTTCTTGACCTGAATGATGATGGGAAGGTGGACCCAAATTATATCCTGTGAGAAACCTTAGAAGGCAGTCATCAGGGGCAAAATGATATCATTTAGCACAGCAATCAAAAAGCAAGAGAGAATAAGCTGAACCAAAAATGTAAAACTCTGAAAACGACTAGCCTACCAGTGTATTGATTTAATGTTCAAAACACAAAACAGCCAAAATAAGACCCAAATCAATACCCAAATAATGGTTGAAATTTAAAAAACTAAAAACAACATATTGGCCATTCATAAAGAAGAATTAGACAAATATTACAAATGTATAAAACAATCGCTTTATGAAGAAGGCCCCAAAGCTACAACATGATTGGTAAGGAAAATACGGAACAAAAAAGATGGCATATTCTATACATAAATACATTTGTTTGTATTGAAAAATCAATAAAGACTTAAGTACAAAACAGAAAAGAAAAGAAAGATAGCAATATCTCTCTGTGCTTGGTTAAAAAGATATGATTATTATACATCATTATTACATTAGTATATGATTTCTCGTCCAGCTGCATTTTCAACCTCTTCTAGGATTCCCTATAAAAGAACAACATGGTTATTTTGAAGTCACTTACATATTGGCAGTAAACCATGTATAATCATTCTGCAGCTTGTATACGCCATGTAACATACAAAGACTGAAAGGCTAATGTTATCACCCAACTGTGTAAACAGAAAGCCACACAATGGTGTGTTCTGTCTCTAAAGACTGTTTCTTGGCATACTCATTGAAAAAGTTAATTTCATAAGGGTTCTGTGGTACTGGTATATTTACAATATAGAGCGATATATTCTGTTTAATTACAATATCCCGATAAATTTATACAGACATTGCAATATTAACAATATAGTCACTGTGTTGCAAGTGGTTATGTAACTGACTATATTATTGCACCATTTATTCATGATTCCCATCTAACTCTTAGCAATAAAGGGAGAAAGTGCATTGAACCAAAATGCTCAACCATTGCTTTAAGCATTACGTCGATCGCGATCTACCAGTCGATCGTGAAGGCATTGTGGGTAGATCGCATGGCAGTCTTTCAATAATTTTTTTTTTTTTAAATACATTTGTTCAATATAATCCTCCTAATCTTTGGTAATTCTGTGTCTCCAAATTATTCCAGAAAATAGTACTAAATAGCTCACATAGGACACAGCTGATTTAGCCTTAGTTTTCTTCTCAAAATGCACCAGATTGATACATTTTACTTTAAAAGGTTCAAATTATGGGGGCATGCCCCCGGAGCCCCCAAGAATGTCCTGAATCCCCACCACAGTCTCCCAAATTCCTGTGGGAAATACTGTATTACCTTAAAATGATTTGTTCATTATGGGGCTGTCAAAATTATCGCGTTAACGCAGGGTGATTAATTTCTGGAATTAACACGTTAATTTTTTTATCGCAATTAACGCATGTGCAGAATGATCCTCGCCGTGCATCCCACCGGCTCTGTACTACAGTCAGTCTAACGTTGTGACTGACCCAGGATCAGTAGCTGCGCGCAGCCAAACATAGCAGCACGCTAGCCCATGCCGTGTTTTAAACTGCTAACGGTCACGTCTGTGTCGGGGGCATAGATAGTATAAAATCAACTGCCGCAGGTGACAGTTGATGTCGGGAGCAACAGGAGGAGAAACATTGTCCGCTCTGTTCAGAGGCCGCGAGGACACAAACGTCTGCAGTTTTCAGAGGTGTGTGTGTGAGTAGACATCAACATAACGTCGGCTTCCTGGCACACATGAACAGTCCCCTAGGACGTGTTCGCGCGTACACACACACACACACACACACACACACACACACACACACACACACACACACACACACACACACACACACACACACACACACACACACACACACACACACACACACACACACACACACACACACACACACACACACACACACACACACACACACACACACACACACACACACACACACACACACACACCGCGGATGGTATTCAAGTTGTATTCAAGAATGCACAACCTATAGATTCACAAAATAAATGCCATTATATAGACTATATTTGCCCAAAGACATAGTAAAGAGACAGACCAATTGAATTATGGTGTCGTATATATTTTAGTTTGATTTAAATTTATTTTCAGTATAAAAACCATCATTTGAATTTTCAATTAATAGAAATAGTCATTTTAAATGTATCTTTCCGTTCATACAACAATATAAAGAGAAAATTCAAATTTTTCAGGCATTTTTCGAATGGTAAAATTAATCGTGATTAATCGGTATTAATCCACAGAATCCTGTGATTAATCTGATTAAAAATTGTAATCGTTTGACAGCCCTAGTTTATTAATCAAAATAAATATTGCACATTTTTGGTTGTAAGACGGCCACTCAGGGAGCCTATGAAACCTCTCAGCCCCAGGGCCTAATGGCAGGTTGAGGCGGGCCTGGCAATATGGGTTCATGCAGTTATGCAAGGTACACCAAATTATATTGTACATATAAATAATGATCAATATATGTTTAAATACATATAGGTTTTCCATTTTTATAGTAGGTAGATCTTCTTGACTTGGTCATTTTAAAAGTAGCTCACAAGCTGAAAAAGTGTGGGCACCCCTGCGTTAAGCCATAAAGCTGCTTGAGTTTCTGACCTTCAAATTAGGTTTAGCTGTTCTCATAATTGTGACTCTCATGACTATCTTTTCATAATTGATTAAAAATAATGAGTCGCACATACAATATGCTGATTGGTGGTGAAAATGGTAAAAATGTAAAAAAAAGTTTTGATTTTGTAAATATTTTCTTGAAATTTCGTTAGTGAGGTATTTTTAAAATCTAAATTTAAGAAAATATTCTGTTCACTATGATAAATTACCTGACTAAACCGAGATCCAGGTCACTGAGGCCCACTACTTTGATGTAAATTACTGCTTGGAAGTTGATGAACTCATTAAAACATTCAACACTACCAAATAATGTATTTCATTTAATCCAACTTTGGGATTTTGCTGAACGTGGATTTAAAAAATGCTATACAATAATGGCACTGAGAATTTGACTCACTGGCTAAACTCCTAAAGCAGCCCCTTCCCAATATATTCATTTTGGAACATTTCTCCATTAGTACCAGCAGATAGCAGTAAAGTTCCAGTCAGACAAGAGAACTGCAGTGCTGCATGTCCAACAATAGATTTGTGCTGAGGCAAATCTGTAGTACAAAACCAAATCTTTCCTTTGCTGATCTGCATACTATTCAATATGTTGCTGCACGAGAAATGTCATAAACCTGCGAGCTTATTAACCAGAATCACTTTTTGGGGTTAAACTACTCTACATATAAATAGTCTTTCCAAACAGAAGCTATGAAACAAACATAAGGTTCAAAAACAGTTCTCGTACCTGTGCATTGTGGGGGGTGATCATTCCATCGATGTCCCTCACAAACTATTGAAGCAGTACCTGTCAACTTGAATCCATCGTAACACGAGTACAGAGCAATCAGTCGGCCATCTGAGGAAGTCAAAATAAAATCCCCATTCTCTATCTTTCTTGGAGGGTCACACTCTTCTAAGGCTGAAATTGAATGGTAAACGTTTTTTTATGTTAATGCCTAGTCGAACAAAACATATCAAAGGAATGTATGATTTTTTCTTTTGTGTCATGTTGAGCCCAACAGTTTTTTAAGCTCACCTCGGCCCTTCCCCTCTCTCCAAGCTTCCAAATTGATCAATGGAATATGATCACAAGAGACGAAACCAGAGGGGTATTTCCTGAACCTGAATGAATCAGGAAGGACTTTTTCTATGTCGGTGTTGTCACAGATGATCCGAGACAGTGAACCTTTTGAAAGCTCAGCCTTCTGGATTTCAGTGAATGTACCTTCAGCCTCCCACCAAAACCTGAAACAAAAAAATAAATGCTTGATTTCTCCATTTATAATTAAACGTCTCAATACATAAATAAAATCCTCAAAAAGTAATGTACTCCTGATCTCTGAAGTCATACAGTGAAAGGTGAGGTACATAACACTGATAAATAGCATTCTTTAAATTAAGCAAATACCAATGTACCTATCACAGTGGCGGACTCAGGGGGGGGGCAGGGGGGGCACTGCCCCCCCTCGAGGCTCAATGGATGAAAAAAAGCGCTAAAGTGCCCTACAAGAGTGGCGAAAACGAGAGGAAATGCCTTATTGGCTGCCCTTTTCACGTGCAAAACATGATTAGGTGCCCTCTAGGGTGCACCTTCATACAATAAATTATGATGATGTGCCCTCTAGAACAAGAAAATTCAATGACGTGCCTTAATGAGTGCCCATATAGTCCCCTTCTGCCCGTCTGGTGCCCTTTTAGTGCCCCCTATAGTACCCCGATAGTCCCCTTCTGCCCGTCTGGTCCTTCTAGTCCCCTTCTGACCGTCTGGTCCTTCTAGTACCCTTCTGCCCGTCTGGTCCTTCTAGTACCCTTCTGCCCGTCTGGTCCTTCTAGTGGCCTTCTGCCCATCTGGTGCCCTTCTAGTGCCCTGATAGTCCCCTTCTGCCCGTCTTGCCCTTCCAGTGCCCTTCTAGTGCCCTTCCAGTGCCCTTCTAGTACCCTGATAGTCCCCTTCTGCCCGTCTGGTCCTTCAAGTGGCCTTTTGCCCTTCTGGTGCCCTTCTAGTGCCCTGATAGTCCCCTTCTGCCCGCCTGGTCCTTCTAGTGCCCTTCTAGTACCCTGATAGTGCCCTTCTGCCCGTCTGGTCCTTATAGTGCCCTTCTAGTGTCCTTCTCCCCATCTGGTGCCTCCATGGTTGAAAAAGTGTGCTAAAGTGCCCTCTATGGTGGTGAAAATGAGAGAAAGTGCCTTATTGGCTGCCCTTTACACGTGAACAAAAATTAATGAGTGCCCTAGGTTGCCCCTCCATACAATAGGCCTAAATGATGATGATGTGCACTCTGGAGCAAGAATATGGCAAACCGAAAAAAACATGTTATGGTACTCTATTGAGGTGCATACGTTCCTCTCTTTGGTAGCCGACGAACGGGGAATGCGAAAGAGGCGTTGCTTTCATGTGGCGTAGCTATGACAAACAGCTACATCGAGTGGTATTTAAATCTCTACTGGATAACGAAGCAAAAAGCGGATTAAGAGTATGTCCGTCAGTACCCATAGTGGAAAAGCGCAATTAGATGCCAAGTTAGAAAAACTTAATATTTTCAGTTTGCATAATCCGTTTAAAATGTATATACATTTTTTGAGCGTTCAAGATCATTCAAGTGTAGGTCATTTCATGCAAGAGAGATGATAATAGTCAGCTATCACCTCAACATGAAGGAAAACGTCCTTAAATGTTTCCGTAGCTGGCTGTCAGCGGTCAAAGACTGTACGGTAGCGGCACATTGAATTTTCTCCAGTCTAATTTTTACTTAAATGTTAGTAAAGATGAAAGCAGCAAGGCATCCTCCTTTCTTTGGCTAAAATGTGAAAGTGCACAATGATGTGAACAACTCATTTTGGTGTTTATAAAGTCGCTAGAATAAGGGGAAACAGTGTCTTTGAAGCAAAACAGTTTCTGGGGGGGGACCCCCAGAGCCCCCCTTTAATTGTATGAGCCCAACAATTTTTTTTAAGTGCTACATGGAGATGTAACAAGTGCCCCAAATGGGACCTTCAAGGCAGCGCTTGCAAAGGTTAGGGGATAGGACCTTCCAGGCAGCGCTGCCTTTAAGGCCCCGTTGGGGGAACAAAACACCATCAAGTTAGAAAAGCAACTGTGTCCGCTGGTGGGGCCCCATGTTGTCCAGAATGTGCCCTTTTTATTTTTTCGCCCCTGCCCTTCAAACAGTCTGAGTCCGCCACTGACCTATCACCATCACGGAGCGCCTTCATCTGCTTTCCAATAAGGCAGGCAAAGAGCGAGCCAGTTCTTGCCCCCGGCAAAAGGTCTTCAACAAGCCCTCCAAGCCATACATCGATATTGTCCGGACTTTTGTATGTGTTCAATATCTTCTCTGCAACCCTGGCGTCACTCACAACGTGTTTGAAATCGTCCAACGTCTGGATTCTCTTCAGCCCACAGAACAATCGCCAATCGTTGTATCCTGCAAAGTATCATTTCAGCAGTACATTATAATATACCAGTCAGCACATTCATTACACATTTAGCTTTCTTGTTGAAATATAGGAGAGAAGACCAATTGTTGTAAGTTTCCCTTAACCAACATCGACTGGGGTCATTTTAACCCTGGAGGTAGATTTTGTGTCATATCTCACAAGTGATCTACTATATCTTTCCTATTTTTCTTGACTTAATCAATTGGTCACCGATGACCTCATATAATTGCTTTTTTGATTCCCATTTAATTAGCACTTTTTAAAAATACAAATGTATTGGGGTCAATTTGACCCGTGTCAAAATTGACCAATTCCGCCTATGCAGTTTCATAGGGGTATTTTGCTCAAAGATGACAATACGCACTAATGAAATAAACAACTGTTTATTTGAATACACAAATACAACAACCTTACAGTTGTCCAATTTTGTTTACTCTATGTACAGGGACACAGTTTGTTTAAACATGCAGACAGTACAAAATACAATTAAATAAAAGTGCAACTTCTACTGTTTTGATTTATTTTTAAATACAGAGGTTGTTGGTTGTTTTGGAATTCGTTTTTCCCAATTTAAAACATAAAAATAAAGCAGCATAGAAAATTGGGAAATAAATCTTGTAGGCCTACACTAACATGCTCCTGCTTGTTTCGCGCATGCAGAGCCGCAGACACACCGCGCTTGCTAGTACATTAATTGTTCAGCACTAAAAATAAAAATTGTTTTAATGACTGTTTTGTTTTTTTTTACTTCGCCATAAAGCACTGGAGGAAACATTAATAGCAGTGAAGCAAGATTGCCATTTACCATTTCCCACGTTGCTAAAATGTGCTTTTTTTATTTTGGCGGCCCCCTAGTGGCTGGAGTGAGCATTTTGGTTATTTCTTTAACAATTCATAACTCCTCACAGGAATGGCCTAGAGACTTACTTTTTTTTTAAATGCTCAGAAATGTGTGCTGCAGGTCGGATTAAATCATCTGTATGTAAATCACACCGTATGTTTGACACCACTGAAATACACCCTTACACATTGTGACAACCAACCCCATTAAGGGGTCGGTTGTCACACACTATGGGGTTGTTTGTCACAATGTTATCTTAATGGGAATAATCTTAAATAGAAGGCAAGAAAGCAACACTAAATTTGAAAGTTTTATTGCATTGTCAATTTGACAAAGAGGCCTATATCACTTACTGTTTCTTCTTCTCCAGCTGGGGTGGAGTGCACTTGGGTGCAGTAGCCTTGGCAGCTGGAGTAGTTTAGGATGCACTGGGTTGTTTTGATTGTGTTGCCCTTTTTTCTTTTGCATGCTAGCTGCCTTTTCCTGCTCTATATTTTCCTTATCTGGAGTGTCAGTGAGGAGAGCTTGACAATTTCTTATTGGGTTCCTTTTCTGGCTGCAGCCTTTGGATAACATGTGACAACCAACCCCCAAAAAGATGTGACGACCAACCCCAACTTGAATTTCTTGCTAGCATCAAGGCCAACAACCATCTGACAACTACTTAGCTTGCTAACAACAATCTAAACTATGGCTTACCCTTCACACTTTTTTAGGGTAACAAGTGTTTTGTTATAAACCCATTGTGTAAAAGCCTAGAAGAAAAATACTGAGGAGCTAAATATTTTCAATTTGACATGAAAAACACAAACAGTCCTCTCACCTCAAATTCACCAGTCTAACTCCAAGGAAGACTATGTAGGTGACCTCTGATCGCAATTCTGGATATTTACATACCAAAATTTCACAGACAGCGCCTTCTGGTCCCGAGATATAAGGATTGTGACAACCAACCCGTGTGACCTATAACCCCATTCTCCCCTACCATACACCAGCAGGGGGGTAAGGAGAACTCTGTCAGTCATTTAGAGGAGACAGACACAAATCAGCAGGCGGTTTGCTCCTCCTGTCACTTGACAATATTAACTGAGCACATCATTAACCACATCTAAACACCATTACATTAACTTTATGATATAATTGGAAGTCTTTATTTGATTCAGTCTTTATATTGACGGGAGCTCATATTGAGACTAGGGTCGCTCTCTACTTTTGCATTGAAAAAAACATAAAATATAAACATTTTGGATTCTATATTGCGGTCAAAATTACTTTGTGTGAGGAGGTATGATCAGCATATAAATATGATACAAATAATGTGTATGTAAATAACTTAAAACTAAATGAAACCAGATTAAAACAAGGGTAAAACCTTTATAATGTGGATTGTACTAGGGCTAAATGTTATGTTAAAGCTCCCATATTATACACTTTTCGGTACTATTATACACCATATTATATGGTCTTAGTGGCCCATAATACGTTTTTCTTTAATTGTTTGCTGAAAAAAACTTTCAGATAATTTATTGTAGGGGAGAGTGGCCTAAGTTGTGCAACTTTTCACTCAAAGTGACTTTAAAGTAAGGCCTTGACAGTAAAGTCTCCAACTCAAATATGTACATATATTTCAGGGTGTTGTGCATCCCTGGCAATAAAAACTTTGGATCTGGAATAAACTGTTGAAGAAATATAGCTTTCGGAAAAAAAGTTGTCTTGATGCACAACTTGCCCCCGGTGTGGTGTAAGTTGTGCGGTTGGAGAGAATACCATGGGGTGAATTGTGCCATTGATATATATCTCATAAACTGTACTGCAAGACAAATCCATTAGACAATCACTTATTTAAGGTGTATTTAAAGTAAATAAAGTAAATAGTTGACAAAGATTGAAGGACAATTTTCTTAAACAAGGCCTAGCAGATCTAATGGTTTTACCTGCAAAGTTCACAATGACAAAGTCACCATCATCATCTTTCTGGCCATTTGAACTCTCATCAGTGGTGTCGTTAAGTGGAATGGAGATTTCACTCTCTTCTGAGCTACTGTAGACAATCACTTTCTTTTGGTGACCAGCGTATACAGCCATGCCACTGGCACAACTCTCAGAAATGTACTTTGCACTAGTTGCTCCGTGCTTGTGGAACCAACTGCCACCTGACAAATGTGATTCCCCTACATTTCTGCCTTTAAATCAAGGCTCAAAACCCATTTGTACACCCTGGTGTTTCCTCCCCATTAACTATCTTACCTTTGCACTACTATCTGTGTTTATGTGGATGTATGGGCTTTACGTCTTTTATTTTGGTTATTGTTATTTTACCTTCATTGTTTACCTACTGAATGCACTATGTACAGCACTTTGGACAGTGCAAACTGTCATAAATGTGCTTTTATAAATACATTTTACTTACTTACTTACTTATAACTCACCCAGGCCCTTTGGCACAAATCACCCCAATCCCAGAAATTTGGATAATAAGCATGATGCAGCAATTTAGGGCTGACATCGTGCTAACTGTATAGACTCAAAATGTAGCATACCAAAGCACTAAAACATGTGTCAAATGTTTTCAAACTTGTCTATAATTGTTCAGACACAATAATCAAAAAACCTTAATCATGGAAATTTTACTTTGAAAGGCAAAACACAGTTTTTTGAGCTTAAATGTGCTTATATCTTATTCCTTGTGTCTCCCTTCTTTACAGGATGAGTCAAATGGATGGCTCTTCTTAAATATGTGGTCACATTTCCAATTTCTTCCACGGTTTTCTAGAAACAAGGGGTGGCACAACTTCCAAAATGCACAACTTAGGCCACTCTCCCCTACTATGCTGATGTTCAGCTAATCTCACAATGGCCTATTTTTTAAAAAAGAGCTGCAGCTCCCCTCGTAAATATACAATCTTTGAGCTCCCCCCGCCCCCTGTCCGGAAGCGAAGCCAGATACGCCTCGCCCTCTGTCTGTCAGGGACGTGGACCAATAAGAAATAGGGGTGTGGGCTGCACAGTGAAAGCTTCTGGCTTTCCAGTTTGTGAGGTCAGAAACGAGGAGAATTCTGACTGGAGTATATTGGGGGGGAGGGGTGGGGGTTTCAGAAAGGGGGAGAGTGAGAAAAGGAGAGATTGTTATTTTTTTAAATATTTTGGCAGTCTCTAGGCACACCGTGGACCCATGGATATGTTAGAACACATTTAAAAAGTGCATTTAGCATAATATGTGACCTTTAATGTTGCAATTTACATTCAAGTGTACATCAATTGAATACAATATCGTCACCCTCTTAAAATAATGGCCTAAGTCACTTTTTTGCAAAAATGATTTTCTTGCCTAAATCAGCTCCTTGTGATGCTGGCCACCTCTGGTAAAACTCTCAGCATCCTCAGTTGAACAGATCATGTGATATCACCCTTTTAGTGTAATGGCCTATGTCAAGAGTGTGAATTAGGCCATTTTATTTAGCCTAAGTCACTAGACGGAGTGACTTAGGCAATTTTATAAGCGTTTCAAAATGGCGGTGGTTTGTAAAAAAACATATTTTATATGAAATTATAACCAAATATGGTAAACATTTACAATAAGGTTTAGGGTTAGGGGGTTAATCAGCATTAACAGTAAGTTTATGTTTAATTACCATGATTATTCACGTAATGCTTAGTTCATGCTTAATATCTTAGTTAATCAGTTAATTTAAAGGTGTGGTAAATGATTATTCAGAATGTTTGTTGACAAATCGCTTTTTGTCAACATCAGTGAATATCTCCTCCCAATATGCTACCTGTCCATACTGTGTGAGCACTGACAAAAATCTTGTTAATACACAGCCTAGGCTAGGGAATTTTAACAAAGACGATCCGCTTAACCCACCTTTAATGCTAAGTTCATGCTTATAAAACATTAACTTAGCATTTATTAATGCTTATTAAGCATTAAATAACCATTAATTAATGCTTATTAAGCATTAAATAACCATTGATTAATGCTTATTAAGCATTAAATAACCATTGAACCCTTATTGTGTGCATTGATAAGAAAAGATAAGATAAGATACAACTTTATTAATCCCTGTAGGAGAAATTTGTTTGTTGCAAAAACAGCCCAGCAGCAGTGGAAGGACACAGACAGATAAAATGTCCTTGGTAGCCTGCCACACACGTCAAACGACCTGAGCCTCCTGAGGAAGAAGAGTCTGCTCTGACTCTTCCGGTAGAGGGCCTCTGTGTTGTCTGACCAGTCCAGCTTATTGTTGATGTGTACTCCAAGGAATTTATACGAATCCACCGTCTCTATTTCAACCCCCTGGATGGTAATAGGTGTTGGGGGCTTGCTTCCTCTTCCGGCGGAAGTCCACCACTAGCCCCCTGGTCTTGCCGATGTTGAGTTGGAGGTGATTCTCCTCTGACCATCTGACGAAGTCCTCCACCACACCTCTGTACTCGTCCTCCCTGTCCTCACTGATGCAGCCCACGATGGAGGAGTCGTCTGAGAATTTCTGGAGATGGCAAGTTCCAGAGTTGAAGCTGAAGTCAGAGGTGTAGATGGTAAAGAGGAAGGGTGAAAGTACTGTTCCTTGGGGTGCGCCAGTGTTGCTCATCACAACATCTGACAGGCCGCTCTGCAGCCACACGTACTGTGGCCTGCTGGAATGGTAGTCACCAATCCAAGCAACCATGTCGGGGTGTACCTGCATTGCTGAGAGCTTCTTCTCAAGCAGGGTAGGCTGGATGGTATTGAACGCACTGGAGAAGTCGAAGAACATGACTCTCACTGAGCTCCCCGGCTTCTCCAGGTGTGAGTAAGCCCTGTGCAGCAGGTAAATGATGGCGCTGTCCACGCTGAGTTGGGCCTGGTACGCAAACTGCAGTGGGTCCATGGAGTCACACATCTGGGGCTTAAGGTGAGTCTTTCGAAGGTCTTCATTATGTGTGAGATCAGCACCACTGGCCTGTAATCGTTGGGAGAGCTGGGGCGAGCTATCTTAGGCACCGGAACAATGCAGGAGGGCTTCCACAACTGGGGCACCTTCTTCAGCCTCAGGGAAAGGTTGAAGAGGTTTTGGAACACTCCAGCAAGCTGTCCGGCACACGCTTTAAGCACTTTGAGATTGATGTTGTCCGGACCCATTGCCTTATTCCTCTGGAGCTTTGATAGCTCCCGCCTCACCTGGCTTGATGTGATGACAAGACTGGTAACTAGGGGGGGATGAGGGGAAAAGGGAGGGGGAGAGGGAGGGGAAGTAGGGGAGGGAGGGGAGGTGGAGGAAGGGGGGCACAGACTGACCTGCTGAGCTGACTGGGGCAGGGGTTGAGTCAAACCTGTTGAAAAATAGGTTCAGCTCATTAGCACGTTCATGTCCGCCCGCCACAGCTGGACCTGGCAGTTTGTGTCCCGTGATCTTCTTCATCCCATCCCAACCTCCTTGGCACTGTTAATTTGGAGCTTGCCCTCCAGCCTCTCCCTATAGCTGTTTTTGGCCGCCCTTAGTTCCCTTCTCAGTTCCTTCTGAACTGATTTTACCCCCTCTCTGTCTCCTGCCATGAAAGCCCTCTTCTTCCTGTTGAGTAGGTTTTTAATGATCCAGGGTTTGTTGTTAGGAAAACAGCGGACCTTCTTGATGGGTACAACGCTGTCCTCACAGAACCTGATGTTATCTGTAATGCAATGGGAGAGTCACTCAATGTCCTCTGCGTGGTCCTCCAGGAACAGATCCCAGTCTGTTCTCTGGCAGCAGTCCTGCAGGGCCTCCTCAGCCTCTCTAGACCACACCTTCACAGTCCTGGTGGTAGCCGGCTGCTTGCTTACTACAGGCTTGTACACAGGTGTAAGGTGTATCAGGTTGTGGTCAGACTGGCCGAGGGGTGGGAGGGGAGAGGAGCTGTATGCCTCCCTCACATTGGCATAAAGCAAGTCCAGGATTGTATTTCCTCTGGTTTTACATTTCACATACTGTGTGAAGCTGGGCAGAGTTTTGGAGAGGGAGGCATGATTGAAGTCTCTGTTGATTATCATGAGAGTTGTGGGGTGCCGAGTCTGTAGTCTTGTGTCGGTAGAGTGGATTAATGGTGCCATTCACAGCCAAACTTCCCTCATGAGTATATGTGTACTCCACTAGCATATTCAAATGTTTGTGGCATACCCTTCCTCATGGTATGTTACAGTAGTTGGGGAAAAAAAGAAATGCACTGTTTTGCCTTACTTATCCCAGAATTAATTTGGCCCAAGTCAGGTTCAAAATTGTGTAAATCGCAAAGGCATGTTCATAAATTGGCCTAAGTCATTTTATCCTTTCATGTTACACAATTGACTGACATCCTTATTTGTATATCAATAGTCATCTATTGTCATAACCTTTTTGTTTGAAATGATTCATAAATATCATATACTCTATATATGGTTCAGTTTTTTCTGTTTTCTGAACAACTTGAAAATGTGACTTAGGCCATTATTTTAAGAGGGTGACAATATGCAAATTAAATGTCTCCTAGAATAAAAAAGTATACGTTTTCTTTTTAACTCAGATTACATTAATTACATAGCTAATAAGGTTTTCAGAAGAAAAAGTAGAACATTTGCTATGATGGATGTTTTTTTCACTACTTTATGCCTGAGGTCAAAATTACCATGTTTATAAAATAGGTTGGTAGGATGAGGGTTAATCTTGGGTAAACCACTAATTCCTTAATAATGTTATTAGATTAAGTAACATGGCAATTCAGTCTCATGATTGAGGTTATATTCAAACTGCATTTGTGTTGTGTTTTTATCAAGGTCTCAAGCTGTAGGTTTTACCCCAGTTTAGTTTGGTGTCCCATAGAACTATGTGCAGAGCTGGTATAACATTGTTCAGCACTATTGCAATCAATAGCTCAAAGCTGAAAATAGAACAGGATGTTGTCTAATCAACTAACAAGCACCTACAGGCATCACCATTTTAATGATTTGACAGACAGGTGGTTTGTCATTTGAAAGTTATCAATGAATTAGTTAATGTCAGAAACTATGTTTACAAAGTGATACGGTTTACCGGCATGCATCACATGAATTCCTTAAACTCCTGGACTCTGTTTTTCACTATGCTTTAAGGTTCATCACAGGAGATGCTTATTACACACACCATTTTGTTTTATACAAAAAAGGTTGGGTGGTCCTCCCTTCAATTAAGACATGTCTCACATTGGCATATTTTTATATATACAAAGCCTTGAAGCTACCACATTATTTGACTGCAATGCCGCACATTTCAAACATGCACATTTAAACTGCATAGTGCAACTTTAACTGAATGGCACTGATTCTGGGCCCAGCACTTACCTGGTAGAGCGTGATCTCGTCCTCTCTGCAGATTCAGTGAAGCCAAGTCCATCGGATTTTGCTGGTTAAGAACGACCAGCCTATTAGTTAACTCCTCTGTCAGAAGCTTGTCTGCAGTATTAGCTGATGCTTCAGTTCCAATTATGCCTCTCAGGATTAGATCAATTCCACCTAGACACAAAAACAGTATTGCTTATTTTCTGAATAAGATACAGCTTTTAAGATTGTTCTCTCTGTGGGAGGCAGAACTACTCTAAGCACTCATGACAAAATTATTTGCTTCCTGTTTCTAGATGAGTTTTGAACAATTTGCCCTTCAAAGCAATGTACGTATATAGATTGTGTGTTTTGATGTCAGAAAACAGCAATTAGCGTTATAATTGTTCGCAGTCTGTAATTACTCATTGCAAACCGACAGGGAAAAAAATTGAATATAAAGTATATGGTTTGCGAATACAGAGTTGTTCTGATTGGTGTGTTCTTCGGTAGGATTACACAGCACAACTTTCTATATCACTGGACCAACATACACACTTGCCACTGGAGGTCAGCAAAATTATCTCAAAGACAGCAACGCTGTGAATTTAATAAAAAATTGTTTATTGATTAAGAATAAAGTTAATTAGATACACCAAGCGGCTGAAGCTTTGCACTGTGAAATGAACCATAATGTAGGCTTGTGTAAAAAAAAAGTGTCTCCATGAACTCCATCTGAATGCAACCTACAATGTTGATTGAAGTGATTAACAGAGAGATTACATAGCAACGCCCTTAAGACCTAGCCTGGTCCAACCAGACCATCGTACTTAATTTAATTTGTACATAAGGTCTGGAAGTTCTGTAATTGGCAAATGTTCACTCACTTGGAGGCGGGTGTCTGGATTAGCCAACCAATCGCATCACGTTTGGTCAGACGTATGTGAGCCGGCTTCTGACGGTGCGTTTCAGTTGTACAGGGAAATAGAACATTTCCGACTTCACTACATAGTGTAGTCTATGGATTTACCGGTACCTGGCAACGGTAACTTGCTAGAGCCTAACGTTTAGCTATTTGGGTGAGAAAGGTTGTAGGCGTCCATACTTTCCCGAGCAGATGCACTGGAACACAGACAGGTCGGAACTCGGAACTACCAAGTCGGAAATTTCCGAGTATAAGGGAACGCAGCATTCAACTGAAACTGGAGCGCGACTTCAATGTCATCGTTCTCAACCATTCGCTCTGATTGCTGATTGGATGACCAACAATCTCGACAAGCAGAATTTCATGAACACACCCCAGCCCCAGACTGACCATGGACATAGAGGGTGAATCTCAATTCAGGGGTTGCAGCCTAGGAAGGCTGCATTTGAAGACCGATTGCGTCATAGCGGCGCGCAAAGGCTTGTTCCATTCGGAAGGCTCCTTCATATGCGGCAGAGAAATGCAGCCTTCGTTTCACGGTTTCGAAGGGTCCAACAGATGTATCCTTCACGGCCCAACATATCCCAAGATTCATTGCGTTTTTTTCAGAGATGGCATAAAATAAAATAAAAAATAACAAAACAGTAACGTGTTATTCCATCTTCTTAACTTTATCTTCCTTTCTTATTTTCTTGTATTTTCTTCTATTTCTTCTTGTACTTTTTTTGTTTTCGCCTGGTAGGCAACTTATTTTTCTTTTTTCCTCCGTTGACAAGGCTGTTTCCGTTGGCAGCAATCAGGGTTGCTAGGCAGTACAGGAGCGGCGAGTCGTCATGCAAGGTAACGGCTTGTTATGCAAACCGGAAATGCTCGTAAACGGAGACCTGCGGAGACCGTCTCGTTTAACAACGCTCGTTCGGCTTTCGAATCGGCCTTCACGGGCTATAGCCTTCATAGACCGCGTAGGCGCGGTCTCTGGAATGGGATATAGCTAGAGACTGACTACTGAAGTAAAATGAAAATTGAGCGGAAGTAGGTAGGCGGGCGGAGCCAGGCTACTTAAGACCAATGATTCTGTCAAAGAAGATGATGGATTAATATACAAGTGTTAAGGTATTTGGCATCTTTTCTTTGAGTGACTGACTGTTGAAAATTGCGGTCATGAAGAAGTACTATGAACTGAGCTGTGAAGCTTATGTCAGGGGAAATAATGGATCAAGGAAAAAATCAGCCAGCCTGACATTTCTCTGGAGGGGTACTAGTTTCAAAGTGATCCGCGAGGGCCTTCTTTAGGAAAGGCAAACTGGAAGCTGGTTGTGTGAATGAACCAGTCGCAATCTACTTGTGTTTTGGATGATCTTGCATTGATGCATCATGGTTAGATAGAGGTTGCTCTCCACACTGTGAGCTCTGAATTGGTGGGAATATTATTTTCTTATTTTTTAACTGATTTGGACATACAACAGTTATAAACAGTTTTATAAGGGTTTTATTTTAAAAATAATAATAATAATATTTACTTTTATCAGCTGCTTGCAGATTGAGATTCAGTAGATTCATACAAAAACTGACTTCTAATGTCAAACTATGTCCATACATCATTCTGCACAGTGCAGCTCAAAACAGCCAGGCTGAGGAACAATAAGCTAGACACATATGCTGGAGTGGAAGTTTATTTGGTAGAATCTTAGGAGGTTTGTGCTGCTTGCCACCATATACAGAATGTTGTATTCCTGCAGTGTTTGTTTCCTAAGCCTCTACAGCGGAGGTGGCGAGGGCAGAGATCTGTTAATAAATTACAATCGTCATAATAATGGGAATAATAGACCCAAGATTGAGAAATAAAACCTTTCATTTGTTGGCTATAGCCACGAGCCAATATATAAATGCATCTGTATATGACAGATAAAGTGCAACTTCATCTGTTGAATAGAATAATGTCAGTAATAAAAATAAGTCAGTCAATGTCCTGATAATTAATTGAAAAGGTCCCTGCAGTGTGTTGGATGGATCATTACATTTTCTGGAATTAATCTCCTGGGAGCCAAGGACACACTGTACAGTAAGTCATGTACTAGGTATGACATAAAATACTTCTATTCACGTCTATTCAGCAAGAGTCACTTGAATTGCACTAAGACACAAAGACATTTTTTTGTTCCTCTCTTCTCACGGTGTGTTTAGCGTGCTTGCAGGATGCATATAGTTCCGATAGGCAGCTTTATAAGAGTGTACTGACCTTCAAAGACTATTCTCCCTGGAGAGAAGAAAGCATCTCGCAGTTTCAAGTTTGAGAAAAGCTCATCTTCCTGAAAGCTCCCGTTCAGTCTACTGATAACAGGACCGACGTTAGCGTGGCCGAACCGGAATGCAGCAGTGGCAAACACGTTGGTGCTTGAGGGGTCTGTCATTGGATCATATCCCTGGTAGTGTCCAATGAAATGTTCAAAAGCCTCCGGGCCGAGTATTTTTGGAAGATAATCTCTAAATGTTATGATCTGAAAGTTAAAAAAAGGAAGGTGGGGTCACAAAGAAGCAAAAAAGAGTATCTTAGATAGTCGTGAAAGGAATGACATTATAAGGATGGTGTGCATCACACATTTGCTATGAAGCCACACTACTTTGAATAAGAGCATATCTTAATGAATTACAGCATATCCTGCCTGGAACATCATTATCAATATCCTGTGAATCAATACATGCAGCCAAAAGGGAGTCCCACATGGTTTCCAGTGTAGTTGTCGAGCTCAGACATATGATTGCACATTAGTCCCCTCACAGTTCACCCCAGAGAATTCCATCTGTCCTTCTCACTATTCGTAAAGGCCTCAGTTGACCACCTGAATCCTAACACAGTTTAGTTACAGTATCACACAAAAGAGTAAAACATTTGTGTTATGTGGTGTTTAATTCGAAATGGAGCATTGGAACCTGACACGATTAACGTTTTTTTGTTGCTTTGATGACACTTAGAAAAGGTTGATTCTATACAGTCATGGGGGGCTGAGAGGACTTATCTGCATTTGTTAATGTTCTTATATGATTTTAGGTCATAGGAATTCCTCTTTACAAATAGACGTCATTAATATAAAACCAGCCAAGTGTTTTCAGTGTCAAGTAAGGCAGATGCTTTATTATTGTTGAAACTTCAAAATAGATCAAGAGAAGACAAGTCTTAATAGCAGCTGAACATACTATGAACTGACAAATCACAGTTCAATCTAACAAGTAAAAGTTCGTAGAAAATTACTACTTGCACCGCTGTGGTTCAAAAATCGTTGAGCAGGAATGGGCTTTCCTGGTCCGGAAAACAGATTCAAAATTGATTGATTTTTTAAAAAGAAATATGATTATAGCAGTATTATCCCCTTTCATACTAAATGGACATTTTATCATTAAATTCTTCTACTTTTGAGGTAAAATCTATTTTAAATGTAGAAAATACATAGAAGAAGTGTTATATTTTCCAAATAGTTGAATAGTAGGGTATAGGAATGATAGTCTCTTTAACATTAACCTATTCCGGCTGAAAGAATAAAAAGACAACTTAATTAGTTTAATTGATTTACCAAATATAGAGTCTCAGAAACTCCCGGAACACAATTATGATACAATTAAAAGCAGCCTTATGTGGACATCTGCAAAGAGAAATTAAAATATAGTATCCCTAATATTTGATAAATATGTATTTGTGAACTCTGCACAAAATGAAGTTGAGCCACAACATGTCAACTGTGGCAGGAAAAACACAGCTTAGACTGTCCGAGTTCTGAGCCAGAGTCCTGGAGATAATCCCAGTCCCATTTGAGGAGCAGTCCCCAGACTGCGCTGTCAATTATTCTGGGATAAGCAGTCTATCTCCTCGTGATTTAAAGACGAACAGTCTTCAATGCCATGGAGGAACGTTACTAAGAAACTTTGCTCAAACACTGGATTGGTGCATATCTTAATTTTTTTGGGCTTTTGATCGCTGTCAAAAACTGTGTCACATTTCAGATGTGATGTTAGCAGTTCTGAAAAAAGATTGATTTCATCCCTGGCTACAGATGTAAAACAGTTATATTTTGAACAAACTGACACTAGACAAAAGTTATGTTTCTTACCAGGACAAATTTGTGCAGCAGAACTTACCAATTTGTATATAATAAAAGTAGAAACTATCTCCACCTCCGCAGGCTACAAACGTTAAATGCTTCATCAAGAAGAATAATAATGCAATAAGTAATTATAATGTATCATGGGCAATGTTCTGCATATTGAGCATATATATATATATATATATATATATATATATATACACTCAACAAAAATATAAACGCAACACTTTTGTTTTTGCTCCCATTTTTCATGAGATGGACTTAAAGATCTAAAATTCATTCCAGATACACAATATTACCATTTCTCTCAAACATTGTTCACAAATCTGTCTAAATGTGTGATAGTGAGCACTTCTGCTTTGCTGAGATAATCCATCCCACCTCACAGGTGTGCCACATCAAGATGCTGATCTGACATCATGATTAGTGCACAGGTGTGCCTTAGACTGTCCACAATAAAAGGCCACCCTGAAATGTGCAGTTTTGTCTCACAGCAAAATGCCACAGATGCCACAAGCATTGAGGGAGCGTGCAATTGGCATGCTGACAGCAGGAATGTCAACCAGATCTGTTGCTCGTGCATTGAATGTTAATTTCTCCACCATAAGCCGTCTCCAAAGGCGTTTCAGAGAATATGGCAGTACATCCAACCGGCCTCACAACCGCAGACCACGTGTAACCACACCAGCCCAGGACCTCCACATCCAGCAAGTTCACCTCCAAGATCGTCTGAGACCAGCCACTGAGACAGCTGCTGAAACAATTGGTTTGCATAACCAAACAATTTCTGCACAAACTGTCAGAAACCGTCTCAGGGAAGCTCAACTGCATGCTCGTCGTCCTCATCGGGGTCTTGACCTGACTCCAGCTCGTCGCCGTAACAGACTTGAGAGGGCAAATGCTCACATTCGATGGCGTCTGGCACGTTGGAGAGGTTTACATTGTTCAGGGCAGATGGCAGACAGCGTGTGTGGCGTCGTGTGGGTGAGCGCTTTGCTGATGTCAATGTTGTGGATCGAGTGGCCCATGGTGGTGGTGGGGTTATGGTATGGGCAGGCATCTGTTATGGACGAAGAACACAGGTGCATTTTATTGATGGCATTTTGAATGCACAGAGATACCGTGATGAGATCCTGAGGCCCATTGTTGTGCCATACATCCATGAACATCACCTCACGTTTCAGCAAGATAATGCACGGCCCCATGTTGCAAGGATCTGTACACAATTCTTGGAAGCTGAAAATGTCCCAGTTCTTGCATGGCCAGCATACTCACCGGACATGTCACCCATTGAGCATGTTTGGGATGTGCTTGACCGGCGTATACGACAGCGTGCACCACTTCCCACTAATATCCAGCAACTTCGCACAGCCATTGAAGAGGAGTGGACCAACATTCCACAGGCCACAATTGACAATCTGATAAACTCTATGCGAAGAAGATGTGTTGCACTGCATGAGGCAAATGGTGGTCACACCAGATACTGACTGGTTCTGAGTAATAATAAAGCAATAATAAAGCAATAAAGCAAAAAAATGCACATTTCAGAGTGGCCTTTTATTGTGGACAGTCTAAGGCACACCTGTGCACTAATCATGATGTCAGATAGATCAGCATCTTGATGTGGCACACCTGTGAGGTGGGATGGATTATCTCAGCAAAGCAGAAGTGCTCACTATCACACATTTAGACAGATTTGTGAACAATGTTTGAGAGAAATGGTAATGTTGTGTATCTGGAATGAATTTTAGATCTTTAAGTCCATCTCATGAAAAATGGGAGTAAAAACAAAAGTGTTGCGTTTATATTTTTGTTGAGTGTATATATATATATATACACACACTCACCGGCCACTTTATTAGGTACACCTGTTCAATGGCTTAATAACAAAAAGCTAATCAGCCAATCACATGGCAGCAATTTAATGCATTTATGCATTTAGACGTGTTCAAGACAATGTACTGAAGTCAAACCGAGCATCAGAATGGGGAAGAAAGGGGGTTTAGGTGACTTTGAACATGGCATGGTTGATGGTGCACGGCAGGATGATCCATACTTTCATGTTGTTCACGCCAAATTCTGAACCTGCCATCTGAATGTCGCAACTGAAATCGAGGCTCATCAGAACAGGCATGATTTTTCAATCTTCTATTGACCAATATTGGTGATCCTGTGAGAATTGTGGCCTCGTTTTCCTGTTTTTAGCTGACATGAGTGGCACCCGGTGGGGTCTTCTGTTGCTGTAGCCCATCTGCTTCAAGGTTGGTCGTGTTTTGCGTTCAGAGATGGTATTCTGCATACCATGGTTGTAACGAGTGGTTATTTGAGTTACTGCTGCCTTTCTAGCATCTCGAACCAGTATGCCCATCCTCCCCTGACCTCTGACTTCAACAAGGCATTTTATGTCCACACAAATGCCGCTCACTGGGTATTTTTTCTTTTTTGGACCATTCTATGTAAACCTTAGAGATGGTTTAGAGTGAAAATCCCAGTAGATATGCAGTTTCTGAAATACTCATACCAGCCCTCCTGACACCCTCAACATTGCCATGTTCAAAGTCACTTAAAACCCCTTTCTTCCCCATTCTGTTGCTCGGTTTCAACCTCAATAAGTTGTCCCGTCCAGGTCCACATGCCTAAATGCATTGAGTTGCTGACATGTGATTGGCTGATTAGTTATATGTGTTAACAAAAAAATTACCCGCTGTACCTAATAAAGTGGCCGGTGAGTGTATATATACAGGTCCTTCTCAAAAAATTTGCATATTGTGATAAAGTTGATTATTTTCCATAATGTAATGATAATAATTGAACTTTCATATATTTTAGATTCATTGCACACCAACTGAAATATTTCAGGTCTTTTGTTGTTTTAATACTGATGATTTTGGCATACAGCTCATGAAAACCCCAAATACCTATCTAAAAAAATTAGCATATCATGAAAAGGTACTCTAAACGAGCTCTTAACCTAATCATCTGAATCAACTAATTAACTCTAAACACCTGCAAAAGATTCCTGAGGCTTTTAAAAACTCCCAGCCTGGTTCATTACTCAAAACCGCAATCATGGGTAAGACTGCCGACCTGACTGCTGTCCAGAAGGCCATCATTGACACCCTCAAGCAAGAGGGTAAGACACAGAAAGACATTTCTGAGCGAATAGGCTGTTCCCAGAGTGCTGTATCAAGGCACCTCAGTGGGAAGTCTGTGGGAAGGAAAAAGTGTGGCAGAAAACGCTGCACAACCAGAAGAGGTGACCGGACCCTGAGGAGGATTGTGGAGAAGGGCCGATTCCAGACCTTGGGGGACCTGCGGAAGCAGTGGACTGAGTCTGGAGTAGAAACATCCAGAGCCACCGTGCACAGGCGTGTGCAGGAAATGGGCTACAGGTGCCGCATTCCCCAGGTCAAGCCACTTTTGAACCAGAAACAGCGGCAAAAGCGCCTGACCTGGGCTACAGAGAAGCAGCACTGGACTGTTGCTCAGTGGTCCAAAGTACTTTTTTTCGGATGAAAGCAAATTTTGCATGTCATTCGGAAATCAAGGTGCCAGAGTCTGGAGGAAGACTGGGGAGAAGGAAATGCCAAAATGCCTGAAGTCCAGTGTCAAGTACCCACAGTCAGTGATGGTCTGGGGTGCCATGTCAGCTGCTGGTGTTGGTCCACTGTGTTTTATCAAAGGCAGGGTCAATGCAGCTAGCTATCAGGAGATGTTGGAGCACTTCATGCTTACATCTGCTGAAAAGCTTTATGGAGATGAAGATTTCATTTTTCAACAAGACCTGGCACCTGCTCATAGTGCCAAAACTACTGGTAAATGGTTTACTGACCATGGTATTACTGTGCTCAATTGGCCTGCCAACTCTCCTGACCTGAACCCCATAGAGAATCTGTGGGATATTGTGAAGAGGAAGTTGAGAGACACCAGACCCAACACTGTGGATGAGCTTAAGGCCGCTATCGAAGCATCCTGGGCCTCCATAACACCTCAGCAGTGCCACAGGCTGATTGCCTCCATGCCACGCCGCATTGAAGCAGTCATTTCTGCGAAAGGATTCCCGACCAAGTATTGAGTGCATAACTGAACATAATTATTTGAAGGTTGACTTTTTTGTATTAAAAACACTTTTCTTTTATTGGTCGGATGAAATATGCAAATTTTTTGAGATAGGGATTTTTGGTTTTTCTTTACTTTTTTGCCAAAATCATCAATATTAAAACAATAAAAGGCTTGAACTACTTCAGTTGTGTGTAATGAATCTAAAATATATGAAAGTCTAATGTTTATCAGTACATTACAGAAAATATTGAACTTTATCACAATATGCTAATTTTTTGAGAAGGACCTGTATATGTATTTTTTTTGGTATGTTGGATGTTTCCTTCAGATTTTGTTTATTTTAGCTGCAATATATTCTAGGCCTACTTGAGACTAAGTTCTGATAGTTTGTCACCCAGTACATGTTCAGTTTACTATCCATAAACCCAGGGGGAGCATTCTAAAGTGATGATGTGATTAGGGGAAATATCAAAACAGAAACAGAAAGCCTGTGTTAAAAACGGGGGGTGTCAATAAGCTGAAAATGATTGAAATACAAGTCAGGATGAAAAGCGGATGTTGTAAATTGGTCATTGTTATTTCCTGTTTCCTGTAAATAATAGGCTTTGACTTTTGCAATGGCTTCTGACCTTTTCATCTGTTTTTACAAGTCTTGTAGTGTACCCCCGACCCCACCCACAAACACACACATACTGTACATGCATATGATAAAATTGAAAGCTCCAGCTCTTTTTACAGTTTTCAGATATAGCCTACTGTGCTCTGAAATAGATTTTACGTAAAATAGTTTGTCTTGAGAGTGTTGCTGCTGTCATTGGACTTTGGGGAAGTAACTGTTCTAAGATGACAAAAGTGGCATTTTAAATGCAGTGTTTGGATATGTACAAACGAGGGGAATTAAAAAAATATGGCCTTTCAAATGATTACATAATGTTGTTGTGAATAGCCAGCATTATCAATTCAACAAACTTCAGAAAATTGATCTTCTAAAGCTGTACTGTACTTGGGTAGTTGCTGTGAAATTTACAATCCCAACAATGAATGCAAGAATCACGTTTTCATCTCTGCAAAAGCTCAAATCATGGTTTATTTTTTCCTGCAATGTGAACACTGCAATAAGGCACCAGCTGTCTTGTGGAAAGAATCCAGTGTTGTCTTGCAAACTGTGGGTTGCAGTTTAATGAGTACTATACATTATTGGTGCAAGCTTATATTTCAAAAGTATTAAGACCACTCACCTCAAACCTGAATAACTGAATAACAGTACAGAGTCTGTTTTGCGGAAAAAAAAAAAAAAGTGTGACAAAAAGTCCCATTTTAAAAGTAACTTTTGCAATTATGTGAGACCTCTGTGGGATTCTGCAAAGGATGGATGGCTTTTATGATATAACATTATGTTGAAAAGCAGAGGCAAAAAACTTAGACTGGGGACAACTGTCTGATGAAATTGACAAATAATCAGCAAAAAACGTGTTAATCAATTCACTAGTTCCAGCTTCTTAAATGTGTATTTTTGAAGATTGAAGGGTGTTAATGTGAGGTGAGTTGCTATTCACATACCTGGTGCAGTGCTCCAATAATCTTGCGAGTTTCTTGGTAAACAGTCTCCGGGCTCCAGTGACCGTTCAAGTGTGCCAGTGCCTCCGCAACCCGATTGTGTTCCCTAAGCCACAGTGTATGCAAAGAGGTCAGGGGCAGACCCTCGTTAACCCGGCCGTCCCCAGCACTGAAGCAATCCACTTGGAATTCCTCCCTGCGACAGGGTGAGGGCACATTGGCTACAAATGGAAGGTAGGCCCTGCCTCTGTAATCGCTGTATTCGTCGTTAACAGCAAGTCTCCCGTTATGGCCAGAAAGGTCACGCAGGAAGCTCTGCAACCTAGGAGTGCTGCCGTACACATTCGAAGCATCCAGGAATGATGTGATGCTGTTCATCTGTTGTCGCTGCATGGCTAGTATATTATCAAACCAAGGGTTGAAAGTCCCAAAGCAGGCCGGTTTCGAGCGATGAAAGGGCATGCAGCCGATTGCACCAGTTTCAGGATCCTTTGTCTGTAGAGAAGACAAGACTATTAATAACAATCTGCTTTGCTAGCAACTTGACATACTTTAAATAAAAATGTATTTGTTTTTGTGATCCTGGAATAATATTATTAGACCTATTACTATCAATATGTTTTATCTCATTAGTTAAATGTTGGTTCTAAAAGCATGGTGTATAATAAACAATTTCTGTTTTTATGGGGTTGTTTGCCTGACTACTTATTGGTTAAGAGCAGTGAAGTCCTAGATTATGTGCCCAAAATCAGGAAGCCCAAGAAAACAGCCTTTATTCTAACCTGAGCTAAAGTAGCTTGTGGCTCACTCTTCATATAAACCAAACAGATAATAGAGTGGCATATCTTTAGATCTTCTCATCCGAACTTTGAAAAAAAGCAGATAAGTCTACTTCTAAAATTGGAAACTCATTTGACACAGGATTAGTACCAAGACAACACGCATGGTTTACTACTGGTAAGCACATTGTACAAAGACTGTTGTGATTTAGTTTACCTCAATGGGAAAGCATGGATGCTTATTTTCACATGTGGACGAACAGTCCTCGCCAGTCCAATGAGCTGAAGTCCCGGTGCTTTGAGGGGTGGATGTTATGTCGTGGTCAATGTACTGGCCCCATTCCACCAGCAGTTGCGAATAGACATCATCTTTCCATTTACAACGGGTCCTAATTATTTTCTGGCTGACCTCCTGTACCTGTTGACAAAGTAGGGTATGTCATTTTGGTTGACAGTGGGCAGGGGAGAACGGGGTTATATGTCACACGGGTTGGTTTTCACAATCGTTATATCTCGGAACCAGAAGGCGCTGTCTGTGAAATTGTGGTATGCAAATATGCAGAATTGGGATCAAAGGTCACCTACATAGTCTTCCTTGGAGTTAGACTGCTGAATTTGAGGTGAGAGGACTGTTTGTGTTTTTCATGTCAAATTTAAAATATTTAGCTCCTCTGTATCTTTCTTCTAGGCTTTTATACAATGGGTTTATGACAAAACACGTGTTACCCTAAAAAAGTGTGAAGGGTAAGCTATAGTTTAGATTGTTGTTAGCAAGCTAATTAGTTGTCAGATAGTTGTTGGCCTTGATGCTAGCAAGAAATTCAAGTTGGGGTTGGTTGTCAAATTTTTGGGGGGGTTGGTTGTCACATGTTATCCAAAGGCTGCAGCCAGAAAAGGAATCCAATAACGTAAGAAATTGTCAAGCTGTATCCTCACTGAGACCCCAGAGAAGGAAAGAAAACAAACAGGCAAAAAAGGGCAACAAAATCAAAACAACCCAGTGCATCCCAAACTAGACCAGCTGCCAAGGCTACTGCACTCCAGTGCACTCCACCCCAGATGGAGAAGAAGAATTAGTAAGTTATGTAGGCCTATTTGTCAACTTGACAATGCAATCAAATTTAGTTCTGCTTTCTTGCCTTCTTTTTAAGAGTATTCCCATTAAGATAATACTGTGAAAAACAACGCCATAGTGTGTGACAACCGACCCCTTGATGGTGTCGGTTGTCACAATGTGTAAGGGTGTCTTTGATGATTAATTTCTTCTTTATTACAATAAGTGAAAAAGGTGAGGGGTACACATTTCATGCCAACACATTAAGCTTCAATTTAATATAGGAATGACTATTGAAAGATGTTTAGGTGATGAACAATTCTCATAGAACGTGTGCCTACTAGCCCCGGTCTCCCCTACTACCTTTTAAAATGTGCAATTGAATTTTAATTAAATCAAATTGTCATCTGGGAAAGGCCTATCATGTCATAGGTTATGATGGATGATAGCTTTTGTGCTGAGTGAACGAAGTATTCATAAAGTACAAAAATCTAGTCATTATAAATAGATAAATGGCTTTAACTCAACAAAGGTGCAGTGAGCTTTTTGTTATGGCCTACTCATTTCTCTCACAAACTTGTCTTGGCAATTTATTGGAAATGAGTAATGCAATACATTAAGTATCCAAAGTGTGTAATATGTGTAATCTCATACACACCCTTCTGCTGTTCATACAATACTATGGACTTGATCTGATGTAGAAACGGTAAAAAAAAACTGAGGAAAATGAACCTAGAGCTAAATTAACTCGGGTTTGTAGGGTCGAGGTCACATTTAAAACATTTCTATCAAGACTTTTGTGTCTGTCGGACCAACATTGAGTTGATTACCGGGGGAAGTTGGAATCCATTATAGAGCCGTCCTCGGTTCCAACCCTTGGGTTCGCTCTGTCCGTCTTCGTATTGAGCTGGAAGCCATCTGGCCAAGGGAGTGTTGGCTGCTCCCCACAAAGGATTATGCCTGACAAAAAATGCAATGCAAAAACATTAAATGCAGTAAAAGGATGCAACATCATTTGTTTTCCTCCAAAAGTTCAGAAAGAGTTCAGAAAACACAATTTTAGCAAATTGACCGGTCTGCTTAATATCCTGATACACTATTAGTACCTGACCCAATCATGATCCAGGGTGTGGACAGTTCATTCACATGTTTTTTAGGCTGTTATGAGCTAATAATCCGCCAAATGAAATACACTAGCAGTGAACTTCTTACTTCTTACTTATTTTTGGTAATTAAGCATTTTGTGACTTGCCAGATGAGTTGATTAAGAGTGGTGCATTGTTGTGTTATTATGTACTATAAAACACATTTGCTTTTGTTGTTGATCAATTCCTTGGGGACATGCTTGGATAAAATCAGTAAAAAGTATAATTACAGAAGTTCAGAAATAGATTTTACCATAGGCTACCTCCCCTCACATGACAGACATTTATTTTATAACAGCAATTCAATGCTTGTTTAATCACATCACATAGTTTAACAAAAATATGATTTACTTTTAATCTAGTTACAAAAATAATCATGAAGAAAGCCTGTATCATTGGTTCTCATCAAGTCAAAGTAATCCTTAGTAAACAGTAACAATGAGGACCCGGTTCATGATTTGTCAATAAATAAGAAGCCAGATAGCTACCGGTTGTTGCATTGGCCAGATATGGTGCGGTACTTGTCGAGAGGTTCACAGGCGTTTGGAATGGTTAGAAGCGTGCACTGAGACAGCTGTGCAAGCAGCTCCAGATTCTCAAGGGAATACCATTCTAGGACAGTGAAACAAGAAAAATGTTATGGAATTGAATCTACCCACTACTTAAAGAGTGTATAAAATCTATTAGAACACGCAGAATATATTATCCATTGTTTTGGGAAACTACTGCAATGATAAGAATGGTGCCAGACGAGCAATTCATTTGTGTTTAATTTGTTGTGACTGTATGGTGTCCACATCCCTCTAAAGTTTTCTTTCTTTTAAAGGTGGAGTCAGCGATTCTGGACAATGCTTGTTGGTAAATCGGATTGTGAGGAGATATTCACTGATTATGACAAAAAGTGATTTTGACAATCGCTGACTCCACCGATAATGGGAGATCCTTCGGATTTAATGAAAGAAAGCAATTCTACCTTGTGCCGGGACATCCCTTTTATGTCTTGTTCGTTCCCCTAGGACTTGCAGAGATGTTTGAAAGACCTCTGCAGCTCTGGAAATCTCCTGGGTCTCGGGTTCGGTTTCCCGTACGAATGTAAACACATTTGTGGAAGACGAGGGTGTGCTTCGTCTGGGCAGAGAAATTGACATTTAAAAGGAAAACGACTTTGGTTTCTTCTGTCCTCATCAACATGTACTGTGTCAGTAACAAAGAAAGATAATTTGATAGTTCATTACCGTTGTCCAGAGAGCAAGGCATCCTGGACAACTTCAAGGCTTTCTTCATAGGAGGAGATTAGAAGTTCTCTGACAGATGTTGCTGGAAGATATACAGTATCATCACATTACAGTTCAGCAGACATTGCCCACTCTCAATATTTATCTAATCTATATGTGGACAGTGGTGAAAATCAATTAAAGGGATAGTTCAGTATTTCGTAAGTGGGGTTATATGGGGTACCTAGGCAAAGTTAGTATGTTACCTTATGGAGATGGCGGTCAATGCAGAAAGGAGTTTAGGGGAGATGTCGCTGTAGCAGACGTCAGCCCTTTAATGCTCCACATGTGGAGAAAAAAAGGGTTTTCTCCATATATACAAAATCTAACCTAAAACATAAAAATCTGTTCAATACGCTAAACTGACTGACGGGCTGTCTGGCAGGCATAGTCAGTCTGTTACATTATGGAAATGGAGAGGGGTTTGCTAAGCACCCCATACAAACCCACTTCAAAAATAATAAACTATCCCTTTAAAGGTGCTCCGTGGAAGCTTCAGTTTGTGTTCATTCTTGCACCCCCTTTGGACAAAAGCGTTAGTGTTTTTACTACGCAAGCTGTAGTTCCTGGGTAAGCATACCCACGACACAGGTATTACGACAAACTATATAAAAAAAATAGCATTTTTTTGTACTGTTGGCCTCGTTTGCCGTTAGGTGTAATTTATGATCATCAGAGGAAAAATTTGACTGTTTCAAAAATATTTAAAAGTTCCTCATACATACACACATGTGGGCCTTAGTACTATTTTGAGGTGTTTGTAGTTGATATTTGATGCCATATTTAGTGACAGTGACAATAAAGAGATTTTGATTCTGATACATGAATCACTTGTGACATTTGTTTTCTGGAAAAAGTACATTTTGCTAAAAATACTTTTCTGCTTTTAAATTAGTAGGATATATTTGATTTGATTTACTTGTAATAGTTATTTTACGATGATGTAACATTACATTTACTGAAGAACAGAATCCGAATAATTCTTCCACCAATGGGTTGAGGCTTTACTTGACCACATTGACAGTCACCTTACAAGAGCTGCATTTACAGCACATAAAGCACTTCAAATTTGAGGAAAGAATTTGAATTTGAATGAATATCATGCAACATTATTTTACTTTTAATACACAAAACCACTAGCGGGATTTCCCCAGCGATTTGGTAGTACATCTTCTGAATTGCTTTTAACAGTAACATTAATATGAATACAAAAAAAATGACAGCATTAGCTGTGAATAACACATGTTCAAAGCTAATGTTTTTGGGAGAGAAAATTGTTTAATGAGAAAGCGATGTTGACTGATTAGTGCAACTAAATTATTTCTCTTGCAACTGTAGGATTCTCCAACATTTATGTTATCATTTTAAGAGAAGTTAAGTTAACAGAACTTTGAGTTAAGCAGAAAAGACACACAGCACATACAGGTCAGAATGACCTTTAGGCCACAACCTGCAACAACAACTGTTGCAGACATAGCAGAAGATCGGAACATGTATTGCAATATCTTGCTACAAATAGCCCAGAGTGATATTAGACCCGTGACACACAAACAGACACACACATGCACACTCTCACACACACATGCACACTCTTAGTCACACATAGACAGACACATGCACACAAACATACACACTCACACACAGGTAGACACACGCACACATACACAAACACACACACCCAACCTGGCCTGATAAAAAGGCCATAGTGCTTGCCACTATGCGCTTTTTACGCCCGAGGAAAAGAAGGCTGCTGTTGGGGTTCCCATTCTCCCCAAGTTGAGGGTAGGCTAGATACATAGGTTAATTCTGGTAAGATCTGAATGATTGTAATGTGTAAGTAACATCGGTGTTGATATAAGAAGAAGCTGTCTACTAGTTGTAACCTGGATGTCAACCTTTTAATAAAGTGAATCCTGTTAAGACCATGATCCTGCTCCCCGCGTCTACCTTGACTGAGATGTCTCCTTCCTAGTATCTTATGTTAGTGGAATCTATAGGCCACTCGGGCCACTATAATATCTATGGTTCCACAACACAACGTTTTGACATGGCACAATTAATCTTTCCAATCCTTCCATTTAAATTATTATCATAGAGTAATAAGCAGATGAAAACAGATTTAAGCAAAAGGTTTTGTAAAAATATGAAACATTAAGAATAATATTTAAAAAGATTTACTTACAGTTGAAACGACTGGCTTCTTCGGTTGAAAAACCTGGAAAGTTAATGCAGAGCAAAATAACAAGGAAAACTTCCCCCGAATAACACTTCATTTTCGTGGTCAGTTTTCGAGTCAAAAAATCCACAACAACTATAAAGATTGAAGAATACAGCGCTGAGTTCACTGCTGAACCTGTCCTTATATTCAGTGAGAGTAAAGGTTAAGTGAACCAGCCCCCAGTAGAGTGACTCAGAGATTTCTCTTGTCCTCGGTTGACTGGTTTGAAAAATAACCTTATATCCCTTACCTTATTCTAGACATTTGGCTGTTTGATAGGTCCTGGAACTCTACGAAACAATCAGAGGAAAAAATGACAAAATACCAAAACAACACGTCATTGTATAAAATGTTACACTTGTCAAAATCAGTAAATATCTCCTCACGATCTGGAGATTGCTTGTCGATCCTCTACCTGTGAGTACAGTGTGTGTGCTGACAAAAAAATCCAGTTTTAATAAACAGCAAAAGGAAATGTTGCTTACTACAGTGGGTCCCTTTTGTTATAATACCCGTTCACAGAGCCTAGGCTGTGTTTTAACACCAGAAAGTTTTTTGGCACACACACACACACACACACACACATTATCGGCAGGTAGAAGATCATGAGGAGATATTCTATGAGGCATTTTGTCAACATCCGATCTACAGAATCGCTGACTCCACCTTCAAACCCCTTTTTATATATTTAAGGACATGAATCTGAAAACGACCCTTAGCCTACCAACGTATCCTTTTATTGGATAGCACTTATTTTCCAAAAGCAGAAGGCAGTAGCAGCAACAGTCATTGCAGCTGTGTAATGGGTTCATGATCCGTATCCAGCCTCCCATCCCTGTTTTTAAAGTGTTCGACGCAGTATGTAGGGATTACAGGGAGAAAGGCAATGACAGTGGTCTTAAAGTTGCCCTTAAGACTTTTCATTTTCAAATACTTCAGTTAGCATTCAGGGTCCAACGGCCCCACTGGAGTCAACTGTGAGAGTCAAGGCCCATTGATAGTTGAGCAGTGTACTTGAAATTCATGCTTTTGTGAGTGTGTGTGTGTGTGTGTGTGTGTGTGTGTGTGTGTGTGTGTGTGTGTGTGTGTTCACTTCAGCAGCAGCCCAAAGATTGTCTCAGTTGTAGCCCTCTGTACACTCTCGTTGTCTGCCAAAACTTCTCAACAAATTAATGTCAATAGTTTGTTGAGAGTGAAGCGAGTGACCTCTAGAGAAAAACGAATGGCATATATCTGAATATTTTGTTTTCTGTTCAGGATCAGGCAGACCATGGTGAAATACTCAAGTGAATATGCGTGGCTATTGCTACATACTGTAGACAATATCTGTGCAGTCCAATACTGTACAAGTTAAATACATTATAACTTTCTCAAGTTTAGAATTGTTCACCTTTGTACTGTGTCAGCAGGTGTTTTGAATCCATTTTATTGTAATTTTCATAACTGTTGTATTGTTATTCATACACCCCAGTAAATATCCTTTAGTCAGTTTTGGTGACAGTCTCTGACTTCTGCAGCTTTTTGCCAACAATTTTCCAATTTCTAGGTAACACCATTTTGCAGTGTTTTATTTCTCAAATCAGATTATAGTCAGTGAGCTGTACAATCATGTTATCATGTTATTTTTCTAATTGATGAAGCTCAGTGAAGAAATACTGTTTCAATGATCTCAAAGATGTTTTTTTGTGAATTCAATCCTTCGGGAGAAGCTAACCGTATACTATATAACACTAAACGGTATAAAAGGTGTAACATTTACACACTTTTTTTTAATATATCAGTGATTCTTGAGAAGTGGGACAAAACAGGGTGCAATGTTGAAAAAATACAAAACAAAAGTTTCGGCAAATTTAATTACATGTATGTATCCAACATATACTAAGCTACTGAGCTAAGCTTTGACACAACCTCCCAGACTTTTTTTTACCGTCATTGGCCTATCACCACCGTCAAATGTCAACTCCATCAGATTGTGTTGAAATATTTAACGTTTCTTAAACATAACAAATATAATTTATCTAGTAGCCATTTGGTTTTTCTGTTGAAATTAGGTCCAGGTTTGAACTACTTCAGGAAAATAAAATGATCAAAAAATTTCAAGTAACTTCTTCAGAAATTGTAAGTCGGTGTTGACATATCATGGTTGTGACAGAGGACTTTCAAGATTCGGAATGTAAAATATTTTAAAACTACAACACTTATCAGAGCCTGTCTGACTCTTATGTCCCTTTCTTTATTATGTCCATGTTATGTACTCTGCAGAGCTAGAATTTGACAAGAGGTCCTTCAGAGTGACAGCTGCCCCTTATTTCGCCTGATTTTATTACATTTTACATAATGACATGTCTGACGGTTTTGACTTACAGTAAAGTGGTCCCACCACTTAGAATCCTTATAAAACATGAATGTGTTGTAGAAAAACTGTTCTTATTGATATGAGAGATTATTTAGTGTTGCTTTTGATGAAAAAAGCTCTTTTTAAATCATTAAAGTACATTTTTAATAGGTTTAATTGCATATGAAAGATTGAAACCTTCTCTGAGGACACACTGTTTTGGACGTCGTGAGAAGATAACAAGTGTCATATATTTGACATAATAATGAGACCTTTTTTTAAGGGGATAATTGTGCTCCAGACATTCTATTCTTAATCCCTAATAACATCTACAATTTTAAATATTTTTAGTTTTAAACATAAGTTACATATGGAAGACGGCCTTTTGTCCCGGTTTGCAAGAATCACTGATTTTTATATATATATATATATACAGTATATATACAGTCATATGAAAAAGTTTGGGAACCCCTCTCAGCCGGCATTATAATTGACTCTGCTTTCACAAAAAAAATATAAAAGTGGTATGTCTTTAATTTACCAGGAACAGCTAAGTACTGGGATGTTTTCCAAACAAAGATTTTTTGAAAAGCAGTATTAGGTTGTATGAAATAAAATAAAATGTGAAAAACTGGCTGTGCAAAAATGTGGGTACCCTTGTGGTTTTGTTGATTTTAATGCCTGTAACAGCATGTAAAACTGATGACTTTAAACACAAAGTTGGTTGGATTATGTTGTTAAGCCTTGAACCTCATAGAAATGTCTGTTTAATCATGAGAAACTGTATTTTAGGTGCCTAAATGCAAGTTGCACTTCTCTTTGACTCTCTGCTGAAGTGAGACAGAATGGGATTATCAAAACAGCTCCCAAAAGATCTGAAAAACAAAGATTGTTCATTGTCATGGTTTAGGGGAAGGCTACAAGAAGCTTTCCCAAAGGTTTCAATTGTCAATTTCGACTGTAGGGAACGTTGTCAGGAAATGGAAGGACACAGGCACAGTGGCAGTTAAACCCAGGCATGGCAGACCAAGAAAAAAACAGGAGCGGCATAGGTGGAGGATTGTGAGAATGGTTGCACACAACCCACAGATCACATCCAAAGACCTGCAAGAACATCTGGCTGCAGATTGTGTATCTGTACATCGTTCAACAATTCAGCGCAATTTGCACCAAAACATCTGCTTTTTATAAAGACCAAATAACTTAATTTTTGTCTCATCAGTCCAAAGCATTTTCTTCCAATATGAATCTGGCTTGTCTAAATGAGCTTTTGCATACTCCATGCAACTGTATCTGTGGCGTGGGCGCAGAAAGGGCTTCCTTCTCATCACCTGGCCATACAGATGTTTTGGTGCAAATTGCACTGATTTGTTGAACCATGTGTACAGATACACAATCTGCAGCCAGATGTTCTTGCAGGTCTTTGGAGGTGATCTTTGGGTTGTGTGCAACCATTCTCACAATCCGCCGCATATGCCGCTCTTGTACTTTTCTTGGTCTGCTAGACCTGGGTTTAACTGCAACTGTGCCTGTGTCCTTCCATTCCCTGACAACGTTCCTTACAGTAGAAATTGACAATTGAAACCTTTGGGAAAGCTTCTTGTAGCCTTCCCCTAAACCATGATAATGAATAATCTTTGTTTTTAAGATCTTTTGGGAGCAGTTTTGATGATCCCATTCTGTCTCACTTCAGCAGAGAGTCAAAGAGAAGTGCAACTTGCATTTAGGCACCTAAAATACATTTTCTCATGATTAAACAGACATTTCTATGAGGTTCAATGCTTAACAAAATACTCCAACCAACTTTGTGTTTAAATTGATCAGTTTTACATGCTGTTACAGGCATTAAAATCAACAAAACCACAAGGGTACCCATATTTTTGCACAGCCAGTTTTTCACATTTTATTTTATTTCATACAACCAAATACTGCTTTTCAAAAAATCTTTGTTTGGAAAACATCCCAGTACTTAGCTGTTCCTGGTAAATTAAAGACATACCACTTTTATATTTTTTTGTGAAAGCAGAGTCAACTAGAAATCCCGCGGAGATTTGGAAAGTACGGGCCGCCCCCGCGCGAATCGGGGAAGGAAAAAAATCACGGCCGACCCCCGCGGTCCCAGAGGCTTTACCGTAGAGCGACGCGAGCCGCGCGCGTCCGACGAACGACGAGTCGGTCGGAGTCGGGGGGAAAGGGGCGTGGCCCGGCAAACATCGCGTCGGCGAATGACGGTTTTGGCATTTGTGGCGCCCCCTGTGGGTTAACCTCGACAAGCTTAGAGGGCCACGCCACCGCATGTCTTCTGCACGTATCCTGCGAGTTTCACGACGATAGGACCTACGGTCAATGAGTTACGGCCAACGTGTTATTAAGGCCCGCCCCTGCGTAAACGTTTTAGTCAAGGGCGGCCATTTTTTCCAAGCTACCCTACTAATATTTTTCGGAGACGTGCGTCATAGTCCCCCGGGGCTTCGTGAGACATTTGGCGTTGATAGAGTAACACTTAAAAAAGTTGTGGATAAAACCCTGTTTTTCAGTTTATGCTAATTAGCCGAAAGTATTTCCAGGTTGACTGTTATGGTCCGAGAGGCTTTTTTGTAGAGCACCCTAAAATACACCAGTGTGAGAAATTTCAAGTCAATCGGACTTACGGTGTGCGGGGCGTGGCCTCTCAAACTTTCTTCAGTCGGGGATTAAGAACAGCGCCCCCTAGCGGAAATTAAAAAAAAATTCCTCGGAGCGAAATTGTAGAGCACCATGAGCTGTACATGTGTAATCAATTTCAAGTCAATCGGAGTCGGGTGACTTTTGTGGCGCCCCCTATGGGTTAATCGCGATAAGCTTCGAGGGACATGCTACCACATGACTTCTGCACACACCCAGCAAGTTTGATGATGATAGGACCTATGGTTAAGGAGTTATGGCCAATTTGTGGATAGGCCCCGCCCCTGTGGCGCCCCCTACGGGTTAATCGCGATAAGCTTCAAGGGACATGCTACCACATGACTTCTGCACATACCCAGCAAGTTTGATGATGATAGGACCTATGGTTAAGGAGTTATGGCCAACGTGTTATTAAGCCCCGCCCATTTGTGGCGCCCCCTATGGGTTAATCTCGATAAGCTTCGAAGGACATGCTACCACATGACTTCTGCACATACCCAGCAAGTTTGATGATGATAGGACCTATGGTTAAGGAGTTAGGGCCAACGTGTTATTATGCCCCGCCCATTTGTGGCGCCCCCTATGGGTTAATCGCGATAAGCTTCGATGGGACATGCTACCACATGACTTCTGCACATACCCAGCAAGTTTGATGATGAGAGGACCTACGGTTAAGGAGTTATGGCCAACGTGTTATTAAGCCCCGCCCCTGCGTAAACTTTTTGGTCAATGGCGGCCATGTTTTTCAAGTTGTCCAACTAATCTTTTACGGGTATGTTTATTGTAGTCCCCCGGGGCTTCACGAGAAATTTGGTGTCGATACAGTCAAATTGCAGAAAGTTGTGGATAACACGCTGTTTTTCAGTTTATGCTAATTAGCGGGAAATATTCCCAGAAGAATTTTTATGGTCCCAGAGGCTTTTTTGTAGAGCACCCTAACATACACCTGTGTGAGAAATTTCAAGTCAATCGGAGTTACGGTGTGCGGGGCGTGGCCTCTCAAAGTTCTTTCAGTCGGGACTTCATTACAGCGCCCCCTAGCGGAAATTCAAAAAACTGTATAATAGCACACCCCGCGGGGTGGGGACGCACGTTGTGCGAAATTTTTGCGTTTCTACGTGCAACGGTGTGGGAGGAGAAGCAGCTAGAAAATGTGAGGCAGAATAAGAAGAAGTCAGAAGAAGTCAGAAGAATAAGTATGGTGGAGAGTAATAATTACGGGCTCCTAGTAAACTAGGAGCCCGTACTTAATTATAATGCCGGCTAAGAGGGGTTCCCAAACTTTTTCATATGACTGTATATATATAGAGAGAGATGACTTAATCCTAGGCTATATACTATATTTGCGTTATAAATTGTAAAAAAGACTGAACATATCATAACCAGTTGTGTATAGCATGAAAAAGTTGAGAAAATATATTTTAACATTTAAACTAACATAATTGTGAGCCAATGTAACCGTGTGGCTGAGAGGATAACACAGTTTAAGCTTATCAAATAAGATTGAAACGATGAAGCAAATACATGAGTGAGCAATTCATTGACTCTGTAGCAGCTATTGCATCAGGTGCTGAGCTACCAAAGACAGACTATTATACACGGGATCACATTAAATAAAGATAATCCTGTCACTTGGCTGACACTCTCCCTTGGATAGGCTCCCGAACCAGCCTTCCCTTATGAAGCATCCTACTGGCACAGCTCTGGAGCCAGATCAAAAGCATCAACCCCCGGCCAGGACTTACGTCGTCAGCCGCATTCATGTTCATGGCAGTTGTCCAATTTGGAGTGGAAATTTGAAATATTTTTTGTGACAGATTTTTTTTAATGCCGTTTCTTGCTGACATTAAAGCCACTATTCTGTATATTTAATTGGAAATCTTCTTGCTGTTTTACTACTATTTTACTACTGTTTATTGTATTTTATTGTATTTTATTTATATTACTTTTTTACTATGTGTCTCTATTGTATGCAAGGCTGCTGTATTCCCGCAATTTCCCCACTGAGGGACTAATAAAGGATTATCTTATCTTATCTTATTTTTTTTCTTCTAATAAACCTTGTCTACATTACTGGTGGTCATGGAGTCGACCATTTTTTTTTCTTAATATTGAAATATGGGAAGAAAACAGAAAATAATGGTAGGGTTACAATCACAAGAGAGAGCCAGGTTTCGTTCTCCTGCAGCAATGTCTCAAGCTTGGCCCAGTGCCCATCAAACACAATCTGTGATCCCTCACCCGTGGGAAGGCAGGGTGAGGAGATCAAGTCCTTCATGGTGCATAGCAGCACATTCTATTGTGTGGGGCTGCCAATGTGGATTTGGAACCAGGGACAGTAACTTCTACTTTTGTATGTGGTGTTCTTTTCTGGTGAGGCTCCTCTCAGTGACTAGAAACAGCTGGTGTATTCATGCATCAAATTAAACTTATTCGTTGTTGTTTTCCATTATATTTTATCTTCTACCTCGTGGCTACTGAGGCAAAGCTAAGCAGGAGATGAGTGGCGTAAAAGGTGCAGTAAGCGATTTTGGAGAATGTTGACAAAATCACTTGTTGTCAAATCAGTGAATATCTACTCACAATCTGCTACCTGTCCTTACTGTGAGAATAAAATAGTGTTAATACACAGCCTAGGCTCTGTAAACTGGTATATAAACAACGGGAATGTAAACAAAGGGGGCCCTCCGGAGCATGCCCGTATACAGAGTTTAGGCTGTGTGTTCACACAATTTTTTTTTTCAGCACACTCGATGCAGACTGTGGGGAGAAATTCACTGATTTAACAAAAAGTAATTTTGTCAACAAACATTCTCCACCTTTAATGGCTGGGCCAGCTAATATCCACTGCCGTCACTCCACTTTCAAGTTAGACATACAAACCCACATGGCGCTACGACATGTCTTACATGAGATACAGTTGTGCTTTATTAAAAACACAGCAAATATGCACTTTAACACTAAAAACATTACATGAATCAACTGAGGACATACAGTATTTTACACTGTATTAGAACAGGAGTTGATCAAAGTGAGTCTTGAGCTGAAAGGCTGAACATTTAGCCTTTATTAGATAAAAAAGACTGACATATTAACACAAACATCATACAATTGAATCGTACCCAAAGAATTAGTTAGGCAGAAAATGCTGTCTTTGTGAAGTTCAAGTTAAATTTGAGTTGTGACCCTACCAGAGGGCTGTTGATTCAAATGAATGGTTATTTAGAGGCTTATTATGCCATATTATATATTAAAAGTGTTATCGGCATCCCACTTCACTGACATGGCAAAAGTAAACCAGAGGACTTGGGAACAAAGAAGGGTTACCTTTCCGTTAGTGTTCAACTGTGAGTTTGAAGAAAGTCAAATCCTTGTTGAAGGTCTGTGGCAAATGAGAATTCCACCATGACAGAGAGCCAGCTTCAGATTAAAATTGTCAGTTAAAATAGAAGTACAAAATAAATGTTGGTACAGCCTTCCAATTAGACACCAAAACAGCTCAGAGTTCCTGCTAGCACAGTGGCAGTTGGTATATTATATGGTGTGCCACTATACATTGTGGCATTGTACATCGGATGCTGCATTTCAGAGACAAGTAACCTCCAATCAGAATCCAGTGTCCATCACTTTAATGTTAAAAAAAATATCAAGGAAATGGATGTACCATGAATTATTGTGACTTTTCTGCTTAAACTGAAATAACATCTCCCCCCACACTTATAATTCATACATTAGCTACCTCTACAGTACTTTACAAATATTTCCTTTTCAGTGAGTCATACAAAAATAGCAATAACAAGATATACATTATCAATTGGATCTGTGCATAAAATACTGCCGCTTTGCCACAGGTGCACGTGACGACGAGGATGTGTCTTCTTAAGTGTTCGTGTAACTTCCAGAAAAGCTTTGACTGCACATAAAGAGCGGGTCCATGGAGGCCACTTTGGCAGCGATAAAAGAATGTATACAGTGGAGGACGGCTGTCAGATTAGCAAACTCCAGTTCCTAGAGGACACAAGTCAAGGGCAGAGATATCAATAAGATATCAATTATGTTACTATGTCAAATAAAAAAAGAAAACAACTTGAAAACAAGAATGTATTACACAATGACACTCATTCAGGTGCAAAACAAACCAACTCAAATGTGACATTGTAAATGTAAGTTAATTTTAGTAAATTTAGTAACAAACAAATCATTTCATTACCTTCATGTCTATTTGCTGGCTTTCGGCATTCTTGAAAAGGAGTTTTACCCTGGTTTTCCCATCATCGGAGGAGCCTTTAAGTTGAGAGAACTTATATCTCCACAGTACGGTCTACAAAGGAAGGACGCGATTAAGAAAAACTCAGCTGCACAGGGATTTTAATAAGGAACACAACATGCCTATGGCCATGTGTGATTACAGAGAGACCAGCATCATCATTTCATTATCAAGTTTTTTATTCATACACAGAAATGTATGAATGAAAAAATGTAGGAATGTATGAAGCATTAATGAGTGCCATACTGTGTTTTTTTACTCAATTCAAACATTAAATGTAACCTCAAAAGTAGCAAGGCTGCAAAAGTAATCTCAAACTGTACCTTTGATAACAAAAGCATACCATTCTGCGATAGTTCCCCCTTTTTGTGACATTTGATAGTCTATCCTCATATATACGTTTATTTGAAGGTTATTTGAAATACTTTTTTCAAAAGCAATGGATGCCTTAGTGCATGAGGTCAAGTACAGAAAAACAGAATAGGGAAAAACAGCACAGAACCAGGAAGTCGACAACAACAGTGAACTTTGTTATATACTTCACCTTTGAAGTTCCTTCTGAGCAGGTGAAGCCTGATGCAAAATCTATGTTGAAGCACAGTACACTCCCCTGGCTGCTGCACATGTAGCTTTTGGACTGTTGAGAGAGAATTGATATCCATTAACATTTAGATTTTTCCATATTTGCAATGACACACTATGAAAATAGCACTGTTGTTCATCTCTATGTATCAGCATCAGAGACAACAGCCATACATTAAGACCATAGCAACATAATATAAACAGCACTTGTGGGTATGGCTGAAGTGTCTGTAAATAAATGATGCCTTGATTGATTTTCCATTTGCGGCAGTAAATGCAGCCTTCTTTATCCGGGGATGAATAAATAATTCACCCAGTGTTCATCAAACATCTCAGACTGACCTTTTGTTTACGGCCTCCTTTAAGATCACAGCAAATAGGATTGTCTCCCTGCAACACTTTGACTTATCAAAGCAGGAAAACCACAGCAGCACATGTGTATAGGTGTAACTCGTAACATTAACAAATGGCTGCATTCTATCTTGGTGCGTCAGCCAAGTTAAGCCAGTGTGGCAGAGTTCACATTTGCAGGGCCCACAAACTGACACTGATATTATTGACACCTTTGTGGCCAGTGGCCACTAATGACCTCCTTGTCAAATTATCCTTGATATAATTGTGCTATGAGGTAAGGTCACAGTCGACAAAATAAACTTAAAAAAAAATAATTGAATACATTTTGGGCAACCTTGACAGACAAATTTGCTCTTCTAACCAATAGCAAGCCTTTTGGCAGAGCAAGAGCATCAACATTTAAGGAAGACATCTCATCTTATTAGCTGTAACAAGCTTTCTAACTCGCAGTTAGAAAAGCACAGACAGAGTGTTTCCCTTTTTAAAGGGATAGTCCAGTATTATTGAAGTGGGGTTATATGGGGTATTTTAGGCATAGTTGGTGTGTTACCTTATGGAGATGCAGTCAGTGCAGTCACTTTAAGGAGTTTGAGGGGGACTTTGCTGTAGCAGAAGTCAGCCTTGTATTGTTGCAGAGGGGGCCTTGAATAAAACGTTTTTTTTCTCCACAAATATAGATGCTTACCTTAAACCTATATCTGTTCAATAGTACGCTACCAGAAAGCCCTTTATTGTTGTATCACCCCACCAATCAGCTGCTCGTATCAGACCTCATGTGGATATTTAGGCTACAGTGACACCTTTGCGAACTCCTAAAAAATGATTGCGCTGAACACCATCTCCATGAAAGGTAACACACTAACTATGCCTAAGTACCTCACACAACCCCACTTCAAAACTATTGAACTATCCCTTTAAATGACTCATTATTGACTGAAATGATCAAACTTACAAAATGCCAGTGGTAGTAAAAAGTTACTACTGCAAGCATGTTCCAAGATGGTTAGTGTCCCAGCAGTTACACACATGTATCACCTAGCCCTTTGAGTATTCACTACGTAACCGGAGCTAGTAGCACGTGTGCGGATGATTTCCGCTGAGTTTAGTTTAGTTTAGTTTTATTTGTGCAGATAAACAAGATTAAAATGGCAAGAAGATGCGCATAGACATACATAAATGCACGGGTGGGACAAAAGAAACCCCGAAGGGCTTATAAGGGATGTCCACCTGATATTAAAATACAATAAGGTAAAGAAATAAAGTAAAAGAAAAAAAGATAAACAAAAATAAAATTAAAGAGCTAAAACAACTACAAAGTCATGTTACAAAAATGAAAATACATTTAAGTACATATAGTAAAAAAGCAATGTAAAGATGTAACTAACAAGCAAAAAGACAATATAACATACATTCAGTTTCACACAGTATCGTAAGCTTTTAAAATGAGGTACATTTTAAGATGTTTTTTGAAAGTAACTAAAGATGAGTGTTTACGTAGAGTAACAGGAAAGCTGTTCCAAATGACTGGACCTCTATCCCTTATTGAAAACTGTCCAAGATTTGTTCTGTAAAATTGACGGTGAAGGAGTCACTTTTACTGGTGTGACTGGGCCTTACACACAAACATTTGATTGCAGGTAAACTTGAATGTGGTACTGTGTGTGGACACACCCAAAGCTGCTAGAAGCCACAGTCATTCCTTAAATGCTTGAACATACAATAAAGCTAACGCTGATCTTTTGTCTTGTACCTTTTGTGCACTTAGATAATTACCCGTCATAAATCAGTTTGGCACCGAATGAGCAAGTTCAAAACAAGGTTATAGGATTTCTGGGTATTAGTATTGCAAAGTATATATTGCAAAAATACATCTAAATCTAACAGTGTAATCTATTAAACATCCATTGCCTCATCCAGACAATCAAGTTATTGTATGAAACATTATTGTCTCATGAATCTTTATAAAGATGGTGTGTTTGTTGCTTTGATTGTATTTTTTTGCTCATACAATTCTTTATCATCACATACTCACAACATTACTTTACCTGTATATATTATACGCACAGTACTTGTGGAGAGCTCTTTTTTAAGTGCCAGTTTGACATGTCAGGCTTGGAAGATCTGATAACAAGAGCAAATCTGATTTTTTTTCTCACGCTCATGAGCTGTTGGAAAAGCAGCATCCTGTGCAACATCTCGATAACATCAAGAGACATGACAAGAGAAAATCCATTTTGGAAGCCATAAATCCTTAACATTCATTTTGTTCCTGCAACCCAAACAAGCACGTGTCTCCCAGTTCTGTTCACGGCTCTTTCAAAAAAGGCAGTCATGTGAAAGCTTTCGGCTCCCTCTAAAGGCTTTCCCTGGCACATGACTTTGGTTTTGTGTTGTGTCGTCCACTCTATGGAAAAACCAGGATACATATTCTGATTTTTCTATTTATGTTATATATGGTATATTCCTTTAATTTCTACCTTTTTTTTGTATATACCTTGTATTGAGAAGACATTGTGATTTCAATTATAGAGTGCAGAGTGTTGCGAGTATAGCATGAGACTGTACTGTCCTTTCTCTGAATGTGTTTTCTGCTCACAGACCTCAACCCCCTCGCTTTAGTGGTGTCTTGAATTCAGCTGTGACAGGGATCAAAAACAGTGGCTGGCCAGACGCTAAGTTCTTCCCCTCACCCTCTGTAAGACTGTGTTATGACAGGGAGAGCAGTGACTACATTTCACTAATTGGAAAGGATTTTCCTGTGGGTATTGTCAACATGAATCCTTTTTTTTTTTTGGGGGGGGGGGGACGCAAAGCCTATTCACAAGCATGTGTAGTTCTTTACTGCATCTGCATTTTCATAATTTGGCCTCAAAGAGTGAGAGGTGATAAAAGGAAAGGAACGGGTAAAGTACACCTCTAGGATCTAAGACCTAGAGCGACACCCTTTGGAATTGGTCACAATTAAAGCAAATGGAAGCCAGTACACACAGTACATAAAAACACAAGCACAAACTACTGGATGAAAAAACAGCCCCAAATTTAAAGAGCAACTCAACCATGAGCTATAAAGCATCATTTCATTGAGCGCTTCTGGTCCGTAATTTCCAACCCGTCCCACCTGTAAGCACACCCAAAAGTGATTTAAAAGTGCACTGACATTCTGCTGGTTTTAGGTTGCTCCTAAAACCGTCGTGGCATACTATTACCCATAGAAAATAAAACTGGTTGGGCTGGTGTGAACACATAGCATCCAAAACTGTCAATCAAATGCTTTCTGTGTGACCATAAATCATTCAAATTAAATGGCATTATCATACCGAACAACTAATTTAAGATATTTGGTCTAAAGAATCCGTTTTTAATCATGTTGTCTTGAATTGTTGGAACCTCTTCAATGAGTTGACACTCTAAAGTCAGCTGACAGCTATATTTTCTAAATAATTGTATTACATTTGAAAACTTTCATACAGTGTCCTTGATGAGAAGCAACTGAAATCAGGTCTAACCTGTATCATTACAAGTTATAGCAAAAGTCAATGTAGGTGCAACGTCTACAGGCAAAGAAGAAAATAACCATCTGCTGGCAATACAAGATACAACAGTTTTTCAATTGTATTTGGATATGTAGGCATTTCTATTATTATATAGTTAAAGCAGCTCCGAGTTAGCCTGGCTCCGCCCGCCCGCCTACTTCCGGCCAAATTTCATTTTCCCTTCAGTAGTCAGTCTGGGTGTACAGTGCATTTCCCAGCTTTCGCCGGAGAATCTACAGTCGTCCAATCAGCGAACAGAGCGAGTGGCTGAGAACGATGACGTCGAAGTTGCGCTCCAGTTTCAGTTGAATGCTGCGTTCCTTTATACTCGGAAGAAGGAGATTTCCGACTTGGTAGTTCCGAGTTCCGACCTGTCTGTGTTCCAGTGCATCTGCTCGCAAAAGTATGGACGCCTAAAACCTTTCTCATCCAAATAACTAAACGTTAGGCTCTAACAAGTTACTGTTGCCAGGTACCGGTAGATTCATAGACTACAATATGTAGTGAAGTCGGAAATTTCCGAGTTCCCTGTCCAACTGGAACGCACCATCAAAAGCCGGCTCATGACACACGTGACGACCAAACGTGATGCGATTGATTGGCTAATCCAGAGTGGCACTGGGCAGATCCAATAGTTTTAAACTTCGACAGACACCCGCCTCCAAGTGAGTGAACTTTTGCCAATTACAGCACAGCACTTCAAGACCTTCTGTACAAATGAAATGAAGTACGATGGTCTGGTTGGACCAGGCTAGCTCCGAGTAACATTTAAATATCTTTTAAACAGCCTCATGTTTCCTCTGATAATCATAAATTGCCTTTAACAGCAAACGAGACCATCAGTGCAAAGAAAGACATTTTTATATAGTTTTTATTACTGCGTTTGGTCTGGTCGCACACCCAGTCCGATTTTCGGTTCGCGTGTGCAGGCTCTTTGGTCTCATATCCGTATTGGTCGCAGATTTCAGTGTGGCGCAACAACGCAATTTGAGAAGCCTATCCCTCCAGGTGAGGGAAGGGGAGCGGGAGCTTTGTTTGAGACAGTTGTTTGTCGTCATAATGACTGATAACGGGGCTGAATCATCAATGAAAAAAAAGAAAATGCAATTAAGAAAAGCTAAAAGGGAGAGTGGTACACAATGCAATTAGACTGCAGTGTTTACTCCAAAATGAATGAGCAATAGCCTACTAAAACAAAGTTTACTTTGCCTCACCAGCATCATCAGATGAGTCAACCATGACTCATCTGAAATAGTCATTGTTTACAACAACATAAACACATTAGCTCATTGTGATCCATACTAACTGCCGTCTCTCGTTCATTCGCTTTCTGTGAGGACACGGTGAGAGTACTTCGGTGACACTGCATCAACTCATTGCAATCAGGTGTGTGTAGCACTTACTGGCATTAGTTGATGCTGTGTCACTAACCACTCTCACGGAGCTGAAAAGAGTCCGGTGCCTTCACACTTTCAACACACGTACATGCACTATATTGCTTCCTGATTATTTGAATCTCGCACGCCCGGCACGAGCTAGAAAACAGCTTCACGACAGCTGGCGTCGTAAAAATACTACCGCTTTTGTCCAAAGGGGCCGCCAAGGGACCAAGTTACTCGTAGTGGCTTTAAACCAATAATATGTTTTGCCAGGTGAGGGAAGTGGACGCAAGGTGTGAACTTTTTGGTTTTGGTGAACCTTAAAGCAAACAGCTGACTTATTTAGGCATCTGGCAGATATGGAACAACATTAGTTTTAATTTGGAGTCATGTTTAAGCAAGATCCTGTTGGGTTGCTACAGCAGGTCTTGTGTGCTTTTGGGTTGGGCCCAATTACTTGCACAAATCTTAGAGGTCAGGTCGGACTTGACTTGGTTTATTTTGAAATGTAACAGGGCCATTGCCAATTAATAACTACTTAGTTCATTCTAATTACATATTAACTAACAGTTATGCTTAACTGAGCATTAGTTTACTAAGCATAGGTCATGCTTAACCAAGCATTAACTAACTGTAATAGCTAAACATTAACAGTTATGTAATGCTTAACCCATTGATGACTATGGCAATCTAGGATGCATGTCCTTAATGCCTGAGGGTTTTCTGAAAAAATAGTATGAATTGTAAAATCTACCAAAACCTTAATATCTAAGCCTGTGTAGCACATAGAAACATGAAATAAAATACATTTAAAAGTTAAGGTTCACAGGTTTTATTTAAACATGCTCCCTTAGCGCTTACAAACCAACACATTTTTCTAAAAATCCTCAAAATTAGATGGGGGAGAAAAAAAATAAATAAATAATATAAAATATTTAAAAATAATGTGCTAAACGAGGTTATAATCCTGCTTCCTTATAGCATGGAGTTCAGTTATCACTGGCACCATAAATCCGACTTCCCAGTACAACTGGAACGCAGACTGACTCCTGCTGTCGGGAGCCGATCAGCTGGTCCAAACGGCTGTATACCACGGAGATGAAAACGAAAATGAAACTTAACTATCGCCTGGCTGGGCTGAATTTGAGTTGGAGCAGCAAAATATAGCCTAAATTCATAAATATTGTTAGTAAATAGATGCAAATAGATGTGTTGTGTGATTTTCGTCAGTAGCCTATAGTAGACCTTGATTCTGCGCTCCGAACGCCACTAACTGTTCTGTAATACACTATCGCCGACACAGCTGGCGTATTTTTATTATTATTATTTATTTATTAATCTTTTGATTGGCATGATTTTCGGCAAACCACAAATTTTTTTGGTGGTCACATGGTCTTAAAAAATCAGCAAAAACCACCTCATGTGTATTTGAACCAATGACGGTGCATTCTATGTTGCGCACGCCATGACAATTAGATAAAGTAACAAAGGGGCGCGACGTAGCATCAGGCAGGAGATACAATGTGGCATCGCGCAGCAGCCGTCATCAATGGGTTAAGGAGCATTAACCAACCATTAATAGTGTAAATTAAGCAATAACTGTCCTTTAATTTATGTACTTTTATTGTTTAGTGTTATGATTAAATCCTCACTGGCTACACACAGTGTAGATATAGCAATCTATTCTGGCATGCAATAGCAAGAAAAAGGTAGGGGTTCGGTGCAAAAACCATCTAGAATTGAGTCGATTATCTTCATCACTTCTTCTTAAAGAGCATCTGGTCCGGTTGGCTCGGGTCTGAAATGCATGGTCTAGGGCTGTATCTGTCCTAGGCATAGGCCCATGCCAATATCTGGCTCTTAAGCAGCTTCTATACTCTCCACTATGTTCAACTGACAGTCACTAATTGTGTCTCTGCTGTTTGTGTGTTATGAAGCTAATGATGGTGAGTTGATCAAGCTTTCCTGCAGGTGCAGCCTCAACAGCAATATGAGAACAGTGGGAGTGAACCAACACAGTAAAGCTGTAGGCTGTAAAAAGCAGAACAGTGGGCCAAAAAAAGACCACAAAGAGAAAACTCATACTCAGATGATTCTCTCAAACAGCACTCTACATATTACAAGGTTATCAAATATTTTGTCATTAAAACTATTATTGATTTTAGTCGCTTTAAACTAAGAGTCTTGTGAACAGGAACATATTTCCTGTTGAATACTGAAAAAAGCACAAGTTCATTGAGCTCAAGGCGTCCTATTTTGCCTTGATTACTTTAAGAGAGAATATAAAGGGATCTTGGCCAGATTTGAAAAGCTAGGAATGAGGCCAAAAGAGAGACTCTAAAATCAAATTAAGGTATGTATTTAGTGCTGAATATCGAATTATAAAACATATTACAGCATACTACAGCAAATGTTAATACATTACAAAATTGGAATGGCACGTGTATGTACCAACTGAGCCATGAAAAAAAAAAAAAACTTAAGTGAAATATGACACAACTTTACTGCTTGCTGTGGGGTAAAAAGATCCCATCAACGTGATGTCAGGTTTCAAAGAAGAAGTAAAAAGGCAAACAGGGAAAATGCAGGCTGGACACTTTTGCCAGTTATACCCCCTACCACTTCTAACCCATCAGCAATGTTTATGAAATGCGCACATCCAGTCAATTTGAAGGTTTTCCTACGTTGGACTCTGCTGAGGGTTCCTCAGAAACCACAGGAGGCTAGCCTAATTGGTTGGGGAAAATGAACTGAAATTCTTCATCACTTCCATTGGTTTCCCCAAGGATGTTGTCCCACATTTGCATCATTAAGACTGAAAAAATGCTACATGACAATATTTCACACCGTTTGCTTTTGTATACGCATAGAAGGGGAACACTTCCTTACAGAAGTCTAGATACTTCTACAGAACAGAGGCATTACACACTGCTTTTATTTCTGGTTTCGGCCAATCATAAAAGGTTACAATAATTAATGATAAATAAATAATTCAAACAGACCTTGAAGTGACATTTTGGCACATTAGACATTAATCTGGACTCCAAATATTTGCCAATCAGATTAAATCCAAACTAATGTTTGACAGTAGTTTGACGGATCACGTTGTTTGACTGACACGGTGTCAGTCCGGTTGCTTGATCTGGATATAAAACCGTGCTTAATGTCCACTTGCAACTTCAGTTTGACATTGATGTCACATGCAGTTTGGATGCAGAGCCCTATTAGCTGGTTAAGAACTAAGTGTGTGACTGCAGCATTAAAAAAAAAAACTCTTCATATTATCTTTCCCTTTGAAGCTGTTGTTGTCTGGTGCAGCAGAGGAGTTCTGCATTGGACTTGATATTGTCAAAGCAAAAAAAGAAAAGAGGGTAAACATTCAATCCTGCTCTATTTTTGCTTTTGTGCTGAAATAAAATTAAAAAAAACACCAATTGATGAGAATAGATCAAACAAACATAAATGCAAGCCATTCACTAGCCCTTTTTATACTGACTTCCTCCCTTTCGCTTTGGGAGTGATCCTTCATACAGGGCGCTTATCTAGGGATGTGTTGAAACCTTTTTTTCCCTTTGCCTCTTTATCACCCTACTGATTCCATCTATCATGTAGCACCGAGTGCACAGAGGAGACCAAACATAGACTATATAGTGTTTATCTCATCAAGGATCAATTCAGTGCCAAGTGCACAATCTAGTCTTGACATCGCATCACTGAATATGATATCTTTCACCAGCAAAAAATTATACGCCACCAAAAACTTGGCATTTAAGCTATGGTCATATTATATCCCAACTCTGCAAATGAGAAGTATCCCGTTTCTGCCTTCAAAAATATCCATACATTGTATCCAATGTTTTATGCATCTTATTATAAGGATGCAATAAACAGTGCAACACACTCAACTGTAAATCCACAACATGATGTAGTAAGCTAATGACATGCCAACTCTTACCATATTTCTTGGGTATAAACTATGGGTTTTACAGAGCATGTAACGAAAGCCTTGCAAAGGCATGATCATCCTCTGCAAACCTCTGGGTGATGAGGCCCTTTGAAAAAAGACATTGATTCCGTGCCTTTTCTCATTTCTGTATACTTACAATAGTGTAGCCTATATTTTCATTGCGTAAGAGTGCTGTATTGTTTTTGAGACAACTAAGTGCACAATGGCACTATTTAAACTGTCTATATTATTGGAAAGGTGACAGACAATGACAATCAGCATATTGCACAATAGGATGGATGCTTCAAAGTATCTTCAAATGTTGTTCAAATTCTAAAATATAATGAAGAAAAAACAAAAATGTCTGCACATAAAAGACATGTCGAAGGCCTTCAGTAAATCTGCTGTTACACAACTGTGTGAGATAAGTTCTTCAAACAGTATGTGCAGATGGAGTAAGCTACATATAAAAGCACAAATGTACAGCCCCTACAATATCCAGTTTGTCCTTGGTTGGTTTGTTAGTAGTTCATTTTTGCCTCACAGCGCTTAGGGAAATTACAGTATGCAGGGCTTGGATAGTGTGCTGCCCACAGAGCCGAGCATGAGGGAAATGCAATGTGACCTGATTTCCTAACCGTGCTTGGTTGCTAAGTCAACAGATGTATCACATATCTTGTTCAGTGAGTCTCCTTGCTACAGTGACAACATGCTAACACAGCATTGTGGTGGTCACAGGTGGAGTGTTTTAAGTCAACATTGTTTTCCCTCATTGCAGTTGCTTGCACATGTTAACATGTAGCGAGAGCAAGAACACTGGTCTGTTTAATATTGATACTGTTGTGTTTGCGCAGGAATAGTTTATGAAGTGGAATGGTATGTTCCATCCTCATACATGAAGGAATGAAGCCAATGTGAGGCCAATACATGTATTCCTCATTATGGAGTCAGGTTACGGATGGATCTTTTTGAAAAGCATAGTAAAGCAGCTTTAAGTGCTGCTTAGAGGTGAGGGATATTAACCCAACATAGGTTTTTCAAATCACCCATTTTGTCCTAATTGTGTCTTATCAAACCTGGCCTCCCGCTGTCTTATCTAAAGCTAAAGTGAAAATGTCCTGTGACCTGACATTGCTAAGTGCCATATTTAAATGTGAGCATAGACCAGAGGTAACGAGGCAGTTTATGCAGTAGAGCCTTATAAATAAACAACATACAGTGCTGCTCACTTCGGTTAGTTAATGAGGGCCATCCTAACATTTAATATAAGGTGCAATGGTGAGTGGTGGTTTTTTGCCATCCTAGTATACACAATTCCTGATAGGATCCGACAGTAAGCGTACACAGCTTTGTGGTTTTAGAGGTGGACAACATTTACTTTTCCAGCATTTTACAGTCTTTCATTCTAGTGAAGGCATTTTAACCATGATGTTTACCTCATGCCAATGTTATCTTTGCCTTATTACCGAGCTCCCCTTGGCCGATGGAGGAAAAACACCAGCTGCAACTAAAAAGCAGGTAGGGTGGCCAACCAATGGATTGCAGGGTTGGTGGTTCAATCCCCGTCTCCCCGCCACATGTTGAAGTGTCCCTGAGCAAGACACTGAACCCTAAATTGCTCCCGGTAGTTAGCTTGCACCCTGCGTGGTAGCTGCTGCTATCAGTGTATGAATGTGTGTGTGGTTGGGTAAATGTGTACGAAACAATGTAAAGCGCTTTGAGTCTGTGAAAAAAATAGGGAAATGCGCTATACAGTATAAGTGGAGTCCATTTACCATTTACAAGCCACATTAAAAAGGAGTAATTTAATAATAATTAATCAAAAATAATGAAGGGGTCCCTGTTTTACTTCTATCCATCTTTTTTATAATAATAAAAATTTGTAAAAAAGCGTAGCAATGCCCCCAACAGAAGCACAGAAGAAGAATGCAAGTATATTAAAAGGTCACCTATTATGCAATAGAAACTTTCTCATTTTTTCAACATTAATATGGCCCCCTGATGTGTCTGGAGTCTCCCAAACTATGAGAGTAAAAACTTGTTTTGTCCACATCCACGCCTTTCTGAAAACCTGTGTGCAAAAAGCCCGTTCAGATTCTTTCCCCGTATGATGTCGCAAGGGGAGAAGCCACGCCACTTGGTTGGTCAGACAATTTAACAACTAAAAAACATCACCACATTGGCCAACAATAAGCAAGTTTGCAACCACTTAACAAGTAACCAAATGCAAACCTTAAAGAGGACCTATGATGCTTTTTGACTTTTATGACCTATAAACGTTGTTATGATGATTCATAGTCATGCTTAACCATACTAAATTATCAAATAATGACTTACATGCATTTCGACGTATTCCCTGCTGACCGTCTGGGGTGTCTGTGCCGAGCACTAAACACTATTCTAGCCAGTCGAGAAGTCACGTGTTCAAAGCGGTCTACCCTTTGTAACTTTGTGACGTCGCATGTAACTTTGTGAAGTCACCACGCGGATGTTTCCATGTATGGTAATGCTGTCACTTCCCTGTTCGCGTCTGCCTCGCGTCTGCCTCGCGCCCTTATAGGTCCATGCTCGCGCTTCCCGCCACTGAAAGTGTTCCGGAAGGAAGGTAACCAATCACAACGGAGTGGGGTTTGCAGGAGGGGGGAGGGTAGCGGAGATGGCCGATGCACAGGCGGAGGGAGCGGAGATTGCCGAAGCACACACACTCAAGTGTTGACAGGACGTGCTGGATCGCCAAAATGAGAGAAAGAGCTTCCCGAAAATCTACATAGTTTGGTAACGCTTTATATTAAGGTTCTTGTTATAAGCCTTAGTAAATAGGTAATAAGGACCTTATTAGATGCTTATTAACATTAATTTGTGTTAATAAGACTATATATAAGTGTTAATAATAACATAATAAACATGTTGACAGTGTGATTATAAGACTTTTATAAGCACTTATAAGACACTTCTTAACTATTAATTGATTGCTTAATATCATTAATAAAAGTCTAATGAGTTTCTGATAGCTGTTAATAAAAGCGTTACAAACCTATTTATTGAGTCTTACTAACTTGCCTATTTTGTCATTGTTAAACCTTTACTAAGCATTGTTTGTTGCTTTATGAAGGTAAACACATCTTTATTAATCAATTAATAACAGTTAACTATGCTCTATGAACAATGCTTATTAAGGTTAATAAGTCCTTTATTAAACACTTAATAACAGTTAATAAGTACTATATCTTGTCAAGGAGGATACAATGAGAATTAGAAAAACGACATGTAAATACAATGTTAGAGCGGTGAAGGTATTTGATTAGCTTTAATGTTTTTCTTGTTGAAGTACCTTCAAAAATGAGTTTTCTGAGTTTGGTTTGCAGCGCCATATCTTAGCATAATATATTTGTTTTTGCTCTGAAGTGATTCTTTCACCTCTATGTGTGCGCACACATGTTGAGTGAGTGTTAAAATGAGATGCCCCGAGAACATAGTATATTTTTCACAATCTATGATGAATATGACTCGTATGATCGGTGTTGTGCCTCAAATCAGATCCTTAAAGGGCTTTTATTTTGAAGGTAGTTGTAAAACCGGAAGTTCCGTGTATGCAAGTCGCTGATGGCTTGACGCCAGCTTGACGGCCATGCTTGACAAAGTGTTTCACGAAAGTAAGGAGAACATGTCGGAGTCGTCAGCACGGTCAGCACCCAAAACCAGGTCTCTGAAAAATAAGAGGGTGAGGTCCGAACTGGAGGATGACTCTTCTAGTAAGTTTAAGAATGTAATGCTATAGTAACGTTAGCTGGTTCTAGCTTGCTAGTTGTTTGCCTAGCTTACATTACTTTCTTTCAGAAGCTTTGGTGAGCTTCTTTTTTGAGCTAACGTTTAGCTTACACTATCATAAAAACTGCAACCAAATGTATCTATTAACAGTTGTGTCATGCTAGCTTGTCAGGAAGGGGCAAAGTAATGCTGAATGGTTATTTCTGTGCTGACCCAGATGCTGCCCAAATTGTCCTAACTGCCAAACTGGGTCTACAGAAATATGAACATGAGCTGGCCAGGTATAAATTAGAATGCCAGGATGTAAAAATAAAAGACCTGACAACGGAGAGAGATTTCTTGAAGGGACAACTATCTGAATGAAATAAAATATTTACTTTTTTCCAACAATTGTCACCATTACAGACTAAATTTACTTTGATACTGCACCCCTTTTTGCAGATTCCATGTCCAAATCGCTTAAATGCTTAGTATAACCTGTCTGCTATCTGTCTAATTGTGATCAATGTTTCTTTGTGTTGTCTTTATACAGTAACAAGAAAGACCAGCCTGACTCAACCTTCCCCTGAGGCTAAGGAAAAGCCCGACTCAGAGTCAAGTCCGTTGTCGTCTGACTCCTCTGACCCCTCCTCAGACGATGGGAAGAGGAAGAGGAAGTATAACAGAAGTCAGCATTATACTGTTGCAGAGGGGGCCAGCAGAAGAAGGCTTTTTTTTTTTAAATTATCTATTTTTGAATTGTATTACTTGATTTTATTTCAATACATTTTAAACTTAAGACTGACCAATTTTCTTACTATTTTGTTGACACAATCGGGGAACGGTGGGACTTGAAAATATTCCCACCTCCAAAGTGGGGAATGACAAAACAAGTTTGAGAACCACTGGGTTAGCATCTATATAGTTGTATGTGGTTTTCTGCTTGTCCTATCTGCAACAGTATAATGCTGACTTCTGATACAGCAACGTCTCGCCCAAATTCCTCTAGTGAGGATTGCCATCTCCATAAGGTTACAGATTCAATATGCAGAAGCAACTCATACAACCCCACGTCGTTTTATATTGTTTTACCTACAACAGAGTTTTTTTTTATTATTGTTTGATGAAAGTTTTTTTTTGCTCTACTCGTTTAATTGTTTTGTTGTTCTTCATTTAATATTTTAAATTAATAGTCTTAATCATTGGACACTTGAATTGATGTCAGGCAGCATTTTTATTTTACAAAGGTATTTATTTTTTTACATTTAGTAAAATGTTGTTCATGAAAGTTCTGGGAAACAAACAAACATGTTTACAATTGCACAGTTGTTAAGTGTTTTTTTTCTTTAAAAGTAAGTTTTTGTGCTTCACCTCTGTAACATTGTATTTACATGTAGCTTTTTTTTTATTCACATTGTATCCACCTTGACAAGATATAGTACTTATTAACTGTTAAAAAGTGTATGTTAAAGGATTTATTAACCTTAATAAGCATTGTTCTCGCTTTAGATCCAGTACCTTCAAAATGCATTATTACCTGTTTAATAAAGGACTTATTAACCTTAATAAACATTGTTCTCGCTTTAGATCAGGTACCTTCAAAATGCATTATTACCTGTTTAATAAAGGATTTATTAACCTTAATAAGCATTGTTCTCGCTTTAGATCCAGTACCTTCAAAATGCATTATTACCTGTTTAATAAAGGACTTATTGGCCTTAATAAGCATTGTTCTCGCTTTAGATCAGGTACCTTCAAAATGCATTATTACCTGTTTAATAAAGGACTTATTGGCCTTAATAAGCATTGTTCTCGCTTTAGATCCAGTACCTTCAAAATGCATTATTACCTGTTTAATAAAGGACTTATTAACCTTAATAAACATTCTTCTCGCTTTAGATCAGGTACCTTCAAAATGCATTATTACCTGTTTAATAAAGGACTTATTGGCCTTAATAAGCATTGTTCTCGCTTTAGATCCAGTACCTTCAAAATGCATTATTACCTGTTTAATAAAGGTCTTATTGGCCTTAATAAGCATTGTTCTCGCTTTAGATCAGGTACCTTCAAAATGCATTATTACCTGTTTAATAAAGGACTTATTGGCCTTAATAAGCATTGTTCTCGCTTTAGATCGGGTACCTTCAAAATGCATTATTACCTGTTTAATAAAGGACATATTAACCTTAATAAGCATCGTTCTTAGAACATAGTTAACTGCTAATAAACAAATAATAAAGGTGTGTTCACCTTCATAAAGCAACAAACAATCCTTAGTAAAGGTTTAACTATGACATAATAGGCAAGTTAGTAAGATTCAATAAATAGGTTTGTAATGCTTTTATTAACAGCTATCAGAAACTCATGGGGCTTTTATTAATGCTATTAAGCAATCAATAAATAGTTAAGAAGTTTCTCATAAGTGCTTATAAAAGTCTTATAATCACACAGTAAACATGTTTATTGTGTTATTATTAACACTTAAATATAGTCTTATTAACACAAACTGATGTTAATAAGCATCTTATAAGGTCCTTATTACCTATTAACTAAGGCTTATAACAAGAACCTTAATATAAAGCGTTACCCATAGTTTTTTGTGATGCGATTCGTGTCAGGTTGCTCTATAGCAGTGTAAAACAAGAAATTAAGACCAGAAAAGTAGTATAATAGGTCCTCTTTAATGTAATCATTGTTTATAATTTTATTTACTTGCATTTAGTTTTTATCCTGTACATTATTAAAAATGTCAAATTAGCTGCATATAAAACATACAGGTCCCCTTTTGATTTAAACAGTTTAAGCTGTAGGCATTAGCATATGTGCAGAATTAGCTAGACAAAGGTAATCAGGTCCAGTAGAATTATGACTCTAAACTTTCAGTGACCACTTGAGCCCTCGGAACATAAAGAGATTACACATGCTTCCTAATACTTCCAGATTGATGGTGTTTGCTACAGAGGCTGTGTCCCTTGCCAGAGTCAACCACGCTGCTTGCTGGTGTAATACTCGCATGCATAATCCAAAAGGGGAAAAGTGGCGAAATAGGAAGCCATTTAATTTGATCTGCATTCCTATGTTGAACCGGCAAGGATTTAATTCGGCTAGTGATTCAAACAACTTCTGACAGGTGCACTGCTTTGTAATATTTATAAATGTCCCTACTTAAAGGTCCTAAGCTCTGCAGCCCTCAGGCTTCGTAGCATTTTGTTTTAGCCGTTAAATTTGGTTGGCCGCACTTGAATGGGGGGGAAAAGGGTTACAGGAACGGGGTTACAATTCTAAAATCGGCACTGCTGGCCATTCACTGAAGAGCCAGACCTGACATTTGGCACACTTTCTCAATTCACAAATACAGTTTGTGATTCATGACTTTATGGAAACTTTCAATCTACAAGAAATACGGATGATACCACGGATAAAGTTGTGCTTTAAGCAAGCATCCCTATGTCTGTGCTCATGATACTGTAGGTAGATATGAGCCTACTTACAGTGGGTGTCTGTTGTTTCAAACAGAGTCTACCATTTAGCGTTTTTCCTCATAGTCTAAAAAAGAAACAGTGGTTCTTGTTTTAGTATTACAGCTCAGGTGGAACAAATCTTACATTGATGGTGAAGGTCTGATCACATACAGTGGTGTGTTCAGTCGGATTGGAATTTGGGTTGCATCTGTCAATTCAGCCCTTTTCAAATAACCTGGCTCTGCATGTATTATGAAACAAACGTGCAAAAAGGAGTTTCATTATAGTATGTATTTTTTATCTGAGAGATTTTCTTCAGCTTTCTATTTGGATTATAAAATCAATTACCTTGGTATGCACTATATCCTACAGTGCGAGAGATTTTTTCATATATTTCTGCATTTTTATGATTATTAATACCAGTTGGAATGTCAAGTTATAGATGTATTAATTATACAGTTGCAAATGGCCTGTCTTGTATCCTCTATCGTTCAATAGGAACTTGATGCAAGTATACATGTATTTATAGAGATTAAAAGCAAGCTGTAATTCTTTCATAAGAATCTCGTGTATATCCAGTTCCTATAATCTGTGGCAGCGTTTGTTTGAGCAGCTTTCCCTCCTAACAAACACTTAAAGGCCTACTTCACCGGTTTGAATATGAAGGTGTATTGAATTCTGAAATCCTATGTAGTATGAATGTGCGAAAAAAATTGAAATCGGTTCATCCTAGCCTGAGAAAAGGCAGAAAGAGTGTTTTTTTAACCCTATATTTCTCTTTCTCGTGACATCACAGAAAGAGAAATATAGGGTTAAAAAAAACTTACTTTGTAAATATTACTGTGATGTCTTTTACTGTGACATCACAGTAATATTTACAAAGTACGTTTTTTTTAACCCTATATTTCTCTTTCTGTGATGTCACGAGAAAGAGAAATATAGGGTTAAAAAAACACTCTTTCTGCCTTTTCTCAGGCTAGGATGAACCGATTTCATTTTTTTTTGCACATTTATACTACATAGGATCTCAGAATTCAATACACCTTAATATTCAAACCGGTGAAGTAGGCCTTTAACTGAGCTAAACATCTTGATTGTGGTTAATGTATTCATTGTAAATAACGGAGTGGGAAATTTCTCAATTTGTCACCATTGATCGGCTTAACATGAAATGGCGAGATTATTTTTGAAAAAAGGAAATGTAAATCATTTGTTTTTCTAAGTGTGATTTGACAGTTTAAGCTGGAAGAAAGCCTGTATTGTTGTTTGACAGTATACACTTGTGTTGACTTGTGTTCATTGGCTTCGCACATAATGACCAGTGTGCAATTTTGTTTTTAAATAGGTAATGTTTTTATTGCTTTTCTAATATGGTAATTGATGTTTTATTTGTAACTACATTTTATTACACTCAACAAAAATATAAACGCAACACTTTTGTTTTTGCTCCCATTTTTCACGAGATGGACTTAAAGATCTAAAATTCATTCCAGATACACAATATTACCATTTCTCTCAAACATTGTTCACAAATCTGTCTAAATGTGTGATAGTGAGCACTTCTGCTTTGCTGAGATAATCCATCCCACCTCACAGGTGTGCCACATCAAGATGCTGATCTGACATCATGATTAGTGCACAGGTGTGCCTTAGACTGTCCACAATAAAAGGCCACTCTGAAATGTGCATTTTCTTGCTTTATCGGGGGTCTGGGGACTCAGAACCAGTCAGTATCTGGTGTGACCACCATTTGCCTCATGCAGTGCAACACATCTTCTTCGCATAGAGTTTATCAGATTGTCAATTGTGGCCTGTGGAATGTTGGTCCACTCCTCTTCAATGGCTGTGCGAAGTTGCTGGATATTAGAGGGAAGTGGTGCACGCTGTCGTATACGCCGGTCAAGCACATCCCAAATATGCTCAATGGGTGACATGTCCGGTGAGTATACTGGCCATGCAAGAACTGGGACATTTTCAGCTTCCAAGAATTGTGTACAGATCCTTGCAACATGAGGCCGTGCATTATCTTGCTGAAACGTGAGGTGATGTTCATGGATGTATGGCACAACAATGGGCCTCAGGATCTCATCACGGTATCTCTGTGCATTCAAAATGCCATCAATAAAATGCACCTGTGTTCTTCGTCCATAACAGATGCCTGCCCATACCATAACCCCACCACCACCATGGGCCACTCGATCCACAACATTCACATCAGCAAAGCGCTCACCCACACGACGCCACACACGCTGTCTGCCATCTGCCCTGAACAATGTAAACCGAGATTCATCCGTGAAGAGAACACCTCTCCAACGTGCCAGACGCCATCGAATGTGAGCATTTGCCCACTCAAGTCTGTTACGGCGACGAGCTGGAAGTCAGGTCAAGACCCCGATGAGGATGACGAGCATGCAGTTGAGCTTCCCTGAGACAGTTTCTGACAGTTTGTGCAGAAATTGTTTGGTTATGCAAACCAATTGTTTCAGCAGCTGTCTCAGTGGCTGGTCTCAGACGATCTTGGAGGTGAACCTGCTGGATGTGGAGGTCCTGGGCTGGTGTGGTTACACGTGGTCTGCGGTTGTGAGGCCGGTTGGATGTACTGCCATATTCTCTGAAACGCCTTTGGAGACGGCTTATGGTGGAGAAATGAACATTCAATGCACGAGCAACAGATCTGGTTGACATTCCTGCTGTCAGCATGCCAATTGCACGCTCCCTCAATGTTTGTGGCATCTGTGGCATTTTGCTGTGAGACAAAACTGCACATTTCAGGGTGGCCTTTTATTGTGGACAGTCTAAGGCACACCTGTGCACTAATCATGATGTCAGATCAGCATCTTGATGTGGCACACCTGTGAGGTGGGATGGATTATCTCAGCAAAGCAGAAGTGCTCACTATCACACATTTAGACAGATTTGTGAACAATGTTTGAGAGAAATGGTAATATTGTGTATCTGGAATGAATTTTAGATCTTTAAGTCCATCTCATGAAAAATGGGAGCAAAAACAAAAGTGTTGCGTTTATATTTTTGTTGAGTATAATATAGCCCAATATCACAAATATTAATTTTCCCCAGACGACTTCACAATCTGTTCAGCATGCAACACCAATAGTCCTTAGACCCTCCGTTCAGATTCACACCCTCAGCTACAGAGTCTAAATGTGCTGTATATATGAATGACATAATTAACCATAATCAAGTCCTCGCAGATATATCTTGCCAATCCTAGGCAAAATTGATAGCATTACTGTGATGTAATATTTAATACCTATCATAGGCTATCAACGTTGCTGGATTCCCTGCGGTGTGTTTTAACATACCTGCATAAGGAATAATGAACGGCAAGTCATAGGGGGAATCTTTCAAATAAATTAAACTTATTGCACTTGATACTACTGTATTGCCAGGAGGTATTTCACAGTTGTATTCAGTAGAACTAGTATGTAAGTAGCATTGGAGTATCCGAGTGATCCGACTAGCCATGAAAAAACATTTCACACAGGCATCAACCAATCAAAACTTAGATGCAGACTTACTGGACAATAGTGGAAGTAAATACATCAAATGAAACATATTTGAACTTGAAGACGGCAAAACCTGCAAAACTAAGTTGTGGACTCATCTTCTTTCATTTCATTTCATTTCATTTATTGTTTATTTAGCAGGGACAGTGCACAATATACAATTGAGCCAGATTATAGCCACATGGCTAATTTTCGTCTGTAGTCCCTGGACAGGAATTGGTGTTAAGCTAAAAACAAAAAGGATTAAAATGAATAATAATACAAGAATTTGATAATACAATTAAAAGGTGCCCAATGTGCAAATATAGGCTCACAATATTGCATGACCAAAAAGGCATATCTAGTTAAAAGAATACACCAAAACAAGATGTATAATAAAGTAAACATAAAACACCAAACATGAGATAAATGACTAAAAATGTTCACATCGCTGCCTTGTTTTTAGCCATTTCTTGAGACCTGATTTAAAACTACTGAGTGTGTTGCTTTGCCTAATACCTACAGGAATACTGTTCCATAGCCCTGTTGTTTTTACAGAAAAGGCACTTTGACCAAAAGTGGTCCTTCTAAACACACTTAATGAGTCCCCTCTAGATGATGCTCTTGTTTTGTTTTCTGCTCTACTCAGACTCACAAATTTCTTAAGAGGGGGGGGAGCAAGATCATTTACAATTTTAAAAAATAAACAGCAGTTTGAAAAAGAAATGAAATTGTCCAGACTAAATAAACCATACTTCTGTATGATGGGACAGTGATGGTATAAATTAGATTTTTTGTCCAGAATTTTAAGAGCCTTTTTATAGGATTTGCGAATCAGTGACAGGGCAGTTGTATTTGCTTGGGACCAGGTGGTCAAGCAATATGAGATGTGAGTTAAAATCATTGAGTGGAAGTAAAGTTTCGCTGCCTCTTTCTCTTTACATTTTTCCAATCAGTGTTTTCTTGTTCTGGCTTCTTGATGGACATAGGACACAGCTGCTCCTGAGAATTGCTTAACAATGCGCTAACCGCAAGAGTTGATCACCTTCACACTTTAGAAATATTTGCTTAAGAGCCAATTTAATGGCTCATTGATGTGAGGACTAATTCTTTAGGATACTCCACTGAATGCATTTTAAGTAACAATACCATTTATGGAAAACAGAGCGCTGCCCAGCTTTCTACTTTCAGTTCAATTAATTTCTTAATAAGAAAAATTGAGTGCAACACAGAGCCTAAAATGTGTCCAAAGAAAATACTTTGTCACATGCCACCACTTCTCTCTCATCAAGCATTAAATTGGTAGGAAGGGACAATGCTGATTAAAAGAAAATATATCACACCTACCGTGACTAACTTCAGTTTAAGATACTGTTTTTCACAATAATTATTAGTTGGGCTACTTACTTTTTCCTTCAATATCTAAATCAATCAGTTAATATTGAAACGAGACAAACATGATAAACTGCTCATAAACTGTATTTGTAGATAATGTTTTCGGTTCTATTATAGGCTGTATGTCATCATACAGGTGTATCTACTTTGTGAAGTTAACATCTTTATGAGTTTTGCTGTTGATGAAAACCTTATGATGTTCTATTTTGAGACTTCTATAGAACATAATATATTAGCTGTTATTAGGACTGTCGATGCTTAACTTGTCTGCCTTATAGCTGCCATTCTTTGTCTCATTTATAATGTTTCCATTACATGTAATGTTATGGACAATATACTTTTCTTATCTTAAAACCTAACTTAACGCAAACAAAAAAATTGTGCTGTGCTCCCTATTTCAACAAAAACATCAAACGCTTCATGACACCCTTTGAGGTTGAGAAAAGTTGTTGTGAGAGGCTCACCTGCTTTCAGAACTCCTTTAATCAAAGTGGTATCCTGCATTTTGACAACATCTGAAGCAGGTAGGGCTCTCTAGCTTAGCAACAACAACATAATAAATTCCATGTTGCATATGGAAATACTCACTCGTATTCGCTGCACTTCCAAGAAGACAGCTCTTTGGAAGGATTTCTCCCAGATGGCCAGGTCAGTGGCCAGCTCTACCCTGAAGGTGTGGCTCTGGCCGTGGCCCACCAGAATACTGAAGCACAGCGACTCATTGTCCTGCTGATCCGGCGAATGTTCCAGCCCCAAGTAGAGCCTCGCCTGGAGCCAGCAGTCCTCTGCCATCCACAACTGCAACACACACACACATCTTTATTATTACATGGTGAGGGCATGCTTTAGCTGTATTTCCACTTTTTCCAATGATTAATTTAGTGGGAGGAATGAAGATTGCATTCCTCAATTCTCAGGTTAAATGGAAAAATAAATCGTCATGCACCTTTCCTCAGGTCAATGCTAAAGTTGACCCCCTGAAACACAATTCTATCTGCTAAGGTAGAGGGAAAACAGCCCGCTATATGAGGGATCTGCAGTGATGAAAGTTTGAACAGCCCTGATGCACATCACAGCACAGCCGTGCTCTCAACATACCTTGTGGACCTTGAAAAGAACCTCATAGAGGTTATATGTTGTTTCAGCGTGGCCCCAGTCAGCAGCACTGATCTGTGGACAAGACATCAAGGAATGTGAGATGAAAAAGGCAGCATATCAAAACAAGCATTTTCGCTCCTCCTTACCTTTCTCAGCAAATTCTATTAAAAATAGTAAATGCAAATGAATGCACGAATGACTGCTAGTGTCTGCATTATCCACAAAGACTCGGGTTTCCCGATAGTGTAACAAAAACAGAAAAAATCTGCATACAGTGCTATTGTAGTAGCACAACAACGAGGAAAAGCACAGGAGAGCAGCTCAAAAGGAGGCCACATCACATATGCCTCTTGTAAACAGTGGCAGACATAGTATCCACATCTTCAGTAAATGTACTAATACCACACTGTAAAAATAAACTGTCTTGCATTGGACATTTTACCAGAGTGAAAGTATGTACATATAATCTGTAATCTATCCTTAAATCATCATCTGTGATACATTCATGTCCAAGCATCATTTTACTGTTGAAGCTGGTTGGAGATGGAGCTGATTATAAGATATTTCTTATTAGGACTAAGTCTTTTCCCGCGAATCAATCTCCTGATCGTTTCCTCCATTAATCAATTTGATTGTTGGTTAGTAAAATTTGAGCTTTTAGCTGCTTCAGTTTCAGGGTCCTGGAATTGAACAGAACCTTTGTTAATGTTACAACAACTGTGCTTTTGCTGCAAGTCAGAAATGTCTGCAGTGAAAATGCCTATGAGGCAGGCTCATGGGCGAGTTGAGAAGCTGCAGTTGGTTTCGACAGGGCAGTAATACCAGCAGGACACAGGATGCTTTATAAAAGTCTAAGTAAATTACATTCGGCAGTTGCATACTTATTTATTATGAATATCATGGATATAGAAGGCTGACTTAAGGCTTGACGCAAGTGTGCTGCCATGCCGGTAAATGTACTAAAATAAATTTTACAACGTCCTGTACATGGTCTGACCAGGATTAAAAACGTTAAGACGACAATGATGCAAAAGAAAATCAGACAATAATCATGCAAAAATAGAATAGAAAAAATGTAATAATATAAGATAAAAGCAATGATGATGATTTAAGATATGCTGAAGTAAAAACTTTCTGCTGGTTAGCATTTAGAAGCTTCTTTAAAAAGGTGCACTATGTAACTTTTGGTGTGTCAGAGAAGTGAACATTTTGTATGGTATATTTTCACAACTGAATAAATAAAACTTTCTTCACAAGAAAATGTGATCCCTGTAACACTGTTTGAAGTTAGAAAGCTACCCAGGAAGTTAGTTTGACTGGACTCGTTGACAGTAGCAGGGCCCACTGTTTTGTTTACAAACTTATTCAAGTCTAACATTTGGTTCCATAAAATAAATTTAGTTTCATTTATGGTGATAGAATTATTCAATACTAAGAATTGCATGTAGAGTACATATGTGTCATAAACTGACTGCAGGCTCTGCAAAAGTAAACAAACCCCCCTTCTCCTGAAACTGCATAGTGCACCTTTAAAATACATTTTGAGAAGTGATTTAAAAAGATGTCAATGATCACTGTCACTGAGTTCAGAGCTGAAGGGCCCTGACTGCAAAAGCCTGGTCACCTTTAGTCCTGATCTGAGCCTGTGGTCTGGCTCATTGCAGCAATACAAGTAGGAGCTGAACCATGAAGTTTCACACAGATAAAAGAAAAGAGATGGCAAAAGCAACAGAGTTTAAAATGAATGACGTTGTAAAGGCTTGCAGCATGGTACACCGAGGAGCAGTGGGCACATCATTAAACAGCATGCGCACTAACTGAGACCGACAGGAGGCTACTTAGTAGATATTGTGTTCCAGGGCATGTTTTATTAAAAGCACATGCACTAATGCAGCCCCGGTACACATTCAAGTCCTCTCTACCTCAGGGATATTGGCTACCGTCGTATTTCAACAAAAGCCGGAGGACAGGCCTGGCCTTTTTACAACCCACCAGGTGCGTGAGGCTTTACAGTTCAAGGAAACTGAATTTCAACTACTCCACAATACATCCATTATGTTAAATGCAGTCCGTTAAAATGATGGCTGAAGACTTCACTCACTTACACCTCTTCAACATGATTTGTTGGTCCCATTTGATTGGCCTGCATCAAGGTCACTGCTCTACATTCAGATACATTTCACAGCAGCTCCCAGGCCATAGTCATATCCCTTTTTTGTTAAAGCTAACAGCCACCAAAAATAAATGTATAAGCTTGCCTTAACTTCAGAGAGACTCAAGTCTACTGAACTACTTTGCCTGAAGCATGTTCATCTTAAACGAGACATCAGTGACATTCCCTGCTGCATTTACATAGCTTCTATAACCATATATTGTTCACTAAGGCCATTTCCGTATTTTAACACATGCATGTTAATTCACTTGTGTCTGTCAAATAAAAAAACAACAATACTTTGGAGACCTTTGAGAGAAAGCAGGGATCACCAACAGAGCTGTTCAATTACCAGTGGTGATTTTCTCGGTATGCCCTTAGCAGAGCGAAAGGCAGCCCTCCCCCACACTAGGCCAGATTGATGGTATCAACAGGCTCAGTTTAAGAGTGTCTGCTAAAACAAGACCACACTCTTGTCCCTGTCATGGAAACAAACAGCTGGAGTGACCAGCTCTTATCTCACACACAGTTTCCATGTAGGAGAGGGGATTGCCGATATGGTTCATTCGGACAGCCAGGTAATATGCTCCATAGAGAAAGGCATCTGTGAGCCAGTCCTCAGTAAAGTCGAAAATATATAACTGGAGATGCAATGCGTTGGTCTACAGCAGGCACTTAATCCATGCTCACATATGTTAAGCATGAATACGTGTTCGAGATGAGATCAAGCAACTTATTCCCTCCCATGAGGCTGCCGTCACTGGCATGTCATTGGGCAGGCCAAACGAATAGACTGCCTGACCAGAAATAGCTGGTCCAACCTGTTAGCTCTACCATTGCCACAGAACGCATGAGAGAAGAGCATGATCCATCCAACTGGTATAGTTGGATATTTTGGTAAAATGTGCTTAACGAGCTCCAGGGCCACTGTGTGGGGACCAGTTTGTGAGAGCAATAAAGAGAGAGTTTTGTGAAGCTGATAGGCTTAATTAACTTTGTGTCAACTCATTTGGCAATGGGGTGAATGTAACAGACATTCATTTATTTGAAATAGTTACACAATGTAGCTTTAAGAGCATGTTAAAAGGTGAATCTGCACTGTAAGTATCATCACATCACTTAGAGAACTGAAATTCAGCTTGGAGGGCCTCCATTGTCACATTCCCGTCATCACAGGGTTCCTCTTACGAGGCAAGGTTTTTAAATTGTGACAGTTTATAGAACCTTGAAATGGGAGAAGGGCCAAACGCACAGGCTGAGGTCTGACCTCAATGTTCAGTGTTGAAGGTAATTGAAGCCCTTTTGTAGGCTTTCAAATTTAGCAGACAAAAAAACAGGCACAGGTCTTCAAAGCACAAGAGGTGAGCCACAGTAGCTTGTCAAACACTGTTAAAGGGGTGAGGAAAGCTCTCCATCAGGAGGCAGGACCTGGCCAACGGAGAATGAACAGCTCATAATGTGCACAGTACACCTCGCCTTTGCACTGCAAATCCCAGCATAAATGTGATTAACCTGCCTAAACACTCGCCAAATGAAGTAGGAAGATGAAAGAGGCACATTTTGCGCTACAGTGGTTTTTATACTAATTGGATAAAAGAGCTTATGTCGTATCGCAGACAAACACGGCCCAAAAAGGCGGCGCTACCCTTTGTTCTCTGGCCCTGGCAGTCAAGCAGAAACACTTTTAAGCTGACACTGGACCTGTATTAAATATCCTCTAAATCGCCCACTTCTGACTCATCTCAGACCATGTGTCGAAAGGCAACACTTCATAAAGTTTTTTTTATTGCAGAATAGATTTAATTTAGGTAACATCCCGTGTCTCGGAGGTCTCCTGAAAAAGCTAACCTTAAAACGATTTAATTATAGTAGGTGTCAGTGGAGGTATTAAGTATCTTATTGTTCGTAAAAACCTGCAGACTTGGCTTTCCCAACCCCTGGCAAGATCCCACATTGTGAGCCCACTGAGTATTCCTTTGGCAAAAAAACTGGCCAAATGTAAAGATAATGAATATTTGATGTATACTGCCTACCAAATGCTATAGTCTAAAAATATAAGCACTGGCATAAGCTAAAAGAAGAAGAAGAGGAATGCATTAGGCTCATTGCAAGTACTCGTTAGATGTTTTATAAATGTGTGTAAGTATTTTATTAAGGGGCATTAATTATTGTGACTGTTTTTACTTTGGTGACGAGCTTAATGTACTGCAACACCATTGTCACAGAGGGGAACACCGTTTCGAATGTCAGCTAGGATAAAATGCATATGCAACCGGCAAGAGGGATTTGGCTGAAACTATCAATGAGATAGTGTTACATTAAAAGGATGTTTAGCGGACTTCCTAAACATAGAATGAGCTAGTTTTACTGATTAATACATAAATACACTTCATTAAATAAAAAAATATATATTAAAACACTTGTCTCCCCTTTAGACTGTTCTGAAATCAGCTGGTATAGAGTCTGGCTGTTACAAAAACCTTCAAGGTCGAGCAGGCGAACAGTTGGACATGTCATTGTGGCTGAGCTGAATCTACTAAATGTATTCATCATTCGAAGGTTTTTGAGTGTAAGCTATTTGGGGAAAGGTGAAATGTTTTTTAGACATTGCAGAAAACCATTTCCAAACAGGGTTCAAAGAGAAGCATGTCTTTGAAATTGTTCATAGAGAAATTCACGAGAGGCTGGAAAAATGATAAAACGTTAATTACCGGGGGACTTCTGAAGATATGAAAATATGGTCCTCTCAGGGCCAGGAACTTGAATGCTGAAGGTCTACCAGCGGCGCTACCCTCTGGGCTTTCACACGCCCAACCCATGTGAATGATCTGTGGAGATGTATAGGATGACATTTTACACAATTTTACTAAATGATGAAAAGGGAAAATATACATAATTTAAATCTGTACTTCAATCCTCAACCAACAGAGCCGAATAACAGATGTGTACAGTCAAAGGGACCGAGCTTAAGAACTCTCTGCATGCTTTCCTCTAGAAAGCATATCTGTACTGTATATACGGCTTCATCTGCTCCATTCACTTCTTAAATCTTGTGATGAACAATTGGTTACTACACGCTGGGCATAAATCCTTCCTAATTTGACTCAAACTGATGGCACTTCTCAGCCCATCTGATCGATGAAATGATGCAAGATGTTTCCACACAGTTCATTGGCCTATAGATTCGTCCCGGCGTGCTGCCGTTGTCTGAACATGATGCAATTTTTATTCAACACACTTTGCAATCCAACTCTTAAACACTTGCGGCAAAGAAAGTTGGAGAGGAAAGCTATGAGTAGGGATTTCAAACCAAATAGACATATGGGGAGTCGGTGTTTGCAGTCTGTATCTCTACTAGCACAATCGGATAAAGCCGTCACTGTAACTGTCAGCAGTTGCTTGAGGCAATTTTGTATGTGGTGACAAAAACTATTTTTTGGACTGGTATTTGGAGTTAGGACAGTGTCACCATACCTGGTCATCCGAAGAGCAGTATTTGTTGACGATCTTTATCTAAAAGAGAAATTAAAATAGACCATCAGCGATGCCTACAATAACAACAACCAATTGAACATGTTATATTACATAAAGGATGTTGACCTATTTAAAAACCTGGAAATTAAACCACTGACATATTCATAGCACAAAAATCATCACAAGCTATCTGCACACATTTTCTTCTCCTTGACGTCTGCAGGTAAAAATTAAATAAAAATAAAAACAAATTAGGTACATTTTGTGTATCCAATCTTTGTGTATAAATCTGCTCATTACTTCCAATTGAAGGACGCAAGTTACATCATTGTTTATTGAGATGTAAAATTGAATGCCATTCTAAAATTCTAAAATGTGTGTGTTCAAATAACATTGTAGTAATGAGATTTCAAACTTGAATGACAAACAGTGCATCAACTGCCAGTACAGAATTAACTGAGAACGCATATTTAACTAATTCCATCTTTTCACACAGTAGCATGTAGATATATCTTGCTAATCAACTAGAACTCACAATAAGTGATGCAAAGGTAATGGCTAAATGATTATACAGTGTAATATTATATAAGCAGTTTTTCCTTCAATTAAAGGTTTCACAGTTAAAGCCAATTCAACCATCAAGACATCCTAAAACTGTTACACATTTTGGTTAACTAGTTTTCTATAAAATGCAGCAACCATCGGTGTTCAGGCCATTGTAAAGTGATATAAGGTGCTGGACAACTAGATAAAACATTGAGGCTCCAAGAAAATGAAAAGTTAGGGGGGAAAAAACAATTTTACGTTTTACAATGTGTATTTGAGGTAATTTAACAAGGAAACGTATAAAGATAAAAGGCCCAACGAAGGAATATGACACAGCCATCAAAGAAATGAAAGCAAACGTATCTCACAGGCTGTTCCAAAATGTTGGGCACTTTTCTTTGGAGGGAAATGTTATTGTTCAGCCGGGGGAAAAAAATGTTGCGAAACACTTTCACATTGAAAGGACCCCTGTGGTGTCAGAATATTACACTCAGTATGATGGCTGCTCCTGTTTCGCTTCACCGCGGTTACAAACTGAGGGGGAAACATTTTCACCCAAAATCCTAACTTTATTAGGGACAGTAACAAGCTGCCCAATTCTTTCAATTTTAGCCTCTCTAAAAGAACATCAAACAGCACCAAGTTATTTTCCACCATGCCAGATGACAGTCATCCACATTGAAAAACACACAAGCGACCCCCACGGGTGTCACAGTGTGTATTTAGGGGTTGAAGGTCATTAAAAGAAAAGTTCCGCTCTCTCCCAAAGCGGGCACACAATTACATCCTGATTGGCCATTTAGCAATCAAACTCCATGTCTGTAATTAGGTGACGAAGGCATAAATTAATCACACTTTTTATAAATGCAGCTGTGCAAGTAGACGAGCCGACAGTACGTCTGCATCCTCCTTACAAAAAAGTGCATAGCATCATCAGTGCGACAATCAAAGTGAAATAGGAGGAAATGAGAGAGAGAGAGAGAGAGAGAGAGAGAGAGAGAGAGAGAGAGAGAGAGAGAGAGAGAGAGAGAGAGAGAGAAGTACCAATGGCGCAATGACTACTTAGCAGTCATTAATTAGGTATGATAGAGCCTCGTTTTTGTCAGCAGAGGGGGAGAGCTGCCCCTGTTACTCAATTAGTGCTGGTCTATTAAAACCATGCAACAATGTGGTCTATGTGGCAGTGAAAATACAATTAACAAATGTGGGCAAAATCTACATTTGAAATCTTAATATGGTTTAAATGTTTTCTTTATTGTAGGTGTCAGTGGGATGATTATATCAGACTATAAGTGGATAATAGAATCCAACTAACTGGTTGACCTTTTGACACTCCATTAATTAAATCTGCCTATTTGAAACTAATTAATTATTCCAATACAATGTAAAACCTAGGTTTTATCAAATAATATAATAATATTATCTAAGTATAATTAAAAAACTGTAAAATCTGTCCAAAAACAACTGCATTTCACAATGTCATGTCAGTGATTATGCTTGAATTATTCTCTTTTCTAAGTTGTTGGGTGTCATAAGAGTTCATACACATTTATATTCAGAATGATCACAGTTTTCTTCCAATTAGAAGAAAAATATCTAACCCAGCCTCTAATGCTTGGAGGTGGACTTACATTCTCCTGTGTCAAGTCATTGATATTTGTAGATATTGCTTGGAGCCAGTCTGTGCTTTCTGCTGCAGTGCAGAATTGAAGAATACTAGTGCTGGCTCCATCCAAGGCAAATACTTCAAAACAGTTGGACCTGGAGGAGAGCAGAGGTCAGAATTAGACAGGAGAGGTGCAGACCATTGAAAGTAATATTGAAGCGTATGATAAGAGATGGCGTAGGTAGATGGAGCTTTCAGTTCATTCTGCCAATTCGCTTCTGGATGTAAGACTTGTAACTTCATTATCAAAAGAGCTTCTTTAAAATAGCTTCTTGATGGGCTTATGAAACACAAATTACGAAAATGTCTTTACAACCGCTGATAAGGAGAAGCACTTGACCTTCAGTATATACTATGAGGTTGTCAGTCATATGAGTAGACTCTTTTTCTACAATCAAGTCCTTTCTGTGGTAATGTTACAAGTTAATTTGATGTCCCAACAAGATAATCAAAATTATCTAAAGGCTGCATTTAAAAAAGGGATTGTGGAAATGTGTCCTCGGTTGTCTTTACAGAATGGAATGGGAATGCACAGAGATAAATTTAACTGATGTTTGGCTGAGTTAAAGAAGTAGTTCAGCATTTTGGGAATCATGCACATACTGCTCCTGATATCTGCCTACCAGCCAGACTATTTCTTGGCCCAGAGCAGTTGCCAGGCAACCAGCGGAGACTCCAGACTCCCTGGAAAACCGACTGAAATGAAAACTAACCTTTTACGATGAGGTTTTTCCTACAGATGAAACAAACAAGCCCTAAAGTGTCAATGAGTGAGCTTTAGATGTAAGTGGATTTTGATACATGTGGACAGAGCCAAGTTAGCAGTCTCAATATTTCCGATATACTGGAGTCTAACGGACCATTCTCTGTGGGATGAAATCTCCCTTTTTTTAACTGAACTGAGAAAAGCACCCAGCATGACACCCTCAAATGGGCTAGGAGATGACAAAATACTACACTTTGCAGTTCAGATTTAAAAAACTAGCCCTCAAAAAGGATTAGAAATAACAAATGGAGGATGTTTTTTGGTGCATATTTTGGATTCCATCATCTCCTGGGGGTGCCCCGAGGTTAAGCGCAGTGCTCTTGTACTAACACAATTACATTTCTGAGTAGATGGGGGGATGATGAGGTCATCTGAGAGCGGTTTCGCTCTTCAGCAGAATGTGATACTTTTTGACATTTAATTTCAGTGCATTATCACAAAGCGGAGACTTTTTCAAGCCTCGGAGATAGTTGTCACCAAACATGGAAGCAGTTTTACGTGATTGGTTAAGCAATCTAATTTGTCGGAGCGGAGAGAATGCAACATTAGGGTAAAGCATTTATGAAGGCGTGAAGAAAAATGTTGAACATTATAGAGGTGCACACGAGGAGCAGGGCAATTATGTGGAGGTACGTGAGGTGAAGGTCGATAAACACAGAAACAATAGAAGACATCGAATTCACAGGATGGAGAGGGAAATCTCCTAAGAAGGCCCCAAAACCAAACAGTGCTCCCTCGCTCCAACACACAAAGCAGTTCCTCGAGGTTAGATGTTACCAAGTCAGCATTCCTAACAAGTCCTCTGGTGAGCATGACTTTCATACCGTCTCTGCAATAGGCTTGTTAAAATCTTATGTTCGGCTGCCTGTGTACTGACCCAGTGGCTCTCCGGGGGCGATTTCCACGCAGCTTAAATGTCTTTTTTGATTTAACAAGGGAGAAAATGTTCTCTGCGTCTCCATGTCTGACCCAAATTAGATTTACCCCTGTGATTCGTACGTAATAAAAAGCATCAGTAAAAGATGTCCAGAAATCTATCTTGAATGAATCTTGCAAACCAGCAAGGCCAAAACATCTCTCTCTCAGGGTGGCACTACAGAGGTAAAGTGAGCAACTGATGAAATGACAGATTACAGAGGGTGCTTTCCAATACCCATACTTTCCTGCTATTTTAGTATGGTAGAAAAGGGTTTAGGATTTCCCAATACATGATGTCAAATGCAGTTTTGGTGTCGGACGAACTACTACATCCGGTAGCAATTTGTAGTGTTGCAAGCTTTTTTGGCAGTTCTGACCCACAATCCCCAGTGCAGCAAATACAAGTATGTCCCAATTGTACGCACACTGCATGCATCCGCAGTATGTAGTATACTTAAAAGAAAGAGTAAGTGATTTGGACCGTGGGGAGAATCTACCGCATATCAGTAGAGCCCTTCCAATGAATGCAAAACCTTTTGAGAGCATGCAGTAACTGGGGACATGTGAGAAGGGATGATGTGCAATGAATGGAAAGCACCAACAAGATAGACTCTAATCAAAGCAACAAACGGCTGGCGAATCAATGTATGTAGAACAGAACCTCTGTCGGAAGGAGCTGCCAAAGCCCGCTTCCACTTTCAGTGAACAGGGCCGAAATCCTCACGATAGGTAGCCCCTAGGGAGAGTGTGATGATTCTTCTCATGCATCTGCACCAATTCCCAGTGGTACAATCTATTGTGCCTTACCTGCTGACTAGGCAGCAATTAATCCATCGAGAGGTATCCCTCCAGTCAACATACAGAAAGACGCATGAAGAATATAGTATAGGGAAAAGGTGTATTTGAAAAGGGACCCAATCATTAAGTTATAGTGCGAATGGCAATGAGAAGGAGAGTGCGCACATTTCTACTGATTAGTGAGGCGGGGAAATATGCATGCAGGCTTTGGGGCATTTATTTTTCAGCATAATTAAATCACAAGAACATGTTTGCTTTTGATTTTCCTACCAAGAAAATGCACAGACGTTAAGGGCACACTGATCGTGGGACTGGATCATCAAAGTCTTATATTATGTTGTTTTAATTGAGTCATTACAATGTAACTGATGGACAAGATTACTATGCAACTGGGGCCGTATTCACAAAACATTTTAAGGCTAAGAGTAGGTCCTAACGTGCTGATTTAGGAGTAACTCTCAAAAATAAGGGGCGTTTCACTCCTAATTTTAGGACTCCTAACTTTTTAAGATAAGTGTAATTCACAAAGCATTTTAGCGCTAAAACTAGCTCCTAAATCTATGAAAAGCTAGGAGTCCTCGAGAGGACTCCTAAGTCACTAAGAGTAATTCACAGACAACCATTTGATGGTGTTTTGGAGAGATTTAATGCTAGTGAGCTTTATAAAAGGAACCTTAATAGCTGTAAGGGGTTAATGATCTTAGTAAAGCTATATTTAGAAAGTATAGACACATTTATATTTATTGAATTTATATAAAAAAAAAATTATTAAGTTCCTTTTCCTGCAGTTGCTTTGGGTTTACAATGCACTGAAAGTTACTGTTGGTGTCACGTTTGGGTTTAATTTCCTACTAGAGGCCTATATGTGGCACTTCGCAGCATCTCCTCCGTTGCTCTCCCACAGTGTTTCTATCATAAATTCACTCTTAGCTCTCATTCCCTCTCAGCCAATCACTGTGGGCATAGAAGGTATGAACATGACATCATCCATAGCAACAGGGTCAACACCGCCCTCTAGTCTTCGCTTAGGAGTCCCTCCCATTCCTTAGTAAAAGTTGCTCTTATCAGCATTGTGAATAGGTTTTAAGAAATTACTCCTTACTAAGAACTTTAAGTGCTCCTTAGGAGTACTCTTAGTGCTAAGATAAAATGTTTTGTGAATACGGCCCCTGATGTCCAAGTCAGGTAGGAAAAGTCCTTTGATTTGCAAGTTTCCTTTCCTTTCAGATGCATCTATTTTGACAAAATAAAAAAATAAATCTGACAATGCCTCACTGAAAGACCCTGACACTGTAGTCTTGCCAGGAAAATATGTGAAAAGGAAGCTATCCATGTGGCCTTGTGTTCAAGCTCAATTCCCCAAGTCCCCTCACGGAGCATTTTAAATTGGGTAATCGAGAGAAAAACTTTGAGAAAATCTATTTGTCACCCCAACCGGGAGCATATACACGCTATGTACTAGCAAGAATCACTGGGACATTGTAGAACCGTCTAGACACAAAAATATATTCTGCAGAGTCAGCGTCTGAATAAGATGAGGACAGAAAACACCTTCCCGTCCACACTTATGGGAGCTCCTCATTGTTTGACCTGGGAGTTGTAATAGAGACCACATCTGACACTCTCCAATAGGGAATGATGTATTCAATGTACGTAGCATGAACCTTAGCCTGGTTGCTGACAGAACAATAAATGTACACGCTTTATTCAAAAGACGCTGTTCTACCAGCGACTCGTGTCATGAATGTCCTTACACCCTTGTTTTGTTGTAGAAGAGCTTTTAGGGGAGATTGAATGAGAATGGATGGTGAAGCCAACTTAATAAGCCCTATTAGCATGCTCTATTTTGGATTTTCATTGCCCAATCAGAACCAGGACCTCCAGACACCTGAAGAGCTGTTTACCTAGGGTGAACACTCAACAACCCGTCCTAGTTCCCTCTTCATACTGTGACCATCCACAGCTAATGCACATGTTAAAATCAGGTGTCATGATGGATAAAATGCAAAGAATGGAGATTATTATCTGTGGAAAACCACATTTGAGAAAAAATGACCTTCTGGAACTGAAATCCAAAAAGGTCCAATAAAGACTTTTATTATTAAGAGTAAATGTTCATTTGCCAGTTATCTAAGAGAAAATACCATAACAGTCCTATCTGTGATTAAAATATATTAAGATTTAGTCAACAGATCTAATGTTTGTGCAGCAGAGGTTGATTTCCAGACTGTGCTATCAGTGAGTCAGCAATATTATTTTGGAAGCTGATCATAACGTAGGTTTATGAAGATGATAAATTATCCAACTGAAAAAAAACAGCAACTCTGACCATGTTCCTTTGAGATCTCCCTTTAACCCCTGTTATTATCCACACCTACCTGATCTGTATTTGTGCATTCTGTTATGTCGGCCATGTTTTGTAGAGTAAACTCTGATATTGACATGCATTCTGACCCCAGGGCTACTTATCGATTAAAGTATGCTATTCCTGATTGAGCACTGGATAATAAGTTGAGTGTGACTTAGCTTCAAAGCTTCTATAAATGTTTTGCTCTGCACTAACCAACCGTTAAACTGTTGGATTTACTTTAATTTAACAGAATTGGTATTACAGGATTGCTGCCAAATACAGCCTAGAGCCAAATAATAATTGCTTACTGAAGTATCGGAGTACAACTCAGACAGTGATGTGCAACTGTTGAATAAAGGTAGTTTTACTGTGGACTGATCTAGTGATACAATAGTAGACCAAAAAACATAGTTATGTTACTTTACGGATATACAGGTCCTTCTCATATAATTAGCATATTGTGATAAAGTTGATTATTTTCTATAATGTAATGATAATAATTGAACTTTCATATATTTTAGATTCATTGCACACCAACTGAAATATTTCAGGTCTTTTGTTGTTTTAATACTGATGATTTTGGCATACAGCTCATGAAAACCCAAAATTCCTATCTCAAAAAATTAGCATATCATGAAAAGGTACTCTAAACGAGCTCTTAACCTAATCATCTCAATCAACTAATTAACTCTAAACACCTGCAAAAGATTCCTGAGGCTTTTAAAAACTCCCAGCCTGGTTCATTACTCAAAACCGCAATCATGGGTAAGACTGCCGACCTGACTGCTGTCCAGAAGGCCATCAGTGACACCCTCAAGCAAGAGGGTAAGACACAGAAAGACATTTCTGAGCGAATAGGCTGTTCCCAGAGGGCTGTATCAAGGCACCTCAGTGGGAAGTCTGTGGGAAGGAAAAAGTGTGGCAGAAAACGCTGCACAACCAGAAGAGGTGACCGGACCCTGAGGAGGATTGTGGAGAAGGGCCAATTCCAGACCTTGGGGGACCTGCGGAAGCAGTGGACTGAGTCTGGAGTAGAAACATCCAGAGCCACCGTGCACAGGCGTGTGCAGGAAATGGGCTACAGGTGCCGCATTCCCCAGGTCAAGCCACTTTTGAACCAGAAACAGCGGCAGAAGCGCCTGACCTGGGCTACAGAGAAGCAGCACTGGACTGTTGCTCAGTGGTCCAAAGTACTTTTTTCGGATGAAAGCAAATTTTGAATGTCATTCGGAAATCAAGGTGCCAGGGTCTTGAGGAAGACTGGGGAGAAGGAAATGCCAAAATGCCTGAAGTCCAGTGTCAAGTACCCACAGTCAGTGATGGTCTGGGGTGCCATGTCAGCTGCTGGTGTTTGTCCACTGTGTTTTATCAAAGGCAGGGTCAATGCAGCTAGCTATCAGGAGATTTTGGAGCACTTCATGCTTCCATCTGCTGAAAAGCTTTATGGAGATGAAGATTTCATTTTTCGACAAGACCTGGCACCTGCTCACAGTGCCAAAACCACTGGTAAATGGTTTACTGACCATGGTATTACTGTGCTCAATTGGCCTGCCAACTCTCCTGACCTGAACCCCATAGAGAATCTGTGGGATATTGTGAAGAGGAAGTTGAGAGACACCAGACCCAACACTGTGGATGAGCTTAAGGCCGCTATCGAAGCATCCTGGGCCTCCATAACACCTCAGCAGTGCCACAGGCTGATTGCCTCCATGCCACGCCGCATTGAAGCAGTCATTTCTGCGAAAGGATTCCTGACCAAGTATTGAGTGCATAACTGAACATAATTATTTGAAGGTTGACTTTTTTGTATTAAAAACAGTTTTCTTTTATTGGTCGGATGAAATATGCTAATTTTTTGAGATAGGGATTTTTGGTTTTTCTTTACTTTTTTGCCAAAATCATCAATATTAAAACAATAAAAGGCTTGAACTACTTCAGTTGTGTGTAATGAATCTAAAATATATGAAAGTCTAATGTTTATCAGTACATTACAGAAAATATTGAACTTTATCACAATATGCTAATTATATGAGAAGGACCTGTATGTTTTGATTCCAAGTTTTTGTATTGATCATTTTGTAATATGGCTGTTTTGAATCTACAGTATCTCACAAAAGTGAGTACACCCCTCACATTTCTTCAAATATTTCATTAAATCTTTTCATGGGACCACACTGCAGAAATTACACTTTGATACAATGTAAAGTAGGAAGTGTACAACTTATATAACAGTGTAAATTTACTGTCCCCTCAAAATAACTCAACACACAGCCATCAATGTCTAAAGTGCTGGCAACAAAAGTGAGTACACCCCTAAATGAAAATGTCCAAATTGGGCCCAAAGTGTCAATATTTTGTGTGGCCACCATTATTTTCCAGCACTGCCTTAATCCTCTTGGGCCTGGAGTTCACCAGAGCTTCACAGTTTGCCACCGGAATACTCTTCCACTGATTCATGGTGACATCAAGGAGCTGTTGGATATTAGAGACCCTGCGCTCCTTCTCCACCTTCCGTTTGAGGATACCCCAAAGATGCTCAATAGGGTTTAGGTCTGGAGACATCCTTGGCCAGTCCATAACATTTACCCTCAGCTTCTTTAGCAAGGCAGTGGTCATCTTGGAGGTGTGTTTGGGGTCGTTATCATGTTGGAATACTGCTATGCGGCCCAGTTTACGAAGGGAGGGGATCAAGCTCTGCTTCAATATGTCGCAGTACATGTTGCCATTGAATGAACTGTAGCTCCCCAGTGCTGGCAGCACTCATGCGGCCCCAGACCATGACACTCCCACCACCATGCTTGACTGCAGGTAAGACACACTTGTCTTTGTACTCCTCACCTGGTTGCCGCCCCATACACTTGACACCATCTGAACCAAATAAGTTTATCTTGGTCTCATCAGACCACAGAGATGTTTCTAGTGATCCATGTCCTTAGTCTGCTTGTCTTCAGCAAACTGTTTGTGGGCTTTCTTGCGCATCATTTTTATAAAAGGTTTCCTTCTGGGACAACTGCCATGCAGACCAGTATGATGCAGAGTGCGGCATATGGTCTGAGCACTGACAGGTTGACCCCCTACCCCTTCAAGCCCTGCAGCAATGCTGGCAGCACTCATACATCTATTTTCCAAAGCCAACCTCTGTATATGACGCTGAGCATGTGCACTCAACCTTCGTAAACTGGGCTGCAGGGCAGTATTGCAACATGATAACGACCCCAAACACACCTCCAAGACGACCACTGCCTTGCTAAAGAAGCTGAGGGTAGAGGTGATAGACTGGCCAAGCATGTCTCCAGACCTAAACCCCATTGAGCATCTTTGGGGCATCCTCAAACGGGAGATGGAGAAGCGCAGGGTCTCTAATATCCACCACCTCCGTGATGTTGTCATGAATGAATGGAAGAGGATTCTAGTGGCAACCTGTGAAGCTCTGGTGAACTCCATGCCCAAGAGGGTTAAGGCAGTGCTGGAAAATAATGGTGGCCACACACAATATTGACACTTTGGGCCCAATTTGGAAATTTTCATTTAGGGGTGTACTCACTTTTGTTGTCAGCACTTTAGACATTAATGGCTGTGTGTTGAGTTATTTTGAGGGGACAGTAAATTTACACTGTTATATAAGCTGTACACTTCCTACTTTACATTCTATCAAAGTGTCATTTCTTCAGTGTTGTCCCATGAAAAGATATAGTGAAATATTTGAAGAAATGTGAGGGGTGTACTCACTTTTGTGAGATAGTTCTTTTATGTTTCACTGCTATACGTCATACAATTAAAGTCAATTCAAACCATGTTGGCCGATTTATCTATGATCATGGATGATAATGTAATTAAGGAATGATAGAGGATGCTTTTATGAGAGATGATTTTATGAAAACTATTTAAGAATGTAAATATGATGGATGATGATGTTATGGATGAAGAGATGATGATAGATGATAAATGCTATTATAATAGTTACTAAAATGATCAATGATCTATCATTTGCTTGGATCCCTCCCCTGTTTTCTCCTATATTCTAAGATCACAGAAGGCCTTGAGTGAAACAGATGTGAAACACTGTTTGGATGCTTAGGTTTAAGAACCATCCCTTGATGAAGTGTTAATGAGCTAGAGCTGCTGCTGAACACAAGGTTCAACCTTTATGGATGGGAGGACAGTTTCTCATAGAGCCTGGGATTTTTCCCTTATCATTGGCAGTGTCCCATGACTTGAAATGGATAATACCAAATAAGGTGCCCTATAAACAAGTTAAATACCCATTTTTAATTAACTCTGCAGTTCCATTTTTTTAATCATTATGTATATACAATTCTTGAATTATGCAACAAGACACTGAAGAGTAAGAGAAGTCTGCTCAGCAATATAGTGCAAAAAAGGATAAGGACGCTGACCAAGGTTTATAATTTCCAATTTGAATAAAAAAAACTCATTAGAAAATATTAAATTACATATTTGAATTCCATAGGTGCTCAGACCATACAAACTTAAAAACATGGTAAACTTTTGGCAATAAGCTTTGATTCAGCCTAGGAAAGTTAGATGGATATAAAGTATGGTAAATGTAATTATGTAAAGCAATCTCCTCCTGTCAGACAAAATAACAAGTCTGTATTTAATGTCTGTCATTACTGAACAACACACACATAGGAGTGAGCAGTTATCAGTCATACTTACACCTCCAAAAAGACTTAACAAAGCACATGAATGTGTGAAACTGACAGAAAACAAAATACAATGCATTTCACAATCATAACCCTGAAAAAATTGTTGATACAGCCTGGAAAAAATTAATGATGGAATAACAGAATGCCATTGCATGCCATACAGGATCTGTATGTTATAACGGCTGAATGTTAGTAGCACTTCCTGTCATTTCTTTTTAAACAATACCTTTTTTTTTTACCCACCAGAGTTTGAAAATAAAAACTTTTGAGTGTAAAAGGCTTCCAAGGAAAAACCACTGTCGAACGACAACAGTGCACGTGAAAAATCGATAGGAATAGGACAAATGAATAAATGCATTTACAAGTTCGACCCGTGTTCTCACAGTCACACCCCCTGTGCCAGAGCCTCACAGCTGCGTTGACCTTTTAAGCCGTTTCTGCCCGTGCATAGATATTGGCATTAACATCCTCATGCCTAAATGAAGAGTGCTTGCTAAGCCAACAACTGCGCTCAATGGACTGTGTGCACCTCGGAGGTGAATTGTATCACGCTGGATTACCCTTACCTTAATTTATCCGTGCCAGCTTTGTACCTGGAGACTCTGGCCATCAACAGGGGCAGGCAGACGGCATCCAACCAGCGCTTCTCATACTTTGGTTCATTAGCTGAGGGCGACGGGGGAGATGTAGCCTGTGTGGAATACATTGAAAATACAATTACTTTCTTTTCCAGTGCCCAAAGTCATTTTGATCATTGACGATTTGGATGCAACACTCACACAATTTATATGCGCAATAAAAGCCCTTAATCCAGTTGATCAGCTACACAGTATGTAACCATATAAATGAAGTACTTTAAAAAGGACCTGCCACTGTGTCAACCCAGAAGATCTTCTTGCTACCCATCTCACCTGAGATCACAGAATCGCTTTCCCAAACACATTACAAACAGTAGCATTTTATTCTCAATGTGGGTAATTATCAAATGTACTGTAATTAAGTCTTTAATTGCACACTTGACACCTCTGTCAGAAGGAGATAGCTAGATTATTTTCTTCAGTCAAGAGTGGATATTTCAAAAGTTCAACTTCCCTTACGTATTTACAACTTTAATAAACATTATGATCTTGGAAACAGACAGTAGGAAGATTTAGATCATGCATCAAATAAGTGACTATTCGATTTGATGGCTAGCTGGCTGGCAGCTATGATAAATATTGCTCATTTACCCCATTCTTCAAGCAAAAACATTGTTGCTTTATCAATCTGACATTACAAGACGCAAGACATCTACACACTCCACACACACTATAACTTAGGATCAATCAAATATATGTTATCTCATTTCTGGTTCTCAAATGTGAAGATTTGATGTATGGGTCCACAGGAAATGCTACCAAATTGGGCAAAGATGGACAGACAGAAAACAACTCTGACATGATGAAACTAGTTTGGATACAATCTCAACTGCAAATGTTGTGCTGTCATGTCGGGGAAAAATACACTTGCCGTTTGAATTGATGGATACACATTAATCTCGGCAGCTGTTTGTCTCCGTGAGCTATTTTAAATGGATTTTGAAAACAGTGAGCCCGCAGTAAGTGCAGTACTTCTGACTGTGGCAAAAATACACAGGTGCATTCAGGATTTTCATCAGCATTGATGAGGGTGAGAAATAAAATGAAATAGCAGCTTAAAGATGCCGGGATTATAGCAATAATAATGATGTTAATGCAGGATTGAAACAACTTTGTAATGGGTACTTCCTGATGGTGGCAATATAAATGGTGACAAGCAGTTTCATTTTACAGCAATCCATCATCACTATTGTGGTCAACACTTTGTTTCCCACATTAGCCATTTACTGTTGAGAATAGGAAGGAGTGGAAACATTGTCTAATAGGCCACACATTTGTTTAGCACCTTTCAACAACAACGCAAACCAAAGTGCTTCATATAAGACATAAAAGGCATCAAGTCGAGGTATCAAATAGACACAAGCCAATAAAAAACAAACCAAAATGGGATTGATAAGAATTAAAACAAGGCAAAATACAAGATTCATCTGTATTGATCCATTAAAGCCTATTTTAGACAGAACATAAATGACAGCTACAGGGCAGTGCAATATATGAATAATTAGTCTCCAAATTTAACTCAGTAAAATGCAGTAGCATCCAGAAAAGTCCTTTACCCTGATTTAGATGAGCAGAGTTTGAGCTGAAAGTTTGCTGGGGGGTTGGTCCAAATACAGACGGGTGACAGATCAAAAGGAAAAACCGGAATAAATTAGTGGCTAAAAGACCCCTCAGCTGGCAAGTGTTTTAACAGGAACAGGGGACTCAAGTAACGCCTGCATTTTGAAAGATCTCAGTATACTGTATTTAGTCAGAAATCACGGTCCACAGTACACATTTGATGACTGTGATGCTCATTCATTAGTGCGATATGTAAAAGAAAAAACAGATTTGCAACTCTTCCTCAGGGACTAAGAAGACGTGATCAGACTGTCAGCAAGAACAGTTCGTTAACAATTACATCGAACAGCTGCCATGCTAACTCACTTATCACAAAGACAAATGCACATAATGAGTTTAGTGGAACAACACTGGTCTACAGAGATGTGGATAAAGGTATATATTCTGATGAGTCATCCTTCACCATATTCTCCACAAGTGGGCGAATGAATGAGTGGCATAAAGCAAGAGAATAGCTTTTTGCTGGCATGGTTTGGGTCAATTGTACCCTTACAGAGAACTGTCAGTGTAAATCAATGAAGTTGTTCTGAGTGATCACCGTTATCCTATGATGCAACATTTATTTCCTGATGGAAGTGTTCTCTTCCAAGGGGACAGGAAATGGAAAATCATTTGTTATGGGCTGTGTCGTTAGCATAGCAAAGGTATTTTGGACGTTTCCACCTTTAATTTGATAGTTCTGTGCAAAGTGGAAATGGGGAGAGAGAGGGAGACTGACATGCAACAAAGGCCACCGCCTGGAATCGAACCAGACGTTGCACTTTAATTGCATGCGTGGTTACCACTCAGCAACCATGTCGGTCCTAACAGAAGAATCTAGAAGATCTAATTATTTCATCATTTAATTAATGTGTTTCTTTTGAGAATTTGATTTGAGTTACAGAATGTTAACAGAGAACACAATTGATCCAAGTATTGATCCCTGCGGAATACCATGTAACCTTAAACTAGGAACATACTGCACTATTGTATAATGCTTATGCTATACCGTTGTATAACTTTATGTTTCGTTACTCAAATATAAGCAGAAGCAGGCAAGCACCAGGCACTGTAGGGTGTTTTGGTCCGCAGTGTCAAAGGCAACATTCAAATTTAGTAAGAGCAGAACAAATATGAGATCACAATCTTCAGCATTTAGTCAACAAGCTACCTTGGCCAGTCTGCTGTTAAGGCATTTGGATGTGAACTGGCAGTAACTCTTTGCGAAGATTGTTGGCAAGCAACAATGTTTTCTAATGGTTTCTGACATGTAGGAGAGATATTAAATTAGTCTAATTGCTTAAGAGTTTGAGGAAAAAGGTTAGGTGTTTTCAGAAAAGGAGTAACCTGAGAGATTTAACAAACAGTCCCCTACATTTTTATGTTCCTTAGAATACTGTTAAGTATGATTATACTCACGCAATGATTCATTCTATTATTTTAAATAATCACTTTTGGTATCAATGTCAGAATTGTTGCTTCACAGCACAACACACCAGATTGTGACATGTTTCAGATGCCTTTAAACTGGTTTAAAAATAACTAAAAAGGTTTAATGAAACTCTTTCAGAGACTGATAGCAGTGCCTGGAGAACTTGCATTTCATTCATTCTAAGTGTCCTGAATCACAATATGTTGACAAACGCTTTGATAGCTGGATGAGAGCCACATTTAAATGCAAATCACACCACACTTAATGAAGAACAGATGCAGTACGCATTATCTAATGAATGAGCTTAGGGATCAAATGAGTGAACCGTTAGCAACATCAAGCAGTGAATCACTCCTGCAGCTAGATCATCTGTCGGCACCAAATCCCAAAACTCTGCAAACAGTCTGATGTATCCCCCAGTATCATTATACTCACAGTAAAGGTAGGTGTGTGCGCATCACAAAAGAACCAAATTGCATGCCTTCCCCTGAGTTCAAAATGGCTAAGCATATTACCAGAGTGTTAAAATAGCCTCTGGGTGGGTTGTAGTCAAGATTGAACAGAGGAAAACTGCCTACCTTTGCAAAGTGAGTCGCACACCATAGTTGAACTAAGACATGTCAGCTCCTTGCCGATAATTACTACTTGCTTGAAGAAATTGTCACTCTTTACTCAATTTATGTCAAAAACAAAATAAACAGTTTGAGTAAATTCCTAACTGTAGCTCTGTGTGGAGGTGGTGAGGTGGCAGGAAATAGGAAACTATCACCCCTGTCAGAATGGATTTCATTGACAAAGCACCAGCCTATACCGTGGAGCTGGAAAACAGTCACTAAAGCCAGTGGGTATTGCTCTGCATCAGTCAAATAGTCCTTGTGGATAGTGATACTTCAAAAGGTGACATGAACCTACCACAATTATCTGAAAGCATGTAAATTATTCAGAGAATGAGAGGTCTGGGGTGCAATGAAAAAGGAAATTTTTTGTCAGCCGTTTCAATGTCAAGAGAACCTACTGTAGACAAGGCTTGGTGAATTAAAATCACAGTTGAGCGAGTTGTTGGAAAGGCAAAACACAATTGTACATCTGTGTTGAGTATAAAATGTTAGGCCATTGGGACAGCAAGGTCTCTTGGACATTTAATTGGTGCTAAGGGTGACATGTGTGTATAACCCCAATAGTTGAGACTTCTTACAAAAACACAACATTTAACATTGTGTTGGTGCTAGGATGGGAAAAGTTAGGATTAGGATCTGTGCCAATCTATCTAGTAAAGTGTGCGCTTAAGATGATGTTTGAAACTTTCAAGGTAGTTTCTTCAAGCTCTTGAGTCTCAGAGTTGTTGGCAAGACACACCTAATTCATACTGTGTAGGATTTTAGCAAGACACGATGACACCTGAGCACTTGTTTAGTAACTATTCAGTAATGTCAATGTCGACTTGTGTGTTGTTGAAGAAAAGATTGAAAAGTGCTCTCAATTTTCTAGGTTTTTAAAATGTGTAAAAACACTTGAAAATGAAGAATGTTTCTCAAAGATTATCGTATAATTGAAAAATTCTCCTTGAATTGCCATATTCTTTTGACTGCAAAGCAACACAAAAAGATATTGCAGCCGACTTTCAGGAATTCAGAGAAGTAATGCACTGGAGGGAGAGGCTGAGACGAAGAGAACATGAGGAAGAAAGGAACAACTTGGAATGAAAAATTGTGCTGGTGGTAGGTACTAAATGTATTCCCCTCACTGTTTAATTTGCAAGACACACTGTGATAATATATTTTCATTTTAAATCAAGTATTTTATCTGCAAGTATACTGTAGTTTCCGAAATATTCCAAGGTACATTTAATTACAATTAGTAAATGTATATTTGAATGGATTCTTCTGTCATTTAATTTTGTAAATGTTTTTTTATTAATTTATTTAGGTTTAGCAAGTGTCACATTGTTTCACTATATCAAAATCGACAAATGTAATCCCAACACATGCTGGCTTTAGGACAAATGAATCCGTGTGAACTCGGTGTCAGTGAAGACTTAAAACGTGACCTTTATTTAAAAGGGGCTACGAGAAACGTTTCAATATTTCTGAAACAGTTTAATTTTCCCTCTGATGATCATGAATTACATGTAACAGCAAACAGTGCAAGGAATGCTCTTTGTACCTATATAGTTGTTCTTAATGCCTTTGTCATGGGTACGCTCACCCAGGATAACAGCTGGGGTAGTTAAACACTACCGCTTTTGTCCAAAGTGGTACACTGATTGATCAACAGACAGAACCATCCAAATCAATGATGATGGTTGTTAAATCTTTGCCGGTTTACCAATTCTGTCCCTCTCTTGCTTCTCCCTTTTTGACTTCTCCTACATTTTCAGAATGAGTTTTGACACAGTTTAGAGAACTCTAGCTGGCCTGCACCAGTTTAGTGTATCGGTAAAAAGACTTATGTGAACCTAGAAAAAAATCATGTCTTTTCTGTCAGGAAAAAGGGAACATCGCGCTCCTTGCCCCACCTTTCCCCTTGTGGCTGCAGTGCTTTCAGCTTTATTGGGCCTGCTGTCAGTGGAGAAATGGCTGTCACTTACTCTCTCCCTCAACGGTTACTTTCTGTGAGGGTGTGGAAGCCTACACTCAAAAAACAGTGAGCCAGAAAGGATTTCTTCCCAAATCCAGATGAACTCAAATCCAAAGCTTTACTGCTAATGGTCTACCTTTTAAAAAAGTGCCCCTTTCTTTTTTGTGCTGAACATAAATACTCTGTTGTAAAATTTTCGCCTTTTGAAACAACCAAAGTCTCTTTGTTAGCCAGCAAGTGAGTGCTTGAACACTTGAGTGGTTTAAATTACAGATCAGTCTTCCCAGCCTGCTATAGTACTAATCAGTTTAAATAGCTTTCATTGCTATGAATGCAATATAGTTCTCATTCAAGCAGTTAAGAGAAATATTTTAATAACAAAAATGTGTGTAAGTAAATTGATGTAACTTTGGGACAACAGTAATAAAAAAATATACTTTTATAATGGTCAGAATCATATACAGTATATACATTTGTAATATCGTCTTGTGTTGTTGGGAAAACTAAATACAAGTGAACTCATTGTAAAAGAGTTTGTCCTGGAGTGTGTTTAACCTCCTCTTTTGCAAGTGTCTTATCAGATAAGGCCGGAATAGTTGGGTTGTTATGACCGAGCAAGGTTGTCTATGACTGGAATGATTGAGATGCTATGGGGGAATGAAGGATAGGACCGCCTGAATCAAGGTTGAACTATGCCGTTAGTGAAAACATCTACACAGTGTTTTCTACAGTTGCTGTGGGTTCATTCAAAGTACTAAAACTAATGAGGAGAGACTGCCTTTCCTCAGTCATATCGGCAGTCCTGTCCTTGATTGCTGATGATAGCTATTGCTTGCAAGCAATACAGATCTACTGAGAATTGGAACATTGTGTCATCTGGTATTTAAAGCTGGAGTCAGCGATTATGAAGAATGCTCGTTGTCAAAATCAGTGAATATCTCCTCATGATCTGCTAACTGTCCGCACTGTGTGCCCGCTGAAAAAAAAAATCAGTTGTTATTCAAAGCCTAGGCTCTGTAAACTAGCATGTTGCTAGCTTTAGTGGTCCCCCTTTGTTTACAGAGCCTAGGCCCTAGGTTGTGTATTAACACAATTTTTTTTTCAGAACACACAGAGACACAGTATGGACAGTTAGCAAATTGTGCGGAGATGTTCGCTGATTTTGACAAAAACTGATTTTGACAACAAGCGTCACTTACCCCACCTTTATTTCCCCGACTCTTATATCCACTACACAAGCGGATATTTCAGTTTCCACGACATTGGAAAAAGCTAAAAACACACCCTAGACATTGGTGTTTAGTAGGGATTCCTTAGGGGAAAACAGCTGCCTCTTGTGGCTTGAAACCATGCTGATGAGAGCAGTAAGGGTGAACCAAAACCATTAAAGTTGCAGGGGGTAACAAAAAAATTAGCTGAAGGAGGCTAAAAGGCCCTATAGAGCTTAGCAGAACTACTTGCGTTTGTGCCGATTCTCAGTGAGTTCTTTCACATGACACGGTCGTGTGCTCCATTGCTTGTATAAAAACGTGGATTAGTGCATTCCAACCAACGTTCAAAGAGTCAACAACAGTTTGAAGAAATCAGGTACACCCAACTCATCCACTTTCAACACAGAATTTGCAGAAGTTGTGTCTCACGTCTCGACGTCTGAGGTCAACCTCGGGCTTAATGACTCATTTCCTACTTTGCAGTGTTCCTTAATGGTACGCAATGTCAAAAATAAAGTTATGGGCTGCCCTACTTTCCTGCCACACTCTATCTTGAGGCTTCTTATCTTTATACTCTGAACATTAAAGTCAATTCATGATGTATACTGCATTGAAAAACACAAGCAATTACGCTAAGAACAAAAACAACCACCCACAATATAAGTCTTTATTTGCAAGGCAAGAAGATTTCACTTGACACAATCATAGAACTAACTGGAGGCCAGCTCTGGCTATTTTTCTGTTTTTCCACTGCTTAAATGTTATTTCCTGGATAGGAAAACCACCTGATTAATTGTGTTTGTCAGCCACCAAGACTTCAACTAGAGAATTATATGTAAAGATCCTTGCTACAGCCAACTGACCTATTATGTCAAACTGAGTCATACCCATTTTTGTTTTGCATAGGTAGGCATGTGTCAGGGTCTACTTGTTTATTTGGATATATCAAGAACACACACACACACACACACACACACACTGGTAATTGGAAGAAAAATAAAGGAGAGCATAAAAATGTCCAGTACATTGGAGACTGTTTCGCATCCCCAGCTCCTGCAAGGGATTTTCAATGAAAACACTTTGCATGTAGATTATCTATGGTTAAAGCGACCACCAGCTGAACATCATGCTTTCTGTGAATAATTAATGTAAATCGATCAGCAAAAGATGCAGTCTTCAAGACTAATCTTCCAAATAAAGATGACCATATTTATTTACATTTTTCCCAAGGTGTTGCATTAAAATGGTGAATTATTTGCATTCGGTTTTTATTCTACATGTAACATTTAGCCAGAAGAGCTCTACAGCAGGGTCAAGGATATTTTAGCAATAGGTGGCATTCATCTTTTGATTTTGGGAGCTGGTGCTGAATTGTCCAGTTGACACTATCACTTTGTGCTTTGGTAAGATTTACTGTTATGATTGCTCTGTGGTATCAGCTGTTGTTACACTAAAAATAACCCCACCGATCACCACAGCAGTGCATGCTGTAATTACAGCCGGCATCAGCACTGTAAGATCAAGCAAGTTCAAGGAGCTCTCGAACTAACGCAATCATTTTAACCGTTTGTTCTTCCTTTTAACCCTAAGAAAACACAGACATCGGTTAACGGAGATTGAAAAGGCATTTGTGTTACTGATGCTCATGAATGAACAATTAAGAAACAATGTTAAATTCCTCACATTCAACATTGAATAATCAATGTTGTTTGCAAGAGCAAGTTTGTAGTTAACGTATGATTAAATCATTTTTATAAAATGCTTAACGGAAAAACATCTACTGTATTTAAATGAATGATTTCATAGAACGGCAACAAAAAAATCAATATGTCATTGCGTTGCAGTAGTGTATAAAAAGTTTCTAATTACATTGAATTTATTTGAAATCCTTAATTTGGACAACTGAAGAAACACATGATTTAATTCCATTTAAAATCTTACTTGGAATGATTACCCATTTATATAATAAAAACAATTAAATAAAAATATATAAAAAAAATTATATAGCTCTCGATGAGGGGAGCCACTCCACAGCAGTCAGCTATCAGGGTTGGGACTCACATTTTGGAAAGCCAAACGCTGTCCTAGCTTATATGCGAGGAGCACTTTATGGATTACCTCACATCTAAGCGGATTTGTATGAGCCACAGTACATTAAAAAGGAGGCACAGAATCAGGCTGCAGCTGATTGGTTAGCCCTGTTGAGCTAGCTAAAATAACAATAACAGAAGACCTCTACAGATAATGAAAAGGAGTAGTATTTTTGCCTCCTCTGCCCCCCAATATTAAGTGATACGTAGTCATTATAAACAGCTGGTAGTTATTTGCTGCTGAGGACATCAACACAAATACGTCTTTGCTGATAAGCCAAAGCAATAGGAGTAATGTTCAGTGAACAAGCGGACTGCTGACTGCTAACAAGGTAAATGTTTCAGTTACCCAAGGCAGAGGTAGTACCATCATGAGTGCTACTGTATCTTGTCATTGAAAAACGACCTCCAGAGAAGTACCCCATAGAGTACAGTAGAGCCGTACCGTGTAATGAAAAAGCAACATAAGCCATGACAATGAGTAAACCAGCATGGGCAGGAAAGCGAAATTGAAGCAACTAAATGGAATTCAGCTATCATTTACATGTGTACTTTTCCTAGTGGGAAATATTGTCCTCTGTGAAAAGGGCCTGTGAATTCTAACCAATCCTTAGCTAGACTGCTTAACATTTAGAGCATGTAAATTAAGTACATTTTAAGAAACTATAATAGGAGGCACAATTCATCTCTTTTGCTAGATACTGCCTCCGTCCAGCACCAACTCTACACCAAGTTAATACACCACTATACATCAAAACACAGATCATACAGTATTAAACTGTTGCGCTATGATCAATAAAGACACTTAAAACTTGAACAGTGCCCTCACTGTAGTTCAAGTAGTCAATGCAGGGAATGCTCTTTGATCAGGAGAAAAATTTGACAATATGAATGACACTGATAGTCTTAATGGACTCCTAATGGGCTTGGAGCATCACTAGTAGGGGAGAACGGGGTAAGTAGGCACACTTTTTACTCTAGTGAGAATTGCTTATCACCTAAACATCTTTCAATAGTCATTCCTACATTACATTGAAGCTTAAGGTGTTGGCTTGAAATGTGTACCCCTCACTTTTTCTATCTTATTGTAATAAAGAAGAAATTAATCATCAAAGACACCCTTACACATTGTGACAACCAACCCCATCAAGGGGTCGGTTGTCAAACACTATGGGGTTGTTTGTCACAATGTTATCTTAATGGGAATAATCTTAAAAAGAAGGCAAGCAAGTAGAACTAAATTTGAAAGTTTAATTGCATTGTCAAGTTGACAAATAGGCCTACATAACTTACTGTAGCCTTGGCAGCTGGTCTAGTTTGGGATGCACTGGGTTGTTTTGATTGTGTTGCCCTTTTTTCTTTTGCATGCTAGCTGCCTTTTCCTGCTCTATTCTTTCCTTCTCTGGGGTGTCAGTGAGGATACAGCTTGACAATTTATTTCGATATTGGCTGCAGCCTTGAGATAACATGTGACAACCAACCCCCCAAAAAATGTGACGACCAACCCCAACTTGAATTTCTTGCTAGCATCAAGGCCAACAACCATCTGACAACTAATTAGCTTGCTAACCACAATCTAAACTATAGTTTACCCTTCACACTTTGTATGGGTAACAAGTGTTTTGTTATAAACCCATTGTGTAAAAGCCTAGAAGAAAAATACAGAGGAGCTAAATATTTTCAATTTGACATGAAAAACACAAACAGTTGTCTCACCTCAAATTCAGCAGTCTAACTCCAAGGAAGACTATGTAGGTGACCTCTGATCCCAATTCTGGATATTTACATACCAACATTTCACAGACAGCGCCTTTTGGTTCCGAGATATAACGATTGTGACAACCAACCCGTGTGACAAATTACCCCGTTCTCCCCTACACAGTGGCCAAATATAGAATTAAAAGTAAATAGCCAAATATGTTCTTGTGAAACATTCGGTATTTTGTGTCTAAAGTTCCAGCTATATGATTTTAAAAAAGCAGCAGATATTATGTTTAGAGCTGCAACGATTAATCGACGAATCGACTAATAAAATAATCGCCAACTATTTTGATAATCGATTAATAATTTTTAGTAATTTAATAAATTTTTTCCAAATTCTCTGATTTCAGCTTCTCAAATGTGAATATTTTCTGGTTTCTTTAATCCTATTATGACAGTAAACTGAAATATCTGTGTGTTTTGGACATAATACATTTGAGGACGTCAACATGGGCTTTGGAAAATGTATTAACATTTTTTCACCATTTTCTGACATTTTACGGACCAAAACACTAGTCGATTAATCGAGAAAATAATCGATAGATTAATCAATTATCAAAATAATCGTTAGTTGCAGCCCTAATAATGTTTAAGTGACAATTTAGCATTCATCAATTACTTAGTTCATTCTGACAAAACATGCTGGTAATACTGTAAAAACAGAAGCAGGCCCTACAGTTGTGTTTACAAACCTTTTGTTGTCTTACGTTTGGTTCCTCAAAATATTTTGGATTTGATTTATGGTGAAAGAATGATTCAATACTAAGAACAACATGTAAAGTCAATATGTTTTGAAAAGGCAAGCTCTGCACACATCCCCTCTCCTGAAACTGCATAGTGCAACCCTAAGTTTCAAAGCATCACTAGAAAGATCTATGCGCTGACCGTGACAGACAAATGCAACAGACACAGTTCATTATACATGCAACATAATCAAACAGATCTTTCTTACCGTGTTTCCATTTCCATTTAAATGTAAGCCACTGTCAAAGAGTGGCGAAGATACTCGGCTGTGATCGGTGGATGGGCCAGGAGAACCTGAGAAAGAAAGGAGAATGGTTTAGGTTGGGTTCTTCACACACACACACACACACACACACACACACACACACACACACACACACACACACACACACACACACACACACACACACACACACACACACACACACACACACACACACACACACACACACACACACACACACACACACACACACAGGCTCCCAAATAATTGCTTACATTGACTCTGCATTCCAATAACCATACTTTCTGCATTTTAATATAATAATATGGTAGAAAAAAGATTTAGGATGTCCTAATTCTTGTGGTCAGATTTTGTATGCTTAAAAATACCCAGATGTCTACTACATCCGGCCAAGATTTTTAGTGTTGAAATCAGCATGCTATTTGAGCGATGCTAACCCACAATTCAGTGCGCACTGGAAGTGACATCACAACGACGGAGCCTCTGTATGAAAACAACCCGGGATGCGACGGATATAAAAGCAAGAGGCAAGATCAAGGTGCAATGTTATGATGAAATAAATAAGTAAAAGTATGTCCCAAATGTAGCAAACTGCATGCTAACTAGATCATTTTCATGGTCAGATTTAGTATGTAGAATAGAAAAAAGAAAGTATGCGATTTGGAACGCAGCCTCAATCTTCATTCCTGTCGAGTCCATTAATATTATATTCCTTCAAAAACAAAGAAAGAAGTTAACTGAGCGCTGCACCATAACCCTGAAAAACTATGGCCTGATCCTGAGTGTGAAATTTTAAGGTTTTATCACCGACTGAATTCTGTTGCCCCTGCTTTAAAGCTGTGCCGTGTAGATGGCGGACAGCATCCAAAAGTGACAAACGCTGCACCTTAATGCGATGTTACCTTGGTGCTAGACGACCTGCTTTCTGATTCGGTCACACTTTGTAAACAGCTCCGGGGCCTCCCCCGTTTGTCATTTTGTGCCATTGTGAGGCAAAGGACGGCTTAGAGGTAACACTGCTCGAACTTTTTCACCCCATACTCAGGCAAGAAAACAGCCTTCACCTGCCAAAACGCCCCACGGTAAAAACCTGAGAATCACTGCACTGGCGCCTTCCTATGAATGTTAACTTGCCCACAAGACATCCAGCATGGATTTTCTCACTTTAGGCTTTGTGTGAGAATTTGGTGGTTTATCAACTGAGCTAAAAATATTCAGGCCATCTACTGCTTTACATCATTAGGTTAATTGTACAACGTGATCACTAATGGGTGCCCATTCACTTTTTTTGCTAAGAGCTGATTTACAAGACTTTTTACTGGTGGCTTGGCAGTCTGGAAGTTTGCATCCAACACACCAGCATGAACAGATGAATCCCCAGATGTAACACCCAATTCCCATGTGCTTCATGCTGCTCCAACATTTGCTCTCATATTTGTTGGATTTAATTACGTTGACAGTTGACGTGCGGTTTGCTAATATTAGAAGGCCACTATCAATCAAATAAGGCAGCAACATCAATCAGAAAAAAGTAAAAAATAGCCACACATTTTTTTTAAGCCAAGCTTCTGTCAGCACGTAACTCGTTCTTTTATCCAAAGCGTCTTCCTATAGGTGCATCCAACTATGTAGGGCCAAACTCTGAACAGCAAGAATCACATAAGTACATCAGCTTCAAATAAGCCAATCTACAAAGTGCCACATATAAGTGCTATGTTGGTATAACATGTAAGGGCAATTGTATTTCTGTATTTATTCATATAATAACCATCATCTTCTTCTTGGCCAAGGTGCAGTCGGAAGAGATGTGTCGAACCAACAGTCCGAAATCCGAAATATTTAGTTTGTTATAAAAGTAAGACAATGAAAAGCATCAATGTATCACATTTGGTAATCTACGGCCATGAAATGTTTGGAGTATACTTTTTGGTAACACTTTACAATAAGGTTACATTAATTAACTGTTACTTAATGCTTAGTTAATGCTTAATATGTATCAATTAAGCAATAACTTACCGTTACTACCGGCTTAGTTAATGTTTAATAAGCATTAACTAACTTGTATGCTTAGTTAATGCTTAAATAAGCATAAGTTAATTACGCATATTTATTGCTTAGCCAAGCATTGACTTACCATGAATAACTAAGCATAAACAGTAACTTAATGCTTAATAAGCATTAACTAACCATTGACAGCATGTAATAAGCAATAACTAACAATTAATTAATGTACCCTTATTGTAAAGTGTTACCTACTTTTTTTTCCAAAACGTGACCCGCTTTTTCGGTCGTTTACTGAACATTGAAAAGTTGACCACCCCTTCTGACATTATACTGCAACCCATACTGGGCTGCGGCACAATCACAGTGCAATCATGGTAACGTTACGGCTTTTTTACGGTCCTTGAGGACACAATGGCCCTCATTTATCAAACTTGCGTGGAAACTGGTGCAGATTCTGGCGCAAATACCTCCCTACGCCAGGTATCGTGTGGGATTTATCAAACAGTCGTATCTCGGCAATCTCAGCGTACGCCAGGCCATTATTGATAAATGCGGCGGCTGCAAACAATTGTAACACGCCCCTATATTTTCTCAGTTTAGAGGCCTCGCCCAGAGGTTTTACGACATGGATATGCGCATTACCGCACAGAAGAGGAACTTCTCTGAAGTAGAAATTGACAGAATAACAGCGAAAGTAGAAAAAATAATGTTTCATTTCGGAGCATTACAAGCGGCATCAAAGAACGACAGAAGGCAGCAGTTAGGAAGGAAATAACTGCTGCGGTCAACAGCGTTTGTGTTGACAACAAACGATCTCCAGCTGAGGATTTTGCATTTGAGGCTTACATCAGTAGGCTATCGCTCAAATGCTATAAAACAGCATGTACAATTATATGTCGCCATTTCTTTACATAGATGAAGAAAAAGTGATCCGACTCAAATCGCCACAAAAAAAGTGTGTTGCTGTTCTGAAATGCAACCAACTGGGGGTGCGGGCATAATATTTATAGTGGTAGAGGAGAAAAAGACGCACCAACTGTCCGATAATGGTCCCTATAAAAGAAATACACGTCTGCAGATATTTGAATGATTAGAATGGATTGGCCCTTTTAGATAGCACTACTCAAAAGGGTTTTAAAAACAAAAAATAACACATTTTGCGTTTTACTGTATGACAGCATGCGCTTGGCACGAGTGGTCAGCCTGGCCGTCAGCTGCACAAGCCGACCCGGCAACGATCAGCTGTGACAGCGCCCACTGTCCTGCTCCACCAGCAGATCGGAAAAACGTGCCGGTTAACGGTGGAAATAAATCGCTCGCTTAAGCAATCAATGACACATTAAAAGAGGATCTAAAAAGTGCGTCAAATAAATAAAATGTTAAGCTGAATGGTGTGCCGTGTATTTTTATCATAAAGAGCAGTGTAGGCCTACTGCATATTTAATACTTAGGCTAACATTTTGAATGAATGCAGCCCCCGTGCCTCAGTGTCCCCCCAGCTGCTCCAAGACGGAGACAACTGCCCTTACGCAGTCCCATGCAGCGCTCCTAAGTGGCCGGTGTGCGCACTATTGAATCAGCTTTCCTACTCAGTTGCACACCATGAGCTGCACATTTTTAAGTGATTAATATCTTTATTTCGGTCTGAGCAAACACTGCATTTGTATTATCTTCTAATAATTGTCCAACAAAGTCATTGGCTACCCGGCACAGCCTGCACCATGCTGTTTACAAACTTGCGTACACAAGCTGAGAGCTGGTGTGGGATTTGAGCGTATCCTACGCTCGCGTCCATATTGATAAATCCCGAGGTTTGCGTGGAAATGTGCGTACACCCACTTTTCTGGTCTATGCACGGTTGATAAATGAGGGCCAATGTGAAGACAGAAATCTTTGTTTTAAATATTACTGGTGTTAAACACTCAAGATGGGATATGCAAGCTATTAAAAGGTAGAACAAACCACCTCTGCAGTATTTAAAACCCCTCCACTCCATCTAAATAAGACATCCTCATTTCCTTTAAAACAGTGCTCCATAAAATAGCAAAACTTTTCAAAATGTACCATTTACTTTTTTTTGTCTTTAGAGAGGCTTCAAAGTTGTCAATTTCTTGCTTGCCATCTTGCTTTTTTCCTAACCCATTTCACCTGCATACCTCATTCACCTTTTACCGGCTCCACATGGATGATTTTTAGTGTCTGTATCAAGCTGCTGAAGGTAACTACAGGAGGGGTGAGATTGCGGCTCTGGGTGTTTCTGACAGTACGGCTTTCCCCAGGCCACTGAGCACGACAATCCATTACTTTGAAATAAATGCCCATCCATTGAACTGATTTTAAAAGTGTCAAAGTGGGCAAAAAGACAATTTCCCATGAGTGTGGTTTATTCCGTTTCTTGGCAAAAATGCTCCGCGAAATGAAGTTTGTTGTGTACTTGCATGGCATCGGAAAAACAGGAGCCTTTTACTACTTACCTAGAGGCAGTTTTAGGAATGATGGAACCTCTCGCAGGTAGCGAACAGTGATGGTGACCTCATCTCCTGCAGTGCGCAAGAGGTGAACCTGATGGCAGTGACAGGGACAGAGAGATATTTAGATTGAGATGGATAGCGATGCAGAGGGATAAAATGTAATCTGACACATAAATGAATCAAGCCACATTGGTGTCAAGCTGTACAGAGTCTGAGCAAACAACATATAACAGGGCATGATTAAAAGAATATGTAATCATAAGTTAAAGCCCGACTGGAGTGACCTCGCTTAAATCTTCAAAGGCAGGGCTTAAAAGGGGGCAGAGTTTCTGTCGTGACGGGCGCCAGGAAAGCCGACACCACAAAGTAATTACTCTGAAAGTCTGATTATCTGATGTGAAAGTGATATGAAATGTCCTCAAGGATGTCAAGTCACAGTTTCAAGAAGAGTTTAAAAAGAAAAAATATGAAATCTGTCCATCTTGCACGCATATGGCAACAGAGAACCAACGTTACTCCGGCCATTTACCGCCGTTACAATGAATTTCTTCACTTTGATAATTCCTAGACTTGGGCAGAAGCGATATGTGCTTGCCAAAAAGCCCTGTGTGAAGTCATATTGAAAGATCAAGTTTCGCTTGGTTGGTGCCCACCAAGATCTAAGCCCAACCAAATTAATCAATCAACATTTCCCGCCACCTGGATATGGTTATCGAACAGTCACAGTAAATTCCTTTAATTTTCAGTATTTGCACCTGTTGGCATTAGGAGGGGCAAACAACCTTACTATTGGAAAACCCGCTATGACTCAGACGCCAATAAGGTCGAACCACCCTGTGGGGCAGACACCGTCTCAACCCTGTGAGCCCTTGGGCTTCCATAAGGTATCATGTCACAACCTCAGACTACATGCTTGCCGTCCAATGCTCACCCGGGGGTGGTCACCGACCAACAATCAAATAACCCTTGTGAAGCCACAGTGACTCCCCAGTCCCATCCCCATGGATGCACTTGCCCCAATGTCCGTGCTAACCATAAGGGGAATTCAGGGGCTCATCTTGATATCCTTCCGTCTGTGGCTGTACAACCCAGTGTCCACCAAGGTGAACCCTGACCGACAACCACAGCTTTCCAGAAATCGTTGTGCCTCCCCAGTCACATCCCCTCTGGCGCACTTCAGTTATCTGCATTCTACACCAATTCCCGGCCCCCTCCTGCGATGAATCATAAAACAGTGTCATTCGAAAGTGAAAAGCACTATTAACTACATTTTATGGTCACCCCGAAGGGTGAACAACCTGGTTGATCCCACCAACAGCACACACTCGTCCATAGGACCAACCACCATGTTACACCACGGCTTCCTCAACCCTAAGGGAGCTCTACACCGAGAGACACTCCCTATTAAGTCAGGAAACAACGATTCAATTATGAAAGAACGTGGTACTCTTGTCAAACACAGTGGGAAACCACGTCCTGGCCACAAGAGCCGGCCCGCAGGCAGGAGGACCCGTCCACCCGAACACCAGCAAGCTGACCGGCAGGGGCCCTCCTAAGGTGGGTCATGGTTAGTTCGGAGTAAAACCCACAAAATAGAACCGTAGTCTTATTTCATTATTCCTAGCTGCGGTATTCGGGCCTCCTTTGATGACTCAAATTTTTTCAAAGTAAACGCTTCAGACCCCGCGGGAAAACTAAGTTAAGAGCATCGAGGGGGCGCCGAGAGGCAGGGGCTGGGACAGACAGTAGCTCGCTTTGCGGCGGACCGTCAGCTCGATCCCGAGATCCAACTACGAGCTTTTTAACTGCGGCAAATTTAAGACACGCTATTGGAGCTGGAATTACCGCAGTTGCTGGCACTAGACTTGCCCTCTAATGGATCCTCGTTAAAGAATTTAAAGTGTACTCATTCCAATTACAGCGCCTCGAAAGAGTCGGGAGTGGGCAATTTGCGCGCCTGCTGCCTTCCTTGGATGTGTTAGCCATTTCTCAGGCTCCCTCTCCCTCTTCTTCCCCACTGCCCTCAGACAGGAGTCTGCTGTTACTGTTGTTATTGTTATTATTCTACCTCAGGACTGCCACCACTGTTTACATTTTGGTTGTGCACAACGGCACACTTTCTTTGATTTGCACTATTCTATTTTATTTTATTTTAACTTAAATGTGTTGTTTTACCTAGTTGCCGCTCTTCTATTTGCCTTGTAGTTTGTATAATCTGTATTGTTGCTGCTTTTTTTCAATTTTACTTGTATATTGCATATTTTCATGTTTCTTTCTTGGCATTCAGTCTGTGAAAAACAAAAGAAGAATTCCATTGTATGACTGAAAACATGTTTCTTATTGTGCATATGACAATAAACACTTTGAATCTTGAATGTGAAAAAGAGCAAATGAGACAATCGACTGTCACATCCAGCGTGCAAGGTGACTTTCATGTACCTTAAAATGCACATCTGCCACATAGAATAGTGTGCGATAGTACTCCTCACTTTGGCCTGAGAAATCTGTTAGTGTTGTGAGTTTGACAGCCTGCCCATTACAAGCTCTGGGTTTTTGTTCTGAAGAGAAACTCCTCATTATGCGTTTTGACTCTCTGGAGGTGAATATAGTGAACAGCTGTTTGGGGTGGCACGAGGAGACAGATGACAGACATGGGAAGAGAGTGTGCGTGCGATAGTGGAAGGGAACAATGGAAATATTTAACAAAGAAGATACACTGGAATAGAAATTGAACAAACAAATATTATCTACAAGGATAGAAACCCTGAAAACGATTAGCACACACAATTCCTGTGCATCTTTTGATAGCAATATACTCCTTCTCAATCTTTTCAATACTTTAAAGCATAGAGCGTAAACCACCCAAAACAAAATCCATATGACAAGTCAGATTGTTGAGCGCACACCTGCATCGATGGCCTCTGGGATTTGGTGGTTAACCTGGGAGAAGGATGGTGGATAACAACAACAATGGATAGATGGAAGTGTATTGGCTATTTACAACAAGTAATTAACAAATATACTCACAACTTCCTCATGTGTACAGGGCTCTACATTTATGCCATTGACCTAAAAGGAAACCAACAGAGAGCGGAAAAGCAAATAAGAAAATATATAGAAGCATATATCACCACTCTTTGCTCATTTGATGCACAGGCAGAGACAGGGCCAGAGGATCGGTCCATGGGGTTGGCACTGGCCGACCCCCCAGAATATGAGTGTCAATCCCTGGTATCTCTAATAGAGTCAGAAGGTGATGGGTAGTTGGCTTGTTAGTATCATGGATAGGTTACTGGACTGGACCTGGCCTGTGTGAAGTGACGTTACATTTCTTGTTGGAAAAACAAGTGACAGAAAATGACCAGACCAAAAAGGAGAAGCAAAACTATCATAAAGGTGCCAACACACTGCACACCGCCGCGCGGCGAGTTTACATAGAAAGTCAATGTATTTCGAGCGCCGCTAAATATTTAACTTTTTGCCGCCGGCCGCGCCGCGATAGCCAATCAGCGTTGGGCTCCTCCCGACGTCACTCGCTTCGGGACGACTGACAGAGGAAATTAAGATGAATGAAAACATAATAGTCACAGTTTGCTCCCATAAGTTCTGTGAATAGCCTATGTGTCTGTTGCCTGCTGTGTACAGCTATCAGTTTTGCTTTATGAACCAAGTTAGCACCAGTTAGCTTGGGTAAAGCACCATCAGCACAGCAGACTGGTGCTCTCAGCACCGGTTAGCACCAGCGCCAGCATATCCCCAGAGTAGGAGAAGGCTACTCTGGTCGGGCGGCGGGCGGCGGACACAATATGACCACGCGGCGCGGAACCTGCGATTCGTGCGGCCAACCGCCGCGGAGTGCAGTGTGTTCGTACCTTAAGGGACCAACAAAAAGATACAGCAACCACCGCACACAACAGACGCAAAACAACAAACAAAACCAGAAAGAGACGCAAATCAAATTCAAATAGGCACAAAACAGCCTTAAAAAAATTGCAAAGTTACCGCAGAAACTATAACAAAGACAACAAAAGGACACACAACCACCACAATGCAGAATACTTTAAAAACAAAAACATTAATTATTAGTTAATGCTATTAACAGTTAGTTAATGCAACGTTTATGCATTTTAAGCATGGCTAACTTTGTTAAGCCTTAACTTGTACTAGTTAAGGAATAACTAAGTACTTAGTTAAGCATTAAAGCAGCTCCGAGTAACATTTAAATATCCTTTAAACAGCCTCATGTTTCCTCACATAATCATAAATTACCTTTAACAGCAAACGAGACCATCAGTGCAAAGAAAGACGTTTTTAATATAGTTTTTATTACTGCATTTGGTCTGGTCGCACACCCAGTATTGGTCGCATATTTCAGTGTGGCGCAACAACGCAATTTGAGAAGCCTATCCCTCCAGGTGAGGGAAGGGGAGCGGGAGCCTTGTTTGAGACAGTTGTTTGTCGTCATAATGACTGATAACGGGGCTGAATCATCAAAGAAAAAAAAGAAAATGCAATGAAGAAAAGCTAAAAGGGAGAGATAGGCGGGCGGGAGCAACATATACACAATTTCACGGGAGCGAACCGAGCGAACTAGACTCCTAAATGAATGAGCGGTAGCCTACTAAAACAAAGTGAACTGGCATTAGTTGATGCTGTGTCACTATCTAACCACTCTCACGGAGCCGAAAAGAGTCCGGTGCCCTCACACTTTCAACACACGGACATGCACTATATTGCTTCCTGATCATTTGAATCTCGCACGCCTGGCACAAGCTAGAAAACAGCTTCACGACAGCTTCACGACAGCTGGCGTCGTAAAAATACTACCGCTTTTGTCCAAAGGGGACGCCAACGTGCCATGTTACTCGTAGTGGCTTTAACTAAGGATAACTGTAAGTTAATGCTTATTTAGCATTTACTAACTAACAATTTACAATGAGGATACATTAATTAACTAAGATACAAAACAAACACAATTGGCACAACAACAAATATATGCAAAATGACCACAAAAACACATACAACTACGAACAAACACAAAACCACAGACGCAAAATGACCATGAGGAGCTGCAAAATGATCGCAGGGACACAGAATGACCATAAAGAGAACCAAAACAAGGTTGTTTTTGTTGTAATATCTGTGTGCAGAGGCCCACTGTCCTCTATTTCATATTAGAATCCTTTCTTAACCCAACCCTGATGTTGCCTCTCCTGCTGTGGCTTACACTATGTAAATAGATGCAATATTCTGCAGTGTGACAATTCAAATAAGTCTGAAGCAACAGCAATTCAATTCATAACAACTTCCAATAGGAATGTTAATATTGCATGGATGTCCAATGAATCTACTTGATATTCTAGATAAACAGCACGTCCAATAAACCTGCCAGACGGATTTAATTTTAATTTACTTTTTAAAAGGTTATTGAATACCATTACAGAACACTTTTGGGGTTTGATGATTAATCTAATCAACACAAACTATTATTTAGTGGTGACCTTATAATTAATCTACCACAGAATGAGATGAGGAATTCATTAGTTGAATACAAATCACAATTATGATTCAAAATGTAATATTTGAACAGCACAAACACATGGAAAGACTCATTTGATTAAAAAGATGCAGTTCAAACCTCACAAGAATTAAACCCCTTCCTATTTCCCCGAAATGAAATTACACTGTCAATACAGAAGATTGTCGAAATAAAGATGGAACAAGTTGCCACTCATGGCAGCGACCCAGATCCACCTCCAAGCATATAAGTCATAAACCGTATGTACCAACCTGCAACACAGCGTCCCCGACGAACAGCTTCCCCGTCTGATCGGCTGCAGGGCGTCAATTGTCAAGTGTCAAGAGGTTAATGAAAACATTAGAAAATAATAGCTCATTTTATACACGTTAATGTGGTGGAAACAGCAATCAGTGTCTCACTCCGACTAATCTCTGGCAACATCCTACGGCGCAGAGAAGGAACACAGGAAAGGCATGAAATTTGAAACTAATCAGGATATAAACTCATTTGCAGCGGCCCGGGAGGAGACAATGAGAGCTCTGTTGTGAAAAGATTTGTAAGGCTCTGTGAAAAGGGCTCTTAACGTCCCCGGGGATACGAAGACACGAGTCTCTCGTTTTCCAAATAGGTATTAGAGGGATGTGGGCCAAGAGACAATTTACAGGGAAATGATTCACTCGCATTAGACTATGATCATCTTAACAAGATACTGGGAGGTCATCGGTTCTTACAATTTCACTGGCACAACATGATTTGAAGAATTTTCTCCTCCATCTAGTTAACAACGTGGTCACGTTAACCCTTCTGCTCCGGCCACTTCTTCATTGTTTCTCCTCACAACGGAAATACATTGAACATCTTATCAACAATACATGTTAGAATGTGAAGCTCTCAAATTTTCTTTTTGCCTTTTTTTTGTGCAAAACATAAGAGATGCACTGATTCACTATTTTTCAGTACGATCCAATTCCGATATCTGGGTTTTGGATATTGGCCGATACAGATACTCTCCAATATCATAATTATTACACATTTCTTTGTTGGTGGTGATGTTATGTGTAAGGTTAGGAAGGCTTAAGCCACACAGCAATTCTAATTTAAAAGAGCACCAAATATACACTAATGCATAGGTTTATCTTAACTGCTTTAGACTGTTTGAAGAAGAACATCAGAACTCAACTGTTTGGTCAACTAAATTCTAATATTCATGTGTGTTATATCACATAGCCTTGGTTTTAACATTATTATTTCTTTCATATTTAAAACAATTTAGATTTCTAAATATTTTTTTTTAAATAATATAAAAATAAAAAGGGACACAGATATCACCCATTATATTTAGTTAACTTTTCACCAGAAGTAATGCTCAACCGATGCAGTTGAATAATAACTTCTGTGGCTCTGGAGAGAGCTTTCCAAAGTCTGAGAAAATAAAATAACATGATGTCATTAGGGTAATTACAAACTGGGGTTTAAAATAAGCATTTAGCAGGCATGGATGACTCATTAAATTATTTGTATTGGTCTTTTCTGTCTTTTACAAATTCTCCACACTGCGATCGAATACCCCTTTAAAATTTAGACATGTGATTGATAATAAAATTCTCCTCTGAAAAAAATCTACCTTATATTCCTCTCTCAAAAATGTACCAGTTATCTTTACACTTGTATTATGTCCCAACCTAATACGTTCTATTACAAGAAACATCTAAATTAATTGATGCCCTCAAAATGCAAGATGCACAAAAACAATTATAGTTGGGATAAAATGTCACCTGTTAAAGTCCAGAGATTCTTTCTGGTGGCATTAACCTTTTATAAAATCAACTTGATAAATGACATTTAACACTGCATCTGAAATCCATTTCCAAATCCACATTGCAAAATGGAAAAAAAATACTTACCTTCTTGATCTTTAAAAATCTTTGAAATAACCACGGGCACGTTGTGCTCTGCACCTCCCTGAAAAGAGAGACAAAAGGTGAGAAGGAACAGTGTTGACTTACAATGGCGAGATTTTAAAGCCAAAACGACTTTCTCATGCAAACAGTCATCCCTGCAACCCAAAGCCTTTTCACATCCACTTCATTCACTCCATAATCAAAAGTAATCTCCTTACTTTGATGCTTAAGCCCAGACCGCCAGTCGCCTGTCTTCGCAGTACAACAGTTCTGTGCTTTAGAAAGTGGGAGTTTTTTATTGGCAAAAGGATATTGTGAACATTGAAACAGAATCTGGGGTTATGCGGCATGAATTATACAATGCGTGTCTGGAGCCCTCGGGCGCACTTACATTTACATGGGATTCAGTTCCACTTGTGCAAACCACATCCAGCTTCTGTATGGTTAATACCTCTTTGGTCAATTGCAGGCAGACATCATAGGTATTGTTGGTCTCTTCATTGTACAGCAAAGCAATCCCAGATTTTGTCTGTTGAAATTGAGAAGAGCATTGATATTTTGCCAAGCGGAGCAATTATTTCGTACACAATGACCATTTTAATCCTCTTTTCTCAATGTGTCATTTGTGTATCCGGTTCTCCTGGAACAATTTTGGGTTGATTGGTTTTGATTAAAATGTGAACGCATGTAAACTGTGTAAAAGAAAAAAAGGGATCAAATGCCTTACATTTTCAATATTAACCTCACATTAAAAGGGATACACAAAAGTGAAATAAATTGGACCGGACAAATTGACTTTGAGGACAGAAATCATGACAGCAACACAGCACAGATCTCTTAGTAGGTGAATATTTCACAGATCCCTTTAAACACAACACAGTTAATGAACACAGGGCGGTTTCAACCCACTCTCAATCTAATGCAATGTTCTCTGACCTTTAATGCCAAGTCACCGAATATCTATTTAAAGTCTTAAGTCAGAGAAACAAACATTCCAGCAGTTCTAACGAGTTAGAAATAGCATAAGCTTTATTTGTCTACAGATTTAATGAATGTCTTCTTTGTGGAGTTTATTCAAGTTATACAATTATTATTTTTGATAGTAAAGCTCTGTGGCTCCTAACCTTTGATATACCCCCAAGCCTCTATCTATCGGATAGTCAAGAAGCGGTCCAAATGTGTTCTTCTGGATGGAATTCAGACTAGGGCTCAGTTGAAAGGCCTCAAATATTTTGCCTCAAATCAGGATGATTTAAAGTTGGATCACATGAATTATTTGGCAAATTAAATTAGTTTTAAAGTCTGGCACTGACTAGATTATTGTACCTGCAAAGGTTACATATGAGTGAGGCTCTTTAAAGGTTATTCTTTTTGATAAAGTTTAAACCACTTATCACTTAGTGGCAGAGAGAGGATGATTCAAACGTATGTTCATTCTATTCGCTTTGCTAGCTTCTTAACTACTTTTCACACACTGAGTCACAGCAGGTGGCCTTTGTAACAGCTTACTCTTGTGACCAAAAACAATGAAAGATCAGCCTCGCGCCTGTAATCCTGTTGTTTTAACTAAATCTTGATTTCTATCGTTAGCTACGTTAGCAGCGTGGCTCTAATGGGGCCAATGTCAGTGGGTTAGTCAGTCCACCACTTTGTACCAGACTGAAATATCACAACACCTATTGCGATGAAACACCATGACATTTTGAGACGACATTCATGGTCCCGGTGGGATGAATTCTCATGATTAAACCTTGAGTTTTCTTCTAGCGTCACCTTGAGGTCGACATTTTTTGTTGTAAGATAATCGTCTCGACAACTGAACAGATTGCCATGACATTTTAAGTGGTGACTTTTCATCTTGCACCATCTTCAAACCAAAGTCTACTTTGCAAACCTAATGGCTTCCCCATCAGCCTCCGCTGTACTTTTGCTGTGTCAATCATGCTTTAGTGTCAAATGTTTTCATGCCAACAACTAAGATGGTGAGCATTGGTAAACATTACATCTGTTGATAATCAGCATATTAACATTGTTATGGTGAACATTTTAGCATGAGTACATTAGCACTTAGCTCAAATACTTTGCACCGTTTCACAGAGGGGCTAGTGTGGCTATAGCATCTTGTGCCTCGTTTCCACCGAGTAGAGCGGGTCGGATCGGAGCGGTTCGGTCCGGGTAGTTTGGCTTTTCATTTGTAAAAAGTTGGGTAGGGTACGGTTTAAGCGCACCTAACCGCTCTGAGCCGCTCCGGATCTCAGTACTCCTCCGTAGGGGTACTAGCCGCCTGAAAGCGGACCGAAAATGCGGAGCTACACGCTGCCGTCATTTGATTGGTTGGTCGAAAGAATCATTTCCGCCATGTGTATTCATCTCGGCAAGAGTGAAGAGAGTCTGTGTTTTGGTGAAAATGTGAGCACAGCACTGTTTATTGTTTGGTGTTTTTCCTCGTCATTAATAATCAGTTGGTTTAGTTACGTGTCCCACTGCTACGTAGCTGCCGCAGCCAGCACTGTTTGCTCACTGAGTTGCACCGAGCCGTCTCTGTGTGTTTACGCCATAGCCTAGATAGTTTTAGGCTAAATACACGCTCACAACACGGGGGGAATAAATAAAGAAGCGGCTGGTTTGACCAAGCAAAAACGAGAGACCGCTGGCTTGACCACAGTTGGTCGAAAGAATCATTTCCGCCGCACCTCGGCTAGAGTGAAGAGAGTCTTGTTTTGGCGAAAATGTGAGCGCGGCACTGTTTATTGTGTGGTGTTTTACCTCGTCATTAAAATAATCAGTTGGCTACACTGTGTCCCACTGCTACGATGTCACGTAGCCAGCGCTGTTCGCTCACTGTTTATCAGTTGCACCGAGCAGTCTCTGTGCTCACAACAACACGGGGGGAATAAATAAAGAAGCGGCTGGTTTGACCAAGCAAAAACGAGAGACCGCTGGCTTGACCACAGTTGTTCCACAACCCTATAGTTTGACCCATATTCTGGCGGCGGATATCGCAGTCCAGCCTAAACCCCGCCCTACCAGTAAGGGTAGGGTCATAAACCCCGCCCTACCAGTAAAGGTAGGGTCCGCGGTGGAAACAACACCGAGATTCTTAAAAGTGAGCTGTCCCGCTCTGAGCCGCTCCGATCCGACCCGCTCTACTCGGTGGAAATGAGGCATTAGTGTCATTTCAAATAAGCCAAGCTACTCTTAGCTAATCTTCCCACGTAGCCCCTGGTAGTTGCAGAAGAACCCTCCGAGGTGCAAATGTACATACGCAATGAAGCTCGATGTGTCATTTCGTTCTAACCTCCAGTAGCTGCTGCACCAATCTATATAATCTTTGGATGAATACAGCGTTGAGATGCATAATTCCCTAGGATTTTGTACACATTTGATCTGAATCAGTGAAGCCTAAATATATCACATAACAAGCGACAAGTCCTCTCTACAAGCCCCTCCTCCCATTGTACTGGTCCATGTTAGAAATTGTTGTATTGAAGTGGGGGTGTTACACCGTCTCCCCAGGCCTCATCAAAATCCAGCCACAAGAGTCAATAAGATTGATGGCTGATCCGACATATAAACAAACAGCCCATTGTTGATGGAAAACCAATTTTTGCCAGTTAAACTGAAGTGACTTGACTGTGAAATAAAGACATTTCTTAATATGCAAGGAGTGGATCAAATAAAGAGAAAAAAACACAAATATATTGCAGTCCAATACAGCAGCCCAGGCAATGGCCTCAAAATCTATTGTGGACTTGAAAAATCTGGTTTCTCACCAGATATGAGCAATATATGATTGCAATGATGCGATTCATTGTAATCTCTTTCTGCTGTTTTTCAGTTGTGTCCACCCCCTCTTTCAATTGATATTGCAACAGATTTTACTCTCTCATTTTCCCTTTTGGGTGGAATTTGATCAAATGCCTCCTACATCACTGTCGATAATAAGTAGTCCACTATCTTTTATTAATTTTCCAATGCTTTACACAAATCATTTCCATTGAAATACAGAGGAATGACCACAACGATTGAAAACATTACAGTACAGTTGTATATTAAAAATTGATTTTGATGTACTTAAAATAATTTTGTGACTATTAGGTATTATTAAGTGACATTAGTGGCAGTGATTAGAAGCAGAAGAAAAAAAATACAATTGATAGTGGTTTGTTTCTGTAAAACAGAATATTGCCCTTTTCAAAGTTGATGAACACTTGAGAGATCAGGGCCAGGGGTGATGCAAATATGTGACCATCAGTGTCTGCATGGGCTCGTCCTAATCTCTTTTTAGAAACTTGTATGAATGTTGTGCACTGTTCAACCCAAAGAAGAACAAAAGTTAAGGCTTCTGGTTGGGGCTGTGTGGAACTGTGACAGCTCGGCAGCACAGTGGATACATTGCGGGGCAGCAAAACAAGCCTAGTAGTTGATGGGAGCATAAGTCATGTCTCTCAGAGTGGCTGCAATGACAGATCGGTTTCCCCTTCCATCACTTTCTACCTTGTCACCACCCAACCTCATTCTCATCTTCGGTCTTGTCACCAGTAAATCTCTTGAGATATTCACATGGACAAACACTTGCAATGCATAAACTTTACATACTGAAGAGGTTGACTGCAAAAAAAAATCAAAATAAATGTCTGTGCTATATAAAAGGTTTCGTTCAAATTCATTTTGAACAAATTAGGGTTTGCTTCAAATTCGTTAATTGTTTGACTTGATCCGACCCATGGGCGAAACCATAGTTTAGTCATTATGGGGTTCCAAATATGAGCCTTACCAAATAATTGTTCACAATTACGAGACAGGATAGTTTCTAATGGAGGGAAAATCAAAAAATTAATTCTAAATGAATTTTATATAGATTGAAAATAACAGGATTTTAAAGGGGACATATCATGATAAACTGACTTTTCCGTTGTTTGGGCACACTTTATAGGTTATTGGGGTCCCTACCAGCACACACAAGCTTCAAAAAGACAAATATGTCAGTTTCTTCTGGGATGCTTATTAAAAAAAATGGGGGATTTGAAGGTCTGTTCCAAAATACACCGACTAGTGATGAAATTGGTCGGTTTTCATTAACATATTATACCCCCATGGGAAAGCTCGCCAGAAACTCGGCAACTGATTGGCAAATCAACACGCCCCCGTTGGTAACCACACACACCTGAGCCTCCACTTGCTAATGCAACAACAGAGTAGAAGCAAGCTGCAGTGTTAGCTCATCCTCAAGCTACCATCACAACCCAGCCTCGAAGCAGACTAGGACTGAATGGATTTACTTTTTACTATTTTTTGTCAGGCTATGTCCATCAAAGGTTTGCAATCTGTTAGTGTGATCAAAGCCCTTTTTACTGGACGGTGGAGGAGACTGTGCCAGGAAGACTGAGAGACACCATCCGTCCGAAATGTAAGTAGTCCTATTTTTAAAATAATTTTGTCCGTTTGTTAGTTCAATGTCTGTAATGTGCTTTATTTCATCCCTCCTATAATAACCAACACCGACTGAAATGAGAGAATGCCGGGGGGTTTAGTAGTTAGCGTTAACGTTAGTGTCCGCTAGCTTTATCGTTAGCTTTATGGTAACGGTTAGAGATGTGAGTCTTTGGCAGTGACTGTTCTTTGGCTCTTTTGTGAGCTCATGTTAGTCCTGTCGTGACAGCCCCTGTGTGAAAAACAGACGGTGAAACTGTATGGTGTGTTGGAAACTGAGTTTTTTTTAATAGCTTCAGCCTGCTACCTGCTAGCTGTCTGATTGTATAGCAAAAGTACACACATAAGTCTGCGGACAGTGTGTAGTTATAAGCAGTTGTGGTACAAGCAGCAGTAGGCCTATTACATGATCTCCAGTCAGTGCGTTTCCATGGCACAACTAGATTGGATTAAGACATATATCGAACTAGACACTCGAACGGACCGTGTCACTTGTCTGAGTATACATGGCCTTTCAGGAATCGGATAAATGTCCGATGCATGGCTGTCTCCACTATGCTAGGTGGTGCTGTAGCCCTTTCAACCATGCTTTCAACAAGTGGTTTTAGAGCCATGTCCGGTTCCCTTCCGGCAATAACCCATGGTGTAGCCTATAACGCGCAGGCACACAAGCACAGAACGAGAAGTCCGATATGCGATATCCGATCCCTGTATACATGCAGAGAGAATGCCGACAATGAACGAGTTATCTAGGTGTTCTTATACGACTTCTCTTGTCCGTTATTGTGCCGATTTGTGTGCGAAGTAGATCGGATAAAAGGTGTTTACATGCAGTTTAAAAGTCCTGTTGAAGCCCTGTAATCGTCTTCCCGATTATGAGTCTGCATGTAAACGCACTGACTGTAATGTACACATAGACAGGAATACTGTAAGTTGCCTCTGCTGGCGTTTGTTTCCTGTCCGATACATTTCAAACAGCACATAGTATCACTCAGAACTTGTTGCTTCTTGAGCAAGGGCCATACTGAATTTATTAGTAGCCTATCTTATTTTATAATGGAAGAAAAAATATATTTTCATCAGTTTGTGGCTTTTCCATAACTACAGATGTATGATGTAGGCCTATACATGTCAGCTAGGCTACCTGATGTAACATTGAATGTGCCATGTTTTACAGGTATCTGTGTGACCTGACGGAGCCTGGCTGTGTTCGGACTGCCATACTAGCGTCCTACATCCTACATACTCACCATCTATATACTACATAGTGTCTACTCAAAGATCGATTGTGTATGCGAGGTGCGTCGAAACGTTTTCAGTTGAAGTATACTCAAGCCATGAAGAATTTCTTCTTCTTCTTATAAGATTCAGGCAGTTTAGACGCTGTTTAGCGTATAACCGCCCTCTACAGGTTAGATATTGAACTCGATTTTTACAGTCCTGTGTTCATCATCTGTGTTTTATACCTCTTGTTTTATAATTATGTTTTTTGGAGGCGGAGGATCCCTCCGACGCTCTCTGTCCGGCTCGTCAGACAGCACTCAGCTGTCTGTGAGTTGAGCTGGACGAGCCGCGGTGTGTGGAACAGAACAGCGATCTGTTCTGATCTCTCTCCACTATCAGACTCACATCACTCATTTCACTTAGTAACTCTAATGTTGTTATGTATTTTATCTTCGTCTCTTATCTATTGTAAGAGTTTATGAATGAATGACTGCACTACAGCTGTCAGATCGCGGACCCCAAACAATGTCGTTGCCTAGCAACTTGCTCGAAAATATTTCATTTTCCTGGGCGGGTAGAATTGACCCAGTGCATTGTGGGGCGGTTGAGTAGGAAAAGTATACAATCGATTCATACCCAAAATCTTCCCGGAAGTTAGTACTCATCCGGGAATTTCTCGTATACCCAAACTCGCATACCCAACCGTCACATACTCAAATTGAAGTCAAAATGAGTATGAGTAGGACGTTAGTATGGCAGTCCGAACACAGCCCCTGTGTTTGAGGAGGTGTCCGTTGACCAACCAGGACCGTCACACTATCTGTTCCATCAGAGGAGGATGATCACTGGGTGGGACAGGTGGTCTTCTTCAGGGCCCAACAAAACTGGACAGTTACATAAAAGTTATGGCTTTGCTTCTGTTTGATATGTACATTTTATATTTCCATTCCACTGGCTATGAATAAACTGCTTTATTTTTTTTTTATTTATTTTTTTTGGCATTTTCAAGCTTTTATTAGATAGTACAGAGTTGAAATGGGGAGACAGAGAGAGGGGGGATGACCCGCAGCAAAGGTCCACGGGTCGGACCCGAACCCGCGACCACTGCAACGAAGGCCGGAGCCAACACGGTACGCGCTCCATCCACCACACCACCGGAGCACCCCAAATTGCTTTATTTTTAAGGATGTTTTTGGTCTTTTTAAAATGTAATGATACTGTTTTATCAGACAAAATCTTCAGCGAGATAAAGGGGTGAAATTAAAAATGTATAAGTCTATGCGGTCAGAAATTTAGTCCAACATCCTGACTATGAAAATGTGAGTTTCAAGTAATCCTTTACTACAGGTAGCAAACAGTGACAGTAAGCAACACAATACATGTTTTAACAGTAAAACTTTATTATGAATGAGTGATCACAATACAAATGATACATTATCTACTAGATAATATCTACTCAACAAAAATATAAACGCAACACTTTTGTTTTTGCTCCCATTTTTCATGAGATGGACTTAAAGATCTAAAATTCATTCCAGATACACAATATTAGCATTTCTCTCAAACATTGTTCACAAATCTGTCTAAATGTGTGATAGTGAGCACTTCTGCTTTGCTGAGATAATCCATCCCACCTCACAGGTGTGCCACATCAAGATGCTGATCTGACATCATGATTAGTGCACAGGTGCGCCTTAGACTGTCCACAATAAAAGGCCACCCTGAAATGTGCAGTTTTGTCTCACAGCAAAATGCCACAGATGCCACAAGCATTGAGGGAGCGTGCAATTGGCATGCTGACAGCAGGAATGTCAACCAGATCTGTTGCTCATGCATTGAATGTTCATTTCTCCACCATAACCCGTATCCAAAGGCGTCTCAGAGAATATGGCAGTACATCCAACCGGCCTCACAACCGCAGACCACGTGTAACCACACCAGCCCAGGACCTCCACATCCAGCAGGTTCACCTCCAAGATCGTCTGAGACCAGCCACTGAGACAGCTGCTGAAACAATTGGTTTACATAACCAAACAATTTCTGCACAAACTGTCAGAAACCGTCTCAGGGAAGCTCAACTGCATGCTCGTCGTCCTCATCGGGGTCTTGACCTGACTCCAGCTCGTCGCCGTAACAGACTTGAGTGGGCAAATGCTCACATTCGATGGCGTCTGGCACGTTGGAGAGGTGTTCTCTTCACGGATGAATCTCGGTTTACATTGTTCAGGGCAGATGGCAGACAGCGTGTGTGGCGTCGTGTGGGTGAGCGCTTTGCTGATGTCAATGTTGTGGATCGAGTGGCCCATGGTGGTGGTGGGGTTATGGTATGGGCAGGCATCTGTTATGGACGAAGAACACAGGTGCATTTTATTGATGGCATTTTGAATGCACAGAAATACCGTGATGAGATCCTGAGGCCCATTGTTGTGCCATACATCCATGAACATCACCTCACGTTTCAGCAAGATAATGCACGGCCCCATGTTGCAAGGATCTGTACACAATTCTTGGAAGCTGAAAATGTCCCAGTTCTTGCATGGCCAGCATACTCACCGGACATGTCACCCATTGAGCATGTTTGGGATGTGCTTGACCGGCGTATACGACAGCGTGCACCACTTCCCACTAATATCCAGCAACTTCGCACAGCCATTGAAGAGGAGTGGACCAACATTCCACAGGCCACAATTGACAATCTGATAAACTCTATGCGAAGAAGATGTGTTGCACTGCATGAGGCAAATGGTGGTCACACCAGATACTGACTGGTTCTGAGTCCCCAGACCTCCAATAAAGCAAAAAAATGCACATTTCAGAGTGGCCTTTTATTGTGGACAGTCTAAGGCTCACCTGTGCACTAATCATGATGTCAGATCAGCATCTTGATGTGGCACACCTGTGAGGTGGGATGGATTATCTCAGCAAAGCAGAAGTGCTCACTATCACACATTTAGACAGATTTGTGAACAATGTTTGAGAGAAATGGTAATATTGTGTATCTGGAATGAATTTTAGATCTTTAAGTCCATCTCGTGAAAAATGGGAGCAAAAACAAAAGTGTTGTGTTTATATTTTTGTTGAGTGTAGTAGATAATGAAATGGTGTCAGATCATTTGCAGCTCTGACAAATCTAAAGCATAATTATTTCAACCATACATTTTACAAAAGACAATGCCTTTCCAGTGAATCTTGACATGATTCAGGATACATTAATTTCCATTATGGTTACTGTACATTTTTACACGTCAACTCAGCATCGCTTCACAACCAAAGCTTTTTCACTTCACTGGGCTAGATCATTCCACAGACCTGTAAAGACAAACGTAAAACAGGGTGTATGTTACCAGTTTAGAGAGTTTATGCATTAATACTTAGCTCATATTCTGTTATTGACTGTGACATAATTAAACTGTATTTACCTGAGGATAATGTCAGGGAAATCAGAAACCTTGATGCCATTTTCACAGTTTTCAGCTCAGACTCCTGTCTGAACAGGTTCAGTTGTACAGCTTTTAGTTTAGAACTGGTTAGTGTGCCGATATTTGCGATAGAAATGAAGCTACATTTTTTTACATTGGTCTCTATGCTGCATTGGCCAAAAGTAAACAAAACTGACAACCTTTTCTAGTAGACCTTGGAAATACACCTTTAAAACCGAGATGTAGCATAATATGTCCCCTTTAATACAAACCCAATTCCGAAAAAGTTGGGACGTTATGTGAAACATAAAACAGAATGTGATCATTTGTTAATCCTTTTTCACAGACAATCAAGTTGAGAACAATACAAAGGCAATATATTTTACACTATCTATTTAATTTTTTTTCGAAAATATATGCTTATTCTGAATTTGATGCTAGCAACACATTTTAAAAAAGTTAGGACTGGGGCATTGAAAGATCGGGAAAGCTGTAGAATGTTCGAGACATACCGGTTTGTAACATTAAACATGTTAACAGGTAATAGGTGATATTATCAAGAATGGATATAAAAAGGGGGATCCTGTAAAGATGAAGTCTTCACAAGCAATAATGGGTCGAGGTAGCCACGATCAATAGTCATTTCCAACTCAAGGGGCGGCTCCTACTCATGCATTTCAAATGCCACTGCACGCAGTTGGATAGCACTACAACCAATCAGAGCGATGCACAAGGTGACGTAATCCCCGTTCGTTTAACGAACAGCTGTTAAACTGTTAAATTAAACGTTTGCCGTTGTCGGTCGGCAAAACACAACATTCCACTTACTTGCTAATGAAAGATTTGAGTGCCGTCTTCCAAATCGTTAAGGGTCGAGGCCAAAGCAGTCTCAAACTCACATAACATATCCGCAGCCATCTTTGATGTTTACTATCACGGCTTCGACGTCGCATGCACGTCACTGTCGTCATCCGGTTACGTCCTCCCCAGAGTACCATATAAAAGGGATCTGGCGCGCCCATATTAGATAGAACCAATTGAAACGTGAGACCAAGATTTCTGGTCTTCTTAATAAAGCTTCAACGGAGCGTGGCCAGACCAACAGGCGCAGCAAATTTAATTTGCCAGCGCCTAGTGGCAGGTCTGGGAATGCCAGGCTAGGGTCGAGGCTCACCACTATTGAAATTAGAAAGTAGGGTAATTTCAGCTCATTATTAATGAGCATTCTCATCGGATGTAATGACATCAATGCATCAATCACATTTGCTGGGCAACTGGTCTGTGTACTGAAGCTTGCTTTGATACTTAAATAATGGTGAAAATCATAACATTTGATGGGAAATATTGGCCTGGAAATCCAGTCCCACATCAAGAACGATGTAGGGTCTGGCGATGAGCAATAGAGATTCCAAACTCAAGGGTCGGCAAAACAGAAAATTCATCTTTCTTGCTAATGAAAGATTTGAGGGCCATCTTCCATAAGTGTCAAGGCCAAAGCCGTTTCAAACTAAGTATCCACAGCCATTTTTGTTGCTTATTATCACAGCTTTGACGGCGCATGCACAGCCCTGTCGTCATCCTGTTACGCCCACCCATATCAGATAGTACGATTTGATTGGTACCTCCGAATTTTCCGACATAGTTCATGAGCTCCAATAGTTCGTGCCCAGAGTAGTATGCGGAAAATTTAAATCTGCTAGCGGCGAGTCTGGATTTCCAGGGTAGGGAAACATTGCTTCATGAATGAGAAACCCAGGGCACCCTTAGCTCAGTTGGTAGGGCGGGCCCAGCAGCAGACCCGGGTTCGTTTCCCGCCCGCGGTCGTTCTCTGTTCTCTCTGAATAGCTGGTGGGTTCAATTTTAGCGTGATTTAAATGCACTGCAAGGTGCTGTGAATTGCTATGGTGAACATGGAGAAGTGACATATGTTCAACTATTAAGAGAGGTTTCCTTCTAAGAAAGTAGCAGCTCTTGGGCTTATCATTTATCAGCCCTTTCCTTCTGCAAGCTTTTTCATGTGTGACAGTATGCAGGCAGGGATGTGGGGTAAAAATGCATATCCTAGTGACTATGGTGCTGTCAAACAATAGTTGGGATAAAAGCCACTTGTCATAGGTTGTGACAAACACATTCAACGTATAAAATCACATATTTACAGCACACATCTGTGAAATATTGACGATGAATTTAAAAATTAAAAGTTAAAAACTGACTGTGATCAAACCCTCTCTTGCCTTAAAAACCAAAGAGCCAAAGTGAATGGGCGAAGCGGACAACCCTTACGTAATCCAGTATAACAATTCTGCAATACATCCTGTATTTGTGAAGCCTAACATGTCCAATTTTGGTTGTTTTAGTGGAACAATCGGTGAGGTTTTTATTCAAGTCATGGTATGGTTTGAGGCTGTTTTATTTATATGTGGATGAAGCGTAAAATCAGGTCAGTTTGAGAATAACAAAACAAAAAGAGTCTTGAAAAGCATTTGCACACAGAGCAGAGTGTGGAAGTGACCTTTGACAGACAAATATGCTCAATCGCAGACTAGCTGTAACAAAAGATGCAATAAGCGAGAATTTATGTAAACTTATAATCAAGGTGAATGGCAAACAGTTATGTCCCGATTCACAACCACTAGTGTAACATGATCATATTAGCATCTCCCAGTTAAAATTTCATACAAATCATATCAATATTCTAGCCACTGAAAGCACCTATTTTTTGCACTGGAGAAGAGTGGCCTTATAGTTAATTGGCAATGTTGAACTACAAAAACTTGTCAGTCGACATAAGACAACTCATGTAAGTGGAGTGGCCAAACCTACAGTGTCCAGAGAAAGACAACTGAAACCCTTCACCACATTAATTCCAAGCAGACATATAAAAAGGTGGAAATGTATGTCTGCCCAGTGCACCTCATTACCTTTCTGGGTAATGAAATCCTTCAGAGTTTTTGTAAAGTTCACAACAGTTATCAAAATGTGGCTATGCCAGGAAGATGAGGGAAAAAAACAATTATCTGCAAGATATGATGTAAAACCAGTGCCAGGACAAGCTATCAGCACCTCAACTCTATCCACACCAAGTGCTTCCCCCAGGAAGACAATATTGCGATTATTGTGAACAATTGGCCTACTGTGATGCAATAGCCTATAATTCATTAATGGTTATTATTAGCCTACTTGCTAGATTTATTTTTAAATACAGAGATTATTGGTCGTTTTAGAATATGTATTTCCAAATGTAGAACATAAATATAAAGCAGCATTGAAAGTTCTGAAAATAAATCTTGTATGCCTACACTAGCATGCTATTTTGAAAAAGCTTAATAGTTGAAATAATAAATACAACGTGTTTTCCCCTTGAAAATAAATAAATGCATTTCTCCAAAAGTCAAAGACAGTAGCAGTGTGTGGCACTACTGTAAAATGACTGAAACGTGCCTGGGCCATCACTCTCATGCATTCATCATGCTTTTCTCTGTGCCGTCTTAGCTGTTCATACCGATAGATACCAATCCTAGCTTTGCGCTGCACTTCTTTCTTTTCAATGTCCCTGTACCTGAATCCTAAATATCTCTATAAAGCAGCCCTGCGTTCATTTTCACCACCAGTTCAGTGTCAGCTTGCTCCTGCTCGTTTACTCTCCTGCCTGCATGCCGTAGTCACGCGCGCAGAGCCGCAGAACCACACAAAGCAGCCGATAGCCTGATCAGATAGAATCGCTTGGAGACACATGCGCACATTTATATACCGCAAATCGTGGTCGTTTGCGCGGTTATGGCAATGCACAAGCAAACATATGTAACTGCTGTTATGTTTAAAACCAAAAATATTTGAAATTGTAGATGTTATTAGGGATTAAGAATAGAATGTCTGGAATTTATCCCCTTAAATTTAATTTTATCATTATTATGCCAAATATTTTACACTTGTTATCTTCTCACAACGTCCAAAACAGTTTGTCCTCAGAGAAGGTTTCAATCTTTCATATGCAATAAAACCTATTAAAAATGTATTCTAATGATAAAAAATTGCTTTTTTCATCAAAAGCAACACTAAATAGTCTCTCATATAAATAAAAACTGTTTTTCTACAACACATTCTTGTTTTTTAAGGTTTCCAAGTGGTGGGACACTGTCAGTTTTTTATTTATAAAAAAAATTATAAATCATATTTCATGTTCATTCCACTTCACAATTATGCGCCACTTTGTGTTGGTGTATCACATGAAATCCCAATAAAAGTAATGTAATGTGTGTGGTTGTAACGTGACAATGTGGAAAAGTTCAAGGGGTATGAAGACTTTTTCAAGCCACTGTATATAATCCAAGCACAATATTAAGCTGCACTTTTACATTATAGATAGTGAAAGTATGAATTGCACCAGAGGGTAAGCATGTATAAATAATTTGTTTTGTTTTGTTTGGGTGTGTCTACACACAGTAGGTGAGCGAACTCAAACAGAGACCCCAGCACCAGCCATACACATTGCATTAGTTCTCACTTGAAGCCTGCAATTCACTCCAAGACAGAGATATGAATTATGAACAACTGCAAGAACAAAAGATTTTCAAAAAGGACAACTCAAGTTTGTTACAACATGAAAAAAAAATAATAATACATGTACCCACTTTACGATCCAAATGTTCGTATCTGGCCAATTTAGAGACATGTATCCAGAGGTGGGTAGTAACGCGCTACATTTACTCCGTTACAAATACTTGAGTAACTTTGAATAAATTGTAATGTTAGGAGTAGTTTTATTGCAACATACTTTTACTTGAGTAAATCTTTGAAGAGAGAACGGTACTTTTACGCCGTTCCATTTGGCTACGTGACGGTCGTTACTTAATTCGTTTTATTACATGCAAGATCTATTTCTCTCTTGAATTCTCTCCCCGGTGGACGTCTTCAGCCAACATCTCTATCACGTGACTATTTTAACCAATAAAAACCACATTAAAAAAGCTTGCCAATCAAATGCAGCCACTTGAGTCACATGACAAGTGTTGTCATAGGGCTCAACAATGTCCGCAGACTTTTTTAACGGCTCCGGTTCCGCACCGATGTTGTGGCCGTGCCATGTAGGCTACACGCAGATTTTACCGACTATCTGGGTGAGTCGAGAAAATGGAAGAAAGTGCTGATTCCGATGAGCAATAACCACACCCCTGGCCTCACATACAAACTCACAAGCTCTCAATCACACAAACTCACAAAATAACAATCACACACTCACAATCACATTGACAGACTCCCACACACTCGCAATTACAGAGACATTGTTCTTCTTTGACACATGTCCTGTTCTCCCTGTACTCACTTTGCATGCCCCAGTCAGGCTGTGTGAGAGTCTGAGAGTGGTCTCTTTTTTTCAGCCTCTCTGTAGTTTCATACGTTAAGTGAGTGTGCCAGCAGGTTTTGATGTGTAACAAAGTTTAATTTTGTGTGTTTTATATTTGGGGGCTAAACACAACCTAGATCATTTTCTCAGGGCCTGTGACATAGGCTATTGTAGGAATTAGTTTAAAAATGTGTATGTGCAAAACAATTGCAACAGTGTTATAATTGTAGGGGAGACCGGGGTAAGTAGGCACACTTTTTACTCTAGTGAGAATTGCTCATCACCTAAACATCTTTCAATAGTCATTCCTACATTACATTGAAGCTTAAGGTGTTGGCTTGAAATGTGAACCCCTCACTTTTTCTAACTTATTGTAATAAAGAAGAAATTTACCATCAAAGACACTAACACATTGTGACAACCAACCCCATCAAGGGGTCGGTCGTCACACACTTTGGGGTTGTTTGTCACAATGTTATCTTTATGGGAAAAATCTTAAAAAGAAGGCAAGAAAGCAGAACTACATTTGAAAGTTTAATTTCATTGTCAAGTTGAAAAATAAAAATTAGAAAGGAATTAACAAAAAGGAAATCCATATAAAGACCAACCTACTGTATGTAACAACATAAAGAACAAAACAAATAGGTCTAACAATAATAGCCTACTCAACTAGGATACACACATTCACAACCTGAGTTACAGTGATGGCAAATGTAGGGTCTGCTCACTAACTAAGCAGAGATTGTGTGCCCACTGGTTGCACATACAACACTTCTCCCTTAACCCCCCTGAACGGGTGCTGGAGAACGTTTCCATACAAACCAAACACAAACTATCCTCTTCATCTGATGAAGATTCCTTCTCTTGTCTCTTTCTCTTCTGTTTCTTTTTCCCTAGCTGGGGTGTGACGACTAACCCCAACTGGAATTTATAGCTAGCATCAAGGCCAACAACCATCTGACAACTAATTAGCTTGCTAAAAACAATATTAACTAAAGCTTACCCTTCACACTTTTTTAGGGTAACAAGTGTTTTGTTATAAACCCATTGTGTAAAAGCCTACAAGAAAAATACTGGAGGAGCTAAATATTTTCAATTTGACATGAAAAACACTAACAGTCCTCTCATCTCAAATGCAGCAGTCTAACTCCAAGGAAGACTATGTAGGTGACCTCTGATCCCAGTTGTGGATATTTACATACCAAAATTGAACAGACAGCGTCTTCTGGTTCCGAGATATAACGATTGTGACAACCTACCTGTGTGACAAATTACCCCGTTCTCCCCTATTGGTTTTAATTAATATCATTTTGGACAATCCTAATTTATTATAGTTTTATTTGAAGGGTGATGTATTTAATTTGGCAAATAATTAATGTATTATTGTTTTAGTTCAAGGGTTATTCATTTTATTCTTAAATACCTTATTTATTGTTTTATCTAAAAGGATGTTATTTAACATATCTTTATTTGAACATTGCTGTTTTATATTTTTTTTGTGTCTATTCTGTACCGTTTGTGTTGCTCTGTATATTTCAAAAATAAATCCTGAGTAATTCAGTAGGCCTACTTGTACTCTTGAGTAGTCTTTTCACAGCATACTTTTTTTACTCTTACTTGAGTAATTATTTTTATGAGTACTTTCACTTCTACTTGAGTAATTATACTCTTAAAGTAACTTACTTTTACTTGAGTACATTTTTTGGCTACTCGACCCACCTCTGCATGTATCTGATGAAAGCGTTTACAATGCTGTTTTGTGGCAGTTCTGCCCAACACATCTCAGCAGAGTTGGGTCTGAGTGATTTAAAGGGTAGACAGACGTTACGGCATACCCACCGTGGGAGATTGACTTCTTCATTGACGTTTGAAGGCTATCCTGAACATGCTTGGTTTACAAACTGCCCTCTATAATATGGAGTAAAATTTGACCTGACAGCTGGTGATTAGAGATTCGCTAGGGGTGTTTATAACCATGGCAAGCACATCCATAGTGTGCTTGTGCAGAGGCTGCATTTCAGTCTTGTGGTTGATTAAGTGATTTTATTTATATTGTTACATGATAGAGAGAGCAGGCAGACCGCACGTTCAGTAAAGGAAATAGATATAACTAAGATATTAAGCTGGACATCTTAAGCCCAGACTATTTATTATTAAAAAGGCGTTGAAACTGTGCTTGAGAATTTGGTGAAATGTTAACCGTTTCTGTTTAACATTAAAGGTCACATATTATGCAAAACACACTTTTTAAATGTGTTGGAACATAACTATGGGTCCACGGTGTGCCTAGGGACTGCCAAAATAAAGAAAATAAAAAAAAAATCTCTCCTTTCCTCACCCTTTCTGAAAACCTCTCCAATATACTCCAGTCAGAATTCTCGCCGACTATAACGTCACAGTCGGCACAGCCACTTCCCCATATTTTCTTTATATGTCCATGCTTCCCCCCCACATTAGTAACCAGAAACTTCCACCGTGCAGTGTTCTATGATAACCCCACCCCCCCCCCCCCCCCATTTCTTATTGGTCCGAGGCCCCGAGATCCGATGGAAAATTTTCCGAGCGACAGCCATGTTGTTTTCCCCGCTAAGCGACAAGATGCCCTTAGTACAGCAAACCATGCTGAATGTTACATACACCAACACAGAATGCTTTTGCTCATACTCCACTAATTTATCTTAACCACAGCAGTCTATTAATGCCTCGTTTTTAACACTAGAACCGCCAGCATTCTATTTATACCTAGAACCGCCAGGCGGGTCAAATTGACCCGTGCATTTCTAGTGTGAAATAAAGTCATAAATTAGTTTGTTTAATAATCATCTGTGTTTTGGACCTCTTGTTTTATAATGTAAGTATCTTTAAGAACACTAATCACGTTTCGTAGCGACTCAGTAATGAAACTGAAAGTAGATATAATATCGCAAGTATAGTAATGAAAACAGAAGGTCAAAACAGCGTCCAAATAAGCTAAAATCCTAAATACAATAAACAGTAACATGGCAAACTTATTTTTAGGTAAGCTCTAATTGATTATTCATTCATTTTTCCCCACGTTAACATGTTTTGAGGCGGAGGATCCCTCCGACGCTCTCTGTCCGGCTCATCAGACAGCACTCAGCTGTCTGTCAGTTGAGCTGCGAGCTGTGGTGTGTGGAAGACAGCGCTCAGTTCAGATCTCTCGCTATCAGACTGGCATCACTCATTTCACTTAGTAGGCTAATTCTAATGTTGTTAGGTATTTATCTTCATCTCTAATTTATTGTAAGTGTTTATGAATGACTGCACGTACAGTTGTCAGATCGCGGACCCCAAACAATGCCGTTGCCTAGCAACCTGCTCGAAAATATTTCATTTTCCTGTGCGGGTCAAATTGACCCAGTGTGGCGGTTCTAGGTATAAATGCCTGTTTTTTTAATCCAGTTTAATTGTGACTTTATTTAACCATAGGGAGAGCATCACAACACAATTTTAGGAAAAGTCAAAGAGTTGGGGGCTTCAATATTTCGTAAAAGTATAGTTATGGGCAGTTGAAAAACCGCCATGGGTCAAATTGACCCCGTGGCGGTTCTAGTGTTAATAACACAACGGATAGGAAGCTACTTGTGCTTTTTTTTTTAAATGGTGAAACAAAGAATTGTTGGTGTGAATGCTGAAAGCATTCACAGCTTTAATATCCTACAGCCTTCAAATTATTTCTTTATTATTATTATTCAGAATCAGAAAGGATTTTATTGCCAAGAAGGGTTTTACACCAACAAGGAATTTGTCTTGGTGAATAAGGTGCATACAGTTAGACAATAAACAATGAACGAACAGTGACTGTAATATATACAATATAACACAATATATAAACAAGTGATAAGTTAAAATAGTATAAAATAGAAGGTAAATAGAATAAAAACTAAGGTAAATAAACGGATTGAGTCAGTGTCAGTGGCAGTCAGTGGGGGAGGCGGTCTCTGGACCTGTTAAGGATCCCCACTGAAGAGGGGAAGAAACTGTTCAAGTGGCGGGAGGTTTTGGTCCTGATGGACCACAGCCTCCTGCCCGAGGGGAGAGTCTCATATAGTCTGTGACCAGGATGGGACGGGTCGGCCATAATCCTGCCTGCCCGCCTCAAAGCCCTGGAGCTGTGCAGGTCATGGAGGGATGGAAGGTGGCAGCCAATCACCTTCTCAGCAGAGCGTATGATGCGCTGCAGTCTGCTCCTGTCCTTAGCCGTAGCTGCAGTGTACCAGACAGTGATGGATGAGGTGAGGATAGACTCAATGATGGCAGTGTAGAAGTGCACCATCATAGTCTTTGGCAGGTTGTATTTCTTCAGCTGGCGCAGGAAGAACATCCTCTGCTGGCCTTTTTTGGTGAGGGACCTGGGGCCTCATTTATAAACGTTGCGTACGCCCAGAAGAGGGCGCACGCCAATTTCTAAGCAAATATTGGGATTTATAAAAACCAAACTTGACGGGAGATGTGCGGTCCTCCAAGCAAACTCTGACCCATGCGTACGCACAGAAAGTGGAGAAAGGAGAAAAGGCGACTCCGTCGGCACATGTATGAAGTGCGAGAACGAATGTGTTTGTGTAAAATGTATCCAGATAGGCCTATTATAAGCCATGTAGGTCTATCATATATTGGGAGTTCCTTTGCAAAACGGATGAAGCCATTCTTACAACTAATGAACAAATGCCTCCACGGATTTTTCCATGGAGTGATACCAACAAAAACAAAACGAATTAGGATCTTAAATAGCCTACAAACGGAGACATACGAGTGCAAATAAAAACAAAATAGCAACGTTCGAATAAGCTCTGCAGTTATTAAAGAATAACCTATCTGCATGTTGTGGAATTAATTCTGATAATATTGAGGTGGAATACAGCCTATTACTTTTACACTGACGCTGTTCTCGATGCCTCAGTCAGGCAGACAGGAGTGCACCTTTTCATACACTAATGATAAGCCTACTGTACATCACATAGGCTACTGTGATTTTTTTCACGGCTTTTAGTCCGTTTTATCTGTGTTTTTCTTTGTGTTTAAGCACGTCGCAATTGTGTTTTGAAAGGGACTGTGAAGTTTATTATTAACCCTCCGCCGCCCGTCACTGCCCCGGGATGAATTCTCCGAATCTGTATCTCATGGTGCCCCCCGCTCGTGGCACAAACACTGTTGTGTGAGTGAGGATATGCACTTGTTTGCGTCCACTTTTATGTCGGATCACTTCTTTTTATTTCGGCCACAGCGTTCACAGAGATCGCCACAGGCTGCACTCTATCGCCTTTACGCTCACACTGCCACCAAACTATATTTTCCCTGTTCGCCACTTCTCCAACGGGTACTTCGGGGTGACCGCAGTGATCCACACCGTGTGGAGTTTATTTTTCCATTTCCCTTTCAGTCGGCGATTGCCACTAGCGCCTTCATGCACTCAGTAAATGATATTAATTCGGGCGTGTCGATGACTATGTATGGGTAAATATGGGCGGTACGTGAAGCCCGCAAAGGCTGCGCCACATTTAGAGTTGATTGTGATTTATAAAGGGAAACAGGCGTAGGACGTGAGTGCGCACTGTTTTATAAATCCGAATATTTTTGTTCGCACGTACATCCTACATTTCTTCCGTACGCCAGCTTCCACGTGAATCCCACGCAAAGCTTTATAAATGAGGCCCCTGATGTTCAGCTCACATTTTAGGTCCTGGCTGATGATGGTGCCCAGGAAGCGGCAGGACTCCACAGAGTCAACTGGGGAGCCAGACAGGATGATGGGGGCGGGTGGGGCTATTCCGCCGTTTCTTACGAGTTCCATATCTTCAACATACTTCAACCTTCAAACCTGATTCAAATATCGACATGTTCAGCTCTTCAAGGACTTTATTGCTCTCCTTCAACATTTTCTAAAAAATTCATAATTTCATACTTCAACGTTTTATGCAAAATTCTGCAAAATTTCAAATCCCTACTCCTTCATACTTTATCCGACAAACTTCATTGTCACATATAACTGTTCAGAACAGTTCAGAGATTAACATTCTATGAATGGACTTTTCAGGAAATCCATAACTTCAAAGAAAATCAACCATTTATGAAATTAATATTTCTTGCTAAATTATGAATGCTCCTACTCGTTCATACGTCATCGTAGAAACTCCATTCAAAGTTTTTCATGTTCGTCTTGCACAGGAGCACATTTCCATAATTCAATATTTTTTCATAAAATGCATAACCAAAAATCCTCAACCAGAATGAAATCGGCAGTACCAGCTGTTTACAATTGAAACTGATTAGCTGTCAGTCACTATGGAGACCTCTGCACCTGTTTGTGACATCATAGGATAATGTAGGTCACAGAATATGAGAAGAGTCCAATCTCTTATGATACATCCAGAATACAAGTGAAATTTGCCAAAGTCGAGAGTTTGAGAATGCTTTTCCTCTAATAACTTTCTAAATGTTCAACTTTTTCAGGAGTTTGAAATGACCTCCTCTGGAATGTGCTCTAGGACCCCTAAAATATGAAAATATGTATATTTATTTTAAATTTTGTGGTCCCAAAATGACGCCACAGCCCCATTCTAAGCGGATGGAGAAAATTCAAATTGCGTTAACTCAGTAATTTTTCATCCGATAAACTTCATTCCACATTTTACATGTTCAGCTCCTTCAGGACATTACATGGTAGTATCCTGATTGAGCTGAACACAGGGTTGGGGGTTCGAATCCCCGTTCCAACACAATTTTAGACTTCACTGGATTTTCTTAACAATTTGCACAGATGTTGAGTATGACTCAGAGATGACATCACAAGAGTTTAGAGGTCAAAGGTCAAATGTCAAGGTCACTGTGACGTTGCCTTTTATGACTGCATTATCTCATTAACGCTTCCACGGTTTTTCTTCAAATTTTGCACAAATGTTGATTCTGACTCAAAGATGAACTGATTACATTTTGGAGGTCATAGTTCAAGGTCATAATTCATTCCTAATTCCAGCTAGAAAGTCCATTCAAACTTCCAAATATTCCACATTTCTCAAACATTCTATTATTCAACCATTCTGTTGATTCAGATATATTCATCCTTCGTTCTTCATCAACATTCAGCAGTGAAGCGTCAGCTTCTTCAGCATCAGCTTCAGCCGCGTCAGCATTGACACCGCAATTTCTTCAAGGAATTGTATTTCTAGTTTTTATTGGTATTTTTGCCTGACTGGTGTATAGCTATTAGCTTTGGGACAAGCAACCAGCTTTTGCTCATAACATGCTGGTTATATTCCCCACAGCAGTCTGAAAATGCCTCGTTTTTAGCAAGACAAAGCATAGGAAGGCAATAGAGTCGAAGTCTAACTTTGAAGCTAATTTTTTCACTGATTTTAGTGATATTTTTAGCGGTTAGCTTCCGAGCTAGCTTCGGGAAAAGCATTGATAATTGCTCATAACAAGCTGTTTATATGAAGAAAAAAAATATTCCCCACAGCAGTCTGAAAATGCCTCGTTTTTAGCAAGACAAAGCCTTGGAAGGTAATAGAGTCGAAGTCTAACTTTGAAGCTAATTTCTTCACTGATTTTAGTGATATTTTTAGCCGTTAGCTTCCGAGCTAGCTTCGCAGTAGCCTCCATCTTTTGCTGCATTTTTATTGTGAACATGCCATTTCCATTAGCTTGTGGCTGTCAGTGCATCCGTATGAACATAGTCTTTCATGTAGACAAGGATCGGTCATGTCAAACTGTTCCAAGTGCGGGTGAGCTCCTGCGTTACTAGCACTAGACATGGTTCTTCTCAGGCTAAACCTAACCGTGGTAACATGCAGTGCCGCCACGGCAAGCTATGGACCTATGGGCAGACGCCAATGGCTTCGCTTCCAGACAGGGGCGGGGGGAGCTCATAGATTGTATATTTACGAGGGGAGCTGCAGCTTCAAAAATAGGCCATCGTGAGATTAGCTGAAAATCAGGGTATAGAGGCATACTACAATAAATGATCTGAATGGTTTTTTCAGCAAACAACTAAAGAAAAACGTATTAGGCACCTCTAAGACCATATAATATTGACAGAAAAGTGTATAATATGAGAGCTTTAAGTATTAATGACTATCAATGATTATTGAGGATTAGTTTTCGGGGGGAAATCCTGTACACAGATAGGTTTGTGTTAAGATATGTTGATTTTGAGGAATAACAAAAATTTAAATAACGAAATAATGTAATATGTTGTTACAAGAAGCTTCTTGTAATGACTGAATGTGGTAATTATAATCAGGTATTAATTAGAAAGTAGGAGAGAGTGGGGTGAGTTGTGCCACTTTTTACTCAAAGTGACTTTAAAGTGAGGCCTTGAAAGTAATGTCTCCAACTAAAATATGTACGTATATATTGTAATATATATTGGATGTGGTGCATCCCTGGCAACAATAACTTTGGATCTGAAATAAACTGTGTACGAAATAGAGCTTTCGGGGAAAAAAGTGGTCGCGTGGCACAACTTGCCTAGCCTGGCATTCCCAGACCTGCCACTAGGCGCTGGCAAATTACATTTGCTGCGCCTGTTGGTCTGGACACGCTCCGTTGAAGCTTTATCAAGAAAACCAGAAATCTGGCTATGGTTTCAATTGGTTCTATCTAATATGGGCGCGCCAGAGCCCTTTATATGGTACTCTGGGGAGGACGTAACCGGATGACGACAGTGACGTGCATGCAACGTCGAAGCCGTGATAGTAAACATCAAAGATGGCTGCGGATATGTTGTGTGAGTTTGAGACTGCTTTGGCCTCGACCCTTAACAATTTGGAAGACGGCACTCAAATCTTTCATTAGCAAGTAAGTGGAATGTTCTGTTTTGCCGACCGACAACGGCAAACGTTTAATTTAACAGTTTAACAGCTGTTCGCTAAACGAACAGCTGTGCATCGCACCTTGTGCATTGCTCTGATTGGTTGTAGTGCTATCCAACTGCGTGCAGTGGCATTTGAAATGCACGAGTATGAGCCGCCCCTTGAGTTGGAAATTACTATTGATCGTGGCCAGACCCTCTATCGTTCAAGATATCAGGGTCTGGATTTCCAGGCTACAACTTGCCCCCAGTGGGGGGTAAATTGTGCCTTTGGAGAGAATATGTTGGGGTTAAGTTAGGTCATTGTATATCTCATAAACTCTAATGCTTTATAAAAGCAAGACAAATCCATTAGAAAATTACTCATTCAAGGTTTATTTAAAGTAAATATGTTACAAAGATTGAAGGACAATTTTCTTGAACAAGGCCTAGAAGGTCTAGGTGGTTTTACCTGCAAAGCTCACAATAACAAAGTCACCAGCAGACAGATCTTGTAAAATGTTACTTTGAAAGTCAAAAAACTGTTTTTTGAGCTTAAATGTGCTTACATCTCATTCCATGTGTCTACCTTCTTTACAGGATGAGTCAAATGAATGGCTCTTCAAAAATACGTGGTCACATGACCAATTTTCTAGAAACAAGGGGTGGCACTACTTCCCCTCTGGTACAACTCACCCCACTCTCCCCGATGTCATGACATAACAACTCTCAATATAAAACGAGAAAGGAATCTTAAATAAGAAAATATTCTCATCTCCAAAAAAAGATTTTAAGATAAAGATAGACCTTTTTGGGGAATTAGTACATTGGCCAAATAAGAAATGGCCACAGAGAGCAGATCAGATGGAAAGGTGCTGTTTTTGAGCACATATCAAATAACCCAACAGCAGCATGCCTTCTCCTCCTGTAAGAAATCATAGGCTCAGATCACAGCTTGAGGTAATGCAAGGGCTCAGCTATCCCAACTCGAGTAGAGCCAGTCAGTAATTCAGATTGATTAAAAAAATTATCCTAAAACCATAATGCCCCCTGTGAACTTGACTCTCACTCACAGTATTGTAACTTTGATGAAAGCCAAAGGTGCTCCCGAACAGGAAAGGCCTGATGGAGTGATTAAGAAGTTCTTCTTAGACTGGCATTCTCTTCAGAATATAATTAACACCGACTGCTTGCCTCTCATCTGACCATATTTCATGGGATATCTATAGCGCATCTACTTTAATGCTGCTTTATCTGCCAGAGGAAACAAAACAAGCACCAACAGCCTTTTCAGAGCTGGGAGCAACAAACAAGGTTCAAGATAAATGTCAGCACTTTTTGAAACACTAGCACCCCTAAATCGTGTGAGACAGCGGCTGCAAACTGTCTCAAACAATATATCAACTGTTTGTACCAAAGGTATCACAGCTGTGGTTCCAATGGGAGGGGGTAAAGTACACTTTTCAGAGTCGAGAGGAGTAAATCGGAGTGAGATCTTACTTGGCTTGGCACAACTGAGGCGGACAAAATTACTGTACATGCTTAGTGCACTCTGAGTACCAGGATGGCGCTTTTTCGGGCTAAAAATTGTTGTTAAGGGTAATCGACTTCCACTTTTCTCCCTTTAGATTTTTTTTTTTCTAATATATTTGTCATGCTTTATTGATAGTGAGAAGAGAGAGGTGAAATGGGGCAGAGAGGGGAGTGACATGCAGAGAACGACCGCGGGCGGGAATCGAACCCCGGTCTGCTGCTGGGCCCGGCCCGGGGGAGGGAGGGGGGGACGCCCTACCAACTGAGCTAAGGGCGCCCCTTCTCCCTTTAGATTTAAAACATTTCCACAGCAGGGAACACATAAGGACACTTTTACCAGGTCATTAACCAACCACCAACCCGTTCTTAAAAGTGGGGACGGAGATCGATATTATCTAATGTGAAGCTTTTCAAATCAATTAAATGTAATTACAAAAAAAACAAAAAAAAAAACACAATCAGTCGCAGGTAACCTTAGTTATAAATAACTACGCCAAAAAGATTCCATTTAGATCTGTAATCATCCTTTGTTGTTATCCGAGAAGGCAGAAACAGGTTTTTAGGGGAGGCCTAATTAACGTTCACGGCCTGTTAGCTACAATCTATGAATGAGAGGAGCAGCAGCAAGTGTGAAGGGTTGCTTAAATGTGTCTGACACATTCAAATAACAGGTGAAGCCTCAGTACTCATTACTCTCTCCCAGTATTATACCATTATTGGTAAGCTTAAAATATTGATACGATATGTACAAGACGCTGACATGACATTAACAGCCACTAACCTTCACTCCGGTTATTAAGCTACAGCTGATACGATCTACTGCAATTTTAAATGGGAAAAGTGAATTTCATTGCTGAATTTTTTTTTTTTTAAATAGTGACGTCACCTGAATTTTTTCTACCTTATAAAAAGGGGACAGTGGTGGCACGGGAGTTCATCCTTTGCTGTGATTGGTTGGACAAAGGTCACACAACTAGGCGTCCCTGGTATTTTCCAGCTGTTGCACACCAATATCTGGGTTTCCATCACCCTTCTTGTATGCTCAAGTATCGCATCAGAAACCGGTGATGGATACAACAAGCCATTGTATTCATTTATGCTGAACAAATAACATCTCACGAACCACGGTTTTTTCCAGCATCTCTTATTTTCCCCAGACATTTCTGCCTCCTCCATCTCTCCTTCCTGATGTGAACATAGTTTGACATTTGAGTTTAATTTGGTAGCAGTGGAAGAGAAACCTTCCAGACACTGATAACCTTGAAAAGATCCACAACTGTCAAGTAACACACACACACAAAACCATGCAGGCATTTTTTTTGTCATCATGAAATGTACAGTACAAAAAGTGGATTGCAGGCAGGTTCTTGCCTCAATCCACTTAGGGGCTTCTCTTGAGATAGCACACATTGGTTCCATCAGTTTAATTTTAACTTTGATGAAACCCCTTGTCGTGGATATAAAAAAGAGTTTCAGCCATGATTCAACAGTTGAACAGTATCTGGGCTACAGCCATACCTCACACCCCATTTGATCTTTCTGGCTACAGATCTGACACATTAAACCCACATTCATTTGAACTTACAGGTTATTAATGGAGTATCAAGTATTAAATGAAAATGCCCGATTCATGAATGAAGTTCCTCAAAATACCCTGAACATGGTTTAAACAGTAACTTGATTTTTTCTTTTATTAATGAGTTTAAAGGGCAGACTTTATTATACAAGCAGCATTGCAAAACTGTCTCTATTTTTTGGTATGAAGTGGATGAGCTCAACTGTGGTCACGGTTACTAATTTTGTCAACCTGCACATTTGAATCCCTTAAGGATATCCACATCTAAAAAAAAAGAAAAAGAAAAAGTAAAACATTGAATTAAAAAGGTTAAAGTCGACAATTTATCCAACATGTCCTCTTTTTTTGGGTGTGTAAAAACTTCACCGGGGTTGTGTCAGCAGGGAAAGAGCTACCATTTAAGAAACAGAATAATGTTGATATATCGTCTAAACTCACATTGGATTCCTTTTATAAAACTTTCGAGATTTTTCTATTAAAACATCGAAGGAAGCCAACAAGAGAGCTACAACTTTGAGCAAAAGGTTCCATGGTATTCATTATTCTCATTCCAACGACTATCAGGAATAGATGATATGGTGCCTATTTTCATTGAATGTGCAAGGCAACCGCATACATTTGCAAACTGACACCTTGCATTTTTCGCCAACATGCACATGTCAAAGGTTTAAAACATTCACATTTTGCCAAAAAGTGGCACATTTGTTTTATTTTTTGTCCCTTCAAAAAGAGCCAAAAGATATAGCTGCACTGACAAGCATATTACATCAGTTTAAATTATTCAACTTTGGTCATTTAACCGAACATGGCTTTACCACGCTGCTAATTACCACATTTAGTGGAGCCACTTTAACTACTTTCCTTCAATCAAGACACACTACATAAGACTGATAACAGCAAAGTGTAGGAGCATGTAGGAACATAGAAATAATTTCCATCTTCACATTCAGTTGCTGCTGAACAGACCTACTTTAGATATTGTGCATGGTTAATAATACAGCGCTGTTCTACACAGTTATATAAGGAAAAGTTATCTCATTTACAGAGATGGATTGTATTCATCAATGCAGCAGCGTGTCTCCACAAGCTGATTTTAATGCATTTTTGGAAATCACGGGAGCTTATGACTCAGATGTGCTGAATAAACCTACAGCAGCCTCAGATTGTGATAAAGTAAACAGGCACAGTGCGTGACTCTTCTCAGAACCGTTACATTTCATTTCTGTGTTATATACAGTATGTTGTGAATATCAGTAGGACCCCGTTTAAAGTTCTTATGGATCAAATAGTTTGTTATATTATATATTGTCATCTATCATACACTCAACAAAAATATAAACGCAACACTTTTGTTTTTGCTCCCATTTTTCATGAGATGGACTTAAAGATCTAAAATTCATTCCAGAAACACAATATTACCATTTCTCTCAAACATTGTTCACAAATCTGTCTAAATGTGTGATAGTGAGCACTTCTGCTTTGCTGAGATAATCCATCCCACCTCACAGGTGTGCCACATCAAGATGCTGATCTGACATCATGATTAGTGCACAGGTGTGCCTTAGACTGTCCACAATAAAAGGTCACTCTGAAATGTGCATTTTTTTGCTTTATTGGGGGCTCAGAACCAGTCAGTATCTGGTGTGACCACCATTTGCCTCATGCAGTGCAACACATCTTCTTCGCATAGAGTTTATCAGATTGTCAATTGTTGGTCCACTCCTCTTCAATGGCTGTGCGAAGTTGCTGGAGACAGTTTATGGTGGAGAAATGAACATTCAATGCACGAGCAACAGATCTGGTTGACATTCCTGCTGTCAGCATGCCAATTGCACGCTCCCTCAATGCTTGTGGCATCTGTGGCATTTTGCTGTGAGACAAAACTGCACATTTCAGGGTGGCCTTTTATTGTGGACAGTCTAAGGCACACCTGTGCACTAATCATGATGTCAGATCAGCATCTTGATGTGGCACACCTGTGAGGTGGGATGGATTATCTCAGCAAAGCAGAAGTGCTCACTATCACACATTTAGACAGATTTGTGAACAATGTTTGAGAGAAATGGTACAATTGTGTATCTGGAATGAATTTTAGATCTTTAAGTCCATCTCATGAAAAATGGGAGCAAAAACAAAAGTGTTGCGTTTATATTTTTGTTGGGTGTATATGGTTCACTTTCTGTATTGGTAATGGAGGATCATTCTTCTGTGTTTTTAAATATTTCCTCTTTTACATTCAACTAAGAGCACTAACAGTGCTGGTACAAACAAAATCGGAATAGCTTAACGTTAACTTTCTCGCTGAGATTTAAATGATAAGTTGGATACCTTTCTAATGCCTATGTGCTAAAGACTGAAAGAGTGTATGGAGCGACAGCCAGTAGCCAGTTAGCCTATATTAGCACAAAGACTGGAAACAGCCGGCCTATCTCCATCCAAATGTGCCAAAAAGCCCCTCAAAATTAGCTTATTTGAGTCCTATTCCATGTGTTTAATTTGTACCTATACCATAGTGTTTTCTGGTCAGGCGCAGTGAATCGCCTCGAGACCAAAAATTGTTAAGCTTACTGGCTACAAGCTCGTAGGACGTTATTTAGCATACACACGAGTTGTAATCATCTTCTTCGGCAACTCTTGGCAAGAGGGTGAATTAGGGAAATTCACAGAATGGTAGTCAAAAGTTAAACTATTCATAAAAATTACTTAATATTCATGATGTGTCTCATGTAATAATGCAGTCTTATGAGTTCATTAATAAAGAAGGGCTTTGTAGGAAAGCATATAAGGTTTAATAAAGTGGAAGTTCAGCTCTTTGTGGCAAACATGGTCGTTTGATGTTTCCAGTTCAAACATCCTGGTTTGACTTACTTATTTTACTATATAATCTGCTGTGTATAAACATATGTTCCCTTTGCACCAGCAGATCCACCGTATGTCAATATCTGGGAAGGTCGACAAACTGTGCAACCAGATTGACGAAGCCCTTTTATGCAGAGCCCGCACACACATATGTGTTTTCATATCTTTCACAATCCTCCGTGTTCAAAATTCATATTGTGAAGTGGCTCCGTGGGGGACCAGAGTCACTTGATGCATTTCCTCCCCATTGTATGCTGGTTGTTTGAATATGCTCGTCTTGTGGAGCTCTACCGCTCAAATAACGGCCAGCCGACTGTGCTATGGCCGCACTTTACTTAAATCCGTCCCGAACATGTGTGAGCTTATTGCATGTGGAGTACTGTAAGCCTGAGAGATGAGGGGAGCAGTTACATGAAGGAAATCAGTCCAACCAGGCTATGGGGTCTGTACATTTTCTAAAAATTGCCATTGCTTTTGTGATATTAGAGAATAATGCATATGCTCATTTCTGTCTCTCTTGCACAAATACAGACACACCATAAAACTGATGAATTCTACAGGGTATGAGTGGGAATTGGGTGTTCTTATGTCAGCACTATGGGAGGTGTAATTTGGGGTGACTCGACTGTAGGTTTCGAGGAACTCATCTGGGACTGTTTGTATTTCCACAAATCTTTCTATCCCATTTCGAGGACAAATTTATACAAGAGAAGAACAAAAACACACCATTGCTTTTAATGCTTTTTTAAGTGCTCTGTCTGGAGTGTAAATAAAAGGCCCCACAAAAAGACACCATCAGCCGTCAAAGGGACACGGTAGATTTGGAAATGAATGGGGACATTAAAATGCATAAGTTTCCTGCTTTGAATCTAAATAAAAATGCTAATGAAACGCTGTGGGTATTAATAATGCAGAGGTTTCCTTTTTTTGCCAAGGAAACATTTCAAGAAATATTCTAAACTGACAGAGCGACCTGTTTTGATGCATCAGGATTCATGACAGTACATATTCTCTTGACATTTTAAAACATTAAACCAACATCCAATTAAGACTTTAATTCCTGCCTGGTTTTGTAGTTAGTGTAGTAATGAAATATTACACTGCATAATACTGTATTATATATGTATCTGCACTTCCTAAAGGGACTAATTAGAATCTTTAAAAAAGGACTCATTTATGATGTAACACTGGAGTCTGCCCTTTGGCCCATTCCACAACTCTCAAAAGGTTACTTGAGTTCCTGCCATTAGTTCAAATGCCATATAGCGATTAAAGTGACACTGTAAAGCCATCTGACAGGAAATGGTATCTATATATAATGATTCCATACATTATTACTAGACATTTAACACAGCATAAGGGGGAAATGCTTGGAGGAGTCAAACAACATGTGCCCGGTGTTAGCAGTCTCACTCTAGGGTCATTGAATCACACCATTCATTTTGAAGAGCCTGACTCCAATGATAGAGCCTGACTCCAACGATAGGAGGAAAATGAAACATTGTGCAGGCAATGAATTTACATTTTGACTGTATGAAGCCTAATTGCATGGTGCCCTTTCCAATTACCTGAGAAGCTCTTGGAAAATGACAGCTAAAGAGAAAACACGTGATTTGGTTAATATATGATTGACTTCCTGAATACAAAAGCATCGACTTTCACACTCCAGTGGGGTATAATTATGAGTCTGCAGCTCCTGCCAAGACAGACCCTGAGGCATTTGACCACAGGGGGTTGGAAATTTCATCTGACATGCATGTCACTTATTTTTTCACGCCTTCAGAAAAAGGACAAGCCGGGGGTTGATTGTCTGATAACCATGTCGCATCACCTTTGATTTAATCCCATTTGTAGCAATCAGAGTGTAAGATTGTTGTCTCCGCTTGCTCCCTTCGTGAAGGTTATATTGACCAACAAGGAGATGTATCACCAACAGTCAGTGCAATCCTTTAAGGCTCTGTGAATAATTATTCCATCGTTGCAAATGTTTAAGTGTCTATTTTGACAAACATTTTTTTTTATTGTGCCCTACGAATTATGCCTAGCAACAAGTGGTCCTTAAAAAAGGAATGGTTTGAAAGAAAATGTATAACTGCTAGCACATCTTAAAGTGTTCGGTCCTGTTTTCCATGTGTTATTTTTTAGCGGTGTAGACTCGGTTTGGGCATCGTTTCGATTTAAACATCTGTCATAAAGAACAGTGAAGTATGAAAGCTCAGGGTCCCTTCTGTGCCATGCCATACATTTGGGTTTACTCTTGGGATCAACTCGATAGTGCATATCGCCGTATTCGTACATATACATCAAGGAACATAACAGACCAACTGAGGAGAATCGGATTACTTGCATCAAACTCTGTGGGAAGTGCGAAATGAGATTGTGTGGTCGCGTTGAGTCACTAAACTCAGGCATTTTTAGATGCATATTTGAGATGAAGTGCGAGGGAAACACCAGGCTAAAAAGACATTATGACGCACAGGCTTACTTCAAGGGGACATCCATCACCATTGAGAATGAGCGACTGGATTGCATGTAATATGTCTACAGGGAGGAAGTGGCTGAACAATTGAGAGAGACCCAGTGTTTTGCTGTCCAGACGGATGAGACTACCGTTATATCATGATGGTCCCAAATGGTCATACTGTAGTGTTGAGATACATGGTAGACAACACTGTCACCGAGTGATTTCTGGAGTTCATGGAAGTGAGGTTACAACTGCCATCAGCCTTTCCAACACAATCAAACAAGTCCTTGAGCCTCTGGAGGTGACAAACTCATTGCACCAACCTTTGAGCGGTGATGAGTGGTGGTGTAGGAGGCGTGCAAACCCAGATGAAGATGTGCAACCTAAATGCAATATTTGTGTATCGCTGTGCCCACCACTCTGCAACAGGTGTGTGTGTGCATCCAGAATCGGTGAGCTGAAGTTTGTAATTTGCTGATTTTGCAACCGTCTTTTCCAACTCGAACTTCAAAGCCAATATGAAAGAGTTGAAAAAGAAGAGAGCAGATGCGATTGCCAACCAAGCTAGAGAGGGGTGCAGCTAAGCGCAGCAAAACCAACACAGCTGCAGTTATGAAGGGAGCCTGGGACACCATGGTTGCTCAAGTGGAGGACAGGCTCTCCAAAAGTGACCATCTTGTTCCCGCAGTTTGTAGCGTAATTCCCATCGGCCCAACTTAGCTGTGCAATCAAGCTATGGCGCACAGACCTTAAAAACTCTATGCCAACACAACACAGGGTGAATCTCAATACAGGGGTTGCGGTCTACGAAGGCTGCATTTGAAGACCGATTGCGTCATAGCGGCGCACAAAGGTTGTTCCATTTGCAAGGCTCCTTGCAAGGCTCCTCATATGCGGCTGAGAAATGCAGCCTTCGTTTCACGGTTTTGAAGGCTGCATCAGATGTATCCTTTGCGGCCCAACATTTCCCAAGATTCATTGCGTTTTTTTCAGAGATGGCATAAAATAAAATGAAAAATAACAAAACAGCAACGTGTTGCTCCATCTTCTTAACTTTTATCTTCCTTTCTTTTTTTTCTTGTATTTTTTTTTTTCTTTTCGTCTGGTAGGCAACTTCTTTTTTCCTCCGTTGACAAGGCTGTTTCCGTTGGCAGCAATCAGGGTTGCTAGGCAGCACAGGAGCGGCGAGTCGTCACGCAAGGTAACGGCTTGTTACGCAAACCAGAAATGCTCGTAAACAGAGCGAAAAGGAGACCTGTGGAGAACGTCTTGTTTAACAACGCTCGTTGGCCTTGGAATCGGAACTTTAGTTTTGGTTAGTAATGCAAGGTTAGGCAACTTAGGCTTGTATATTCCATTACAAGAACATATTCCATACGCCGCTGCACTCTCTCAGGTAAGAGCTGGCTATAGGCTACACTTTGCTGCTAAACGTTTTTTTTTTTACTTTTTTTTTATTTTAAAATGACTCTCCTCGTACGTATTTGTTCTATCCTGTTGTAGTCGCGCGTTACATGCCCCCTCCCCCACACTCCCCGCTCCCCAGAACTGTTTCATTTTTTTAAGTCGGAAAGTCACACTCCCCCGCTGCCCAGGAATGTCTAATATTTTAAAGTCAGTGATTTGTATTTCTTCTATATTTTAAATGACTCTCCTCCTACAGCGTCGGTCATTTGTAGTAGCCTTACTTCTGTCTCACTCCTGGCCTACAGCTATACTGCTTTGAACCCTCCCCCCCCCCTCTCCAACACACAAGCCGTGCTTTAATTCACAACAGTTATGTTGCTGCCTTATTAGCTTTTTTTTTCGGTACACTGAGAGGAGCTGCTATAGTTTCCCTTATACATATGTGCAAAGACAAAATGGAAACTGAATCAAACTCCCGACCCACTAGAGGTTGAGCGCGCAAAAACTCTAGTTCATATAAAAACACAACAGCAAAGCACTAAACATTAAGCTGCAAGCTTTACAAGATATTGTCCCATTCCATTATTTACTTTATGTAAACAACGTTCTTGGAAAACCCTAAAAGCCATTAAAAAGTCTCATTCTGATGGATATAGTGTTCTTTGTCCAAAGTGCCATGCGTTTTCTATTAATCTTGCTGAGTCACCGTAAACGAGGCAGTGGAACACCAAATAAAATGCATTCTTAACAACACAAAGATGACAGAAAAAACAACAAACGCTGCTTTTCAGGAATACCTTCATATCTGCGAATCCTCAATTGCCAGCGGTAAGGTACCGGTTCTTATTGAGCACACAGAGACCTTTGCCCTTCTTTTAGATTAAATGTTATATAAGGTTTTGTGGAGAAATCTTCTTTGATGTGAACAAACTATAGTTACTGAGCGTTGGCTGATATCAAATCTCAACCTATTATTGTTGCCTATGGAGGTAAAGTATGTTTTGTTTGTCTATTCATTTTAAACTATTATTTGCATGCAAAAATAATTAAAAACCTTGTATACATTTGTTAATTCAAAACAATGTCATCTTTTTGCTTGCAAATGTCCCCATTTATCCCCTTAGTAGTTCAAAGTTTCCGTGTGTCTCTATAGTTCTTTCTGCACATCTGTTCGTTTAGAATACTTTTTTTTTTGCATCAAGCCCCGCAAGCTAACATTAGCTTTGTTAAAAGGTTCAGGTAGCTTCAAAACAGTGACACCTGGCTGGCAGTTACTAGGGGTTTACTAATTAATAACAATGTATCTCTGTGTGAAGTCATTTGTGAGGGGCAACCTGTTTTAAATTAGTGATGCAACAAACTCCACTTGTCAAACACTTATGTAAGGCTAAATTTGAAATTATGAACAGCTGGTGCCAGTAAGTGAACTATGTGAAGTCTTTACTTCCTGAAGCATTTCTTATGTTCGAATGGTGTAACCCAATTCAGTAAGTCACTATTTGAAACTAACTGTAGCCATTACTGATAAAACACACACACAAACCTGGTAATGGGTTTACATTTCAGGAGATAATAATGTCTGCTGAAACTCACACAGTTCAAGCAGTATATTTGTTATGTGGAGACTTGAAAATGCATTAAGACAGGGATGGCGTCTCTCCCAGAGTGGGCAGGCATGGGAAGCACTCTGCAAATGCCGCCTGTCTGTCATAGCACTAATGTACCCTGACATTCAATTCAAAACACACACACACACACACACACACACACAGCCAGGCTAATACACATACTGTAGACACAGTCCTGCCCGTGTTGGGACTGGAAGTTCCAATGACTGCCAAATACTCAACAAGTCTTAGTGGTGTCTGCATGTTTCAAAAAGCTAGTTTTAAAATATCGGTTTTATTTACGCTTTACTGAATTTGATTTAAGACCACATGCAAGAAAAAAAAAAACAACAACACGTTTGGAGGGTTGACATAAATTGGCAGAGCACAGAACAGGATCCAGGGGAATAAATTGTGTTGGGACAATGAGGTCTATTTGAGCACTTGAGCACAATACAGTTTTCCAGGAAAGGTATGCAGTGCCAAGAGTCCCTAAACGTGATCTAAACATCTATATTCAATACGAACCACAACCATGTTCAGATTAAAAGATCCATACGGTTAATACATTACTCCAAATAAGGTTTCCATTGTTTACATGTCAATCAGCATATTCTGAATAAACAAGCAACCTAGTAGAAGTACCATGACGTCTGGCCTCAGCAGGGTTTTTTTCCTCCCAATAATTACACCTCCAATCCATGGAAAATAATCATGTATTGTATTGTTTTGTCACCCAAAACTCTCTTTTATGGAGCCTGGTTTGCATGTTTACACACTAATTGTAACAGCCATAAATCAGAACATGCGATTAAGGTGTATGCCTCAATAATACCATAAAGACTGGTACACTCCAGCTGTCTTAATGCGATTAGAAACGCTTACTCTGACTATGACACAATTCTGATTAAGGTGAGCAGTACCCAAGTCTTTACATGCAATGGCTTAGTCGGAAGTTCCTGACTCGAAACATGATCATAACCGGGTTGATGCCTGGAATATTGCTGCACATAAACGTGGTCATCAATTCAAGCCCTAAACGTAGATTATTAAAGCCTTACTGTTTACAACCGTTTAAGAACCTGCAAAAAGCCTGAGCCTTCAATTACTGTGGAAGCACAATCCAGTCCGTGTCTAACACCCTGAGACCGCACACCAGGGGCCTCATTTATAACGGTGTGCGTAGAAACCATCCTAAAACATTGCATCCACACAAAGCCAAAAATGTGCTGCGCAAAAAAAATAATCAGATTTATAAAACTGTGCAGTGCACAGTTGCACGCAATATTCCCTTTATAAATACCCACCTGCGGTGAATTGTGCGCGGACAATCTCCGCCCCGTGTCATCCCAGTTCACCTCCCACTTTCATCCCACAATCTACCATAAATGGCGAATGCTAAATAGCTCTTGAATATTAGTGACGCTCTTAATAAGCACGGAATTTTGACTGACATGAGGAGAACTGCGAGGTGACCGGCCGCAAAGACAGCGACTTGGAAGGAAGAAAGCCTGTGCCATTTGCTGAGACAAACACACACTCATGCGCGCGCTGATCACATATCATGATTGGCACAGTCATTATAGTCTTTGTAAAGACTGTACTGTATTGATTATCACATATTAGCCTACCTGTAGGACTATATGTAAGCATACAGTACAGTATATATAATGTGGTGTGAGAAGTGAAATAATGCATATTAAGCCTATAGTCTATTCCAGAGCATTGTTTCTGTCCTGTGAGATCCACACATTTCCAACAACGCCAGATTATAGTTTAAACTTCCAGGGTAAATTGTTATGGGAAAAAGATGTAATCATTTTTAAATTCACTACATTATTTTATCTAACGAAATATACAGTTCTGATTAATATTTTTGGCCTTTACTTAGTTCAAAACTATTTTAAAAACACTGCCTAAAATATAGACTATTTGCTCTCCCGCTGGCCACACACGGAAACACCTCCCGACGTATATCATTATAGAGTAGCGCTATAAGATTCAAGTTAAAAATATAACCAAAACATGTTAAGACCTACTTGATAGGTAATTCAACCTACATCATAACTGCATATCATAGAATGTAGCCTATATACACACACAACTATAGGTACGCTTATACATATAATTGAGTTAATATATGAGTCCCAAGCATTTCACAGTAATACAATGCGTTCCAAATTATCATGCAAATTATATTTCTCAGATTTTCCTAAATAGTCGATGCAAATGACAGTCAGTATAATTTAAGTCATCAACCGTTAAAGTATGATTCACATTTTATTGAACAAACCTCCCAATGATAACAGTATTTTTTTCAAAAATAAACTCAAAATGCTGTTCCAATACTGTTCCAAATTATTATGCACAGCGGAGTTTCAAAACATTTTATAGGTTGCGAAGAACTAAAAATGGTCATTTGTTGAATTTGCAGAATGTGGTGGAGGTCATATTTAGTGAAATAAAAAGCTATTTCAATCAAAAACATCTTAACAGGCCAAGTTACATGTTAACATAGGACCCCTTCTTTGATATCACCTTCACAATTCTTGCATCCATTGAACTTGTGAGTTTTTGGAGAGTTACTGCTTGAATATATTTGCAGGATGTCAGAATAGCCTCCCATAGCTGCTGTTTTGATGTGAACTGCCTCCCAACCTCAGATCTTTTGCTTGAGGATGCTCCAAAGGTTCTCAATAGGGTTAAGGTCAGGGGAAGATGGGGGCCACACCATGAGGTTCTCTCCTTTTATGCCCATAGCAGCCAATGACACAGAGGTATTCTTTGCAGCATGAGATGTTGGATTGTCATGCATGAAGATGATTTTACTACGGAAGGCACGGTTCATCTTTTTGTACCATGGAAGAAAGTGGTCAGTCAGAAACTCTACATACTTTGCAGAGTTAATTCTCACACCGTCAGGGACCCTAAAGGGGCCAACCAGCTCTCTCCCCATGATTCCGGCCCAAAACATGACTTCACCACCTCCTTGCTGACGTCGCAGCCTTGTTGGGACATGGTGGCCATTCACCGACCATCCACTACTCCATCCATCTGGACCATCCAGGGTTGCACGGCACTCGTCAGTAAACAAGACTGTTCAAAAATTAGTCTTCATGTATTTCTGAGCCCACTGCAACCATTTCTGCTTGTGAGCATTGTGAGGGGGTTGGCCGAACAATAGGTTTATGCACAACTGCAAACCTCTGGAGGATCCTACACCTTGAGGTTCGCGGGACTCCAGAGGCACCAGCGGCTTCAAATACCTGTCTGCTGCTCTGTACCGGCATTTAAGCAGCTGCTCTCTTTACCCGATGAATTTGTCTGGCAGAAATCTTCCTCATTATGCCTTTATCTGCACGAACCCGTCTGTGCTCTGAATCAGCCACAAATCTCTTCACAGTACGATGATCACACTTCAGTTTCTTTGAAATATCTATTGTTTTCATACCTTGTCCAAGGTATTGCACTATTTGACGCTTTTCGGCAGCAGAGAGATCCTTTTTCTTTCCCATAGTGCTTGAAACATGTGGCCTGCTTAATAATGTGGAACGTCCTTCTTAAGTAGATTTCCTTTGATTGGGATCACCTGGCAAACTAATTATCACAGGTGTATGAGATTGATTTCAATGATCCAAGGTGCGCTGAGACACAATATCATACATACGTTTTATTGAAAAACAAAAAATGTAATGTTTATGACACTTCAATCTAATTTGCATAATAATTTGGAACACGGTGTAGGCTATGTGTGTGTTTTTCTGATGACTGAGCTTTATTTCGTGGTGTTGCCATTGAGTGTCGCTGATACCTTGTGGTAGCTCTACGCATGGTCGAAAGTTGGCGTGGGAATACGCACATATCTCCGCAAAGATTGTTTTTATAAATACCAACTTTTGCCATCGCACATTTTGCCACACATTTCTGCCCGTCTACGCAGGGTTTTTGTGCGCCGCACGCTTTATAAATGAGGCCCCAGCTGTCTTAATGCGATTAGAAACGCTTACTCTGACTATGACACAATTCTGATTAAGGTGAGCAGTACCCAAGTCTTTACATGCAATGGCTTAGTCGGAAGTTCCTGACTCGAAACATGATCTTAACTGGGTTGATGACTGGAATATTGCTGCACATAAACGTGGTCATCAATTCAAGGCCTAAACGTAGATTATTAAAGCCTTACTGTTTACAACCGTTTAAGAACCTGCAAAAAGCCTGAGCCTTCAATTACTGTGGAAGCACAATCTAGTCCGTGTCTAACACCCCGAGACCGCACATCAGGTGATCATAAATGTGTGTGATGGAGCGAAAGCCTGGCAGATAGTGGGTGTGCGTGTGTGTGTGTGTGTGTGTGTGTGTGTGTGTGTGTGTGTGTGTGTGTGTGTGTGTGTGTGTGTGTGTGTGTGTGTGTGTGCGTGCGTGCGTGTCTTATTGCATCAGGAGTACTCTGCTCACTGTTTAATTTTATCCGTCAGTCAGTGGTAAATGTAGAGTGGGCTGTATGTGAAAACTGAACACACTCTTGAGGAGGTTTAAGCTGCCGACTTGTCCCCCCCCCCCTGAGCCTCACAGGTATCCAGCTGTAAAAGCAAATGCTTGGTGAAGAGCAAGTGCCCACAAAGCAGCACTCAGGGGGGGGAACAGACAGAAATCAAAAGGTGTTATGTGTCAAGCGAGGGAAATAACAAGCCGACAACGCCAGGCAGCAAATGATGGGTCCTCCTGTTCAGTATACTGTAGGTTTCAAGAACATTTTCAAAACGTAGGACTGGCAAGTAGCCTACGGTAAACCACTGGGAGGTAGGCCTATCCATGTTAACATGTCAAGCAGATCAAAATTATATTCAAGCGCAGGTAGCTATATGAAACCTCAAGTTTTACATTGTGCTTGGTTAAACTTTAGGCAACACATTATAGGCCAGTTTCACAGACATGGATTAAGCCAAGTCTTCGACTAAATTGTACTCTCAAAAGGACAATCTCCATTCAACATTCCATTTAGTCCAGGACTTGGCTTCATCCATGTCTGTGAAACTGCCCCTGAATGTCATAGCCTACTTGTTGGATTTTGTTTCAAGCATGTAGCCTTCACAAAGAATATGAAAGGCTGTTTACAAAGGTCAAAATCATTTTCACCACACTATGCAATGAGCAAATGAAGCCCTCAGGAAAGCTAAAGTCAGTTTTACAAATGTCTGCCTGACAAAAAGAAATGGCAATTGGCTAATATAATGACATATTGATGCAGCAACTCGGCCTATATAATAGGCCTATAAAAAACTGAATTGTTAATGTAGCGAAAACAAAGAAGTGTGCTAGGCTTGCCTACGGCAATCAAAAAAAATAAACAAAAAAAGCTAAATAAAAAATATTGATAGGCCTACTGACCACATTTTACATCTAAGAAACGTAGAACAAAATCCAAACTTTTGAGTTAAGCTACTTTAGTGTATGTAACACGCAAGGGCTGTAAACTATCGAACCATAACTCAGTTCTTCTCAAATGGTGGGGCGCGCCCATGGACATATAAAGAAATGGACACCGATTGAAACATGGCGCCCATTCATTCGTATGAAAGCTGCTCATTGGCGCAGAGAAGCAACAAGGAAGCGGCCACACTGCTTTCATGAGAGCCTGGCACACCCCTAAAGCATGACGCCCAGGGTACGTTTCATTCTCGAGCAGTATAACGTTATAATATGTCCGTGCATTAAGCTAAGCGGGACGAGCACAATTGCATTGTTTATCGACCATGGAAGTATAAATTACTAATCCCGATGATTCTTTATATGTAAGCTTTAAATTACACCCCGTCGTTGTATAGTGATAAACGAAGATTCCTCCCACCATCGGAGGCCGGGCCGGCCGAAGCAACGGTTGTTTCATTACGACTCCTTTTAGCGGCTACACGCCTAACGGCTAAAACTGAAAATAAAACGCTTTCGGTGGCGTTTTGAAAAGCGAAAACTTCCATTCTTAGAACATGGTCTAAAGAAAAGTATGAGACTTTGATATCCAGAAAAATTTTGCGGAGATACATTCTTGTTTGACGAAATTGTATTGGGAATGAATGGGGATGGGCCGCTATGATCTCCATTTTGATTTACGGACCCGTCCCAGACAGTCAAAGCGTGTAATACCAGGCGTGGCCACCTGGCCATGCTGGCTGCTCGAAAAAGGCACAGTCCTGGGTTGTCAGGGGGGGTGCAGGCTGCCTTGATTTCCAACTGACCTATGTATTTATTTATTTATTTTTAAGTGCTAGCAAGCGCGATGTGTGCTTGTGTATGGTCATATCCGTGCGAAAGGCGGCGATTTGCAGTAAATAAATGTCCACATGTGTCTCCAAGTGTCTCTGTAGGCTATTTAAAAATAAATCAAGCAAGTAGGCTATGAATTATTGGTTATCGCATTACAGAAGGCCCATTGGCCTAATAAAAAAACACCACCTTAACTATGTTTACAGTTTAAAAATGTTTTGAATGCAAACCTCAGTGAATCATTTGCTCTTGTTTCTCTGTCCTGAGATTCACACAGACTGAGCAGTCTTGTTTAAATGTTACAAATTGAGCTAATAAACTGAACTTTGATTTGTTTTGCTGCAGAAGTTATCTCAGCTAATTGTTGTTATCTAATTTGATAATAAGGTGGTTGTATGCAGAATGCTCGTGCCAGAAACTCACACAGTGGTTTTGTACAGATAAATAAATAAATATTAGCAGGTTCTCAATAGTAGCCTATTTCAATTTAGGGGGGGGGGGCGCGAACAAATGTCTGTCCCCTAGGGGGGGCATGACAGAAAATTATTGAGAACCACTGCCATAACTGATAATCAAAGCAATCCGATACTTCAAATATTAGGAACGTCACACCAGCCTTCAGTCACATATCCTTTAGTTTATTGTGGACATGCTTATCAGTAAAGTTATCCGTCACGCCTAGCAGGACAAAAGAGGCTTGTGAAACGAGCATAGTCTTTTGATGGATTCGGCATTAACACAATGAGGAATGAGGAACAAAGCGCAGCTGTAGGCTACTTCAAATAATTAGATTGTTTAATGAACTTGTAGCAACGCACACGCCATTCACTCCCGCCCAAGACCATTGTTAATTTGCACTGATAGGCGAAACGTTATGTATAAAAGTTATCAGCTTGTTCAAGTGCGAGCACCATAGTTTGCTGAACGTACGCCGAAATGTGAAGAAACTGTGTCGTTTGGAAACGTCATTTTTCTTAAAGCCTGCTTGTATTTAATAAGATTTAGAAACAACGAAACGCTAAACAGTGGGGGTTTTAAATGTAGTCTGGAGTTCCTTCTGTGCACCAAATAATAAAACAGCGCGTGTGCTCTAACTAACACTACACAGTATACACACACACACTGTGAGTGGGGCGTACCGATGTGCGGTTCACTTCCATTACAACAAATAAAAATATATATATATATTTTTTTTTTGCTACTTACCGAAGTTGGAACCAAAAGGCTTGCGGGTCGCTCGATCAGCTCAGGTTGCTGTTTCCCTGCCACATTCATTTCCCATGAAAACCAACCCGCCTTTATCTGTCCGCTGACTTCTTCGACGAGACTTTCTCAAGTCATTTAATCAGCTGCAATTGACGACGACTGCAAGACAAGTGTTATTCACCGGCGTCCCGTTCTACTGCGGACTGAGGCGGACGTAGACACCATGCCTTCAACACGCTGGCTGAAGTCTATCCTGGAACAATTGCAACAAATTCGCTTACTGCCTGGACACATTTGTATTGGGAATCGTTGCTTATGTTTCCACGGCTCAGTCCAAACTGTCAGCACACAGTGGCTCCTCTGCTGCTGCTGCTGCTCATCAGTCTGCATGTCTCTCCTCCTGCTGCCTGTCCTCCTATTAACCATGCCTGCGTCAACAGCACACACAGGACATTAACCCATTCACTAGAATTGGAAAACTTAAAAGCATATTTTTTTTTGTTCTATCAGCATATAAGCCATGGCTTGTTATCCATTGGCAGCAGTGCCACTGTGGTGGTGCACCATACAATCAGTGATATTTGCCTGATATTTTGCACTGCCTGCCTTTAGTAGCCTATATTCACCGAGATAGCCTACAAAAAAAAAACGGCATGTTAAATCAATGCAGAGAAAAAGCTACAACTCAGTGCCCTTGCTCCGTGCTCAGGTGAAGATGCATGGCCAGCCTTCCCCGAGCATGTTAAATCTTCACGGATAAGGTGGCACAAATTCATTTTCTGTGGACACTGGAGGAGGCCTGGCTAATTTTTCCTGGAGCTTCATGCATGGGGAGATGGGTTTAGAGAGGATTTTCTTTATGTGCCAGTCTGGCCCCAATGGGACCTGGTGTCAGTTTGTGGCTCCTACAACCCTCAGACTAACATTGGGTTTTAGTGGTAAAGACAGGTTGATTCAGACACTATGATAGCTCAATTTACCCAGCACTCTGTCAGGACCAAAACAATAGGACATTATAAATAGAGGCTTGTGAGTGCACACAGTAGCCTGACTGAGAGAGACCATTTGACTTTTTTGAAGTATTTTTGCTTTGGATTTGTGTTATTATGATCAGGATTAGAGCATCTGTATGGCTATATGTTCAAATAGCAGGCGAATTGGGCCAAAATCTGATATTTTTCTGCTCAAATGCTACTCATTTGTGTAGACATGGCAGTGTGAACAGCGCAAATCACCTGCTATCTGATCTTTTAAATTCCGATTTTGGCCACTTTAATATGTGGTCCTTAATCCGACATATGTTCTTTTTTCTTTCTTTCTAACAATGTGACCTCACTCAGTCCGAACAGTCACAGCCTATTGTAATTGATGAGACTTTTACGTCCGTCCAAATCAACATGCATCACAGATGAAGTAACCTTTGAACCTCCTGATCCTTTGTGAGAAGTGTGTTCCTGTGATGCACTACTGGTTCCAGCTAAGCACTCATGAACACCTCCGCACAGAAGTAGCAGCCAAAACTCCATAAAAAGCCATAATTAAAAAAAAAAAAATCTCTCTTTCTCCTCATCCTCGTTGTTATTATAGTCCGCTCACCAATTTCAACTTGCATGGCCTCCATGCTTATAGGCCTACTTCCTCAGAAAAGGGTGCTGCTTCCGATGTCTTGGTTATTGTTCTTTCTCGCACTCTGGTCAGTTTAGGACTGTGACAAGTTCACACTGGAATTGGGGTTTGGCCACATTTGAAAAAAATAAATTATGTGAACAGACAAACAAATAAAGACATTTTCTGAGCAAAATTGAGGCTTGCTGTGTGAACGTTGCCCATAGACCCATTTAGTGCACCAGCCTATGTTATGGTACTGCACCATCATCAGAGGTGAAGAAAGGCATAGTCATTAGAAAAGCTTTAGCTATACACTTCAATTATAGGCACCTACTCAGCATTCTGAAATGATATTTTCCTGCAATATCTGATAAGAGGATTTTTTTTGTGCTGATTTGAACTAACAATCACTGTGGGCTTTTTGCAAACACAGCAGGCCTTATGGAATAAAGTATGCAGCCTTGAGTTTTAGTAAAGCCTTAACAAAAAATTTTAGAGGCAGAGCTGTAAAACTTTTTTGAAGTTTATTATACTACTCAAACTTTATGGACTACAATGAAATTCATCTTTATAATGCCAAAGCAAACTAATGTGTCCTGTCCACCAAGGCTCACTATACAAAAGTGTTCTTTCAACTTAGAAGTACAGTGATGTCAACACACAAAGCGTTCCATCTTGCTATTATGGAAGCCCAGGGAAACGCACAGAATAGACAAGCACAACTGCAATTTTAACTTTAAGTGGAAAAGTTGGAAATTGAGGCTGAGATTAGCAAAGATGACCACAAAGTAGCACAAGTCACAAAGACTGAGTGTACTGCAGCAAGCCCAAGGTCAAAGCACTCCAAGTTTCTGTTTGCAACAGGGTTGTTAAAAATAGCTTGTCCAGCGTCAATAGTCATTTAAATGCATTCAGTTTGGTGCTTCTTTGACCCAGCGATATCCCTCTCTGTCTCTTTGGCTTTGCCTTGGCGATGTTCACTTTGAATCAAGGACTTTAGGACAAAAACCTTGGATGAGAAGATTCAACACCACTTTTAAAGCTCCCATATTATACACTTTTCGGTACTATTATACACCATATTATATGGTCTTAGTGGTCCCTAATACGTTTTTCTTTAATTGTTTGCTGAAAAAAACTTTCAGATAATTTATTGTACTATGCTGATGTTCAGCTAATCTCACAATGGCCTATTTTTTAAAAAGAGCTGCAGCTCCCCTCGTAAATATACAATCTTTGAGCTCCCCCCGCCCCCTGTCCGGAAGCGAAGCCAGATACGCCTCGCCCTCTGTCTGTCAGGGCCGTGGACCAATAAGAAATAGGGGTGTGGGCTGCACAGTGGAAGCTTCTGGCTTTCCAGTTTTTGAGGTCAGAAACGAGGAGAATTCTGACTGGAGTATATTGGGGGGGAGGGGTGGGGGTTTCAGAAAGGGGGAGAGTGAGAAAAGGAGAGATTGTTATTTTTTTAAATATTTTGCCAGTCTCTAGGCACACTGTGGACCCATGGATATGTTAGAACACATTTAAAAAGTGCATTTAGCATAATATGTGACCTTTAAGATAGCAAGTGATTAGCTTAGTTTAGTTTAGCACAACAAAAATTACACTCACAATGTTTTCACTAATTAAAACCTTGTGTCTTATCAACCGATGTGTGTCAATGGCAGCTTGGAGTATCGGGTTTTGTACTTTGGTTTCTGTATGAGTTAAACACAGAAGGTACTAAGATGTGTGATTTAAGATGTAGTTTCGGAGGTGCTGGTGGATGCTGTTACCTTGGGACATAGCCAAACGTCTTGGTCCCACCCTCCTTCCTCCGTCTTTATGCTAAGCTAGGCTAACTGCCAGCTATGCTTTCTGGCTTCGTATTTGATTGACCTCATCTATCTTCTGGCAAGGAAGCGGAGGTCAAAAGAGTTTCAGCCTTAATGTATTCCAAAGAATTTAAAGTTTTCTAACAGTATTGCTGTTCCCAGTTTGAAGTTATGCATGTATAACCCTGTTCCCCTTTAAGTGTTGTTAATTTTGACAATTTAAATAAAGGGTTGCCTCCTATGATCACCTTCTTTAATGTTGTGTTATCTTTTGCCAGTGTCACTGGTTTAATACACAATGGGTTTTTATGTGTGTTGCCTAACATCTACAGTACTACTGCCGCTGAGTTCAATCTTGTTAAATCTGTTGCTCCGACTTCCGTAAAATGACTCTATTACCCACCCCTGCATTTCAGGAGTTCAAACTATTATTTTTTGATATAAATCGAAACTTTCCCTCATCATAAAAGGGGGGAAATGATATTCCAGTGTGATGTACTTCTAACGTCTGGTCTCAGCTCTACTGTGTGGAAAGGAATCGACTGCGGATATGTCTGACCATCAATCAGTTATTTTTAAAGCTCAGTCGGCCCGTTTCTTAGCTGCGAGCGCATTGCTGTGAATCTCTCTCTTGCATCTTTAACTTCTGTGAGGCTTTGAAAAACCTTCTGTCAAAGCTTCAAAGTGACTCTTTTCTCTCTGATATAATATCTAAAAAACGCTCACTTTTCAGGGGTTTTGTCTTGCGTTTTAGGTATCACACTTGGTCTTTTTCTGGCAAGTCAATTAATACTTAATACCAACAATACTGTCAATCGGTTTTCTCCAGATGCACATTCAGGAATCATTAATGGTGGGCCGGATTTAGCAGATTCTGTGTTTGTGAGGGTGAACTTTCAGAGGTCCTTTAAGAACTTTTCCCCCCTGAGAAAGGCATGTGAGGACAACTTGCAATTTTGAAGGGCAATGCATTTTTCAAACTTTTTCAATCATGGTTTAAGTATATTCAGTGTGTTATAATTTAAGTGATTTTAGGTGACATTACATTTTTTTTAATCCTTCTACAGTATATCTAAGTAGGCCTATAGCCTTTGTAGTGCTGGATTCTCTGCTTGGCAGTGAGGACGCTGGCTGCTATAAATTGGTTCATCAACTGTCTTTGTCGTACTGTACAACCCTTTTCTGTTCAAATTGAAAAACTCATCAGAAGGTAATCCTCTGCAGACAATAACAGGGACAGGCTTCCTCTAAAGTTCAGCCTAAGGGCTTGTACTTTTCTTGCAACCTCTAGTATAAAGTCTCTCTTTGCTCCATTTTTCATATAATTTTCCCATGTTCGTGTACAACACTTTTTTGTTCAAAATGCTTCACTTCTGTCTGGATGGTTTTAATTTCATGAATGTGTCTGATTCATTAATCTAAAACATTGAATTACAACTGAAAGTAGAGCAAAATTAACAAGACCATGAGTTTACAGCCACATGTGTTAAATGCTAACATTAGCATGGGGTTCGTGCTTACAATGAAAATGTAATTTTTACAGTGCCTTAAACGTTAGTTTAATGTGTTTGCAGGCTACTGCTAATTGGCAATAAAAACAAAGAAAAGCTAAGGCTGGAAGTAGTGGACAAATTGAAATGTAATTGTTGCCCATTAATGTTGCTAGAACTAATGCTGCTAGTAGACTATACGAAAATACCATTTGCCACCCATTACACTACCTGCTTTTATAACGAAATCCCTCCCGACCCTCCCTTGTCTGATGCTAAGCTAACTTTCGAACATATTGTATACCTGAGTCACAAAAATATAGAAAATTTGAGCAAAGAAACGAGTGAAACTTTGACATTTCCATTGTTCAGAGTCTGGTGTCTCATATTTATTTTACATGGCTGCCACTCTCTTCATTTCTGTGTAAGTCAAACACCTCCCCGGCATCTGGCAGCCGTTGAGATTTTAACAGAGGAAATCTCCTTTCCATTCCCCATCAGTTTCATATTTGATAGGTGTTTGTCGGCACAGATGGGTCTGAGTGGCTTCCCGCTGACTTCGCTGGCAACGACACGTCAATGAATTCACGAAGCTCTTAAACACAGATCTTGTCTCTCCAAGCCCTGCTTTCTCTTTGATTTTCCCTGCCCAAAATGTTCATTTGCACACAAAAAAATAACCTTCAAAAGCAAGCAGACATCTTTTGTTATTAACCTCCCCAGCCCTTCCAAGCTGCAGCATCCCTGATGAATACATTTCCAAAAAAGCTTTCACTGTGTGTTGTTCCTCTTAGTTGCGCCCCTTTTACCCCTTTTGTGATGCTGTGTCTTTTGTCATTCTGTTTGGTTTATGGTTTGCTCTTCAAAATGCTATCCAATTGAAGTTAGAACCTACAAATGATTTTTAAACTTCATGGATGCAAAGCCCTAATTTAGGTCACCATAAAAGGAGTTCCAAAAGTTGAAATAAATTGTAATAAAAACCTCACCAAAAATAAATTATACATTAATAATGTAATTTATGGACACAGATCGGCAGTTAAAACCACACAAATTGGTCAATAAGTTTCGTCCTGCTACACTCAGAAGAAGACAATTTATAAGGGTATCAAAATGGGCACCACTAAAGGCATACTACAGATGACCTTCTAGTCTCCAATTTTGGAGTAAACCAAAAAGGTCAAAACTAAAGGTCAGCAATGTAAATGTAGAGTTGGAGTGTTTTTTAAAAGTAGACCTTTACTTCCAGCGAAACATTCAGTGTTGCATGGTGTGTTGATTTAGAGTATGCTTTCTGTTGTGATCGCTTGTTTAAATTGGTATTTTCTGCACACCATAAAGAGGGACATTCCGTGTTATTTAAATACTTTTTCAAGAGGGCGCTTGTACTGTTGGAGGACACACCTGAAATAGAGTTCGGTGGGACTTTTCAGGAGCCTGGTGCCTTTAGATAGATGAATTGTCTCTTAGAAAGATGGGATCTGAGACAGCTCTGTGCTGAGCCAGATACCCACCTTAGTGCTTAAGTGAGTCGATTAAAATTTCATGATCAAATCTCCAACACTGCACTGAAGCCTAAAAGAAGTAAGACAAAGCAAGCAAACTCCTTGGCTGCATTCATTTAGTTATTTTAGTTTAGGAGGCATATGTGCTCTGGGGGTCAGTCGCAAATCTATGAGGAATCTTCTAAAAACCTCTTTGTTGTGGAGCTATTGTTAAATGAGTTCTCAAAAGGATCCTGAATCAAAAAAAATACTGCACATTCAATATTGATTGGGCTTGTTCCCAAGGCATTAGCATGAATTGCTGGATTAAGAAGACACTACAAAGCTGATATGGATTCTTGAGTCTTTATCAAGTACATTTAATGAACTTTCTTGTAAGTGAGGATTGGCCCTCAGGTCATGAAATGCAAATCGTAATAGGATGAAACACCTCACATAATTATTATAGTTTTTTTTTACATACATCTAAATAATTATGGGTCACTGAAAAAGCAAGGAGATGGCTGACATATCTAAAAGTTCACCCGGTGCCTTGAGAAACGTTGAACTAAAACACCAGTCTGGATGAATTAATCAGGAAAGAAAAACAGAAAAGGCTTGGGGAGGCTAAAACTGCAGCTGATGAACAGTTAAATATTGCATATTTGACTTTTATCATTGATGCACACGGAAGAATAGATACAACTTGTGCATGACATTTTGCGAAATGAAGGTTCTTGCAACAAGAATTTATATAGCAGCCCTGGTTACCTTGGCGGAAATTGTCTCTCTCACGCTACAGTACAGAATAATGTGTGTGTGTGTGTGTGTGTGCATGCGTGTGTGTGTGTGCATGCGTGCGTGTGTATGTGTGTGTGTGAAGCTGTTTAAAGTGCCAGCTGTGGTTTGTATGGGTGAACCCACAGACTTAATCTTTCACTGCCAGAGATAAAGTCTGACAAGTGCCACAGGTTAGAGCAGTCGGCGCTGACAAGCCTTCTGGTCCCTGAGGCGCCTGTGATTTCCTAAAAGCATTGACTGGTTTGTGCAATTACTGAGTCGTGATGGCCAAACTCATCGTTGTAGAAAGCAAACGTTGATGGGTTGAAATTTATTCGGGGCTGTTCTCAACTGTTGACATGGGTAAGCAGTCCCAATATCCCTTGGGGGCAGTGCAGCAAGCCGTTGTGTTACAAAAGATCACCTTTAAAGTTGTTAGTATGGACAAAGTGTTGGCAAAGTTTTCCTATTTCCTATTCTTTTGTCTAAAGTATTCTTCTTCTTCTTCTTCCACACATAGAGCATTCCTTGGCGTTCCGATTCATATAAATCCAACATTCTCTCTCTCGTTTTAGTTCTGTTTTGTTCTCCACCAACTTATGAGGGAAATATCCATGGACCTATAAAGAAAGGAAATATCTGTCTCCTCTTCACCAGCTAGCCGCTTGCTTTTGTTTCGCTACTGTTTAGTGCTGCTGGGTAGGCATGCAGTGGGTTTACTCTTTTTTAAATGAAAACAGTTCCGTACTGTGTTGGGGAATTTTTTTTACATATTCGGTTACACTGAACCAAAACAGTGATGCAAAGATGCTAAAATGCCTTACGCTGATGGGAATTGATGAGAGTCAGATACAAATTCTGAAGTGAAGCCCTCTTCAAATGATGCACCATGCACGGTCATTGGACCAATAATTTAACAACAAATAATACGTTTGGCTTCATTTACGTTTTCTTACCACAAAAAGAATAAAACATTGACTCAGTTAGTAGGCCTATTGCAGACGGGGGCAAACAGTTGTGATGGTAAAATAACATGTCACAAAATTTCAGCTCTGATAACCCATTACGGTACCTGCCTAACCCCAACTTCACAGCTACACTATTTTGCTGCATATCCAAAGATGCATAATACTGTTTGCTTACATGTGCGCATTATACAATACATTTTAAATTGGTAAAACTCTGCCTACTCCCAAGCACTTATTTAATGTCTTTAATATTTGAGCCCAAAGTCAAAGTACAAGTCTATTAACTTCTCCCGCGAATGTTTCTGCTCCAGTGTTGTGGCAGTTTCGTTGGTGCCACAACTGCAAGTACATTGACCTTGAATTAAAGTTTCATGAGATCTGGCCAAAGCACATCTCTTCTTCTTTCAACCATAGATATATATTTTTTTTCTCCCCCTCCATGTCCCTTCCGGGGCTAAGAACTGGAAAGTCACAGACATGGTTAAAATATAATTTTTTTCTTCTGATCCTTTGCACTCCCTGGGTAAAAAGACAGACAAGCTGCATCTCCACAAGACGTGACAGCCTTCAAACTGCTGGCTGTAGTTGGCCCACCTTGGCATCAGTACAGAAGCGACGCATCAGAAAATTATGTAAGAGAACTGCAGTGGCCATGGCAGATGTCCCTTTGACTAGGGGGCTTCAGACAAACATTGTGGTCAAGGGAGAGGGTCACCACCACCACCAAGTGAGTAAAAAGAGCACTCTAATTTATTCTGTGTGGCAGCTTTTCACAGCTCAACAAAGAGAATCATTAGCTGGATAGTTCAGGCAGGCGATTATACGAACGACCAGCTTTTCCATTGAACACTTCTCCTGCCATTTTGTTTCACAGAATTATCAAATCAAGGTAAAGCCGATGAAGTGGAACAAGCAATTAGAAACTCATTGGAAAAGAAGGCACAAATCTTAATCAAGTCATTTGTGTTTAGACGGTTTAGTTGCTTTACATCATAATGGGGCTCTGCGGTATTTAATTTATTCCAGTTCAGTCCATGCTTTTATCAACTGAGGAACATTCCCAGAAATCGCCTTCCCTTTATTAATTTTTAAAGAAACAGAAAAAAATGTTTAATGTTTTTTTCTATCCCAGCAAGCCCTGGATAAATTTAACAGCCATTAAAATGCCTATAATGGAAAATCTGTACGTCGGCTAAAGTCAGTACAGAACTCAGCTGCCAGGCTTTTAACCTTACAGATTTGAACCTATCACCCCGGGTTAAGATTCATTACACTTGCTTCCAGCATGTTTTTTTTTACAATGATTTAAATGTTATTTTAATTACCTACACTGCGCCGAATGGTCTGATTCCTCAGTATATTCTCTGATATTTTATCCCCTGGACCACCCTGCTCACTCTCTGGCATGGGCCTTTTAATAAGCGGGGCAGAACCTTTGAAACAAGAAACCCCGAGGCTCTGAGACAATCTGCCCCAGGAAATACAGCACGCAGAGTCAGTGGCTTCCTTTAAATCTCAGCATCTCAACATTCTTTTATTGCACCGGCTTCCCCCGACGTCTTCTGATCCCATGTTGGAATTCTGTGTATGGGTCCAGCCATTTAGAAAAAAAAATTATGTTATTTGCAGGACTTTGAGGATTTTATTCCTGTGTTTTCTTTTATATTGTGTTCTTTGTTTTATATCTGAAGCACTTTGTAACTTTACTTTGGTAGGCGTTTTATGGAATACAGAATAGAATAGATCAGTAACAACAAGCCATTCATTATAACTGTATATTAGGTTCTCAGAGTGCAACAAATCCCTTTGGCTAGTGCTTTATGAAGCCTTTCATTTTTAGGAAGAGAACATGATTTCACTAGCCTTAAACTGCATGTAGGAAACTGTCAAAAGCTCAACTAGCAGCTTCACTTCAAAGCCTCAAAACCCTTAATGTTGAAAACCCCCTGAATTCTGCAGATAAAATATTCACACGTTCTTCCAGCATTCACCTCTTATTTTCACATTAGAACTGACTTTTTTATTTTGTTTTACACTCTGAACATCTATCTTAAGCAAGGCCGTTTCTTATCTTATGCTGCTCACTTATTGCTTTATGTCAGTTTTGTTTGATCGGGCAGTCCAGAGCTCTGCGGGGAATGTGCCCCAGCAATAGTCTGATCGCGGGGCCAGGCAGGACACAGGCAAGGCAATTTAAGCCGTTCAACATCTCTGGTCACTTCATGACATTTTACTGCAGTCTATTCTGTTCCTAATTTATAATTCAGGAGCAGGACAGTATACTGCGGGGAGCCGATGTGTCACCTCGGAGGCCCACTGCTGTAAACATTGCAACATCTATTTGCAACTGTCCGGGAGTATGTCCCTATTCCTGACTGAATGTTAGACAAACATTACAAATCCCCAACACACCAGGCTGTATGCTGAATCATAGCAACGTTTTTGTCAGGAAAATATTAATAGTGCAAGACATGTTTGTTGTCTCCCACTGACCACACAGCTCTCTATTTTGACAATTTCAACAATGTGTGTGTGTGTGTGTGTGTGCGTGCCTGTGTGTGTGTGTGTGTGTGCGTGCCTGTGTGTGTGTGCGTGCGTGTGTGTGTGCCTGTGTGTGTGTGTGTGTGTGTGCCTGTGTGTGTGAGTCTGTGTGTGTGATTCTGTTTATTCATCTGTGTGTGTATGTTTGCGTGTGTGGATTCTAGAGTTAAGGTTTGATATTAAGGGTAAGGGGAATACGGGTTACAGGAAATATTAATTTAGATTGTGTACAGATATACACTCACCGGTCACTTTATTAGGTACAGTGGGTGGTTCATTTTCTTGTTAACACATAACTAATCAGCCAATCACATGTCAGCAACTCTATGCATTTAGGCATGTGGACCTGGACGGGACAACTTATTGAGGTTGAAACGAGCAACAGAATGGGGAAGAAAGGGGTTTTAAGTGACTTTGAACATGGCAATGTTGAGGGTGCCAGGAGGGCTGGTATGAGTATTTCAGAAACTGCTGATCTACTGGGATTTTCACTCCAAACCATCTCTAGGGTTTACAGAATGGTCTGAAAAAGAAAAAATATCCAGTTAGCGGCATTTGTGTGGACGTAAAATGCCTTGTTGAAGTCAGAGGTCAGTGGAGGATGGGCATACTGGTTCGAGATGATAGAAAGGCAACAGTAACTCAAATAACCACTTGTTACAACCAGGGTATGCAGAATACCATATCTGAATGCAAAACAAGACCAACCTTGAAGCAGATGGGATACAGCAACAGAAGACCCCACCGGGTGCCACTCCTGTCAGCTAAAAACAGGAAAATGAGGCTACCATTCTCACAGGATCACCAATATTGGACAATAGAAGATTGAAAAATCATGCCTGGTCCGATGAGTCTCGATTTCAGTTGCAACATTCAGATGGCAGGTTCAGAATTTGGCGTAAACAACATGAAAGTGTGGATCCATCCTGCCGTGCACCTTCAACCATGCCACGTTCAAAGTCACCTAAACCCCCTTTCTTCCCCTTTCTGATGCTCAGTTTGACTTCAGTACATTGTCTAGACCACGTCTAAATGCATAAATGCATTAAATTGCTGCCATGTGATTGGCTGATTAGCTTTTTGTTGAACAGGTGTACCTAATAAAGTGGCCGGTGAGTGTATACATATGTTTTGCATTAGATATCTACATTTATATTTAAAAAAAACTATTTACATTTCAGAAACTCATTGGCAAAGAAAGGGGGAGCGCATTCAATTCAGGATGTATTCAAAGCCACCGTTAATGGAGCAACAAGTGAGATTGAGTCAGAGGATAGTGATAGCCATGAATTAAACATAGCACAGGATGACCAGGCTCAGGGCTTGTGACAGTGAAAGGGTATAAGTGAGAGCCATGAAGACAGAAAGCGTGAGCAACCAGAGTGAAGACATGCCTGGTACCACACAGAGCAGGCAGAACGCTTCACTTGTTAACGCAAGAGTTCATACATCAAAATAATGTTTGTAAAATAAAAATGTGGGCCCTGCTGCTGTTACATAGTGCACATTTAAACAGCTAAAACAAATGACATATATTTGGGTATGATACAAAGGCCCGGTGTCAGGATTTTTTTTTACTGGTAAACCGACACACACTACGGCCCTGTAGCTGATGTAATGCCACAAAACGCTTTCTAGTCCTCGCTTTCATCCATCCATTTTGTCGACAACCCTCCTTGTTTTTCAGAAAAGCCATGGGGTGGATCCATTCGGGGAGGAAAGCCAACATATATTGCCAGAGGAGCCGCAACAACTCTGTTGTGCTTTGAAGGGGAAGTTCAGTGGAATCAGGCAATACATGCTTTGGGAGACCCTCTCCCTAGAGGGCTTTAAGGTTTGGGCAAGAAGTAGTATCTAAGGCATAACTGTGACACTTTCTCCTGTACCAAAGGAGTGTGAGGGGTAAACAGAGCATGTCTGAGCCATAGGATTATCAGGAGATGTAGTCATGACAACATCCAGTGCTTCAAGGTGGCATGACAACCGGTCAGTTACACTTATACACTTCACTTTTGACGGACCATAATCAGTTGACAAGGCTTTGCCCAGCGGGGACCAAATCCTAAATTGAACCCGGTAGACCATTGAGAAGAGTTATCTTTGATTCATGGGTTGGGATCGGTTTGCTTGATTCCTTTATCACCAAGTACAAGTTCCAAATGAGGTAAAAAAAAATTTGGCACACCATCATTCAAACGTTCAATTCTGGGATTCAGTTTAAAGGTAGAGTCAGCAATTCTGGAGAACACTTGTTGGCAAAAATACTTTTGGTCAAAATCAGTGAATATTTTCTTCACGATACGCTACTGTCAATACTGTGTGTGCGCTGAAAAGACATGTAGCAGACTGGAGAAGATATTCACTGATCTTGACCCAAAGTGATTTTAACAACAACTCCACCTTTTAGCGTGACTGTAGAACCCTGCAGATCCCTGACTAGGATACACAAACATGAGGCATTACCAGGCACAGCTAAAGGAAACCTTTCTCAAAATCAATAGCCTGTAAAGGGGCAAACCATCCATGGTTAAAGGTGAAGTAAGCGGTTTATTTATATTAATGTAAGTGTTAAATCGCTCTTTATTCACACAGTAATCACTTACACGATGTGCGCATTTCATAAAGCCAATCTCTTAGTCAGCTGCTCTGCATGTAATAAGCAATTAAACTTTATGTAGTATCCCGAAATTTTATCCAATCACAAGAGAGAACGCTACAAACCGACACCCGTCCTACAATGGCGGAGCAGGTAAAAATCCTTCCCAAAGTCTGTTTTGATGGTTTTTATCATGTTTTATCACACTTATGGATCTGAGATGATGCTAGATAACTTGCTGCTTGAAGACCGCAGTGCATTAATGTGGTGACGTGGGGACGAGCGAGAGGACTGCTAACTGCAGTAACTGACAGGAAGTTAGCTAAAAGGGCACAGAGCACAAAGCCCAGGTGAGAAAAAGATGACCCACAATGTTCCCCCTCCTCATGCTCTCAGGGATAATGCGGGGCACTTGACATTGGAAGATAGAAAAGCCAGGCTGCTGCAGGCACTGCAATGATGGATACACATCGAATAAATGTGTCAAGTGTGATGTTCGTTTGTGCTTTCGGAGATCAAATAAATGGCCTCTTACAGCTTCCCACACAAAAACCAAACACAGATGTCATTCTCTAAATAAGAATGATGGAGTCCTGACATAATACTCATTTTGATGTTCAATGAAAGTTTAATTAGTTTTCTAAGTTCAAATAACAAGTTATCTTTGTGCAGCTTTTTGTCGTGTGGAAATGCATTATAACTGGATTGCAATTCTAATTCTAACTACAATTAACTAGCTTTTTGTTGTGCTGCATCAAACAGTTTCATCTCAATAAAATCCTTGTTTAAGTTACATTATTCAATATTACTGAATCGTGCCCATACCAAATAATCTATGGACTCTGTTAAAAGTTCAGATTGTGGGCCAACTGGCTTTTGACTCCATCTACTGGTCGGTCACTTGGCTTCTATCTATTCCTTGTTGTTATGTGTAGCCTACACCCCGACTCTGTGGAGTGAAAAGAAATGCAAGAAAATGTATTGCACCGATATATGTAAAGCAGGAATCACTTCAAAGGGTCGAGTGTGCAGCAGGCTGAATAAAAATCGACCATAATGTCCGGCCCAGCAGGCAGGAGAGAGCAAAAGGCGGGAGTGTGTGTTACTGCTCTCACAACGAGCAGTCTGAGTTTTCCTCCGGTGACGCTGCTGTAGTCTCAGACATCACAGAGTCAAGCCGCAGTTATCTGCCTCCACGGTGCACTGCGCTCTCCCTCAACCGCCATCAAAAATGCAAAAAACCATGGCATGGAACCACAAGTAGAACAGGACTGGTGGGGGATACTGTGTACAGAATACTGTATTAACAAAAACCTGTGGTGAGAACAGCAGGCTTTTCATGGGGAGGTTGGTGGGGAAGAGTCTAATGTAGACTCACTCATTAGTTGACTCAAACAGTACGACACATTTTTCAAAAGAATATAAAACCGTAACAAGTTCATTTAGGATGTATTTGAAGCCGTCGGAGAGCCGTTTCCCGGGGTAAATAATTTCCCACAAATGGAAAAGTGAGTTGCGAAAGCCTCAATTGTTTTTTTTTTAGATAACAACAGGAGCGCCAAGCTAGAGTAGGCCTAATGCCGCCAATTTGTAAAGTCTAAGCGAAGATGGCCCTAATGACATCGCTAGGGTTATTTTCTTCAGTCTTTTGTCCCAGAAGACATAAACAGCACTTGCCACAGACTGAGTGCTATACTTCAGATGCAAAAACTGACCTCTAAGTGTAAAATCGGTGTAGCCCTATGATGGAAATTTCAGGCTTTTTCTGGTGTTTTGTGCCCCCAACGGAGCATTCCAGGCGCTCAGTCGGGGGCACAAAACAGAACACACCATTGAGCTCTATTTCTCAAAAATAAGAGACAAAGTTTGTTAAAAGTATACATTTTTACCAGCCGAGCGCAAAATAAAAGACATGTGCTTCATCTAAAATTGAATGGCAATATTTTTAATCATTTAGGAAATCAACACATTTAAGAAATTTTATTATATACACTGGTTCTACTTTATGGATTAAAAAAAGACAAAAATAAGCTTGACACACCAAGCCAATACATGTTATAGACTTTGCAATTCACATACCCATAAATAGTGATCTCAGTTTAAATTATGATTAAAAGTTCATGTCATCCTCGTGACTGAGTGGACGATGTGCCGTGAGTAATTCATTTGTTCACATCAAAGATGAAAAATAATAATAATAAAAAATCAAGAACACTGTCACTGAACTGTTCTTAAATATCTTAAAAACTACACTATAAAATACATAAAGCATACCTACCATGTGTTCCATGGGAAACAAAGAAAAGGCAATGGTTTTAAGAAATCATTTCTCATGAAATATTGGTAAGCCTTAAAATTAAAGTTCAAGCGATTTTCAGTAAGGTCATTTACAACAGGTAAAAAGAGGCAGGGTTTTACCATTAAAGCAGTCAAATAATACTAACATGTGCTACTTTTGTTCAAAATATACAGAAAAACAACATTGGTGCAAAACGCTTCAGTTAGAGCTGCTAGTGGCATGTCGCCACAGTGAGCAACTGTGCTGAATTTCACAGGTAGTAGCAGGTACAATGAGGATGTTTGACAGATGTGTTGTACAGTAGTGGCTATTGTAATACAGTGTTTTATGACCTGTGGAGAAACTTGTGCACAGCTTTGATTACAGTGGTATGAAAGCTCCTCAGTGTTCCTCCTTGTCTCTGCTTTTCTTGTCCTTCTCGTCCTGCAGGGCCGTGCCTAGCTTCTTGATGAGCACAGACAACACCTTGTCCAGCGGGTCCATCACGCCCCTCTGCAGCCACTTGGGAATTGTAGTCCTGGCGTGGTGGAAGCCCAGCTTTTGCAAGATGTAGTCCACGCCGACCGGGTCGATCTTACGCCCTGTCCAGGAGATGAGCCTGAAAGATGGAGCAAATGTGTCGTTCAGTCATTGCTAAATGCATTTAAGACACACTACATATGCTATTTCATGGAGAATTAGTAAAGTTTTTTAGAACTACAGGAAAAGTCATAATTTAAGGTACATTTTGAGGTACTTTTTAACTCTACCACATGTTCTACTACATAAATGAACAACTGTAACTTTATTGACTTTTCTCACTGTGGCATTACCATTTTTAATTAGGGAAAGGAATAGTCTGAATGGACTGCCTACTGAATAGCCATCACTGGCTGCATTTTACGCAACATCTACTACATCTACTAGAATATAGGACAGCGAGTCAACCTTTACTCAGTTGTGTGTGAAAAAAACAGTTTTCTTAATTACATCTGAGTGGCTTGTATTTCTTTAACTAAGCCTCAGAGTCATACAATGACGCGTGGCAGCTTTGCTTTGAGTGTTCTGTTCCGTGCGTCACTGCAGAGAAACCTGATGTCGGCACAAAAGTCGAGAAGCTTAACACAGAGTCACAAATGATCTTTTCTATAGTCTCCTACACTGCTTTCAAATGAGCATTATTCATGACGAAGCATTATGACTCAATTATGACTCTCTCTGTCACATTAAAAGGGGTTGTGTGTGTGTCTGCTGCAGACACTCTGAAATGCCTGTGTTGCGGTGGAGCGGAGCTGACCTGAGAGTGGGCTCCAAGTGCCAGGTGTTGCACATGAACTCCCTCCAGTCCACTGTGGTGTAGTTGATGCCGTCATCCTTGTCCTTGTCCGAGGAGCTGTCGTCATGCACGGCTGTGGGGCTCTTCTGACCCGGCCGAGTGGCAAACATCCGCGGGTTATAAAGGGCTGAGGGGGAAAAAGAAGAGAGGCAATAAGGCTCCACTGCCTTGATGATGTTTACTTATTATGATGAGACAGGTCAATTTAGAGATGTTTTTTTCTTCCATGACACATCTTCTTTCATAATAGTATTAGGTCTAAATGTACAGTTGGTGTTTATTTTTTTCCAAACCTTGTCATTGTGCGTCTGTATATTTCTCCTTAAGCAACCATTATCTCAACGTTAGTTTCTCAATACTCAATAAACCAACTTCTAAAGCACTTACATCCATCATCCTAATCACTGTTCTGAAAGTTATTACATAATGATTTCTTCATATGGTGTTCATTGTCTGATTAATGATACATACATTTCAAGACCTCAACAAAGTATTTTTTGATTTATGAAATAAAAAAAGGATGTATCCAAAACTAATGTTTTGAAAAATCTTTTTTTAGTTTTTTAAAGAGATGCAAATTCACACATAATTACCGTATTTTCCGCACTATAAGCCGCACTGGACTATAAGCCGCAGGTGTTATAATGTTTAATTACCATATGTAAGAGTTCGTGCACAGAGGGGATTGTCGGGAAAGAGATTGCTGCTTGGGGAAGCTCCCATTTATTAACATTTCAACAAACAAGTTGCATATTTGCATAACGTATTCAAGTGTTACCATTTAGTGCAATAGTAGCTATTAGGGATGGGCATGAGTGTTTTCGTTACTCGTGTGATCGCTTGCATTCCTCGAGGATCAATCGATTCCTCGTTAAACTTTTTTTAAATTTTTAGAACGCAACGCATCTGTCTGCAGAATAACGGTTCACCGCAATAAAGCGCTCAATGCTTAATGTCAACCAATCACAGTTGCCATATGATATTAAGGATTGTTTTCCACAAGTTTAAAACACATTTTCCTCACTGAAAGTAATTAAATAGACGGGCCACAATTTAAACCGATTGAGTAGAACTGTGGTGGGGAGAAAAAAAGAGAAAAAAAGCATGGGCTGTAGTTGTAACAAAAAAAAAATAGCCTAAGTCACCATTTAAAATAAGAAGGGCAGCAAATAATGATTGTCCTACAATTTAAATACATATAAATAACTCACCAAAGCAGATAGTTGTAGCCTATATCCAACCGCGTAATGCTTCCGTGTCCGTGAATAATTACCGCAACTAATTCCTCATTAACGGAACGTTACACCGGTCGGTTTTTGAATCTTATCCCCATATTCCCTATTGAAGGATTCTTAACTGGTGTTGGCTCGGAGCGAATGTGCCTGAAGTAAGCCTTACTTCTTCTTTACTTTTCTTTCCAAGCGGAGAGCACCTTGCATGCTCACCTGGAGTCTACTCATTACTAACTGAGAGTAACAGGTGTCATCTCCCCTTTTTATAAACGTAACTTTATCATCTGCTTTGAAATAATTGGACAGAACTATATTCCTGAAAATGTTCTGGAGAAGAGACCGTGTTCAGCTCCGCGGTGCTGTGGAGAACACAGGCTGCGCTGCGGTGGCATGGAGGTGGCAGTTATTTGCAGTTGATGTTTGACACAACGCTCAGTTTATTGCACTTGCATCAAAATATTTAATTTTGTTAAACTTTATTTGATCCGTTTTGTACACGTATATAACATTTTAAAATAGGGGCGGCCCACCGGCCTAAAGGCTACAGACACTAAAAACAAAACATAAAACGATTTTCCTCATCCACCAATCAAGTTCATTTGAAACGAGGAGTACTCGAGTACTCAATTACTAACGCCCATCCCAAGTAGCTACAGAACATACTGTGCTGTGTAATAACAGGGTCGAAAAATGGGGAAAAAGTCGCGGCTTATAGTCCGAAAATTACGGAAGTTAAATATTGCCATATTTGAATATATATTCAAACTAGGGCTGTCAAAATTAACGCGTTAACGCAGGGTGATTAATTTCTGGAATTAATGCGTTAATTTTTTTTAACGCATTTAACGCATGTGCAGAATGATCCGCCCCGTGCATCCCACCCGCCCTACACTAGTCACTCTTCGCTGTGGCTGACCCAGGATCAGTAGCTGCGCACAGCCAAACATAGCAGCACGCTAGTCTATAACTGCTGCTAACGGCCACGTCTGTGTCGTGGCTGGCAGTTGCTCTCGGAAGCAACAGGAGAAACATTCTGCTCCGTTCACGGGAGGAAACAAACGTCTGCAGTTTTCAGAGGTGTGTGTACGTGACAACAACGTCGGCTACACACAAACACACACACACACTGTAGCGGAGGAAACTGGTGGATGTATCGGTACCGCGCTGATCTGCTTGTATCACAGGTTTCACTTCAGAGGTGTCGGCCAGAACAGCACTTATGGCCAAAAACGTCAGACTATAAGCATGAGACTAGGAGAGGAGGAGTATGGTTTATCCGCTCTTTATTTTCCTTCTTTCACAGACACAGCAGCATAGATCGCGGGAAAAGAAACACATGCTTAAACTCCGCTCGTGACTCGTGAGGAGACGTTACAACAGCTGTTGCGACCCGCGAATCGTGGCCGTTAATAACATGCATAAACTATAGCCTCATTTATAACAGCGATCGGGACTGCATGTAGGCTACTTACTCACTCACGGGTGATTCACATAAACTCAAATAAACACGTTTCACATGTGGAATGATCGATTACTGCGGCAACGCTCACACATCCGACCGAGGGAGAAGAGAAAGGAAACTTACTAAACAGACTCTCCGGCCGACTGACGTCACAGCCCTAACTGACAGTTATCCACACTGAATAAAACACATCTTAACACACTGTAAAAAATATCAAACACTAACTTATGAACTTTGGGGCCTTTTCTACACACAGACACACGAACAAACTGCAATCAGGTTGTATTCAGGAATGCAAAACCATGGATTCACTCAATACATGCCATTATATAGCCTATGCTATATTTGCTGAATAGAGACAGCCAAATTTAAGTATGGTGTGGTTGTTTTAGTTGATTATAATTTATTTGCAGTAATTACACCATCATTTGGATTTTCAATGAATAAAAACTACATTTAAATGTATATATTCACCTTCTGTCCTTTATCTTTCAATTCATATAACAATATACAGAAAAAATGGTAATTTTTTGGGCCTATTTCGAATGGTAGAATTAATCGTGATTAATCGTGATTAATCCATGGAATCCTGTGATTAATCTGATTAAAATGTTTAATCGTTTGACAGCCCTAATTCAAACATTTCCCAAAAAATGGTAATACAGAAAAACAATTGTTTTAGAGTAAGTAATCAACTGGCGAATGCAATAAACATTCATCAATATCCCACAAAGCACAATCTCCACCATGATAGTATAGATATGGACGCCATTCACATTCAAATACCCATCTGCCCTACATTAATTAAACAGCACTCCCCTTTATTCTCTTTGTATTGAGCTGCAGCCGCAACATGGTCGCTACTTTATTTGTGGTAAAGAATGCAAGGCTGCCGGCATAAAGAGTGTTAATTTGTTTCTTTGTGACAAAAGGGAGTCCCATTAAAATGCTGCCGGCGTTGGTCTCTCTGACCTCCCCCGCTGTGTGTGAAAACAACACTCAGCCTCACGTGTTTCATGCTGCTCTCCACAAAGCGTGACAGCATACAGCAAACAGCTTCACAATCACACAGGCTGATGGCAGATGTACTTCATCTTATTATTTCTCTTTGTATAGCTGATAAGTACTTTCCTCTAACAATACCTTGTTTTGATACTGTTTTTTTTTATCCAATTATCGCGGCTACATCTGTTGTGCAATGACTCACGGCTTTTGTCGCAGAGTGTGTGGGGACTGTTGAAATGACTAAACATTTATTATGTATTTTCCTCCTTGACAGGCAGACAGGGTTGATAAGGGAAGGAACGAGGGATTGTTGTGAAAAGACAAATACCTTTCTCCTTCTCCTTCAGATAGGCGGACACCAGGTCGTGAAGGAACATGATGAGCTCGGCGTCCATGGTGACGCAGATGTGGTCGGTGAATTCTGTCACCACGCTGCACTCCACTTTGGGTTTGCTGTCCGAGTCTGGAACACAATAGGATGAGGTTTTAAAGGACACATGTTATGCTCATTTTTAGGGTTGGAAGTCGTAATTTGGGTTTCAACTTCAAACTTGTTTTCATGGTGTAGTGTCCAAACAAACGCTTTTCATTTCCTACATTGCCATTGCTGAAACTCCTCTTTTCAGCCCCTTTCTGAAACCCTCCGTTTTAGAGCCCTTCTCTTTTAAACCTCACCTACGAAAAAGCCCAGTCTGCTCTGAAAGCAGTCGGCTAGATGGCCCTGGAACTAACTGGCAGTTAACGTCAGGGGTATCTCGGGGAGTGCTTATCACAGGTGGAGGTAGAGCAAAGTTAGGTTTGTAATGAGGGGGGCGTGTCTTCTCCTCATATGATGTAATAAGGGGAGAGAAACCGAACACAGGTTTTTTTCAGAAAGGTGGAAGGTGGAGAATCAGCACTTCGGGAGTCTAAAGTCACACAGAGCAACCCATATAAATGTTAAAAAAGCAGACTTTATTCAGGTGCTTTATTCAGAGATAAATAAGATATTTAGCAAAGGCAACGTTAATGAGTCTGCACCTACAATTAGCAGCAAACAAACTAGTATGTGATATTAAATATATGTAGATCACAGCAAGTGTGTGAACTACATTTCCTTAAACCAGGTGTAAAAACCAAAACTAAATATATATTATTATTAGAGGTGGGCATAGATTAATTTTTTTAATCTAGATTAATCTAGATTAATTTTGGAATTAATCTAGATTAATCTAGATTAAAATGTCTCATTTGAATTCATTCATAATATGTGTGTGCTCCCTAAATAATGACTCAAAGTAAGTCTTTGAGAACGTGTTTCTCAAGCCAGGTGGCGCATCAGACCAGGGGCTCATCTGCTTGAGGAAGCTGTTCTACTATGATAATTGGTGATGAAAATAAATAATGTTCAACAAGATGTTACTTAGTAACGCGTTACCGGCATCGGACCTCTTTTTTCAGTAACGAGTAATCTAACGCGTTACTATCTCCAAACCAGTAATCAGATTAAAGTTACTCATCAAAGTCACTGTGCGTTACTTTTTCTGTAATTTTCCTTAGTGAAACATTTTACATAACTGCACAAATGACTGCGATTGCGATTTTATGTAAATAAATGTGCACGCATGTGTCTCTAAACGCTCCAACTGCTCCAACCGCTCCTCTCGTCTTTTTGGTAGCGCCCCTCTCTGACATGCAGCGTGTGTGTGTGCGCCTGTGTCTGTGTGTGTGTGTGTGTGTGCAGCAGCATTACGGCCGAACTGTGGCGCAAAACAAAGTTTTCCCCCCGATGAAATATAGCGTCTGCTAAGGGGATATTTAGGATTCGGGTACGGTGACGTTGAAGAGATAGAAGTGTTTAAAACTTGGAAACTTATAGTCACGTGGCGACCGGTGGCCACACACACCCACCCTGCGTTCCAATACCCGATTGTGTCGTGGGCAAGTGATGGAGAGAGAGAGCGGCGGGTGTGTGAGAGAATAAAGGCTCCTCAAGTGTCAACAACGGCCCCTGGCTATTATTATCTCCCCTGAGCCGAACAGGAGGTGGAATAAGAGATTAACGGCGATATTTTTTTTATCGCCGATAAGAGTCTTGCGTTAACGCAGCACGTTAACGCCGATAACGGCCCACCACTAATTATTATGCAGCAAAGTGTGATCATGATGAGGTCATGTCACTCAAGGACAACTACATCAAACATATTGATAGCCTTCATGCACCGTGACATTACTGTGTGTGTGTGGGGGGGGGGGGGGCTGTCCTACCTGTTAGGGACGGCTCATCGGGATCTTGTACGTGGATGGACTTGAAGTCCAGTTGCATTCTGGGTAGGGCAAAGATGGTCTCCGTCTCGTGGTTGTAGGTGGAGGAGCTGCGGAAGCTGCTCAGCAGACTGGAGCTCTTGGCAGCTGCTCCGCTCTCCTGGTTGTTGGCTTCCACGTTCCTGAGCAAGTGCAACTCTGAAACAAGAGATAAGGAATGTCAAGAAAGCCTTTTTGAATTGAAGGTCAGGTTCCACTTCCCTGCTCGTCTGTCTCGTTAAATACTATCTGAACCTATTTCACAGTGGAGATAACAAGGCAGCCGGCTGCAGAGAAAGGCAGCTCTTTGTGGAATAAGGGAAACGCTGCGTCTGTCTTCTTTAGTCACAGCTGTCTGAAGTTGAGAAAAGTTTGAAGTTTTGAGACGATAACCACAATGAAGCAGCCATTCACACGCAGTCTCCCCTTCATTGGGTTCACCAAGCTCAAACTAATGCAGCTTTATACACCAAATGAGCCTGCAATAGATTATTATAACATGAAGGTTATAATGAGTGGTGTTAATGGAACCTGTGCACTTTACAATTATATTATACTTAGGTGTTTACAATTTTCTATCCGCCACATTTATGTCAATGAGAATAGTGTTTCTGTACTGAAACATGCAGTTTATGTGATAATGGAAGCACTGATACTATACGTGTGTCAGGCGGAGGGAGCCCTTTAATGGAAATGTCACTCTATTTCTCAGACTTAAAATAACAATAAAAGAATTAGATTTTACCGACTGACCACAAAATAAAAAGACCTGTCAGTCATGGCAGGCCAGCGTCTCACAAAGTGAGGTCGACAGGTTTTAAATTAGAAATGTTAAATTGAAGAGTGTAGTTGAGGTGTCAGTAACAGGAGAGGCACAGTTTGTCATACATCTGGGCGGACAACAAATGTTTTAAAAACAGGTCAAAGCTTTACCTTCATTCCTCATGGCAGTGACGTAGCCAAACCATTCTTTGACTGTGGCGACTCCGTGTGGAGGGTTTTCGTGCCGCCGCCGCGTGATTTTGGTAATGGTGGCCATTGGGCTTTCGAGTGCACCGCAGGGTTTGGTCACCATGGTGTTATGACCCAGATGGAAATCCAGTGTCTGAACAATGTAGGTAGAATCATCTTTGGAGCCTGGATGTGAGAAAAAAAAACAAGCCACACGACAAAAGAAGGAATTATAGTGCCAAATAAATGCTTATCCGCACACAAATTGTGATCCGCTACAATATAATTTCCAACTACGGATTGTGCTGTATTTTTGAGGAAAATAAATGATTCTGTTTTACCCTGGAATGAACATTCAGTCTCACCGTCCTCCCAGATCTTCTGCGCCTCGGTCCAGAAGGCGATGTTGGGCTCTTCCAGGTGGAACAGGGCCCAGGACTTGGAGCGGAAGTTGGGCCCGTGGAAGCAGGCCAGCGTCATGTGGTTGCCGTGCAGACTCATGGAGCCTCCCAGCTGCACGGCATCCTCGGGCAGGGGCATCTGGAAGAGGGAGATGTGGCAGCCGGCGATCACCTTCAGCACCCCGGGCCAGTGGCGGTGGTGGGCCGCATCCATGTCTGTGTGCGTGACAGACAACGGTTAAGAGTGAGACACAGTGAGAGTGAGAAGCTGGAGCGTGAAGGGAGAACCAATCAATTAAGCCCTGGCCTGAAACATGAGGCATAGGCTGCTGGAGCTGGCTAGGCTTTGATGTGTTATGTTGTTTGTCTATTGTTATATGCCTCCACTCTTTGTAAATGTATGCTTGGACGGTTTTAATGATCTCTTGTGCATGTTTGATAATCCTTCAGTTGTTGACCCGCTTTGTCGGCTTGAAATGAAGTGGTGGTATTGTTTACATTTGAAGAGCCTTTAGTTAGTTTACAAAAAATATTTAGTGTACATGTAATTCTAAGAATTGAATAATTGCATATATCAAATTATATTGAGATGCCAGCTGGGATTAAATTTAAGACTAGAATATATTTGTAAACTAAACTGTGGACCATGCTGCCATACACAACAGTACAACATTTCTTTTTATCGTAGCTTTCTAACTTCAAACAGTGTTCCGGGGATCCAATTTTTTGCTTGTGAGGAACATGTGTTTATTCAGTTATGAGAACAAACCTTACGAAACGTTCACTTATCTGACACAAAAAAAAGTTTCATAGTGCGCCTTTTAGCGTATCAGAATCACACTTCATTTTTCATCCTACGCCCCAGACAGTCGCGGTGCACCCCCTTATTATGCCACATTTTGCATTTGAACATTTCACCTGGCTGGCAGTATAGAATAAAAAGGCCCTGCTCACAAAGCTCTGAGGATCCTTTGTCTGCGTTGATGACAGAGGTTTTGGGGGGCAGGTAGGGGCCAGGGCCCCACGTGGAGAGCGCCCGCTTGCTGGTGTCGAACTGCTGAGTGAAAAACTCCTGCAGCTTCATGCCGATCTTGATGAGGTCCGGCGTGGTGGAGCGTGAAATGATCACCTGGAAAATGTCCCACTGCAAGTCTCCGTGGACAAAGATCTCACTGGAAAGGCGGAGGAGGGGGAGAAGAGAGGGGGGAAGGGAAAGGTGAGAAAAAAAGATGGATGGAAGAGTAAGACGATTTAGGATTGTAGGAAACAAAAAGCAGAATAATGTACATTGATTATGCAGTATGTGCATTAATATGAGTCCCTGTTGTTACTAAAGACTCCAGTACTATGAGGAAAAAAACAGCCCTCTCCCTTTTTCTCCACCTCCACCTATTTAAAAACGTGTGTTCAAAAAGCCCAGTCAAATATTTTCCCCAATGATGTCAGAAGGGGAGAACCCCAAATTATAATTCTGATCCTGAAAATTAGCATAATAATATTGTATTTTGTTACACTGGCTAATGTCTTGTATTGTAGGTTTTTACCAGGTAGAGTGAACCAAGCCTAAGAAACAGGACCAAAGGGTGGCTGGTGTGAAAAACAAACTTGATGATGTCACACCTTTTCTCTGACACGTTGGCGTCGGCGGTGCACAGGTTGACCTTCCACTCGTCCTGCAGCTGCAGGTCTGCGTTGCTGAACACCCCCATCAGGATGCTGGAGCCCATGTAGTCCACACGAGCCTCCGTGGAGCCCATAGTGATCTGGATCTTATGGCTGGGCTGCTGGTTGGGGTGCTCAGAGATATGGGCTGAGAAACAGACAGCGACAGTTAGCGGCTTATACTGAATACTGAATGAGAACAATAATCACACTTTTAAATACATTCCATACTGTATAATATATAATATTTTGTTTAAACAGGTGGTCTCATAGGGATCGAGATCTCTTTTTTCAAGAGAGACCTGGGTACAGTACAAGATACAAACGCATACAATTAAGCAACAGTGGATAATACGTCATGGAAAAACATATTATAACAAACTAAGAAAAAGAAACAACACGTGTGATTATAATCAAATAAAGGCAAGCTTTTCTCAGTGAGATAAGATAGTGTAACTTAATCAATTAAATTTGTGTAGCTCATCCCATTTGTATGCAGCAAAGTATTTGAACCTACTCTTAAGTTCAGTGTGAACAGGAGGTAAAGCCAAAGTTAAAATGTCTTGGCTCTGACCTGGAATTACAATTGCCATATTTTGATGTGAGCATAGAGCAGAGTTAACAAGGCAGCTTTTGGAGTAGAGCCTTATCAATAAACAACACACAGTGCTGCTCCCTTCTGTTAGTTAAGGAGGACCATCCTGACTTAAATAATAAGATGGATGAGAAATGGATTGCTAGCGGTGAAGCACAGTGCACTGTGATACACTGAGACAAGAGGTTTCAGGGTGAACAATGTCACCGTAAACCAAGAGTAGACACAATTGTAGATTGTACGGCGGTATTTTGGCTAGCTGCACAACAACAGGATCTGTTTCGATTTCAAAAACTCTATTTTGACCTTTAGTATTCTAGATAAGTGTGCCACATGGCTCTTACAGTACGCTTTGGTATCCAGCCAAAGTAATTTGTAACTTTCGACAGTTTCGATATCGCTTTTTAATTCTATATTTTTACACTGCACAGCTCTCAGTGTTCTGGGAGAGCTCTGCTAACGGACTGTCTGGGCTGAGGGTCCACCACATCCAGCGTTGACACTCGGCTTAGAAAACAAGAGCTGCTAATGAGTTGTTGTGGAAGAGCAGCAGATGTCTGGGGGTAAGTTCCTTGATGCTTTTTGTTGTTTACTCACAGACCATCTCCAGGGTGTTGACGTCTATGTTGCCACCCACCACCCCGCCCTTGGAGTCCAGTTTGGAGCGGCCGAGCCCCACGGACATGCTGATCTCCCGGTCCCTGTTGCTACCCACAGACAGTCGGCCCTGGCTCTTCAGTCCACTGGTTGTCCAGCTGTAAACACACACACACACACACACACACACTGTCAAAACGCTGTTGCTGAATAATGCCTCTTATAGCAGAACCTCTCCCAGGAGCAAACAACACAGCCTGGAGTACTAGATCTGATAAGACAACTCAGCATGTCACTTTTTTTAGGCCCACATTTCATTAAGTAGGCTACGTTGGCCAGTGTGTCATTATCTCAATTAAAATTAATTAGCACATATTTTGAACTTGTTTTTAAACAAAGACTACCCCATGAAAATTGAAAACTAAATTCACTCTATTTTGTGTTGTCCATTTAACCATGATTTGAGACATAATCGATGTAAAATAAGTATCTTATATGCAGGGCACATTTTCTGTTCATTTGAAAATAGAACATGTGTAATTGCCGACTTTATTGAAAAGGCGTGGGCTAAAAGAAAGACGTCACTTTATGTAATTTGCTTATCCGGAGCCGGATGTATTATATTACAAATAGTGAATTATGATTGTGTGTTTGTCTTCTATTATATCGGTAATGTAATAACGTGTGGGATGGCTTGTGTGACATGACACGAAAACAAACTCTTTATTCCTACAAATTGATGTTAAATGAATATTCTCAAGAGCTAAATCATTTAATTTGTAGCGAGACAGCCCTGTGTCCCCTGACTAGGTGATGAAGAAGCAGGACATGCATGTGTTGCTCAAAAGGTGTCTACATTAGATGTTTGTTTTCTTTTCTTTAATGATGCTCATAAAATACTAAGCACTGCCTTAGTTATGGAGGTGTTGTTTTTTTCACAAATTCAGCAAGAGAGCCTTGACCGTACAGATAAAAGTCGTAGCGACTGTGTATCCTGGTGACCAGTAAAATACAACAGTGTGTAAGAGATGAACCGAGCCCATAACAATGGGCGATAAAGAGCAGACGTGCTGCAATACCAGACTATAAACGGCCGTGCAGCAGGAGATAAAAGGGCAGAGCGACCCCAGAGACACATTTGGACACCACACGTACATGTTTCCAGCTTAGTCGATAACATTCCCCACAGATTATTTCCGAATAAAACATTGTTTTTCAAGCAGAACTATACAATGTGATAGGGAAATCTTTGCCCGCCAGGACAGTGACAGCAGGAGTCACTAAAAATAGTGACGGTTTTATCATTCGCAGCTTTCATGGGTGACATAAATCACTCAAAAATAATAAGGTGACCTTTGGATAGAGTGATGCTAGTTACCCCAATTACCAGTCCTCATGCTAATATAAGCCAAGTATCTCCTGGCTGTAGTTTCGTATTAAACTTTCCACAAAATATTATTAAAGTTTTCCTTTAAAATCACATTTGTTTAAAGAGCACCTAGTATGCTTTTTGGTCTTTTCTGACCTATAAATATTGTTGTAATGTTTTATAGTCATGTAAAACAATACTATCATGTTGTACAATCTACATAGTGTTTTTTTATGTGGTGATACTTTCCAGGCTGCTATAGAGGAGTCATTAATAAAAAAATGAAGACCAGAAAAGTAGTATAATAGGAGATCTTTAAATTCTGACGTTATGGGCATGGAATGAAAAGGAGCAGAAAGTGCGGTCACTCAACCTGTTGTTTCCCATGACGTTGCTCATGTTCATTTGGACGTTGAGCTGTTTCAGGTTGATGGCGAACACCACCAGCGTCTCCCACGGCGACCCCTGCGGACCCGCCGCCTTGCCATTCTTACCGAAGGATGGAGTGGATGTTTTTGTCACCGAGTCTAGACGGGAATGAGAGAAGGCTGGGTAATAGGCAGCCGGAGACCAATTATGAGCATCTTGTACATGATAACGGCATTTTTGGCAAATTTTCACTTTCATTCATTGGTTTTGTACATTTTTTGAATTATACTTCTGTATCAAGGCGAGACACTGCAGACGAAAACATCATTTTTTTTGATTGTGAGAGTTTTGGTCTTAAAATCAAATCAGTGGTCTTTTTTGTTTCCATAACATCCATCTTCTTTCATACAAGTATACATAAAAGGATCAGAATGTACATTTATTTCCTGTATATTTCTCCTACACGACCATCTTTAAAAACAGACATTATTTCAATATTAGTCTTTTTCAATACCCTGAACCAGAGATCTCAACAAAAACATGACAAATATGTGTTTTTATAACTGTACATATTATTTTTGATTTATATGAAAAAAACGTCTGTATCTAAAATATGTGCTGTAAAAACTTTGGACACTGATATGTCATAACAATGATATAAAGATTTTAACTCTGGCATAAGCCACTATCTAGATTTTTTTTTTAAAAAAGAGACGCAAATGTATGCATAATTAATTAAGATATTGTCACATTTGCATATTTATTCAAACATTTCTGAAAAAAGGAACACAAAACACAACCGCTGTAATGTAAGTAAGCAACTCGCAAGGTTTCTTTCATGTTCATAGTCTATATAAGTTAGAACATGTACCCTATTCACCTGCAGTATCTTTCCTCAACACTCACCCAGATGTTCTACTAAAGGCATTTTCACATCACATTCTGTATCTTGGTAACTACGAGGACTATTTTTGCGAGAGCTCCATTTAGAAATAACATGCTTTGTTTTGTAATTACCTCTCCTTGGGGCAGAGGAGTCGGACACGCTCCTGGTGCGTCCAGGCGCGGGGGACTTGAGGTGCCCCAGGCCGGGGGACATGTTGCTTGGTGAAGAGTGGTCAGAGAAGAGGTTGGGGGACTGGGGCATGTTGTGGGTGCCGGTGCTGCCGTCCCAGGTCCTCCAGTAGGCTTTGCGGCTGGATTCGGGGGACAGGTGCTGGGCTACGTTCTCCACAGAGTCGGGGGTAGCGGGGCCAGAGGCTGGAGGCAGAGGGGAAAAAAGGTCGCGAGATTGTAAAAGTTAAAGGATGGCATTTCAAATGTCAACACGAAGCAAGTGGGACGCAATGTTGGCTCAAGGAAGGTCACAAAGATATTCAAAAATGAACACAAGAAAAACCCCGAAGAGATGAGTAGATAAGACGGAGACGGACGTGTTTGAGAAATCATTAATTTTCTCATGTATGTAATCCTGCACGCCATAATAATTTTTTTAATTCATTTTCCATATTATTTGCTTTAGTTGAAGACCATGTTGAATGAAATATTTCACTCCATTTTACGAACTTGTAGTAGATGTAAAAGCGGACACTTTACAAGAACTAAAGTCCCGGTGGATATTATATACCAAACAGCGTGGTAAACACACACCATATTTATGCAGCACTCAACTACCCGACCCTAACCCAAACCAAAGCCACTGAGCAGTCAATAATTCACCTGGCATGTTGATCGTCTGGTCACCCAGGAAGAGGCGCCGGGCGATACTGCGGCGGTACCAGGCTCTGGGGAAGGCCAGGATCTCACTCAGCCGTCTCATGTCGTACTTGAAGGAAGCCGAGCCAATGTCACACACGGCTAAGGGGAGAACATACATTATACAATTAAATAAATATATACACGCATATTAGAGACCCACCAAAGGCAAAAGGTTTTACAGTGCTGCTGATACAACTCTAATACAGTGCCAAATTATGTAATATAGCTCATACAGATCTTGCATTTCTATTTCTATTTCTATTCAGTTGTGTTGCACATCACTTCAAATATCTTCGATTACGAAGGCAGAACGGAACGCTGCTTGATTCCAACATTAATAGAAAGGAGTCAATGGTAACATTTGACTCATATTATAAACCTCACTGTTGAATCAGACCGGAGCAAAGTTGGGGAACAATTTGTGGAAAAATACTTTTGATCTATGGACTATTTTCAAAAACACAGAAAAAAAGAGAAACATCAGAACATTCTAGTTCAAAGAGAAGCTTTTGCCATCAACAGATGTTAACCTCGCTTACACAGTGGTCTTAAAGCTTCTTAGAAACGTGTACTTTTCATGATGTTGAGAGCATCTGGTGCCGACAGGTGTTGTTGTTTAGACCTGTGACATCATCAGCCTACGTGATGCACCTGACCAATTGGACGGCACACCTGCTATTTACCAGCTGTTGATCCCGGACACCTTTACCTGCTCCTGATGAGGATGTGTGCAATCTATAACAACACACATTCTTTCTTAATAATACATATTCACTTCCTGGTAATTTCTTTTTAACACTGCCTGACTTCCCCTGACTAAAAATCAAACCCTTATAAAAATCCATTTCAAGTCTTCAAGCAAGAAACGGAATCCTGAAAAGACAAGACAAGCTATAGTTTTATTTCTGTCTGTCTTTTTCTGGGTCTGATGACATACCTGATATGTTGATAAGGGTGGTGTCCATCTTGCCTCCTTTGGTTGGTATGAAGCTCTCGATGAAGGTGGGGCCTCCACTGCGCCTCATCCTGGACAGGCTGACCTTCACAAACTCCAGGTTGATACTCAGAGAGTCTTTCCTCCCAGTCACTGAAGAAGGCTCCTCATCGACTGTACCTTCCATAAGAATAGCAGGAATCACAAAATGTCAAATTCAATCTCTTGGTTGGACATATATTTTGTAACAAGAGGCATGAGATAACAGTAAACAAAGTGTCTCCGACCGACCACCGTAGCTAGCAACAATGCTATCGATAAAGGCTAAGATTTATCGCTATGAGAGTACAGTTAGCATGTGTTCTAAGTAGAAACTGTAGCAAGTGTTACAATAATCCGGTCAATATTTAAACAGGTGTTGAAGTAAAATACATATGAAAGCCAAAGTATAAGCCGATCAGTGGCTTGGCCTATATGGGGAGCATTGTTGCTAAATAAGCTGGGTCAGTCCAAGCTACTTTGATTACAAACCTGTTTACAGAGCCTAGTATGTGTATAAACACCAGATTTTTTTTTCAGCGCACACACAGTACGGACAGGTGGCAGATCAATATTTGCCGGTTTTGTCAAAAAGTTATTTTGACAACAAGCTTTCTGCAGAATGACTTACTCCACCTAAATGAATGGTTATCTCCACTATCACACTTATATTTCAGAAATCATACCCACAGTAAAGGAGGAAAATAAGCAGCAACATTAGCTACTGTTTATTTCCAATGATAAACTGAAGCCCTATATTATTTGCATGTTAAAATATCACAATAGATAGATAGATAGATAGATAGATAGATAGATAGATAGATAGATAGATAGATAGATAGATAGATAGATAGATAGATAGATAGATAGATAGATAGATAGATAGATAGATAGATAGATAGATAGATAGATAGATAGATACTTTATTGGTCCCGAGGAAAATTCAGACAACCACTAGCACACAAAAACACGCACACCTACCCTACCCCTTTCAAGTTAAAACTGTAGAAAAAGTTAGAGAATTAAATAAAACTTTGCAACAAGAGAAATAAAAACTACATTTCCCATGTCCCTTTCCATACCTAAAGGCCCTGGGCCCGGCGGCAGGCCTGTGACGGCAGACTTCTGCTTGCCGGCGCCGTAGGGGTGGAAGACGTAGAGGGAGAAGTCAGACATGCAGGCGGTGAAGCTGAGGCCTGAGGAGTTGATGGGGGGGCCGCTCAGGTCTGACTGACTGCTGCTGTGGCGGGTCCTGCCCAGAGGGCTGCCTAGCAACGGAGACGCTGGAAGGAAGCAGAGGATGGAAACACACACACACACACACACACACACACACACACACACACACACACACACACACACACACACACACAGACAGGAGGTAAGACAAGCGGTAACATACAATAGGCATTAAATACCTTTAACGATATTTTGGGGGATTTTTTTTGCACATCACGATAATTGACGATATTTTTTATCAATGTATGTGTAAAAATAAAAAAATAAAAATGTGTCCATAAAAATAGTTATATTTTATTAGCTCGCTCTTTCTTGTTAATAGTATTATAGATGTTAATGATCAGAATATAAACAACTTATTTAAGAAAAACAGGTCTTACTTATTTACTTAAATCTGTACTGTATTTACGTAAGTCATGCCACACATTAATACTGTTAAGTAACAATATATATTTAATTTTACTTAATAATTAACTGCTGATCCACCTTAAGAGCAGACCACCTTTAAGTCGCTTAGTTAGTTTTAATTTTTCGCTTCTGTTCGTGGTTGTTTACGCACGTGAGACTACTATAATGGACCCATTACCTGAAGGAACTGAATCACAGAAGTCACCCCTGAGTAGAGTTTATGACACAAATGATGTCACCTTTTCATAACAGAGGAGACCAAACTAATTAGAGATCCAAATGAATTGTCTGTTAAATAGTTAATGCCTCCCATGCATAGTAATGGTACATTTACATACACTGTAAATATGCCTTTACTAAATAAGAAATATGACCGGAGGCAGGACTCCCATTAACGGGCAAAAAAAAGACACACTGGAGAGAGAAGTAATGAATGCATGAGAACACGCTGTGGGCGACATTAAATCACCGTGGGCTCAGACGTGGCTGAGAATGACAGCTGATAGATAGACTTGTAAGATTTTGTTTAGAGTGTGCGCACATTAAAGCGCCATACAGACCTTTGCTGGGAGGTACTTTGGGGATATGTTGACCCGGTGGAGTGGAGGAGGGCGGTTGAGAGGCCTCAGTGGGGTGGGCTGGGGTCGGAGTCTCCAGTTCTCCACGGTTGGAAGAGAAGACCAGGTCTAGAGAGGGCAGTTTGAGCATGCACTCCACCCTGGACATGGGCAGGCAGCTGAAGCGGATCTGAGAGGGCTGCAAACACAAACAATGATGATGTTTCATTTGGACTCTCTCACATTCAGTGTAAGGTGTGTAACTATATGACTGATACAGGCTGTTAGATAGCAAACAGGGACTGAAGATAATAAATCAAATGTATGGTAAATAACAGTAACACACATAACATTCCACTGCTTACATACAATTATCTTTGAATAGCTCGACGTTTTACTGACCAGCAATTTTTAAAAACATTAGAAAGATAGATATGCTCTGGAGTAGACTCACTTTTATTTCTTAAAAGAAAATAGTGTCCTCTGTTTTTTTGACTGAAGTAAGTTTAATGGAAATGGACAAACAGTAGGTTGATGTGGTCATTACCTGGACTCGGACGTAGACGACCACGTCCACGGGGAAGGAGGAGTAGGCCGATGTGGAGGAAGAAACCAGGGAGGTGGTGGATTCCTCCAGCTGCTCTGAATCAAACTGACCCATGTCCTCTTCCTGGGAAGCCACAGCTGATAACACAAATACATAAACAATACATGATTTTACCATGAATGCAGCACACACAAGAAGGTGACACTAGACCTCAAAGAACAGGATCTGTTCAGATAAGCCCCAAAACAAACCTGAGTAATTCCTGTCCACTGGAGTGATAGGAATGGTCTCCAGAGCCTTCTCCAGGAAGTCCAGCAGACAGGGGCTGATGACCATCTCTTCTGGCAGAGTCTGGAGGGCCACCCAGGCGTACAGCTTGGCCGTCTTCACCCCTCCACTGCCCTTACCTTTGGCTGCAAAGACACACAGGAGTTTAAGCCAGAACAATACAGTCACTTTTTAAAAAGTTATTTTCCTAAACTTTGAATGAACTTGATCCATATCGCCATTTTATTTTATTTTAATTGTCTGTCCCTCTGTGGCACGCATCAATATGCATGGGACCACCACTTTCACCAGAAAGCCGCCCCCTGGATTCATGCCTTTTAAGGAAAAAGGATGAAATCGCATGCGTTTGATTGGCTGGGTCCACATGTGCATGTCAAAATCATCGAGAGAAGGCTGAGAGACGTGCCACTGTCTAGTGACGGCGGCTACAGATGGTGCTAAGAGCATGCAATGAAGAATGTGAGGGGGGGGTGCTTAGTACCTGATGGAATAGGTGGGGGCGGGGGAGGTAGGAGCGAGTTAGTCTGGCTTTGGACGGCATTGGGAGGGCCGCTATCTTTCATACCATACAGCTTGGACTCTTTGGAGAGAGTGCGAGGGAGAGAGGATCCCCGCGAGGCGTTGGGCGACTCCGTCTTCAGCGTCTTGGAGTTGTAGTGCAACTGAAGGAGGGACATGGAACCATTCATTACTGTAGTATTCACAAAGGAGTATCGGTATCACATGCATGATCTAACACAGGAACTATACATTAATCAATGCACCAGTTAAGGTATTTCAATCATCATGATATTTGAGTCGTTACTGATGATCATGTCTTCTTCATGGGTAAGTCTGCAGTTTAAGTGAAAGGCCAATTAACTGACCAGTCACACCAATACACATGTATTTTGTTACTAAGTCTCGTTTTCATGTAGGGCTGCAACTAACGATTATTTTGATAAATCGATTAATCTGTCGATTATTTTCTCGATTAATCGATTATTAATCGATTAGTGTTTTGGTCCGTAAAATGTCAGAAAATGGTGAAAAATGTTGATACATTTTCCAAAGCCCATGTCGACTTCCTCAAATTTATTTTTATATCCAAAACACCAAGATATTTCAGTTTACTGTCATAATAGGATTAAAGAAACCAGAAAATATTCACATTTGAGAAGCTGAAATCAGAGAATTTGGAATTTTTTTATTAAAAAATGACTTGAAACTATTAATCGTTGCAGCTCTATTTTCATGATTAAGTAAAAATTAATTTTTCGTGACCTGATCATGCTTGTGGCCCTAACTTTACTTTGTTGACTTTGAATGATGAACGTTTGGGAATATTATGAATGAGTTATACAGTATTAATATGGTTTGAATAACATGGACCAGGTCACCACTTTATTTGAAGGGCCCACAAACATAGTGAAGTAAAAAAAAAATAATTGAAATTTGAATTCAATTGAATTCATGTACCCTTAACATAAATAGTTTAACACAAAAAGAACAAACTGTACAAGAGTAGAAACTTTGGGAGGATTGTGGATGGTGAGGGGGAGAGGCGGACCTTAACGTCGACTCCTGGAATGTAGAAGACCGTGGTCTCGATGTCGTTGGATTTGGTCTGCAGGGAGGATGGACATTTCTTCCCCGCCAGGAGCTGCGTGGTGGAGGTGTACGTGGGCTGCAGCTTCTTCTTCTTGGGGGGAGACTCCTGGTCCAGACTCCTCACACTGCGCTCACAGCTCCTAACAAAAAAGAACACACACACACACACACACACACACACACACACACACACACACACACACACACACACACACACACACACACACACACACACACACACACACACACACACACACACACACACACACACACACACACACACACACACACACACACACACACACACACACACACGGGGAGAAGATGTTACAAGGAGGTGTGCTCATGCCTTATTCTCTTTAAATCGGTATACAGTTACTGATTCCACAGAGACGAGCAGTGGTGTCTAATTTGATTCTGCAAATCATTTCATGATGTTTGATGTTTGATTTGGCTCTTTACACCAGACATCATTTCAAAAAATTATCCGTGGCAGGAAAAGTGAGTCAGACTCGAAATAAAAAATGTGGTTCCCTCTGTGAAAGTTATCGGAATCAAGAATTGTTTAGAGATGGAGGGTGTGAGTCAGTGATTTCTAGAGCAGTCCTCGTTTCAAATGAAGTCCGGTGGTGAACGAGTTTATTTTAAATAATTATAATAATATTTTTTTATAAAGTTTAACAAAATACAAGAAGCTGTGCGTTATGTCAAAGCAGTCTTACTTTGCTGCTTTGGTGAATCTATTAGGTTATACAGTACATGAATTTAAATCGTATTATTTATTTTTAATTTGCTGCCATATTTATTTGCAATGGTGACTTGCTTATTTAGTTTGTTACTACAGCCCATGCTTAAAAAAAAACTACTCGTGCCCATCCCTAGAAGTGTCCCCTTCCAGCTCACTTTCTGAGGGAGATGTCCTCGTGCTCTGCTTGCTGAGTGGTGGGGTGAAGGACACACTTCCCGCTGTCTATCTCCACGCGGACGTCCAGCTCAAAGTCGATGTTTCTCTCAACGGCCGGCCCGCCGAAGCTCCGGCCGGCCGGCGTGCTCGGCCAGCGCTCGCTGAACAGCTGACTCACCGCGGAAAACCCTGAAGGCTTCCTGTGAGGGGGTTGGCTGAGCGGAGAAATCAAGTCAACGTTTAGTTATATAGCACATTTTAAAAGATCCTCAGTTGGCCAAAGTGCTGTACAGGCTGAAGAGGTGGAGTTAGCGCTTCTGGAGAAGTTTTGCTGTCAAAATCGCTTTTTGCCAAAATCAATGACTATCTCCTCACGATCCGCTACCTGTCCGTACTCTGTGTGTGCTGAAACAATATCCAGTGTTAATACACAGCCTAAGCTCTGTAAACAGGTAGGTTGCTACCTTCTGTGGGTCCCCTTTGTTTGGATACCAGTTTACAGATCATAGGCTGTGGATTAACACTGGATTAATTTTCAGCGCACAAACAATATGAACAGGTAGTGTGGATCATGAGAATATATTCACTGATTTTGACAAAAAAATTATTGAAAATAAGCTTTCTCCAGAATCATAGGCTCCACCTTTAAAACCCAATTTAAAATATATAAGATACAATCTATAAAAATACATAAAACACAATAAATGGGAGCATAATATACGCTGAAAGGGATTGCTTAGCGAACGCTGAAAATTGCCAAGCTTTGTTTATAGCAGACAACAATAATAATCCTGAAAGAAGAGCTTAACGCTGCCTCCTTTCATCTAATGCTCATGACAAGAGCGCTGGTGTGGGCGAAAACAAAACAAAACAAAACTCACAAAGGCCTCCGATAGCTTGGCGGCTTCTCACGCTCGAATATGTCTTCCTTTTCGGAGTCTTCGGAGGAGGAGGAGGAGAGCTCGTCGCGCCGCATGTCCTCGTGCTGGAAGGGAAGTGTGGGTGAGAAGACAGCGGGCGTGACCGGGGCACTGTAAGCCGAGGGCAGGCCGTCGACAACGGAGGATGGAGAATGGAGGTGAAGGTGATCGTGGTATGGATGGCATGGCTCGTCGATGGAGACTGACAACAAGTCCACCTCTGTCTCCTCAGGAAACTTCAGCAGAGAAGGACAGAGATTCAAAACTCACACAAAAAGGGGTTTCGTGACTTCTTCCTACTTACACACATCACAGGATGTCTTAAGTAGGAAGGTTAGCCAAGGAAGTATGACGTTGAAGGAGATAGTGTTCTGATGATTGGACTACAGGTCTTTTATTTTTTTTACTTAAAAAAGGTAAGGAGTCAGAGATTCTGGAGAATGCTTATTGTCAAAATCACTTAAGTCAAAATCAGTGAATATCTCCTCATTATCCGCTATCAGTAGTGTGTGCGCTGAACAAACAATCTGGTGTTAATGCACAGCCTAGGCTCTGTAAAAGGGTATGTTGCTAGCTTCTGCTTGCTACTCCTTTTTTCGCATGCCTGTTTAGGCTGTGTATTAACACCAATTTATTTTTTCAGCACACACACAGTATGGACCGGTAGCGAATTGTAAGGAGATGTTCACTGATTTTGACATTTCATTTTGACAACCAGCGTTCTCGAGGGTGGCTCACTACACCTTCAAATGCCGAAAAATGAAATCTCAAAGTTTAGCTTATTTAGTTTTAGAACAGGACCAATGACAGAACACTAGCAGCCCACAAGTGTTCTCCGGGGAGCGGAGAGGTCATGCACTGTCTGTGAGTGGGAGTGTGAGAGAGAGAGAGAGAGAGAGAGAGAGAGAGAGAGAGAGAGAGAGAGAGAGAGAGAGAGAGAGAGAGAGAGAGAGAGAGAGAAAGAGAGAGAGAGAGAGAGAGAGAGAGAGAGAGAGAGACGGTGTGGGACGAAAAGGAGGAAGATGAGGACGACGCAACACCAAGAAATAGGTTGAACACATTCTCAAGAGGGTCAGAAAGTTGGAAAAAATGCCCAAGAAAGTCCAAAAGTTCACAAGTGTGCCATTCTTAGAAGACAGCTGGGGGAAAAAGCCCAATTGTCAAAAGTACCAACTGATCCCAGAGAGAGAGACTGACCATTTATAACAGTGAATCTAATCCGGAATACATGTCTGTTTGAGGGTCATCTCGACAGCAATACATTTCTTTACTCATCCGTTTTATTTTGTGCGTTTCTTTTTTATTTATTTATTTTACAAATTTAAAATCTGTCCATTTTAGTCAACAATCTAATGACAGATATATACTTAAAATAAATTGGTGGCCCCAAGTGAGTGCGGAACCAATGACAGTTCAGGCAAACTCACCATGCATTGAGGAGTGTAACATATTTAAATAAACCCAGAACTTTTGTGTGAAGTTAGTTTAGTCATATTCGTCAGGAATAATTTGAGTCTCCTGGTGTCTCAGCTGGTTGCCTGGCAACATCATCCTGAGACCCGCTTAAAAATAGTGCAGCACATAACCTCCCTAAACCGACTACCGTACTCGCCATTGCTACACTTTGGTTTTTGTGGATGGATCAAACAAAAGAGATATAAATATGTCAATGAGTGAGTTTAAGAGGTGTTAATGGGTAGATTAAATCCAAGTCTTTATGCTAAGCTAAAAGCTAAATGTACCTGGCTTTGACTTCATATTGAAAAGACTGCTGTAAGAGTGGTGTCCATCCTCTTATCTAACTCTCAACAAGAGCGATAACTGTGATACTGTCCCAAAACGTGGGCCTGTTACTTTAAGGCCTATGGACTGTTTAGGATGCCATGTAATCAATAAATTATAGAGCGATACCTCTCAAGATGTAATTGTATTTATCTTGAAATAACATGATTTGCAATCATTGCATGGAAGACTGAAAACATCTACACTGTTTACAATCCGTGCCACTCCCTAAGTGAAATTTGGTGAAATGTAGCTGTTAATATTGTATGGCACAAATTAAGTCGCTTGACAGCAGGAACCAGCGTGGTGACGAGTGAAATTTCAATAAGGTGATAAAATTGGATAAATAATAAATATCCCTCAATAATCATAAAACTAAACTGTATTTGATCAGATATTGTTGGTTGTGAGAGAGAAACTGCTGTTTTGAGAAACAACAGCTGACAGACTGCGGTTCAGAGGCCGACCATGCATAGTTGTTAGAAAAATCAGTCAAGATATTAAGATTGAAGAAAAGTTGATATGGATTTTTTTTTTTTTTTTTTTTTGCAGTTTCAAAACAGGATGAGGAAGTGTGGCTCGATAATTAATTTAGCAGCATTCCAACCATTCTGTTGGACCGACAGGCGAGTCTTTATTAATATTAATGAAAATAATTTTTTCTGAAAGTATGCTTGTGTTAGATTGATCCATATAAAATCAGGGACACATTGCTATCTCGCTATTCTCTGTGGTTGGAGATATGCAGCAGATTTTTTTTTATCTACCGGACGTAATAAAGATTGCAGAGCGTCCATTTTAATTTGGTGTCGCATAGCCGAATATCATCAGAGATATCATATTGTAACTAGGGACACAAAGGGAAGGGTGACAGGATATTATAATGCAAATGAACACACTGATGTTCAACGTGATGTTGGTGTATATCTTCATAGCAGAAGCTCGCATTTCATCATCCCGTTTTGATTTTGCATATTCAAATTTTTATCAGCACTGTCAGAGATAAGTACGGGGAAGGAAGAGGACACAGACGTCTTTGTTGTTGTTGTTGTTGGTTAGGTGCTTTTAATTTGTTAAATTTGATTTTGTGAATCATATACCTTGAACACCGTTCCTGGACTACCAGGTGCATGTCCAGGGTCCAAGAGCTGATTATTTATCTTCAATTGAATAAAAAAAGTTGTTATTAAAAGAGCTCATCCAGAATTGGGGGGAAAAAAAACAATCTTCTGAGCCGCATTAGATATAAAACGTAAAACCAATGACCATAAGCCATTATACAAGTTACAGCATTATGTTATATCACATAGTATGGAACACAACAAACATAGAAATGGAGGATGAGATGATGATGATGTTTCAACTGTCAACATGAAATAACACAAAACCAAAAATACATCATTCATCGTTGCTTTAATCATTCATATTATTTTTATTTTTTTAGAACTAACGTTTCAAGTGCTACAGTGTAATCAAATCTCTATACAGCTACATTATGTTATGTGTTATAGCCATGTAAGATATTAAGAATGTTTTCAGAAGTAAGTTTACCGTGTCCTGGATGTTGAATGTGACCCGGGGTCCGGGAGAGGCAGCATCCACACGCACATCTGGTAGATCATCCACGTCCCCTATTCTGGAACTATGGAAACAGTAAAGTCATATTGATAAACTGCATTGGATGCATAAATACAAAGTACGAAAAGTTCACTACCTTTGTGTTTTTTTTTTCTTTCTCAAAATATATGTATTGTATTTTCAATTTAAAGTTAAGAGCAAAGATCCAATCGAACCCCCCCCCCCCCCCCATCCCCATAACACAACATTCTCATCCCAAATAATGAATCAAATTCCATAAAAAAAATTATACACACAGACAGACATACACCCATTAACATATATATATATATATATATATATATATATATATATATATATATATATATATATATATATATATATATATATATATATATATATATATATATATAATCTAACAAATGAATAAAACAAAAATAATAAAGAATTAAAATTAAATAAATAATAACTCAGTCATTCTTTGTTCTCCTTCATTTAACATTTTAGTTTTTGAGCACAGATTTGTTGACTACCTTATTGTTGGTTTCAAGAAATATTGTATATGAACCCTCCTTAGTCAAAGCACAAATTGTTACCCATCAGATTGGTTTCCAATTAATAATTTATTCTACCCCAGAGTTAATGTTCTTCCTATTTCCTTACAGTGTTTCAATGTATGCTGTATTATCATTAGTACATTCCTTCTGAGTAATCTGCCTAATTACTATACACAAAGGAGATAAGCACTTTCCCTCCTCTGCACTACACACTCATTTTGTGAGTCACTGCACCCTCTTTTGTAAGGACGTTAATGGGGAATGTGCTTCAAACAACATGTAGCGCGCAGACAGCGGTGGTGTGAGAAAAGACTACTTTGTCTTGTTTGTTTACAGTAAACGCTGCATGGAGCATCCTTAATGGTATCATTTCCATAATAATATCAAACCAAGAACAAACAAGAGGTTTTTTTGTGTGTGTGTTATTTTACCTCTGTCTGTCCATTCTTTTCAGTGGGGGTCTGCCTGCTGCCGCCGAGATGCTTTTGGAGCGGTTGTAACTCGGTTTGTAGCCGAGACCCCACTTATCCTTTAATGAGGCCGCCTGGTGAGGAGCAAAACACACAGGCAGAACACAAGCAGGTTTCTTTAAAAGTCTAAATGAGGCACATTCCGCTGGTGGAAGTACTGTATCGTTTTAATAGGCAGTTTTCCAAACTTCTTTGGCGGATACCAAGCTACAGTAGTTGTTGGGGGAGGTGAACAGATGAGCGCTCACCCTCATGCTGGAGCGACGCAGTTTCTTGCGGACGTCTCGCCTGATGTCGTTGACGGCCACGGACTCCAGCTGCTGATAGCGCTGGATCTCCTGGTTGATGGTGCCTTCACTGGCCCCCAATTTCCTGTGGTTGTGGGGTGAAAAAACAAACAAACAAACAATTGAATATTAAAGCTATGGTGTGTAGCTTTTTAATATAAATGAATGACGGTTACATTCAAGTCGATGCCAAATGTGTTGATGCAAAAATTGACTAAGCTTATCAGCTCCACAAAACTCTCTATGTACTTCTCAGTATGGCAGAGTTTACAAACTGGTGTCACCCCCTGACACTGGCGCAGGAGCTCAAGAAGCGCCCGCGAAAGGTTTCAGTTGTTGAATCTACTGCTAAGAAAGAACCTGGACGTACAGAAGAACAAATAAAATCCAGGCGCAAACACTGAAGGCTTACCTCACGTAGATTAACTCACAGTGTTGTTGTATATACATAGAATTCCTCATGGGGTTGACAGAAGTTACGCACTGCAGCTTTGATAATAACATCAATCCCAACAGCGAGTAGGCAGAAGTCTTACTTGAGGTCGTCGATGACCTTGGCCTGTTCGTTGAGCTCTCTGATGTCCACCACCCTCTTGGTGAACTTCCTGCCACGAGCGTCTATCACCTGGTTCCCCATCGCCATCTGCCGCCTGGGGTCAATGGTCTCCTGTTGGGTCAAAGCAATCACACAAACACACCAACATATTTATCTGGTAAAACTGATGAAAAGAAACCATGATTAAACCCAAGAAAATAAATATCCTGAAGAAATTTCCGCCAGGCAGCTGCTGTAAATAAGAAAGTACCCTTCCCAAATAAGTCAGTTATTTTGATAGTTGTGATTCAGTCAGGTGAGGTTAGAAACCCGGAACATAGTTCAATAGGCACACCAAGTATCATGAAGCACAAAAATGTCAAAAACCAAAAGACACCACCACCACCACCGCCATCACCACTCCACAAGAGGGGAAAATAAAGCTCTGTTCTAACACCAATTTATTTCTTTTCACCCATCACTGAAGCTTTATGAGGAGGGCGGTGAGAGCAAATGCTTTCCATCATCATGCTACTAGTTAAAGGTGGAGTCAGCGATCCTGGAGAACGCTTGTTGTCAAGATCACTTTTGCCAAAATCAGTAAATATCTCCACATGATCCTACCTGTACGTATGAGCGCAGATTATAAACAGCCTAGTCTCTGTAAACAGGCAGGTTGCAAGCTATGGTGGGCCCCCTTTGTTAACATGACCTTTGTTTACATACCGGTTTACAGAGCCTAGGCTGGTATAAACCTTGAATTTCTATCATCGCACACATAGTACACAGGTAGCGTATAGTGAGGAGATTTTCACTCATTTTGACAAAAAACTATTTTGACATTCTCCAGAATTGCTGACTCCACCTTCAAAAGCATAGAATAGCATTGCTTAGCATTTTGGAATTCACTGCCTTCGTCTTATAACTGCAGGTGACTGAGATGTTAACGTCAACCAGCCAGTGATTTTGTCAGCCCAGGAGAAGAGTTTTTAACACTGTAGTTGGGCTACATACACAGCCCCAGGAGAGGGGTCTTTGGGCCCTGGCACTGCCCGCGGTGGGGCTAGGCGATGCAGGGATTAAGTAGTCATCTGGGATAGACACACTCTGAGGCCTAGGGCTGAGGCCCAGGATGTGGTTTACCAGACGCTTCCTGAGGCTCAGCTGAGGGCTGAACTGGCTCCCTGGACTCTGTAAACCAACGGCAGGGGAACAGGTGGATGGACAGGTGGAAGAACGGGACCATTCAGGTCAGACTTTACCTTATGAAGACTTGAGGTAAGCCCAGGAGGGATAATGTTTAAACGTGTGGAAAAATATTTAAGAAGGAATAGTCTTGGCATATTGGGAAATACGCTCATTTGCTTTCTTACTGAGAGTTACATGAGACATAGATAACACTGTCATTTGTCATTAGTGTCTGTTACAAATGTAGCTTCACCGAGCACTGTTAGCTTAGCTTAGCAGGAAGACCGAAAAGTCTCTCCAAAAGTAAATCATTCTATCTTGCTAGTTGCGGTTTTGTGGCAACTACGGAGACTCTCACATGAAACCACAAATAACCACTATATAAAGGTGCTGGTAGTTGAATTGTGTTACCTTCCAACAGAACCATGCTATCGGTTTCTCCGTTTGAAATGCTTTATTCTAAGCTGACTGACTGACTGTAGCCTTATATTTTTCAAACATATGTGAGAGTGATACGTATCTTCCCATCCAGCTTTCAGCAAGAAAGCAAGTGAATACATTTTCCAAAATGCCAAACTATTCCTTCAACTTGTGAGAAGCACAAGTGGTAAGATGGACAGCATGCTTTCATGCCATTGTTTTTTATAACGTCCAAGTCTAAAAAGAACTTCCTAATTAGTTTCACAGAACAGAACATCTTATCTACTGTCGACAGTAACATCAGTTAACATCACAAAGTATCATCACAGCTACTTTAAGAGGGACATTCAAATGTATGTACAGTACATAAACCCATGGCTTAATGTGACTGACCATGTGGATGGTGGGTGACATGTTGTCTGTTTCGTCCTCGTCTGAAAGGTCGGCCATGTTGACTGAGTTCAGGTCGGCGATGTCGTCGATGTCTTCCTCTCCCGTCAGTGATGTCAACGTAATGCCCAGTGCGTTCAGTCGCTTGCCGATGTTTGGATCCATGTGAACGTCGATACCGCACATCTTCCACAGCACGTTTAGGGTCCAGGTACCAGCGCTACTGCTCTCTGGGGTTTGAATAGGATGAGAGGAGAGGAAAGAGAGCGATAATAAGAAGAAGTAGCAGAGAATACAGATGAAAACTACATGCTAAATAACCAATAACACAGGGAATTGTATTCAAAGATCTTACCTGCGGAGGGTCCAGGCCCTGTGGTCCTGGAACATACCTCATATGTACCATCGGGGACTACACCTGTACACAGACATACAGAAAACAGCCAGTCAATATTGCAGAAGAGCAATATAATGTGCATCAAAAATGTCACATAAGGATTATCTGGTCCTGCCTACTGCAGTCAGGTCATTAATCACTTGGATAACAGACCCCATAAAGTCCACAGTTAAAAATGTGTCACAGTATTTTATATTTTTTTGAGGATCTCGTAAAAAAAAAAAAAAAAAAAGTCCTACTTTGAATACTTTCCTGTCTTTACTCAATCAATGATTTGTTCATTTATTAAGAAGGTGATAAAACTAAAAGAAAAAATTAAGCAAAAAATTCACAATGCATCACTCACAAGCGTTCATGACCGTATCCCCTCGGATTTCGGGCTTCCAGTCGTCCCAGGAGGTCTCGAAGCCCTCGGCGAAGCGGATGCAGAAGTTCTTGAAGTGTCCTTTGCTGACCAGGGACTCGGAGGAGCAGGCCGTGATCAGTGTGCTCTCGATGGTCAGGACCATCGCGGAGCCTGTGTCAAAGTCTATGCTGTGGTTTGCCTGGCAGAGGGGGGCAGGGAGAGAGGTTACCTAGGCCTCCACTGAAGGCACGGTACATGGAAAAAGAACCCATTTCCATGTGTTTCGGAAAAAGGTAGAGTTAGCTGGTAACATCTCATTCTACAGTATTGTGTCAGTTAAGTAGAATCGTGATCAATGTGCTTATTTTGATGCAATTTTAAAGAAATTATTAATTCTGAGCAAAATTTAGTTTGCAAAAAATAATGTGTGGTCTGCAAAGTGACAAGACAATTATTAATCAGTGTTCCTGTAAATACACACTTGAGTGAAATGTTACCGAGCCTTTTTTTCGGTTTGTTAGATTGTGTTTAAAATGCCAATAATACCTGAATTTGTGGATTAACCCTGCATTGGTCCTAAAAAAGGGGGGTCAGACATCATTCCAGTCATAAATTGAGGTCGAAAAAAAAAAAACAGTTTTGCCTTCCCACCAAAAAGATTATTTAATCATTATGACTTGATTGATTATAAGGAATCCATCGAATTTCCAAAGCTTCACGTTTCATATTATAGAAGTCGACAGAACCTGCCAGGTTCACCACTGTTTCATTATATCTCATATTGTGACTGAAATTGTTTTCATTTTAGAAACAGATAGGCAAGTAGTATGGCAACAACTGGCATAACCTCTTTTTTTTTTATTAATTAAATACACACCACCACAGACACCTCACACACCAGCTCAAGCTTCATTAGTTGTTATGCCAGCTTTCTGAAGGGCGGAATTTGATTGTTACAAAGTGGCGTGGTCTGTCCTTTTTTTTTTTTTTTTAAACAGAAAAGCACTTGTAAAAGAAAGAAAGCATCAATCACAGTAAGTCATTGTCCCACAACAAGCCATCACAAGAGACGTAATAAACTGTAGGTTACTTTTCGTGCAATTTTAGGCCGGCCTACTGATGTGCTGGCCCCAGCTTCAGAGTTGATGCCCTCCGTAGCTGGTACTTGTCCTCTCTATGGAAATAAGTGTGACATAACAGCTGGTATATCTAGTCTCTATGGACATATTGTGAGTATAACAAGACAACTGATATGAACCATTCATTTATATCCCTTGAAAATAAATGTAATTGCACCTATACATAAACATTTCAAATATTATTTAGAATACTAACAATAAATTGTTGGCTAAACATTCTGCATAGGAAGAAGTCCTTCTGTTGAATACTAAAATGGCACATTGCCTGGAATGGATTTCATCATGCCTAAATGGATTGAGCGGTCAAAATAATATAAAAATAAATGTGTACTGTTGTTTGCTTTGCACTATAGGGGTTGTTTGGGGGAGTGAAACGCTGATGGATATGATGATATGCTTATTTCCTTTTCAAAGAGGGGATGATGTATATGCATTATTCATGTAGATTTTTCTTTCCTTTAGTTAGAATCAGAATTCATATGCTAAATACAACACACCTGCAATAGTATAAGGTAGAATAGTGCTAACAATGTAACCATCGTATATGAAGCCAATCAAAGATGTTAAAAACGTGTAAGGACGTGTAGTACTCTGATTACGTTATTTGCATGAATCATGAAAGTGTAAATATTTAAATTGAATGGCCTTAAAGCAAACAGATTGTAAAACTGCTTTAGTTAATATAATAAGCAACGATGATGTATGAATATTGACAAAAAACAAATTGTCAAAGCCAATCACAGAAGATTACCTGGGTTGTGTTGGTGATGGGCAGGCAGATGCCCAGGTCGTTGACGGTCAGTTGCAGGAAGAGGGTGCCTAAGGCCTGGGCAGAGGTCTGCTGGATGCCCGGCAGCTTGTCCACCACCTCCTTGGTGGCCATGTGGATGTCCTTGTTGAGGGCCAGGCGCTGCTCGTTCCAGTTGTCATACGCTGCCTTGTAGTTCAGCCAGAAGAGCACGGCTGAAGGGTGGAGAGGGGGAAAGAAGAACGTAAAATTAGATCTTGAATTTCATGCCGTCCTCCTTTTACTTAAAGGGAACGAAGCTGTTTCCCGATTTAAAACCTGCTATATTGATGATGTCTTTAGTGGTAACAAACAAGGTTAATATTGCTGTGTGCTGATGGTTTAACAAGTGCGTTGGGGTGCATAGGACAAGCTTTGACATTTCACATCTGATGTGGTGTGGAGAGAAAGGAAACTGAACCTCTGTCAAATGCCACCGGCTGAGCGAATACGATGGGCCGGTTGAGCGTGATGAGGACGGCCTCCTTGTCCGAGGAGCCGCTGATCTCCTCCTGCAGGGCGTTGCGAAGGCCGATACGAGTTCGGAAGTACGCCACCTGGTGGAAGTCCGAGCCAGCTTCTTCGTACACCTGCAAAGGGAAAGGAAAAAAGGGAGCGTCAGAAAGTGATCTAGCTTGAAAAGGAACAGGTTTAAAAAGTGTGAATATGTTCATGTTGTACTTAAAGGTGAAGTAAGCGATTTATTTATGTTAATATAAGTGTTAAATCGCTCTTTATTCGTACATTCACTTATATAGTGTGCGCGTTTTATAAAGCCAATCTCTCAGTCACTCGCTCTGCATGTAATCGGCAAATAAACTTTTCGGGGATCCCACTACTAATAACCAATCAGAAGAGAGAACGCTACAAACCAGCACCCGTCTCACTGCCGTTGCACGTGCAGAGCGACAGATGGGTGAATGTGTATGCGCCTACAATGGGGGAGCAGGTAAAAATCCTTCCCAATGTCTGTTTTGATGGTTTTTATCATGTTTTATCGCACTTATGGATCTGAGATGATGCTAGATAACTCGCTGCTTGAAGACTGCAGTGCATTAATGTGGTGACGTGGGGACGAGGGAGGGGACTGCTAACTGCAGTCACTGACAGGAAGGTAGCTAAACTGACCATTCCGCTTACTGAACCTTTAAGTTACTTTACATTTTAAATTATTAAGTATAAAGCCGATCTTTACCTGGTGCTTGACTATCTGCCCGAGCGCCAGGTGGAGATCGACTTGACATTTGCCAAACAGTTTGAGGTAGCTGCTGCTGCCCCCGGGCTGCGCCTTGCACTGGATCCGGTTGGATAGCTCCAGCTCGATAAGGCCCGTCTCAAAGCGCACCGCTCGCATGGAAGGAGTGGTGGCTGTCATTTGGATTCCCTGAAAACAAGAAAGTGGCATTTATATATTTATATACTTCCTCCAAGATTAACTCATTAGCTCAAAATTCAACAACAAAACTCCAGAGTGAAACCCTTTACTGGTTTTATTAAACAAAACAAGACAAAGTTTGGACCAACACATTGAACTAGGGGCTTCGGCCAGTGTGTCCGACGGGCTACTTTGGATTTCCGTGCTGAAAGGAAGTGAACATTAGATACCTTGAACATGAGGCTGAGGGAGTAAAGCAGGATTTTGGGCTTGTCTGCGTCTGTCGAGTTGTCGTGCTCGTTCCACAGAGGGATGGGTTGTTCTCCACCTGCACGCACAGAGAGAAGACGACTTTACGCCTACCGTTGTGAAATGCTAAATGACGTGTGAAATAGTGGGATTATATCGCCGGCGCGTGGGTTGTAATACCTGCCTCAAGTTTTACTGTGCAACTATAATATTTAAAGACTCCTCCCTGACGTGAAGAGTTTCCAGACACCATTCTCTTTATACTGTGCCCCATAAAACTCACACTTCTTTCTCTGTTGGGCAATTACATCGATCAAGCTCAGTTAGATGAACAAATGACTTTCAACTGTCTGTTGTGGAACTGAAAACGGATGTATTTTTTCCAGTGCCTTAGGCATTGTTTGAATGTAAAAAAAAAAAATTTGGGGGGATAGTTGGAAATAGCTGTAGGCTACTCAATGCTGTGGGGGACAATCAAATATTTTGTATTTGATAAACGTTACTGATCTAAAAAGGGAAACTAGGCCATTAGCGGCAGAGAAAACAATATCGCTTTGAACAGATTCTCCACAGTTATGAGAAAGTTTTAATATACAATTTGTAACTGGGCTAAGTCTGTAGCATACGAAAGTACCTGAGACTTTCTGAATGACCTCGTTGACCTCCTTCATGAAAACCTTCTGCAGGAAGACCAGGTGGTTGAGCAGGTCAGTGGTCAGGTTGTGCTCAAATGAACCAATCTGCACGAGAGAGAAGATAAGTTAGCGTTGGATAGAATCAAGGCTGTCAAATATGTTATTGTAGCTTTATTTCATTGTTATTTATTATATACCTATATACCTTAACTTAACCAGGAATTCACTGAGAATAAAATCTCCTTTTCAAGAGTTTCATGGATAAGACAGGCAGAAGTGCATCGTGACTTAAGTTTTGGCAGCATTTAAAACAAATTTTAAATCATAAAACTGTTGTTGAACCGTGTTAAAAGCAAGTTGTAACTGGGAGAGGGCATCGTCTGGGGTGGATGCTGAGCAATACAGTACAGTGTTTTCAGCATAGAAATGTAATTTCACAATATACACATTTTAATCAATGTTATTGATAAAGAGGATGAATAAAAGTGGCCCCAGGTCTGACCCCTGAGGAACGCCTTTTGTTGAGTAAGCAAGAGGTGCCTCCACATGCACACTTTGTGTTAAGTCTTTAAGGTAGTCAACCAACTTAGTGTCAGTTTGTTCAGACAGTCCAGCTCTAGATAGTCTGTGCTTCAGCACTATGTGGTCCACTGTGTCAAATACCTTAGCGTCCTGGTGTTTATATCAGGAGGCTCTTACCTCAGCCACACAGCGCAGGTAGTTGCCTTGGAGGTAGTTTCCCTGCTTTGCTGGGAAGTCGTCTGGGGCCCAGCCCTGGTCCGAGTGGCCGTCATGGTCCTCCATGATGTACTCCCCTGACATGGTGACGGGTGGCAGGGTGAGGCTGGCTGAAGGCGGCATGGTGGACATGGTGTCCACTGGGGACACCTTGGACTGGAAGCAAAGCTTGTGGCTTGGCAACTCAAAGGTGAAGCTGGTTTGTGCCCCTAAACGCAGGAGGAGTGAGGGAAGAAGTCAATTCAGTTTTTCTAATAAACTGCCCTTTTAGGAACTTTTAAGAAAACTTTAGACCTGGAATTTCTTTTTTCACACAGGACAAGAAGAAGTCATCTTCAGGGTAAAAATAAAAGCTCTGATCTGACACACACCTGTCATGCCGTGGCTCTTCATGCGACCCATTTTGTACTCGGCTTTCAGCGATGGCAGCAGCGCCGCCCCGATGGTGATGCCATCGATCATGGCGCTGAACTTGAGGACGATGGGCTTCTTCTCCAGCCCCTCGGGGAGCTGAGGGAACTCGTTGGCCTCTACGGGGGTCTGATTGATACTGGATGCTTTGTCAGAGGGTTGCGGTGTGGGGGTGTCCTCCCTATTAGGAGGCTGACTGTGAGGGAAAAATGAAATGAATGCAAATCGTCAGGATAGGCTCATTATCTGCAAACGTGTTGACTTTGACAATTTGAAGGTGGTGTTTTATCAAGTAACTTTTGCAGTGTTTGTTGGCTTGGCTGAATTTGGGATCCAGAGCCCGTCCAAAAACTTGTAGGATAAACTGTACATTCTGAAAAGACACCGCTACTTATTTGGTTTAGCTCCGTGTCTGTGTGCGTGTGTTATTATGCAAAGCTTTTGCAGATACCGGCTCACATTCCTGTGAACATCAAATTATAGAAAAGTTGTTTAATACCCAGAGCACACCTACAGCTCTATAAATATATTAACATAATTCAGAATATTACCATGGAAACAGAACAGACACACACAGGCTTTGAAAGCAGTTAACTGGCCCCAGTTTGGATATGCATGTCACTGAAGTAGATGAGACACTTCTTATGAGGACTTTCACGAGTAGAGAGATTAAAACCTAGGTGTTGCATGACTGATTCATTCTAAATATAGTTTGAGAGTCTTAATTACTTTCCAATGCCATAAATGAGAGTGTGATGGCTAAATTAAGGAGATGATAGATAAATGGAGTGGACGTACGTGTTGGAGGGCTGGCGGATGAGGTCAGAGATCTGTTTGGAGAGCTGGTGGGAGCTGCGGACCATCATGCTGTGCAGAGTAGCCGGGTGCTGGGGGATGTTGATCATGATGGCGCCCACTTTGAAGACGGCTGCGTTGTTAGTCTTGAGCCCGCGCTGGGCGCTGTACAGGGCCTGGGACTTGGCGATGTTGCATTTGACCACCGTTCTGAAACACAAAGTAAACTAAACTGAGCTTGGAAGACTTGTTTTTTTTTGTCGCCCAGGAGATTGACACATTTGAATGGATGTGCAATTTAGGTGGAATTACAGCGAGGACACCAGACAGTGAAATACCATGCAGATTGGAGGACAGCATTGAGACTTTTGGGCACAGGTGAGCAATCACAACAGTGACACATTGTTGTACAATGAATGAATAGGGTAATGATTTGGACACTATGGCAGACGGATGTGAGGTCTCTTATAGGGAAAAATAAATGTGTGATCCTGCTTCTTGTAACAAATACAATTTGTACATTCTGAGATAGCGTGTGAATGCGCTATTCAAGGGGAAATAAAATGCTGAAATATCAGTCTGAATAAGATATTTCAATATTGTTTAGAATGTAAACATTCAGAGAACGGTCACGATAGAAGAGATTGACAAACGACCCAGACACCGTTCATTGAAAACACACATGGACGACTCAGACAAATGAAGCATGTGCAATCAGTGCAGCTGTGATATTGATTTACGGATGATGAATGTGAGCCCTAAATATGAGCAATAACATACAGAAACTCTTGTTTAGCTGTGCTGGTGGGAGATGTTGGGAAATCCTCCAGTCTATGCAAGTAGTCGGAAGAAAAAAGGAATGGAAGAAAAGGAATGTACATCAAATTAAAACAACAAACGGAAGAAGAGCAGAAGAAAGTGGAAACACATTTTTTTCAAGAACATTGAAGCCACTTCCAGTGAAAATGTGATCGGTTTTGAGAGTCAGGCTCTATTTGTTTGTTTTTATGATTAAAAGCCTCTGGACTAACAAAGTAGTTCAATACTAAGCAGTCGGAGTTCAATATAATGTTATCAGTTATTTAGCAGGATAGTATCTCAAATCGAACGCAGAATATCAGACGCCATGTTTTAAAGGTAACATATTATGCTTATTTTCAGGTTCAAAATTGTAAGTTGGGTTTCTACTAGAAACTGTTTCCATTGTGTAGTGTCCAAAAAAAAAACTTTATAATTCTCACAGTTCCATTGCTAAATCTTCTCTTTTAAGCCTCTGTCTGAAACGCTCCGTTTTAGCCTGACCTGCTTTCCAAAAATCCCAGTCTGCTCTGATTGGCCAGACCCACGTGGGGGCACAGACACTGCCCGTCAGCTCAATATGGCAAACTGCCACACTGAGATAACGGGGTATCTTGGGGTGTGCTTATCACAGGTGGTTAGGTTGATAATGGTGGGGGGGGGGGGGGGGGGGGGTGAAAACAGGTTTTTAAATAGGTGGAGAAAACGAGAAAGGCTTGTCTTTTCTCATACTAAGGGAGTCTCTTGTCACACCAATATTAATGTTGAAAGACCAAGAAAACTGCGTTTTGCACAATAGGTGACCTTTAACACATTTGCAGTGTGTACTAATCAATGTCCTTCGCCTGCACACTGACTGCGTTTATTTGAACCAAACACGCAAATATGTGAAGTGGCACTGCAATCATTCTTACTCACATCTGAATGTTGGGCAATTTTATACATCAGTAACAACTATATATATATATATAAAAAAGCATCAGGCTTGTACAAATTCCATCGCATAGAGCATGCAGTATGAAAACAGGATCCAGTCAGTTATATTTTCACAGTGGCTGCTTCCGTTAAATCGAATGCAATGGGGGGGGGGGGGGGGAATACTAGTGACTGAAGCAGCCTGCCTGAATGCATGACTACAAGGCTTCTAACCTGATTATAGTGCTTGTGTTTTTCCCAGAAATTGCTTCCAGTGAAAACAAGAAATGCTGTTAAAATTACCTAGTTGGAAAGGAGTCGATAATTGGCTCTGGCTGGGAGGAACTTTTTCATTTCGACTCACAAATGTACTCGGCATTAAAATGTGAAAGTCAGAGAAAGTGTGAAACTGGAACTGTGCATAAAATTATTTTGGCCAAGATTTAATACTTAGGAGCTGAGCATTTCTTAAATGATGAGACAGCAGTTAAAATACAATAGTTATAATCTTAGGAAACACAGAAAAATAAAAGAATATTGAATAAAAACAGCAAAAATCATTAAGCAGTTATACATTAAGCATTTCTTTAAACCCTCAATTAACAAACAACCATCCAGGGAGGGTAAGGATCAATAAACTCGTCTAAGAATTCCATTCAAACTGCGACATAAAAACACATTCAAATACAATTATTTTTCTCATTCTTAACAATGGCTGAATCACATAGTAATCATCAGAAATGGGATAGAATTTTGTACGTACTGGATGTCAGGAGTTATTCCCTCCAGCAGAACAATGTTTACCCCTCCTATGTGAGCCGATGCACACGTCTCAGTCATTTTCTGATGCAGGATATCTGAGGACAAGAAACACAACAAACTTTAAACCAACTAAAAATTGTTGTCGACCCATTTGGAGAACTTAAAATGAAATACAGATTTCATGGGGTGCTCTGTGGGGGAATGGGACACCATTCTCCCCTGTTTAAAGTTATTTTAATATTAGACCAACTTTGAAACTGTTTATAAAAAGGTGAAAAAGGTTACATCTTGTTGCTTTGAAGACGAGACTCAGGGCAAAGACTGGGGAGTGTTATTATTACTTTTTAATTCAAGTCACCAAAGACTGGCTTTGATGCTTGATTGATGTCAGAAATTTCCTCCCACAGCTCGGATAGACTTTTTTTAATAACGCATCAGGGAAATTAAAGTTGGCGACTGCCCCGAAGTGACCGACAGAATTAAAAAAAAAAAAAAAAAAAAAAAAACTAATAAAACACACTGACGAGAAAACTGAGAGAAACTTTTATTCCTACATAAACACACACACACACACACACTGGCTTTCACCTTTCATCTTCTCCTTGAGTGTGAAGCTGCCGTGGATCTTTTTGAGCTCTGCCTCCATGGTGAGCCCTCCGATGTCGGCCTCCAGGTGCGTGCGGTTGACCATGCCGATGCCGAACACTATGAGCGTGACGTGCTGAGGCTCGGAGCTGACCAGGCTGCGCCGTCGCCCGCTAGGAGGCTTGTTGGGCGTGTTGGACTCCTGCTGCTCGTTCTCAAAGATCACCTTACAGAACGGCTCCGAGGGCCGACGACCAGCTTCTGTAGAGCAAAACATGAGAGAGAATGAAAAGATGTAAGGGGGAAAAGTGTGCTCAGTGAAATACAAATGTGCATTAAAGCCACTACGAGTAACATGGCACGTTGGCGTCCCCTTTGGACAAAAGTGGTAGTATTTGTACGACGCCCGCTGTCGCAAAGCTGTTTTCTAGCACGTGCCAGGCGTGCGAGTGTGAACTGAGAAGGGCGCAATATAGTGCATGTCCGTGTGTTGAAAGTGTGAGGACTCTTTTCGGCTCCGTGAGAGTGGTTGACACTGCATCAACTAAATGCCAGTCACTGCCACACACACACCTGATTGCAATGAGTTAATGCAGCAGTGTCACCTAACTACTCTCTCTCACGGAGCTGAAAGACGTGTCCTCACAGAAAGCGAATGAACGAGAGACGGCAGTTAGTATGGATCACGATGAGGTAATGTGTTTATGTTGTTGTAAATAATGACTATTTCAGATAATGGTTATCTGATGATGGTGAAGCAAAGCAAACTTTGTGTTAGTACCAACCGCTCATTCATTTAGGAGTAAACACTGCAGTCTAGTTTCGCTCTCGTGAAATTGTATACACGTTGCTTAGCAACGCCCTCGTCCCGCCCGTAGCCTATATCACTCTCCCTTTTAGCTTTTCTTCATTGCATTTTCTTTTTTTTCATTGATGGTTCAGCCCCGTTATCAGTCATTATGACGACAAATAACTGTCTCAAACAAGGCTCCCGCTCCCCTTCCCTCACCTGGAGGGATAGGCTTCTCAAATCACGTTGCTGCGCCACACTGAAATCTGCGACCAATATGGATATGTGACCATAGAGCTTGCACGAGCGAACCGAAAATCGGACTGGGTGTGCGACCAGACCAAAAGCAGTAATAAAAACTATTTAAAAACGTCTTTCTTTGCACTGATGGTCTCGTTTGCTGTTAAAGGTAATTTATGATTATCAGAGGAAACATGAGGCTGTTTAAAAGATATTTAAATGTTACTCGTAGCCGCTTTAAAGGAATACTTCACCCATACGGAACCGTCGGTCTATCATTGTAAAATCATGAATGAGGTTTTTCTTCCCTCAGTCTTCCCTTGGCCCAGCTGTCCTTTTAATCCTAACCCTACATTTTTTTCTAGTGTGATGTCACATTAGTAAAATGTAGGGTTAGACAGTGAGACCATAAAACACTCTTTCTGCCTTTTCTCAGGCTAGGATTAACCGATTTCTAAAAGGTTTGCACATTTAACAATTTCAATTTCAATACACCTTCGTATTCCCACAGGTGAAGTAGGTCTTTAAGGCTGCACAATTTCAGGAAAACTTGAGATATAAGCGCTAAAATTGTTTGCAATGTTAATGTATTTTTTCTGCTTTGAGTTCACTGCCAACATAAACCACAGACAGTAAGTAGCCTGTTGCAAAACTTAAAAAATATAAATGTATTACCTGCATTCCAACAACTTGTTTTTATTGTTTATTATTTATTGATCAGTTTAGCAAAACCTATCCATGCCCCCCTTTACAACCTTTTCTGGTAGGCTACATATATTGACGTGCATGGTTCATGGACTAGGCTACCATTTACAAGCAGTATGTTGATATCGCAATAATGACACATTTTCTATATATTGTTAGGCCCTAATGTGCATTTTTTTCTTTAAAAGGCCCCCCCCACCCCAGGCATGATAATCACAACTCAAAATATATGAGATGAGGATTATGGAAGTTTAGAATCAGGATCGATAGATAGCTCTCCATTTATACAATACTGCTCTTACTATTATTCTATCCATGTCAGTTTTTTGTAAAGACTAGATTATTTGTGGGGATATTCTTCGATTTTTAGGTCATTTTATGCACCATTTCAAAAAGGTAATGCAGAGTTTAAGTCCCAGAAGAACTCATTCTGCCACTGCATCAAGGTCACTCTTATGTGAAAACACTCTCACACTTAATGACGTGCTCCGGGAAATGTGGAGTCACAACAGCAGCAAAGGGTGACATCAGGGTGAAGAAAATGTATCACTTACTAAATAAATAATACAACAAATAGGCAGAATTCTAGTGACACAGCAGAAAGTTCCAGCAAGTGACAAACTATCCCTGTACAATTCAATACTGCTGGGTACAGATTTGTATAGGTATGATACGTTCAATGTCTCAAAAAATGTGTAATGTGAACAGCATGGATATGAAGGGAAATCGAATCATATTAATGTATGATAAAGTCATTTGAGAGTCAGATGAATAAAGTGGCTATATAACAGTGAAGACACAAGGACCTCTAGTTCAGGTCAGGTGGGAAGATGATGTGTGAGGAGAGAATTGAGATATAAAAGCAAGGTTGAAAAAAAAATCTTAAAGTAGAGCCATATCTTCCAATGATGTGTGGTATGAATGGGATTTAAAGTGCAAGGGGAAGCAGAAAATGGTAAAATGAATGGGGGTTTGGGATAAAAAAAAAAGGGGAAATTAGGGGGTGTGAGTGGAAGCGGATTCCCACCTGGAAGGCAGTTCTCCGGGGAGCTTTTCTCCAGTATACCGGTGGGATCGGAGATGAGTGAGTAGAAGTTGAGCAGCTTGTACATGTTCTGCCAGCACTCGGCTGACGGCTCGCTCTGCTCCGACACGGTGATGGAGTCTGAGTCGTCCATCTGGATGGCCATGTGGTCCGCCACGTCACGAGAGCCCTTCCTCGACACCTGAAGACGGGGGGGGGGGGGGGGGACACAGTATTACACACAATGGAACAACACAGAAAAAGTCACAATATGCATCATTTGGGCTGCAGAGGTAATACACAGTGTGTGGAGTGGATGTATTATTTCTTCTTCAATTGTCTGGACTGTTAACAGTTATAAGCTTGTGCACTGTCTCAACTCATGAAATTAAAAAGGTGTAGTCGGAGATTCTAAAGAATTCTTGTTGTCAAAATCAGTGAATATGTCCTCGTGATCCGCTACCTGTACGTACTGTGTGTGTGGTGAAAGAAAACATGGTGTTAATACACAGCATAGGCTCTGTAAACAAGTTTTTTTTTAAAGCGCACGCACAGTACAGAGAGGGAGTAAATCATTAAGAGATAGTCTCTGATTTTGACAAAAAGGGATTTTGACAATACAAGCATTCTCCAGAATGGCTGACTCCCCCTTTAACTCCAGTATACAAATACAGGAAAGTGATTCAGTTGTTTCTGTAGATATATTCCTTATAGCCTGAAGGTACAGCATAAGTCTGAGTATGTCCCCTTTTATAATTTCATTCAAATGTCCTTGTGATTTCTATCAAGTGATACAGGTTTGCAGATTTGATTCTTTCATTTCTCAGGTTTTCGCCTGAAGACTGTGGAGTGAATAAAAAGGCATCCATACCTAAAGCTGACACAGAGCAGTGCTCCCTTTGTGAGAAACTATTATGATCTACTGGCTCCCTCTAGGGTTTGTGTGTAGGAAATGACAGAATGAATAATGTAATTTCACACAGCCGTTTGAAGGTCTGGACAGGTGTGCCACTACAGAATATTAAGAGATATTTTAGACACACTTTGTCCTCAGGCAGGTACTGGCTGTTTCAATGGCTAGGTTCTAAAAACGCGCTCAGGCTTCTAGACTTTGGACTAGCCTGTTTGACGGTTGAAAATGGGAAATGTATGGAACCTTTTTAAATGTGAAAGCAAAACATCCTGACTGGATTCCTGGTGTATTTCTCATTGGAGTGTTTGTTAAGGATCTGTAGTGGCAAATAATAGGTATCCTGTATTTGAACTTTTTGTTAACCCTTATTCATTTGTTTGGAAGTCAAAATTTCTTATTACTTATGTTGATAATTCTGTACTCTGCTCACAAAAGGTCAGATTTAGAAGCCAAGCTGACATCTTATATAAGAACAGGTTGATGGTGGATGATGTTGCAGAAATTAGGTGGACAGGGTAAATCAAAATGTTAAATAAAATGATCAAACTTAACCAAGAACACTAAGTAAAAGTCATTTTGATTCACGTTAATAGAAAATGTACTTGTGGACAGGATTGATAAGAATGAGCATACACCATAGGTAGACTGACAAATTGTACTTTGTTGTTTGATTGTTTGATATGCATTAGCAAGACCAATGACAAATAGAAAAATTAGAATGTAACCAGTCAGAAGAAGATGCTGAACAAATTATGGGATGTGCAGAATTTTCTCGGGTCTTGTTGTATGTAATAAAGCCGTGATTTTCTTCTTGAAACTCCCTGTCTGCTAACATCCTTTTGTCAGACTCTCAATTTCTACCACAGATCAAAATCTGATGGAAAACAAACTTGGACCAATTTGGAGTGTTTGTGTTTGCGAATGTTAAAGATCTACACACTCAGTTCGAACAAAGCCAATTCAATTTTACTGTCATCTTCTATACGCTCATTGAAATCACTCAGCCAGAGTCAGCCAGTCGGGAGAAAGTTTGTTGTCAAAATTACTTTATGTAAAAATCTGTGAATATTTCCTCACGATCAGCTACCAGTGTGTGTGCTGGAAAAAAAATCCAGTGTTAATACACAGCCTAGGCTCTGTAAACGGGCACAGCTGGCAACACGCCTGTTTACGGAGCCTAGGCTATGTGTTAATAGCGGAAAACTTTTCAGCGCTCACAGTACGGACAGGTAGCGGATTGTGAGGAGATATTCACTTGACTGCTTAATTTTAACAACAGAATCGCTAAACTTTTAACTTTTGAGCTTGGTGTTTTCCAAAAGAAGTTGAACATCTGTTTGTTACCTTAGAGGTGCGTCGCTCCGAGCGTCCCAGCGATGTGCGTCCTCTGGGCTCGCGGCTTCTCCCCAGCGTGTCCATGGCTGACGGAGGGCCGTTGGGTGGTAAACCCCCAACGATGGTCGCTCCTCCTCCCCCTGACCCTCCTCCACCTCCACCTCCCATCCCTCTCTTGCTCTTGAGGGTCTGTGTCCCGCTGCGTCCCGCTCCGTTCAGGCTTCCCCGAGAGCTGCGACTGAAGTCGGAGGACCTAAAATGGCGGTAGGGCCGGGCCTTGAAGGTGGGCGTCGGGGAGGCGGAGCCGGCGGTGTAGCGGCTCAGCTTGATGTCGGTCTGCGTGGCCTTGATGTCGTCGATCATGGTGCTGAACTGGTGGATGAGGCGCACCAGGGCCATGTCTACGCGCTGGCTGATGGCCTGGCACGCCGTGGTGAAGTCGCAGTGGAAGGTGTTGTAGTGGCGGCGGTTGAGGTCGTGGAAGGAGAGCGGGGCCGCCGTGGGGCCCTGCGGAGCGCTGGTAGACTTCTCCATCACCACCGCGTTCAGGCTGAAGGTCTCGATCAGGAGAGCTGGTTTGAACTCAAGCGGAGGGAGGTTCACCATGCCTTGTCTACACAGAGAGGGAAGGTTATGTATAGTGGGTTATGTTACAGTGGGATAGAGTCCCACATAAATAGGTTAAAGTTCTGTTTCATATTTTTCTTTAGCTTTTCTTATGTCTATTCTATACTTGATGTATTTTAATCTTGATGTATTTCAAGCCCCTGTAAAGCACTTTGAATGGCCTTGTGTCTGAATTGTGCTATATTAATAAACTTGCCTTGCCTAGCCTAGCCTAGCCTATAGGTGCATCTCAAAAAGTTAGGATATCATGGATAAGTTGATTAAAACATGTAGACTTTCATATATTGGAAATTCATTACACGTAAGGAGATTGTGGTGCCTCAAACTTTGTGTAATGGAAGCCCTGCACTTCTTTTCAACCCCAAAACAAATTTTACCTACAGGTATAAATAAAGTAACCTGAACCCGACCCTGTATACAGCAGACATTCTTTATTTTTGTTGTATGACACCAACAAATAAAAACAGTAACAAGCAAGGAGAAATGATGTTGTGTTGTTCAAACATTCATGCGCTATGATTAAGATGTATCCTACCTCCTGGATCTTTTGTTCTTGCGCTCTTTGGAAGTGTCGGAGTCGACGATGTCTGCCCGGAGACACTCCAAGTTGCCAGAAAAAGACAGATGCTCTCCGAAATACATCTTGTAGCTAAGAGGCGTGGTGTCCTGGGCCTGGATGCCTGTGTAGCTCAGCAAAGGCTTGAAAACAACCTGCGGGTGGCAAAAAAAAGATAAGAGGAGCAAAAATGAAAAGCAGGTTTCCTTTTTTTGGCAGAGATTTGATGTTTTAGCTTAAGATCCTTGAGCTTATGAAACCTAGGTATGGAATGAACATGAATCAATCAAAGTGACTTTGCAATACAGATGAAAACACAAACAAAAGACAACTAACAAGGTGAACTTTACTTAACAGGTTTCTAAGGACATTGTTTGAACTATAGGTAAATGTAAAACAAAAAATTAAAAGTCAAAAAGGTGTCATGGTCACTTCAGCACTACTATATAGTCAAGGAAAGGCTGCCATATCGGTTTAAATGTTTCTGCTTTTCCTGAACTCTCATAACGGATTTTCTCCATATATAGAGTACTAGACTAACTCCATGAGCCATATATCAAAGCAGGGGGCTATCTCCTTATTCCAAACCTTAAGAATCATTTTTTTTAGCGATAACCATCCCATACTGGATAGACAAAGCTTTGGTAAGACCTAAAGTCTCTAGTTGTTGTGACGAGCCTGAAATGGCTATGGTTTCTGGGATTAAAAAAAAGTGATGAAAACATTAAGTGCAGGCAGATTGTATTGTATTCACACAGCACCTGAGCGTCGGCCAGTTGGACAGCGGCCGGACACTGGTTCCCCTCCTCGATGTCGGCCATCTCGTCCTGGCTGGTGCTGTGCTGGGAGTGGGTTCCATCCAGTGTGTTCTGCTCGCTGGACAGCACCGTGTTGAAGTCCGAAGCAGAGGGGATTGTGGGTAGGTTACACGTGCCACCTAAGAGAATTGGAGGAGACGTTTAGAATGCATTGTGTGTTGTGAACAAAAAGGCACGTTGTGGGATGCTACACCCGTTCAGTGCAGAACATTACGACCACTCAGAATTACCATGGCTTATTCAAGAGCTGATTGGTGGAGTGATACGCTGCACTGCACCGGCACAAGTTGGCGTAGTAATACGTGACCGAACTACGCTTGGAAAAAAAGTGCAAAATTAAAGGGCAGTCTCGAAACAAACTAAAGGTGTGAAAAATATCTAATTTTAGCGTAAAATTGAAAGGATATTTATTTTTTAGGTAAGCGGTAGGTTCATACATGTGGAGAAAAAAAAGTTGACTGCAACAGTACACGGCTGACTTCTGCTACAGCGACGTCTCCGCCAAACTACTTATAGTGACTGCACCGATCTCCATCTCCATAAAGTAACAGACTAACTATGCATATGTACCTCATAAAACCCAACTTAAAAAATACTAAACTATCCATTTAACATGTACGTATAAAGCATCAGTGAATGAGTAAAAGTGTTGTGGGCAGAACCACTTTATATCACTCTAGCGCCTGATGACAAAGATATTAGGGTGAATTAAATGTAAGGAATCTCATTACAGGGAGTTGTATGCTCATTTTGGATCACATTAGCGCAAGTTGTTTGTGAGGGAACTGCGATAGCCAACTTGCTGTGCTGTCACTGACTGGCATCTGTGTGAGTAGACAATGACAAAGCCTGCCTGTCCTGGGCACAAATGCAAATTTCCCACGTATAATTGTACACCACACAAATCAGTAGTGTACTACTTAATTGTGGAGATAAGACAGATCTCTTCAGTCATGCAAATAGTTAACAACTAGCGAGGGAGGATGAAAGGACTGCAGAGCGCAGCTGTTTTAGAAGTCAGAAGATGAGTGGGAGTACAGGGGAGCAGAGGGGTGGAAAAGGAGCAGTGCTATGAGGGAAAGACAACACCATTTCAGGTCTCTAAGCACCACTATTGTGTTGTGTTTCTCACAGTGAATGTTTTGGCAGGAAGGTAACAGTGAGGAAACGATATGACTTCATCCATCTATCTCAATAGCACTGCTGCAGGCATGTAGCCCAGTTACACAGAGTCTAATGAGCCACTGCTTTGAGTCCTTTGATAGCAAACACATTTAACATCATTAGCTCATGCTTAATGCCAGGTCAGTGGACTGATGTACAACTGCGTGACCATTAATAACCTATGAGGTCTACGGATAAAATTAGAAAAGAGGAAGTGCATTGGCCATTAAGCCAACGTTATGTATCTGTACATAACGGTGTTATTGGTGCGTTCTAATTATACTAAAATGCATTATCTTGTTCTGAATGGTGTAACTCATCCATATGGCACTCAATGAACATTGAATAGCAAGATAATGCAATAAAAGTTGGATCTAATTCTTTAAATGGCACTATGTTGTAAGGATTGGAAAATTCCTGACTTTGGCGCCCCCAGAAGGAGACAGACAACAATGTACTTTGTCACAGAGTGTAATTTAGAAAACTTAATAAAATTGTGTTTTATGCTATAAGCACAGGAACATATCTATACATAGTGGCTTTATCCCACAATAAACAGAGTTAATAGATACATTGATTTGTTATTTCAGTTTCCCTTAAGCATAAATGAAGATAGAAATATTGTCTTGTTACACAACAACAGACCTCTTTCCTGCAGGATACACTGGCACATACTTCTAAGTGACTTTAAACTACAGGGGGAACAAACACACTAACTGCTAGCTAGCTAATTAGTTCACTAACTAACACCATCAGCACAACACTGAGCAACAACCCCTGACCTCCTTCTGGACTGATAACTGTTGGTAGCGCGTGGTAGTGCCGGAAGTGGTTAACAGGAGAATCCAGTGAGTCTAGAAAAACTGCAACAATATATGGACATTTAGATGAATACCTTTTAGCTGTTGTAGCACCTGTGAAGGGGAAGCGTTAAGCTATTAAGTATCAATGTCTAATCTAACATTTTTAATAACAAAGAAACAAAAAATAACATCAATTTGCTCAAATTTCCCCTGAAACCAGTTCACCTTGATGAACTGGAATCCCCATCTATTTATGGTTAGTAATGTTCTGTACAAATTGGATTTGTCAAGTGGAACCCCCCCCCCCCCCTCCCTCTTGTGGCCCCAGAGTCTGACCTGTCTGTAGGCTGTTGTGTTGGGAGCGGTTGACGGGGGAGTCCTGGGCCCCTCCCCCTCCTCCTCCCCCCGTCCTGTTGCCCACGGCGTTGGACATCCAGTTGTAGAAGCTGACGGAGGAGGGCTCCGACAGCAGAGGGTGTTCGGTCAGCATGTCTGTTCCTAAGCTGTTTCCTGAAGCACACAAGAAAGAGATGGAGAGAAGGTTACATCATGGAAGAGATCACAGACACAGAGACAGAGACAGAGACAGACACAGACACAGAGACAGAGACAGAGACAGAGACAGAGACAGACAGACAGACACACACACACCGTTACTCATGGACCACTTCCATCTTATAACGTGTGGTTAGTGTGAATTATAATTTGGGGATAGTAAAAGTGAGGACAAACCGTACATACAGTACAAACATACACTAGTCAACGTCTTTCATTTCAACGAAGATTCAAAACATGTAGAGAAAAAGGCTTTGTTTTCATATTTAAAAAAAAAAGGTGGAGAATGATTCTGGAGAACGCTTGTTGTCAAAATCTAATTTAGTCAAAATCCATTAATTTCTCCTTACGATCCGCTACATGTACGTACTGTGTGTACTGGTGCTGAAAAGAAAAATCCAGTGTTAATACACCGCCTAGGCTCTGTAAACGGGCATGTTTCTAGCTACGTGGGCCCCCTTTGATTACATACACAGTGGTGTGCTTTGAGCGTTTGTGCTTTCAAAACACAGGGTACAATCAGCGGGGGGCTGCTGAATATCAAGTGCACCCAACGTAGAGTAAATATCTCATGGCAGACTGACTCTGCATGTTAGTTGACTGAGGGTTTGCAGAAGGGACCCAGGCTGTGAATCTATTTTGGTTTTGCTATTATTCACACTGTTGAACGGTAGAGGTCATCCTTGCAGCAAAAATGACAGGTCCGATTTGCCATGTTGCAATACATGTTTCTTTTCTTTTTTTAAGATTTCTTTTTTTGGCATTTTTTTTTTTTATTAGACAGATTTGGAGAGACAGAGTTGAAACGGGGAAAATAAGGGGAGACATGCAGAGAACTGGCCCGGGTCGGATTGGAACCCAGGTCCGCTGCGAGGACTGAGCCTCCTGGTGAGGGGGGGGGGGGGGTTTCAAAAAACCCTTTATTCTGTTGTAAGCAGTAACGTCTATATGCTGTAGTTGGCAACAGCAGTGATGGTGGCCCAGTCATGAGTACCTGTGCGTGTGAGTGAGCCGCTCTTGGCTGCATTGGCGGCTGTAGCGGTAGCAGCAGCGGTGGCGGCAGACGGCTCGTTCCTCTGAGGCATGCCCTCCAGCAGGTTGTGCAGACTCCTGAAGCTGCCCGTCAGATTGCTCAGCAGGCTCTCCTTCCGCGGGCTGTCCTTGGCCGGCAAGCCCACACGGATCACATGGGCGGGCGAGTCGGCCGCCGTGTCCCCGCTGGTGTAGCTCAGAGACTGGTACGGATGGGAGCCCTGGGTGTATGACAAAAAAAATGTAAGTACTGGGTGATTGATTGATACATGGAGATTAGATTCAATTATGTATAAATTTATAAATTGGTGGACAACTAAAACTATATGTCCGTCTGTGTTTTGCTCTAACAACATGTTGTTGTTATTCTGTAACAATGACAAAATCAACTGAACTGAAACAATGTTACAGATGACTTAAATTCAGGTAGAGAGCCACCCTAAAGTATGCATTATGCACTTTGAATGTTTTATTGTCTGTTTTTATTGGTCTGTCATTCTGTCTATCATTGTCTGAGTCTATATGTATTTGTGCTTCTATGTGCCGTTTGTGCTTCTATGTTGTTGTTTTTTATGTTCCCAAGTGCAAGACAAATTCCCCTTGGGACAATAAAGGTTTATCTCACATTCCCTCCATAACACACCGCCTGAGGTAGTAGCCTTTTAATATTTTAAAAGGATGAGAGTGGAGTGCATACTAGCTAGGCTGCCAAGTATGACAATGAGATGGGATAAACAAACACATGGTACAATTTAATTTGGCAGAGAGAGTAGGATGTCACGTCCACCGCTCAGTGTGTCAGCTCTGATGCGTCCTGGCTTGCTCACAATGGAATGACTTTCACAGCACAGTCAGGGCAGCACTGTCTGCTGTCAAGTGCGTCGACCCTTCCTTTGAAATACTCCACAGCCTTTACATTAGCGGCATCACTTGAATGCAAAATGCAGTTCTTCAAGTTTTGTCCACATTAATATGGGTCTTCTGTGTGTCTAGATATTCCCAATTGATCTCTTCTTATCATGTCATAAGGGGAGAGAAACAGGAAAGAGGGTGACAATGGGGATTCAGCAATGGCACTGTGAGACATAGAAAGGGTTTTTTGAACACTACACTATGAAAACAGTTTCTAGTAGGAACCCAAATTACAATGTTGAACCTGAAAGGAGCATAAGATGTGACCTTTAAGGGCTGCAACTACAGATATGATTGCTTTCATTAATGTTTTTGATTAACTATTTGGCCTTAAAAATGTTTTTAAAAAAATGTTGCAAGATTTCTGTATCACTAAATGATCAATGTAGCTTCACTTGAACTATGGTTTTAGTATATTCTGATTTTATTTATTTATTTTGCCATTTTTGTACCATTCCTGAAGTGATTTTTCATACACTTCAGGGACTATTCCCCAAACATGAATATATCATCTTGGTTTTTCTCTGGATCCTCTCCATGTAAAGCCTGCTCCTTTGGGACAAGTGACAAAACCCTTGTTACATGATAGTTGCTACAAAGTGTTATCCTTCAGGAGAATAAATAAATAAATAAGAAGAAACTGTGGCTGCACTGGAAGATTTTACATGGACTGACAAGCTCTCATGATTTTGCTGTGACACTGTAGTTCACTGGGCGAGATGGCTGGATTCAGGAAAGATTGTGTATTGGTATCTACACATTCTATTTGACATATACAGTGTGGTACAGGCAGCTAACTTGGATTTTCAAAGGAAACTTGGGATAGACCAATTCTCTTATTTGTACCTTTATCCTGAGTCCAGACTCGTTGTGTGCGTGGGACTTAGACAGTTTCCTCATGATCTCCACTCCGCTGACAGGTCCAGAGTTGGCTTCTTTGGGCGGCGGGCGACTGCATGCTCCCTCCAGCAACATGGTGTGTTCACTCACTGCGGCTTCACAAGAACAAAATAAAATAAAAAACTCCTGGAAAAGGACCATGTTATGACTGCTGTACAAGTAAAAAAAAACTAAAGAGATTCATACTACAGGTGCATCTAAAACAATAAGAATATAATTGAAAAATGCATTGAAAAAGTGAAACTTTCATATATTCTAGATGCATTACACAAAGTGAAATACTGTCAGTCCTTTCTTTCGTTTTAATTTGGATGATTACGGCTTACAGCTCATGGAATTTAAAAAATCTAGCATCTCAAAATATTAGAATATCACATAAAACCCATCATAAAAAGGATTCGTAATACAGATATATCAACCTTCTGGAAAGTATGATAATTATAGATTAATTCCGCTTTACGAGTAATGAATTCAGATGTATAAGAAGGTTTCACTTTTCGTATTAAATTACATAAAAGCATGAACTTTTCATTGATATTCAAATTTTCACAGTCCATTTATTAGCCGAGGTAAACACTGTGAGGGAAGAGGTCAGGGGTCTCACAGTCACAGCTGAGGTAACAGATGGCAAAAGACAAAATATCATTAACACACTGAAAAAGCTGGAAGTTGCCCCCCCCCAACACACCCACCTGCGTCAAATTCAAACTCGGCTCCGTCTGCGCTGGTGTCGCTTTGCAGTGCGGCGCCGTTGTCCAGGCCCAGGTTGGTGTCACTAGACTGAGGCTCTTTTGGTTTGGTGAGCTGGTTGGGCCGTATCAAGCCAATCGCCTTAAAGCCCTGTGTCACCACGATAAACTTCATCCATTGTCTGGCCAATGCTACGAGACCTTTCTTCAGAGTGACAAGGGCTGGAACACCGTCGTTCTAGGCACGGAGAAGGGAAAGAGTTGGAAAGGAAAACTGGATGAGTGCCACACAGGTGAAGGATAACTTAGAGAAAGCCAGCCAGGAGCACTAAAGAGCACTTAAAATAATTAGGCGGTCTCGTTGTCTAAATGAGATTGTATAACACATTGAATTTTTGGTAGCTGTTAAAACTGTACAGGGTTAAGTAAAAAAAAAAAGAGATTCAGAGGCCTTGTACTAACCATGGTAGCCTCTTCTATGATGGAGTAGTCGGCCTGCTGCAGGTAGCGGTGAAGGATGTTACAGAGCATACAGGAGGGATTCTCGTGCAGGTAGCGAGCTCGCTTGGTCACGCGGTTGTACTTGCTCCGGATGGGGATGTGGATGCTCTTTTTCTGTCGGGGGGATAACAAAAAAAGTTTCAAACTACTGCACATAAAATAAAGTAAAGCTAGATGTTGGGTTGGAACTACAGGTTTGAAGAAAAAATTATCATTATAGTTGATTATACAACACTTTTTTTTAGGGCATGTCAAGGCGGGTTAATAGAAAATATATTTTTTTAACATTCTTTTAATTTTATTCTGCTTAAAAAGGTGCTCCGAGGAACTTTCAGTTTGTGTTAATTCTAGCATCCCCTTTGGACAAAAGCCGTAGTGTTTTTACTCACCAGCTTTTATTCCTGGGTGAGCGTACCCACGACAAAGGCATTAAGAAAAACTATATAAATAGCATTCGTTGCACTGATGGTCTCGTTTGCTGTTCCATGTAATTTATGATCGTCAGCGGAAAAAAATTAAACTGTTTCAGAAATATTAAAATGTTTCTCGTAGCACCTTTAACCCATTGATGACTATGGCAATCAAGGATGCATGTCCTTAATGCCTGAGGGTTTTCTGAAAAAATAGTATGAATTGTAAAGTCTACCAAAACCTTAATATCTAAGCCTGTGTAGCACATAGAAACATTAAATAAAATACATTTAAAAGTTAAGGTTCACAGGTTTTATTTAAACATGCTCCCTTAGCGCTTACAAACCAACACATTTTTCTAAATCGTCAAAATTAGATGGGGGAGGAAAAAAAGAATAAATAATATAAAACGTTTAAAAATAATGGGCTAAACGAGGTTATAATCCTGCTTCCTTTTAGCATGGATAGTAGTGACTGAGTGTGCAGTGGAGGGATAAAGATAGACAGATATAGGAAGGAGAAGATAGCTTTATTTTATTATTTAGTTCAGTTATCACTGGCACCATAAATCCGATTTCCCAGTACAACTGGAACGCAGACTGACTCCTGCTGTCGGGAGCCGATCAGCTGGTCCAAACGGCTGTATACCACGGAGATGAAAACTAAACTGAAACTTAACTATCGCCTGGCTGGGCTGAATTTGAGTTGGAGCAGCAAAATATAGCCTAAATTCATAAATATTGTTATAAATAGATGCAATGTGTTGTGTGATTTTCGTCAGTAGCCTATAGTAGACCTTGATTCTGCGCTCCGAACGCCACTAACTGTTCTGTAATTCACTATTGCCGACACAGCTGGCGTATTTTTTTTATTATTATTTATTTATTAATTTTTTGATTGGCGTGATTTTCGGCAAACCACACATTTTTTGGGTGGTCACGTGGTCTTAAAAAAATCAACAAAACCCACCTCATGTGTATTTGAACCAATGACGGTGCATTCTATGTTGCGCACGCCATGAAAATTAGATAAAGTAACAATGCTGCGCGACGCAGCATCAGGCAGGAGATACAATGTGGCATCGCGTAGCAGCCGTCATCAATGGGTTAACTAAGAAATTTTTATTTATTTTTATTTTTTGACATGTATGACATTTATTTCCTTATTCGTTCTTCATTCATTCATGATCATTTTGTTTGTGTCCAGATGTATTGCTGCTGACCTCGAGAGCTTCCGTCATGATGCAGCCCATAACGGCACATATGCGCAGTGTGCCCTCCATGTCCAGTTTGCGCAGAGACGATTTGAGCTGGTCGATGGGAACCAACCAGGCTCCGATGGCAGGCGTGGCTGTGCTGAGCAGATTCAACTGCCTATAAAACACAACAAAAAAAGAATCCCTTTCAATAAATATTGATAAATATATCCAAGAACATATTTATAAACCCACTGTTTTCTCCTGTTTCAGATAATATGCTCCTGGCTGTAACACCAGTATTATTGTAATGTCAATACTTCTGTTTTCTCTCTCCCACCGTCTCAGAATAGATTTATTTTGCAGGCAAACAGAGCAAGGCATGGTGCACTTGCTAAGTCGACTTGTGATAAAACTCGAAAAATGAGAATGTTGCTGCCAGTGTGAATATCTGTGAGTGTGAAGGGTCTGCATCGGCTGCAATGTTGCCAACCATTGCCAGGGGCACACTAGAGGGGATTCTCGTATAAAATAAAATAAACTCTCTAACAGTAATATTTTACTTATCGCACTACACTGTGAGCTTCACACCACTGATGCAAAAAAGAGCAAACAAGTAGAAAGTTTACAATATGTCAGCGATAGTAAGGGTAAATGTGGTTGCTGAATTTTAAAGGGAAAATTACAGCATATTTCAACTTGACTTATCTCCTTATGTAATGTAAAAGCCTTGGACATGGGAAGTGGGAAGAAATGGACTGTATTAATGTGAAAGTTTGTTTGTGAAGAGATATCCATACCTGGAGATGGCCTGCGAAGGTGAACGCACATTAGTGGGAGCAGCGAAACTGAACCAGATCTCTCTGATGCAGAGCTTCATGCTGCTGGAGTCGGGTGGTGGAGGCATGAGGGGGAGATCTTTCTTCAGGTCGTCTGACTCCACTCCTTCGTCCTACAAAGAGAACAAGAGAATGGGTTTAAACATGAGGGACTGGTCTGTGGGAATGAGCAGCTTTGGGAGCCATGTCGCATCACTTCAAAAAGGAGAAGTAAGTGATATGGTCCTTTTAGATAACTTCCTGTCAGTGACTGCAGTTAGCAGTCCCCTCCCTCGTCCCAACGTCACCACCACATGAAGGCGCAACAGTCTTCGTCAGATAGTGCCGCGATGGAGAGCAGCGGGTCATCGTTCACGGGCACAGAGTCCCGCCTCTTTGTAGCGCTCTGGCTCCTGATTGGATAGAACGAGTGGGATACTCGAAATCTTAACTGGCAATTACTGCAGTTCTGAATGACTGGGAGACCTGGGTTGTGAACTGTGCATACTGTGGAAGTGATTGCTGCATGAATATATAGAGATTTAACACGTATATTAACAAAAAAATATCACTTACGATTCCTTCAAGCCTGATCACAGTCATGGCTTTGTTTTCCAATATCAGACAGGATCTGTTCAACTTTGAAGAATTTAATCTCTCTCTTTTAGCTCAACCTAATTATTTTTAAATGATTGTACATTTTCATTAACTTTCAAAACTGACTCGAATATTGGCAATAGTCAAAGATATAAGAAAATAAAAATTTAGAAACACAGACAGCAAAGGAAAGAACTGATGAATAATACATGATGCTAAATTGAAACTGGCAAGTGCATATGCATTGTTACAGCACAGCAGATCTTTGATTCTCTGTTAATAACTAAACAGCCACCTGCAGTGTGTGACATTTAAAGTGGGTGAGCTTGCCCCGAGTCATGTTTTAACACGGTGAGGTAACAGTGCAGATAGAAAGAAGGAGAAATCGGTGTCCTCAAAAAAGTTTGAGGTCACTGTTTGCGGAGCTTAAAAAGGCTTTCGGGCGTTTGTCGACATCAGAAGAAAATCAGATGAAAGAAGATACAGAGCACAGACAACAGGCAATGACACTCGAATGCCACGGTGAAAAATGTTTGAGGTTTATGTTACAGCAGATCTGATGTAGTGTTTTGAACCTGAGTAAATAGAAAATCGGGGGATATAAACAGATATAGGGTTTTTAGATTTAGATTTTTTTAAGAGATCATTTGTCAGTATGTTACCTGGTCGTCGGAGTCCGAGTTTGCGTCAGAGGCCGGGCTGAAGGCGTCGTTGGGCAGGTTGTCATCAGAGGCGTCCGTGCTGTAACCGCTGCCCGTCTGAGAGCCCGTCGAACCGTTGGACTTTGACATGCCCGTCTTCCCCCCGTTGTCCGAGCGTCCCATCACGCCAAACGAATTGTACAGAATGGCTCCTGACTGACGGCCCCCTGCAAAGGTAAAAAAAAAAAAACAGTCAAGAAGGTCAAAATACAGTGCAAAAAAATGACTAAATCTTTTTTTGCTACAATGTCTGTCATCTTTGAATTCTCAATGTAAGGTTTATTTTTTATATTGTTTTACCTTTGACCGTAAGGTTCTCGATGCCGCATTCAAACATGATCCAGCCCCATTTCTCCAGAGAGGCCGTGGAGCGGTTGAGATCGCCCGCCGTGGCCTGGGCGTCGGTCTCATCCACCATGGAGAACTCCTCCATCTCCTCCAGGCCAAACAGCACTTTGGACTTCTCGAAAGGGATCGCCGTGATGGCACATGTGCCAATGTCTACGGAAGGAGAGGAGACCATTCAATTGTTTATACACTTACCACTGCAAGTTTTAATGATGAGATAGAACATTTCATGAGGGAAACAAAAGAAAATCCTAAAAAGGAGCATTTTGGAATTGATTAATAATGCTTAAAATCAACTAAACGCCAAAGGGTAAATCAATTATTTAGGTAATAGCGTTGTTAGTTACTTGGTAGGTTAAAAATGGTCTCTTTAGCATATTGTCGAGGTACAACTCTTACAGCATATTATAGGTTGTAGGTGAATCACTTGAAGAAAGGGACACATTGTATCAAATAGGGCCGTCATTCTCCTGAACCAACCTGTGGAGTCGAGGCCTCTCAGCTGGCTGTGTATGCGGTGGACGTTGAGTCGGGCGGCGATCTCTTTGCCCTTCTCGATGCCGGCGTTGGAGCGCAGCGAGCCAGAGGACTGAGGCTGCATCTTGGTGGCCGAGGCGTACTTCTCCAGATTGACTGACGGTCGGCCATGTTCTAAGGTGTTGGGTGTCTCCTCCACTATGCCCCTGAGAAGAATCAGAAAGACAATGTGTGTTTGTTTGTGTGTGTTAGTCCAAACAGACTTAACTTAATGTGACAGCAGGAATTTTAAAGCGTGTAAAGCAGGCAGGTTTGCCCCGAGCACATACACTAGCAGAAAAAAAGCTTAGTCATTGTAAACATTCAAACACACAATGACATGAGGAGCAGTGGAGGCGTTACCTGTTCATTCTGAACTGGGTGGCGATCCTGTCGAAGCACAGCGCCACCAGAGACACGTGGGTGACACACTTACTGGAGCAGGACGGTGAGCCCTCCTCTACGGAAGCCTGGAGCAGACAAAGGTTCACCTGGAAGGAAAGAGAACAAAGAAAAAAGGCATGTATACCCAACTGAACCAAACCCCATTGTGCTGTAAAAAATACTTTAAAAAATATGATGCTATGGCCATAAATAATAGTGATGCCCACAAGACGCTCTTTAAAAAAAGACAAAGTATTGTACCACAGGGATGAATACATTATTCATACTGTGTGTGAGGCTATTTTTCACAAGTGGGTATTTCTCGAAGATATAGAAAGGGCAATAGGAAAATCAATATGACAATGGTTACAAATGAGAACAATGCATTACGAATGTAAAAAGTGTTAACACTGGAGAAAAAAATAATAATAAAAAAATGTTTGGATAGCATATGCTACATTTCTCACGTTGTATAGGCTATTCCATTGTTTGAATGTAAAGTGATCTACAGTGATGCCGCTTGGTTCCTGAGTACTGCAACACGGCTGGCTTCTCATTACTGGGAGGTCACGGGTCTTTACCTTGGGGATGGACACGTTGGCTTGGAGGCCCTTGATTTTCACATTATCGGGTTTGACGGACAGGTCTGTCTGGCCATGGGAGATGTTGAGGGAGGCAGGGGTTGTGCCCTCCGTCTTGGACAGCTTGTGCTCCTGCTTGCCCGTTTGGCTCTGCACGCGGGTTCCAGATTCCCAAAACAGACGGACAACACAGTCATTTGGGCAACAACAACACATTTTAATTGGGAAGATGATTTTTTTTCTCCAATCGCAAAAAAACATTCTGAGTAGAAAAACACTTTATTTTTACAACTATTTATAGATATTTTTTTGGAGTGGCACATTTTTTTGAAACAATCACAAGCTTCTCCTCTGAGGTTTGAATTTATAAATTTTTTAGTGAGTTGCTTGTAAAACACTGAATTTTTTAAGTGTGGGTATCAAAAACCTAAAAAAAAATTGTCAATTGGTTGTTGTACTTACGGACTCGGTGACTGTGGACTTGCTGATCTGATAGGCTTCATTGAGGACTTCCTGATGCAGGTCATCCAGAATGGCCGCGGGATGACGGACACTGGCAAAATGCACCATGGATTCAATGTACCTGAAAGACACCAGACATACAGAGTTGTAATAAAAAAAATTAAAAAAATTATGGTTATAAATATTGTATTTAGCCGCTTGAGTAAAACACAGACTTCACAAAGCTAAATTGGGAGGTCAATTCAAGAACTGACGCAGTACGATCAAACGTATGATGTCAATATTTTAACCTTCTAACTACAGTTTACCCTTCTCCACATTGTCCCAACCGAGCGCTAAGTGCTTCTTATACCATTATAAACCCAGCTCTGTTAGTCTTTGGCAAACTGAAGACTCAAAAGAACGAGGCCAAACTTTGAAGCACTGTCAGCAAAAAATGTTTAGATCCAACATGCAGTTTGCAAAGGGGGGATTAAATCGGTTTAAGGTCAAATCTTAGCTTTTGTCTAAAAATAACCCTCGGCTTAGAATGTGGAGTGTGAGAAAGACTTTGTTTCAGCTGCTTTTTCTGGTTTCAAACTGAGCTTGAAATGCTAGTTTGAAGGTCAATGAATAAGCAAGAGTAAAAAAGCAATCAGTACTATATACAGAGTGGGAGCTTAAACAACACAGCACAGGCTACATTGAGGATAGTTATATTACCTGTCTAGGGATTCGGCCACGAGGGGCGTGAGCACCACATTGACGGCTCCCTTCACCTCCACGATGGCAGTGGTCCTGGTCTGAGCTAGGGGCTGCTCCAGAGTCCAGTCATCCGTTGTCGTGTCCTCGTCCGTGTTCTCCATGGCCCTCTTATCCAGCGGGGTGTATGGGGTGCTGTGGAAGAACAAAGGGACAATCTAATGGTCATGCATTCAAAAAAACACAGTATATGTTGCTGCTTGAATGGACAGTGAGAAGCATTTAGGCAGTGTTGAATACTGAAAACACACTTTTAGAGTGAATAGTGTTACTGTATAGGCTGAGAAGGGGGGGAAACAATTTATATACCTGATGTTCTCTCCCATTAGCTGAAGTCCTCTGTCCAGTAGTGAGCTGGCTGACAGTCCCTGCCTTATCACCTGGAATGTAACAGAAAATGTCAGAAATAGAGACAGTGGGTGTTTCAAGTATATTGACCATCCTAACAGCCAATGTAAAGACTTTAATTTAACTGTAGAAATACATGCTTGAGGAGCCAATAAAAACGCAGAGAAAGTTATTTGTCAAAGACCTTAAAGGTGGGGACAGAGAGCTGGTCAAAGGAGGCGGAGCTCTCCTCGCTGGTGGGTGTGTCCAGATCGAGGGGGCGGTGCAGAGAAGACTTTGAGGTCCTCTTATTGGTGGGCTGCTTGACGGACCAATTTGAGACCTGGTAAAGGTGAAGTAAGTGAGATTAAATAAGACAACAACGTATTAATAATCACAGTGAAATGAACAGGCTTCGCAATGCTACAGAACAAACAGCTTTTATATTATCTCTAAATAGGAAGCAATTAATAATAGTATGGCAACTCTCTGAAAATGCAGATTAAAGTATCTGTTTCCATCATTGAAAGGACCCAGGCTTTGGACACACATTTGGACTTATATGGAAGCCTTTACCTGGTAGTGGGCGAGGTAGCTCTGGTAGCAGGCCATGACGTGTGGCTGGCGGGTTACGGGGCCGGGTTCGGCCGTCTTCTCTGCCTCCACGGAGCTCTCCTCCTCCATGGCCAGCGCCGAGACGAAGGAGGCCTGGGACATGTGGCTGGGCAGGGGGTGTGGAGGCAGCGGGGGCAGCATGGGAGGCATGGGCAGGGGCCGCGGCTCAGTGATCAGCTCCCCGTTCAGAACGTAGGTGAGAGGGCCTTCAACACTGTGGTAGATGGAGCTACGGCTGGAAGAGGAGGGTCATAATATATCTTAGTATATTTTTTTTGAAGATATTTTTTTTTGGGCATTTTCAAGCTTTATTTGACAGTACAGAGTTGAAATGGGGAGACAGAGAGAGAGACGGGGGGATGACATGCAGTAAAAAGGTACACGGGTCGGATTTTAACCCACAAACAATGAGGGCCTGAGACAAAATGGTATGCGCTCTATCCACTACGCCACCGGAGGGCCCGAGGGTCTTTATATTGACACAAATTTCAAAGAGTGGTTTCAAGCTATAGTGTGTAACTTCTGTTTCTCCCATGAGGAATTTCTGATTAATTACAACAACACTGTCGGTGCATTTACAGGAGGTAAGCCTTCAGTGATCACTGTTGAGTGAGGTGACCTTGATGCAACTTATTACTTGTGCATATTTTGTGACATTTGTATATATTTTTGTCATAGGTAAAAGTAGGATATTTTTAATGAAACAGAATAGAGTGTGACTGCTCATCAGGGTAAAGCTGACCAGAGGAAGGGGAAGGACCATATATGGCCATACAGTAGGAAAGAGTAGAGGACGGGGGGCTACCGGGGTTCACCCGTGCAGGTGTTCTGAGATCATAGGAAGGAGTAGAGGAAGGGGGCTACCGGGGTCCCCCCGTGCAGCTGTGCCTTTTTCACTCCTCCCTCTCTTCCAAGTCTCATTGGTCCTCAGATTACTATATAACAGCTCGTTCTAAGCAGGACAAGGCCTTTTTGGGCCGCTTTTTGCAGGCACTACTATATACTCTATAGTTAGTCACGCTCTGTTCCAGCACACTCTATCTGTCCCTTTAACCATGGAGGCAGAAGAAAAACTTAGAAAAACTTTGTGAGTCCAAAATACTCTGAAAGAATTTTGACTTCGAAGAACTTAGAGGCAGAGTCTTTTAAAACACTTCTTTAAAACTCTTGCAACACAGATGACTTGGTAAAAATTCTAAAACTTTAGGTGGGGATTATTAGCATAGGAGTCTGATAGAATGGGGATGGAATTAACGAAGGTTAATGGAAACTTTCTTTAAGTCCTCACCATTTTTACAGACTTAGCGGGATGTATTTTATATAGGGCTAGAGCGCAAGTTTAAAATCGGAGTGCATGCATAACTCTGGTCTTGTGCTTTGACAAATTGTGACAAATACCAAGAAAACATCTACTAGGGGATAATGAGCAAAAACTCAGTTTTGATGAGTTTATAGGCAAATAACCTCTTTTAATTTCCTTTCTTGTCCATTTTTATGTAATATTTCTATACTCTCTTGTATTTTGTAAATAAAATACCTTAAATGTTGTAAAGCCTCAGTTTGAATTAGTTTATAGTTGGAACAGAAGGACTTTAGGTATAGGGTTTTTTCTTCAAGGAGATCGTTTCCCCCCCGGGAGGTAAGTACACTGACTCCAAACTACGGCACATTACTGATTTAAAACACGCACAACCTCATAAAACTAACCTCTCTGTAAGGAGAGAATATGCTCTAATTCCTTCCCGGATTTAACGCAGGCGTTTTAAATCTTGAAATAGTATAAATGTTCTGTTTTTAGGAAGCGGGGTTAAAAAGCATAGGCTGCATAAAACTGAAATAAATAACTTGTGAAGGATATCTTCTGCCTAAAAGTGGTGAATGATTATCTGATTCAAATATAAAGTGTTGCATTTCGTACCTAAACAGGATTCATTATATAGATGAATAGGTTTAGAAGAAGTGAAACGCTGAACACGGTGGGTTTAAAGCAGAATCCCTGGTAGTCTAGTGGTTAAGATTCGGCGCACTCACCGCGGAGTCCCGTGATCGCCGCTCAGCAGAGGCCGTGAGGGTAATGGGAATTTCTTTATGAGGAAAAAGTTGTACTTAAAGCATCGTGTTACAAGTTGGTTAATACTAGTTTAATAGGTCATAACTAATGAACTTAAAAATTAACTTTTCATTGAAGGTCAGACTTTGGAAGTCGAGATCGCTTCATCACGCATGGTTATTTCATACCTTCTGCTACACGTCAAGGTTTTTTCTAAGCAGTAGAATCAACTACTGTCACATTTCTTGGATGCTTCTTGGGATTGTTTTGAGCTACTGCACAAGTGTAGGGGAGCAACACCTTTGTGTTAACTTTGCCATAGTGAGAAATACAGAGAGAGATTTGTCGAGCCGATAGGCTTAATCAATTTTGTGTCAACTTGTTGGGCGATGGCTTGAATGTAACCGACATTGATTATATAAAGAAAGGGTACGCACTATAGCTTTAAGCCACTCATAGCCAAGAAAATGTTCCATGTGAGCACGGATATCTGCCAGAATCAATGGTACCTCTTCTCTGTAAATAGTGTGACATTAATGTTAAATTCATCCTTATGTTAACACAGGCCCGTGCCAGCTGAAAGCTTTCATGAGACCAAAATTGATTATTTGTGTTTGTATGGAGGCAGCAGTATCAATCAAAGAAGCGTGCTGAAATCAATTGTGGGACATTTTTTGGGTAATAGGAAAAATGACAAGGTATTCACAGAACAAGCCTGAAATCCAATTTGCAAAAACACAGCAGCAGTTAAGTGGCCGCCCATGGATCAAACATCTCATTTAGGCCACAACCCGTCTAGATCAAATCCATCCTCGCATGATCGAACCAGAGTAATAAATGGAAGAAAAGCTGGAACGTGCCCGGCTCCGGGAGCGGGTTGCTTAGAACAATGAAATGCAAAACTTGTTGTTGCACATTGAACATCAAAATGTCATTACACCGTTCATGTGTTCCTGAATATTTTGACATAAGAGACGTTTTTATAATCACTGCAAAGATGTCAGCATGAGTCATCAGAAGGCCTTTCACTTTTTTTAATTTTCAGTTTTTTCATCTGCAAATGGTTTCAAAGTACAAGCTACGTGTGAAATACCTTGTTCCTATACTGACTCCAATGGATGAGTTAGGCTTCTATATCAGTTAATGATCAAAAAAAATATCTATTGGTCTAATTAAATGTAGTTTGAATATACATACAGTTTTGTAAAATTAAAAATAATACCATAGAAAGGATCCAAATCAGAGAAAGATCCCTAAATTGGAGATCACAAATTGGAGACACATAATGAAAGATCTACATGCTGCATTCATCCTAGCCTTTAAAATAGAAATCCCGAATCAAAAATATTTCAAAAATGGCCACTTTAACTTTTCTTAAAAGGGTATCACATCAAGCAATCTGGCGAGGTCATGAATTCGACTGCTCTTACAGATGAGAAATAAGAGACTCTTTGATGTTACTGTGAGCTGTCTAGACTCACCACCTTATCTCCTTAATCCCATGCTTAACCTTGTGCTCGATCTGACCATCTTTCACCCTCTCCAAATTTTAAACCCTTTTTTTTACTAAGAACGCTTTTGTGACTCCCACCGAAGCTGAGCTGCACTTTCGTAATATTCTACCCTCTGTTTTTTCGGGGGGATCGACGGGGGATCGAACCGCCGACCCTGTAGCCGAGGGTCGACCAGCCTACCCACTTCACCACAGCCCCCTCCCCACCCCAAAAAAAAACAAAAAGTGCGCTGACCTGTAGTTCTCCATGTGATAAGGCGGTTGCTGCGGCTGCTGCATCTGCCTCCTCTTCTTCTTGCGCCCGGGGTACGTGCCCGGTCCCTCGTCGGCGCTGCTGATTGGCTCAAAGTCCTCGGTGGCGGAGAAGTAGGCCTCGCTGTCTGCCACGGACATGCTGGAGTCGGCGGAGCGATACTGGTGGAAGGTGTTGGAGTCTGCCGAGGGCGTGAAGGGGAACGAGCCGTAGCTCCTGCGTTGCCGCGGCGAGTCCAGCACGTTCTCGTCGCTACGGGAGACCTCGCTGCTGAACTGGACGCCGCCAGAAGAACCGGCCAGAACCGGAGGAGGCTGCTTGTTGTCCGTGGTGAAGACGGCGGCCGACAGGCTCTTGGTGCTGCCCAGGCGGCTGGAGTGTACGGAGGACTGGCGCTTGAGAGGGGAGCAGAGAGGGGAGCGCACAGAGGAGCGGTCCACCGAGCTGTTGGGCGAGACCGGGGAGACTTCAGGGACGTCCCCTAGGGTGCTGTAAGGAAGGTATAAATGTTTGGTAAATATTTTTTTTTTTCATTTTAAGAATAGTCCGATTAGAGCATAACAGGTTTTTTTTTTTTTAATTGCGCTGTGCACTGCTTTTTTCCCCTTCCCTGTGTAAAACGGAATAAAAATATCACCAAAGCACTTTCAGATTGGAGCTACAACCTAAGAGCTCAGAATACAAGTGCAGCTAATCAGACGGATGCTATCGGGCACAGGCCCAGCATTATTTTGGAGTGTGCACATAAACCAGGCTAGTTGCACTTTTTGAAAAAAAAAAAAAAAAGGTAATTACTTGCATTCATTTTAATCCCATTATTTCTACACTGGTAACCTTTTTTTATATAGACTTAAAAACGGTTGTGAAATGCAAATTAATAGAGTTTAAACAACAAAAAAGATTAATCATGAATAACTATGGAAATTCAGCGATTTATTGCGAGAAAAACAGCCCCATTTAAAATACATCACATATGTAACTTAGTATCTAGACAACATTCCACACAGACCAGACAACGTCATATTATTACTCACTCTGCAGGGCTTCTGCCGTTCATGGGGAACATTCTTTCCTCTGTGCTCGGCGATGGAGAGTCCCTCTCTCCGGCCAGCAGGGGCAGCGCTGCACTGGAGGAACTATTTTCTTCGGAGGAGGAGGCGGAGCTGTGGGAGCGCTGAGGCACCTGGAGGCTGAGCTGTTGCTGACCGCGCCTCTCAGGCAGCTCAGGAGGCAGGCACGGTGAGCGTGAGTCTGTCTTCAGTCCCACAACATGACCTACGAAACAATAATATACATTTTGTTTAGTGACTGTTTGTATCAGTTTGACCAAATTTTACATTCTGTATTAATAGGGTATTTATAGTCAAAATGTCTTTCTGTGAATGTCTCCACATGATCCTCTACCTATCCATACTGTGTGTGAGCTGAAAGAAAATCCAGTGTTTATATACAGCCTAGGTTCTGTAAATGGGCATTTTGCTACAAGGCCACCACATGGTACGGACAGCAGTTAGTGGATTGTGAGGAGATATGCACTTATTTTGTGTTCTCCAGAATCACAAACTCCACCGTTAATCTTAAAAAGGTTAATAATTAGGGCCGACGATGATAATAAATGAAACATTGGGAATTTGAATTATATTCAATTTAGATTGGGATTCACAACAACAAAAAAATCCTCAAGAACATCAGGAAAATGTATATGAAACATTTTCCAAAAAAATTCATACCATCCATTTTGGGCAATTCCTTGGTGATGATCCACTCCCCTGGCTGCAGCAGAGACTGGCCATAGGACATGTCTGAGTCAGTGCTGGAGGAGGAGAAGGCAGAGGAGCAGGAGGGAGTCAGTTCGTCCAGCTTGAAGTAGTCCAGGCCCATGTTGGTGCCTCCGAAGAAGCGGCAGCCTCCCAGGCAGCCACACCGGTTCCTGCTGCGCTTGGTGCGAATGCTGGGGTCGTCTGGCCAGAGGAACCACAACCTGAGAGGAGAAAACAGAGACATGATCAAAGACAGAACCGTGAAGAATGCAGTACCGTAAATAAAAACAGACAGGATTTTGGGGCTAGCTGAAAGAGACTGACATTTTTGCTAGTTGTGGTTGCTAAGAGTTATATCAGCAAGTTGTAGATATAATGTTGCACTGGTCTTCATTTCTTAGTCAAAATCGAATCATGTCATACCTCCTTCTTTGTTCTATTAAGGTTCCGGCACTGGTTCTGCATTGCCTTGCACTCGTAGAATCCAGAATGTACATACTATATAACTTTGCTCATAGCCAGCATACACATTTAGCTAGTGGTATGAAACATCAGGTCCAATTAAAAGCTAGACGAGAACATCTGTACTGATGAACCTTCCCTGCAAAGCGTCTATGAAAACCTGGAATATTATGTTGAATTTATCATCACCGTAGCGGGCCAATCTACCAGCTGTTTATCACATATCATGGGCTGAATCACTGAGTCATTATAGAGAGGTGTGATACAGCAAGTGAGTCACTTCCACTCTGAAAAGAGGACATTTCTGTATACACTGGTTTGAACTAGGGCTGTCAAATTAACGCGTTAATTTCGATTAATTAATCACAGAAAAATTAACGCGATTAAAAAAATTAACGCAGATTAATCGCACTTCTATAATGCCCTTTGACCCGGTGCAAAAGTGGTGCAGAGCTGCACCATGGACATATGAGCTGCACCTGTAGCTTGCCGGCCCGGGCGCGCGGTCAAAAGGGAGAAAAGTGAAGAGAGAAGCAGGGGAAAGGGGCCGACTCGAGGGCTCTATGGACGGTTTATGCGATGCTTCGGGCAAATAAGCATGAAGGTAGGAAGACATCTTACTTTATTCTCCGCAGTGTAAGTGCATTATTGATTTAGTGGGTGCAACAATGTAGGCTAGGTTCAAAACAGTAGGCCTATCTCTCAATCTTATTTTGTTTGCTAGCTGTCTCACATTTAAACGGACACCCGCCCCATGTGTGTGTGTGTTTGTGTGTGTGTCAATATTTTTGCCTATGAGTACGAAAATGGTGAATGAATCGGCATAGGCTATGCCGATTCATCGGTGGCAGTGCAGCGCTGTCTGTTGTGGGAGATGGAAAGTCGTAATTTAGTCTGCTTGTTTTTTTTGAGAAAATTTGGCGCTAGTTCATGTATAAAGCTGGCTGAGGGGAGGAGACAGAAGTTACGTGAGACGGAGAGCGAGAGAGAGAGAGAGAGAGAGAAACAAACTGTAGTAGGCTATACAGCTGTTTATAAACAGGTAAACAAGTGTCATAAAAGTATGCGATTAATTTAGATTAATTAATCACAGAGCCTGTAATTAATTAGATAAATTGTTTTAATGGCTTGACAGCCCTAGTTTGAACATAACAAGCGTCCCTTGATTAAAGTTAAGGGTGCATGCTTTACTTTACATTGTTCATTTTAAAAAGGCAATTATCTTTGTAGACAAATTCCCACTTCACAAAAAAAAATCTTAAGTACCCAAATAGGTTGCAGTAATGGTGACCGGAATGAAGGCAAATAAGTCCAAAGATATAAACAAGAATTTCCACAATGGGAAACAATGTATCTGGAGTCGATGAGGAATAAATGGTTCGCACAAAAATATAGCTTTACAAGTACACACACACACTCACACAAACAAACAATGTGAGCGAATCGCTTGGCCAAAGCAAGTAATGCATGCCAGTGTGTGTGTGTGCCTTTTTTCTACCTCTTGGTCTGAGCATCGTGTAGCTCTAGAAAATGCCTCTGCACTTCACATTTGGCCGGGTGGTCGGCAGCCAGGGCGATGTCTGCTGTGATGAGGTTGAGTTTGACTGAACCGGCCTCCAGCCAGACAGAGCGTCTCAGCAGAGGAGGGGGCTGACCCAGAGCCGGGGGCTGAGCGGGACCCTGCTGCTCGATGTACTGCCGGATGTTCACGTCCTGCACCATGGCACTGATGCCCTCGCCCACCGCCTGGTTGTGCAGGTTGCAGTTGGCCACGCGGATGATGGCCGTCTGGGGTGGAAGAAAGACAGGATCAAATGGATGGTTTTTACAAGTAGCAAAAAAAGAAATAGTAGATTCTCAAACTGACATGGAGTTTAATAAATGAAGTTGTTTTAGATAAATGTTTAGTTAAAATACAAAGCAGAAAGGGTTGGTGCTTATTTGGGGTGGATTCTCCAAACCCTTGATTCGATTTAAAAAGGTCCCAATTAAATTAGATTCAATTAAATTTTTTTCTTATAGCACAAATGGCTGGGATCTTGGGTTATGTGCACTGATAACTAATTAGACTTTAAAATGTTTACAGTCATGCATTGTGTCATGAGTGATATAATCTCATTGATGTGTTGTATATTTGCAATGTACCACAGGAAGGCCTCACTGTCAAATATAAATAATGTATCTGCAATGTAAAAGTAAATTGGAATTGGATTGGAAGTCATAAAAGGGTGCATGCCATAGTGACTATTTTTTGTTAATGCAGTGTGAAATCTTCACAAGCCGCCTGCAGAGATGTCCTGCAATATTTGTCGTGATGCCTGTGGACGTGTCCGCAAAGGTCGAGATTGCAACATCATTTTCGACTGATTTCTGACTCACAATGGCTACCGGACAGCCCTCGTGCTAGTTACCTTGATGTTGGCAGCACAGCCATGCTCCACAATGAAGAGGTCAACTCCGTCCATGGCCAGGCGGGTCATGGTGTACTTGAGCTCTTCTGATGTGCGACAGTGGCCCGGCAGGCAGCTCATCTGAAAGACAAACCTTCACTTAGTACCCAAAAAACTTTTCAACCCTTACAGGAATCCACCTCCAATTAAGTCTGTCTGTCTGTGCCATACATAGCTCTGCATTCCCTGCAGCCACAGCACAAACTAATGAGCGCTCTCAGGCAGGAGTTATTTCAAATATCCTTGTTAGTATTTGCATAAAAAAACACGACATTTTGTGAAACAGACTTGTTTTCTCATAGCGTTATTTCATACATTGCAGTGTTGTGTGTGTATGTGCTGTGTATGGCTGTGAGTAGATGAATAGTTTTGTGTTAGAGGCTGCTGTTTTGTTTATTTTTTTATTTTTTACAGTTGTTAAAAATTGTGCTTTTTGAGTCGCGCATCATTAGAGAAAAGGTTCACAGTGCGTAGTCTCCTTTTTATTATCAGATACCATTTGCACATTTTCCTTTCACATCAGACAGTTCTGACCAAAATTTCAAAGCTCACAAAAGACGAAAAAAAACATTCCGTTCTAATGAGCTAATTTAGTAGCTTCCAGCATGAGAATCAAGACACCCACGGCTGCTAACTAGTATGGCAGACAGCTCCGGGAGATAAAGGAAGAGAATAATGGGAGAGAATGAGAACTTGAGACCTTGTTGAGCATTTAATGTTATTCCGCCTACACGTACCTTGGCGTCGCAGATGCGGCGGTCGACGCCGTGCTGACACATGACAGAGGGCTTGGGCTGCTCCAGCTGGAACTCCCTGGACACGCCGTGGAACAGGAAAGTCTCACCCCACTCTATTATACTGGCCACCTAATAATCACAAACCCACACGCAGACATTAGTGCTGAGGAGAAACATCAATAAATACATTTACTGCGAGGGCAAGACGCACAGAATGAAAAACAGGGAGTGAAATGAATACATTATTATGAGTCATTGTGTGGGCAGAGACAGCAAAAAAAGGAAAAACTTCAAAGAGTCCAAAAAAAAAAATAAACACAGGCTTAAATACTGACTGGCGGTTCTATGCCTCCAGGAGGCAAACAATTGCCGAACGGGGAAAGTACAGTGGAGGTAAACAGTGGTCCTAAGAAGCTACAATATGGTACAAGGTCACTGCAACTTCACAATGTGTAAGGTTGCAGTAACCGTTGACATCCAAAATCTTTTCAGTTAATATTTTAAAGTGTTTATTTGTGCAAAGTTTGAAGAAAATGCTTCAAAGCGTTCTTGTGATATTGAATTCACAATATTCATGGTCACAGTGACCTGCACAATGTATTCAGTTCATCCTCTAATCAAAGTTGTGAGTTTGTACCAAATTTGACAAATCCTTCATAGGGTTCTGGAGATATTGCTCTCACAGGATAAGAATGGCCCAGACGGAAGGACCGACAACCCAAAAACATAAAGCCTCCGGTCTTCGGCCATCGCCGGCACTGAGGTGTAATAAAATATGAATTGTTCTGAAATGGTCTCAGCACCAAACTAAACATTATACATTCACAGAAGTAGCTGCAGGGGCTATTTTTAGATCATAGTGTGGTGTGCAGGTGGTTCATACCGGCAAAAATTAGAAAATATGCTTTGAAAAGTACAATTATACCCCAGTCATTATAATGATCATCATCCAAGACTGTACACTTTCATCCCCTTATCCCTTTCACATTTAAAATCACTCCTAGTCTAAGTCTCACACACTCACACTCTCTCACACACACACACACCTGTGGTAGAGTGACTCTGCCGGTGAGCCCCCCGGCCTGCATGTCTATGAGCCAGGCGTACTCCAGTGTGTCACTGCCCAGTGGGAGGCCCTGAGGGGAGAACATGGCATGGGCCCTCATCTGCAGCCCAGACAGACTCAGGTGGCCGTCCCTCAACACACCGTCCGCTGTGGGACGCTGCGGGCAAAACACATTCACACAATCAGATATATGTATTACTATTATCCGACATCACTGCATGGAAGAGTGTGGGTAATACCACCAGAATAGAAGAATATACTGTAGGGGGAAAATTCAGCTTCAGCAAAAAGTGGAATTCATTCCTTAATATCCCCGTCATAAAACAGTAAGAGCTTGTTATCTCACTGGGGGATGGGGGGGTGTTACACTTTTTTATCTCAGTGATTAGGGAAGGATATTCACTCGGAGCTGCAAATAGGATCCAACTCACGACTCAAGCTCAGAAATGCTGTGTGGTTGGTTATACAATCTGCCCGGTGCTTATGCAAACATCTGGCTGGGAAAAACGTTTTTTTATTTTTTATTATGCAACACTGTCCTGTGAGCTTTATTCAGGGGATTTTATTTTAAGGACTGACTCACCCCCTTTCAGTGAGCAGACTGAAGAGTAGATGTTGTCTATGAATTGCTTATCATTTTTCAGACGGGAGATTTGCCACAGTTTAAACTATTTGTTTAATTTACAGGAGTATAATTAAGGATAAGCTTACCCTTATCTTATAAATGTTGCGTACCCTTTTAAATAAAAATCAATAATGATGGGCCAATTTGCCAAGTTAACCCAATGATAACGGGCCGTTATTTATTTATTTTCATCAATTTCCCACCAGTTAAATCTAAACCTAGGAAATGAATGCCCTGTATATAGCCAAAATATGCAGCACATCACCATCATCAGGCTTATATGCGTGGTTGGTGACGCTGACCTGGTAGTTGTCACTGAGGAAGATGTGAATGGGAGACAGGATGAGCTGAAGCATGGTCTCCTTGTAACCCTTCTTCATCTCAAAACACAGTCGCTCCAAGAAGCCCGACGGACCTTCGGGACCCTCGCTGCTGCAGTGCTGGAGAGGAAGAGAAAAAAAACATCAAACGACATCACATCAACTCAAATAGTATGGTGCATGAGAACAAATACAAAGGAACTACCAGTAATGAGGGGTAAAAATAAAAATGTGAACAGTCTGCCCTTGAGTTTAGGGAACAGCTCAGTCCATTTATGACTTTAATTTCTTGCTTAAAACTCAACTCTTTGCAATGGCTTCTAATACAAATGTTTCATGTTGCTAGGCCTATATTCTGTTTTGTATTGTGTTTTACTTGAACATTCTGTCTACATACTGCAAATGTATTAACCACTCTCCTTTTTTTTCTTCTTAACCCATTGATGACTGCTGCTGCCGGCAAATGCTTCGCGACGCAACATCGTATCTCCCGCCGGCTGCTGCATGGCGGAGCAATGTACCTCCTGCTGGCTGCTGCATGGCGCAGCATTTTTGTTTTGTTGTCATTTTCATGGCGCGTGCAGCATAGAATGATCTGTCATTGGTTCAAATACACATGAGGCGGGTCTTGTTGAATTTTTAAAACCACATGACCATCCAAATGCTGTCTGGTTGGCTGAAAATCACGTTAATCAAACCGACATATACAAGCGTTTCTTGTTGACATTTTTTTAAAAGAGGCGAGATGGCTGAGTCAGCGGAAGAGTTTGACAGCGAGGTGAGCGACATAGAGTTGGGAGAGGAGTTTGAGAGGGAGGAAGAGGTTTGTGGTGTAGCACCGGATGATCCTTTGGATCGAGAACAGGAGTGGCATGTTAAAAAAAACAAAAAAACAAAAACAATGTATGTTATATTTTATATTATTTATTAATTTATTTATTTATTTTTTCTTCTGTTTAAATAAAAACCTGTGAACCTTACCTTTTAAAATTATTTTATTTCATGTTTCTATGTGCTACAGAGACTTATATATTAAGGTTTTGGTTTTCAGAAAACCCTCAGGAGATAAGCATATGTATCCTAGATTGCCATAGGGTTTAAGAGGTGTTTTTCACAGGTGCCATAGTCATCAATGGGTTAAAGCAATCCATTAAAAGTGAACTATCATCAGTCATCAGTTTTTTACCATTGGCAGTCGGCCGTGGACCTTGTAGAGGTTGATGTAGACGGTGATGTCCCATGGGCGCAGGTCCAGGGGATGGGTGTCCTTCTGTCCTCCGTCCTCCATGCCCAGAGGAGACCAGCCGAGGCCAGAGGAGGTGCAGGTGGACAACACGGGGCTGGACACCGCCTCCTCAAAGTCTGTGTACATGTCGTCCTCGCCAAAGTAGTTCTCCTGTGGGGGGGGGACAGAGGGGAGACAGGAAGGTTAGAAGGGTTGTTTCGTGAAAGTTCAGATTTCAAATTAAAAGCGAGGCACCAATTATTTCTAGGTGCTTTTCATTAGCGACTGTTGTGTGATGACTAGTGCTGTCGGTGCTAACGTGTTCATTTTAATTAATTAAAGTCAGAGTCTTTTTTTTTAAATTCACGTTTATCACGTGCTGCTATTTTGCCCTTTCGACGCACTCTTGACGGGACATCCCCGCCAAGGCAGCAGAGATGATAGGTTTCACTCTAGTAAATGTGTGTAAATGCTTCCACCATAGACTGTATATAAAAGTGTCTACTCTGTTTCAGAGCCCTCTGCAGCAGGTATATAAGGCTTTTATTCTGATGGATGCTGGAGCACCGCACATTAATTCAGTACAGAACAGATCAATGAGACAGGAAGTGAGACACTGAAACAACCAAAGAAAAATCTGGTCAATCCTTCATAATAAAACACACTCCATGTTGACACTAGATCTTATTTTGCGGAATTAACTTAATCAAAAAAACTTTATAATGTGCAAAGCCAGGCCTTGAGCCAGTGGAATCCAAGTCATTGTAGTCCTTTGGATTTGAAATAAGTTCATAAACAAACTATCCTTGAATTCATTTCATTCCCAATCAAGATACAATGGAAAGACATGCTTTACATTGTTAATATGGTCTAAAAACTGTTGTGAAATGCAAAACAACTGAATTTTAAACAGCGATGAAAAAGAAAAATTGTTTTGACAGCCATAGTTATAACAGAACATTAATCATAACATTAACTGGCTCCAGGGTTACCTTGATGGAGATGAGTGATCGGAGCAAAGGCCCATACAGTATGATTTGAGAGTTGGGGGACATTTCCATCTCCACGTGTAGTCTGTCGGGCGGGAGCTCTGAGGGGTCAGCGGGCATGCGGCTGTGGGCGGCTGAAGCAGACGTGGAGGTGTAGCGTGGCTGGGAGGTGTGGGGCGCTGAGGTGTGCTCTGGTGGACGCAGGGCTGACAGCATGGATTCCTCCATCTCAGACACTTCAGACGTGAAACACAACCAGGTTAGATAACACAGTGTAAAAAGGGGGACAGTGTAAGACATAGGCTAGCTGACTGAGAGCAGATTTTTCCACAAAAGCTACAATTTATTGCCACAGCCCACAGTGTAGTGCTTGGCTTTATAGCGAACAACAAAGAATTGACACTGAAGGAGAAAGAGAGAGAGCTTACCCGACTGTTTGAGTTGCTCATCCGCCTTCTGGGGATAAATGGGATGCCAGGTGTAGTCAATGATGAGCAAGAAGTTGGGAACACTCCAGCAATCCACCCAGCCAGCTCTGATGTTAAGGAAGAAAAAGCATGCACGCTCAGTACAGTCATAATGCTTTGAGTTTATCATCATTTGCTAGTGGATTTTCCAGTTCATAAAGCGCTTTATGAACCGTAACATCCGAGCACATACAGTAGAGAGGAGAGAGACGAGGCCAATGGGACACGCCTGATTTTCTCTACAGCCCCCAAAAGCACCGGTCCGAGCAGAATTAGATTCTAGCCCCCCAGGGGGTAAGTAGGTCTCTGGCAGTGATAGTCAGTATAGTCTGGCCCTGGGCGACACATAATAAATGATCCGGATGTCAAGTTATCATTTAGAGAGTGCACATTGAGACTGGCGAAGGTTCTCCGGAAGTTCTTTAACCCATTGATGCCTGATGCTGCGTGACTGACAGGATCAGGCATCAATGGGTTAAACTCTCACTGACCTTTTTAAGGCTGGTGCTTACAATGTGGAAATAAACCCTGTTGTGCAACATCTTCTAAGAAGGGATGCATACTAAGATGGAAAAAGGTTCTTCATGTTATAAAGGTTTTGTATAGAAAAAGCCTAGTAAGGCATCACTGCTGGTGCATTCTCCAAGAAAAGGCAGAGATTATAACCTCCTATCATTATCCCGGCTGGCTAGTAGTCCTTCACTACGAGGGAGGCCCAGCTACTAAACAAAACCCCCGCTGTTTGCTATGCTGGCTTCACAATGGTGGAACAAACACCCCCCCATTGATTTCAGGTCAGCAAAGACTGTTCATACATAGTACACCATCGCAGAATAAAAACTCATCTGTTCGGATTACACCTTGGCCCATGAAAAAAGAAAAACGTTCCCTCTTTCTCTCCATTGTTTCTAAATGTAGCAATGTCAGCGCTGAAAGTTTGTCAGAAAAAAATGACTGTTCACAAAAATGAGGACTCTACATAGAACCATGTCTCAACAGAGCATGATTCAGAGTGTCAAAATACCCCTATTATTAAACAGCCTCTTACACTTCATTTAAAACCAACAGAAGCATCAAAACATTTACTGTGAGTGGTGCTGGTACATTAAGTTGAAATGGAGCCTGAAGCCACCTGATACCTTGGCAACATTTCCCTTTTAGCAAAGCATTGACTGTGAGTGACTCAGTGCTTCATTGATGAATCACCTTGCTTTGCTAACACACTCACTTTATTTTGCCCACAACTAGACATGTTTCTCTGGGGTTTTTTTTTAACTCACTCTGCGTGGGTGATGTTCCTCCAGCGGGACTTGGTGGGCTTGGGAGGGGGGACGCCGTGGTTCTCTCCAGGCATGAACATGTCAGGGGGCAGCTTGACATTCTGGTATTCTTTGGCCAGCGTGAGCAGCGGGTAGCGGCTAGGGTGGCACTCTGGCAGGGACAAGCGCATGTCTGTATCCTCCGCCTGAAAAGACGAAAAAAATTTAACTGTATGTGAATGCACCCACACATTATCCGGTTGATGTGAAAGCATTCAGGTCTATGGGCAGATATAATGTTACTTTCGTCGTGTCATGGAAGTGAACATTTTTCTCAAGGTATATTCTCATAACTGAATGAACCAACTTTCCTCACAAAATCCCTGGAACACAGTTTGGAGTTGCAAAGCTACTGTAATTCCTGTTTCACTTTTGTTGTTTAAAGCAGGGCCCAATGTACTAGCGAACATATCTTAGACGTACGTTTGGTTTCAGGCGCCTCAAAATCATTTTGTTTCGATAGATAATGTTTGAATTATTCATTATATAAGAGATACATGTAGAGAACATACGTAAAAAAAAATAAAAATAAAAAATCCCCTTCTCCTGAAACTGCACAGAACCTTTAACTTGAATCTCAAAAATCAGCATCTGTACCACATACAAATAGAGCAGAATTTTACAATTACACTCAATTAGAATTTTTCTTTTACATTTTTGGAACACATTCTTCTCATTTGAATTATGACTCACGTTCAAGCTGAATCGGGTGTTGCAGGTGGTCGGGACAAACTCGTTGAAAGGCAGAGTGAAGTCGATAACGAGCGTCTCGCCGCACGCTGCCAGGTACACTATGGAAGATCGATAATGCAATTGATTAGTCTGCCCCGCCTTGGAGATTAAGTGGAGTTACATACTGTACCATATATCATGGCTTAATAGAGTCAAAAGGATCCCGCCATGAGCTTAGGTGTTAAGGAGGCATTAGGTTATTGATTGTGCTAAGTGCTATAGCTAATGCTTAGCGGTGGATCTATTTGTTACACTGCAAAACTGTGTCAGGTCATTATAAAAGCATTCATAAAGCTGTAAATTGAACGGGATGTATTTTTTTTTTTAAAGTTGGGTCAAACTGTTTATTGAATCGCAATAAGTATTCCAAAATCATCAATTTCTAAGTGATTGGCTTGTAAGACAAAACTGCAGTCACGGTTACAACTGTAGAATTGTGTGGCGTTTTATTTTTCTTTATTATCACAAAACAATTCATACATTTTTTTTGTCTTTAATGAGTTCGACACAACAAAAATGTTCTAAATCTGTTGTAGCTGATTAGAACCTTTGATGCAGAACAATTAAGTACCCGACTGAAAAAAGCATGGAATTTCTAGGGCTTTGATCAACACACCTGTCTCACTTGCTTTAATTCTAATTTGTTTACTGTATAAAGTATTAACTGGCCTCAATCAATTAAAGATAGAATTAATAGAAAATATATTTTTTTCACTCGGTGCGTCCTAAGAAAAACATATTAATCTTTAATTAACCTTTTTTTTTTTTTTTTTTAAGTAGAAAACATTTAATTGATTGAAGTCTGATTCCATAAATTCTATTAGACTTTTGAAGGGATTCTTCTTCTCTGGTTATTCTGCATGTACGTAAGTAGTAGATCTCTCTCACCATTCTCCTGCTGCTTGGTGGAACAGTCGACCCAGTTGTGCTGGTTTGCCGCCCACAGCATCTCAAACTGGTGGAACAGGACCTTGAACTTCCAGGAATAGGGCACAAAGGAATAGATGTCCGGGGCGCTGTCACTCGCCCAGTCCTGGATCAAATCTATAAAAAAACACAGATGAAGTCCAAAACACATACTGTATGTACTGTCTTTACTTCTGTCTGGTTTTTTTTACTGGAGGACTCACCAGTGAAGAAGTTTTTCTGAGCGTAGATAAAGTGGTAGGTGGCCTTGTACACCTCGATCTCACACTGCCACGACTGGGGCATGTTCCACACCCGAGGGTAGCTGGCGATGACATGGAACTGAAATTGGATAAAATAAGATAAGATCCTTTATTATTCGAGTGGGGACATTTTTTAGTGTTACAGCAGCAAAAGAGGAGAGTGCAAATAACAATGGCATTGCTAAAGAGGATAAATACAATGATAGTCTATGTAAATAGTAAAAATGCAAGATAACAGTTATAAAGTTATTAAAACAGTAAAAAAAAGGCAAGTGACAGTTAAACACAATATATGCTAAGTAAACAGACTATTCAGCAGTGTGTGTATGTGTTTGTCAAAGAGTGCTGATTGTACAGTACAATCTGAATGCTGCAGGAAGAAAGTGTGGATCTGTGGTACACATCTGCACACACACACACACACACACACACACACACACACACACCACAGAATAAAAGGCAGGATACGGCTTCACAGCACTAAGTATATGCACATTTGACATTGCGTTGGCTCAACTTTACCTTGCATCTCAAGTCGATGGAGAAGTCATTATAAAACAAGTTGAGTGAAAAGCCTGTGGTATAATTGCCTGCTATACTTACAGCCAGCATCTCAGCCTCCAGTAGGGTCCGGTACTGCATGCTGGTGGTGGTGTCCACGTGAAGCAGTTGGCCTTTGATGGTAGGAGAGTAGCCTGAGGGGCAGAAGAGACAGACAGAAAAAGCGGGCCCCATCAATTCTCAAACTAAAAAAAAAAGAAGCCGGAGCCAAGTCCCTGTAAATAATACCATTTTCCAGCAAAACTTGGCAAAGCTTCCAATGTTAAAAACATTTCTGGGACCAGAGGAGAGCACTGACTGATGACATCATCAGCTCAGTGAAATCAATTATTAAAACATACAGTATCTCACACACTATCAGTGTTGAGAAATGTGAGTGTTCTCCAAGTTTTTTTTTCTCTTCTGGATATGGCTTTAAAAAGTAGTTTTTGCTGGTTTTGTATTAACTGTGTAATGGGGGAATTTCAGTTTGCTTAGTCTCGCAAAGCCAGACCAAACTACAGCAAGTGTTTTCTTAACCCGCAAGGTGTGGAGAGTTTGACACCTAAACAAAACTCAATGCACAGCGGTGGTACGTCAATTTGCTCTCTCGTCCCCTTGATGATGTCATGGTCTTGTTTTGTGCAAATTCTGAAATCTCTACCGATGCTGGACGTTTTCAATGTCATTTACATAGCA